>NC_134414.1:91781503-92389753 GCF_030867145.1 Opisthocomus hoazin | reverse complement strand
AGAATTATTTGGAAAAAGAACAAAGGGGAAAAGTTATATAATGCAGTCAAAGCTGCAAAGAAGTAAGGACACCGAGATACTCAGGGCCCATAGGCTCACACCAACAGCTGTCATGGAGGAGAAGGACAGAGGAAAGATTTATGTTACAGTCCCGTCGTCATACTGTTTGGCCTAAATGTTATTGAAAGGAACCTCCCTAATTACCCTGAAATGGGTTGGAGTGCAGCTAAACACAGACAGGAATAAATAACAATAATAACAGCAACAACAAAGCTAAACAGGCTGTAAATTCCCATAATTGAATCCATAAATCTGAATCTTTTAGAAGGTTAGCACTAGGGCTAATGCGGCTTGACCTAGAGTGATTGTTGATGTTGCACCCATTATAAGCCTCCTGCCAGCAAGCAGTGAGGGGGGGAATAAATAAATAAATCAAGGAGACTCTCAGGAGCACTTCGGGAATAACCCCTTCTGTCTGCCATAGTTATCGTTCAGCCTGCAGCATCTCGGCACTAGCTGACTGGAGACAGCAATCCAATAGTTGCACTGCAGAAAGCCGGGAAAACACCACCCCAGCTACCGAAATGGAAGAGATACTTCGCAGGCAGTGGGTAGGTGATAATTTCTGATGTCAAACAAGCTTATTAAATGGAAGAATTTCATCCCCTCCACCCCACCCTCCTAGCAGCAGCACCCTGTACAGCAGCATGACGGCAGTCCCCAGCAGTGATCTGAGACACTGCAGCTTACAATACTGCTACCAGCCTGCGCCTTGATCCTGCAAAGTGCCAGCCAGGCTCTCACCTCCATCAGCCTCAGCTGCTTATTCACCGATCTGCTTCCTGAGAGAGATCACTCGCAGTAATAAAGCTTGCCTTGGGAAGGGTTGGCATTGAGTGAGCCCTTGTTCTGCAGAGGACTCTACACAGCTATTGCATCTTGCTCTATTTGCCTTTATTTTGTTTTTGCCTCTATTATTTTTAGGTTATATAACATGCTGTGTTGCTGCTAAATGTACTGTCAGGGCATAATCTTTCTGGAAGTTATACTGTTCTTTAACAGCAGCTACCTGACACAAAGTAGCACATTACGTGGTCTCTACAAATAACAATAATAATAATAACAGCATTTTGGTGGCTGAATTAACATATAGACAATCTAGCGACTTGTAAAATATGCATGTAGCACTTTGAATTTCTGTATTTTGACTGTGTAAGTTCTCCTTCTGGTTGGCCAACAGCCTATGAGTTTGGGCGATTTTTCAACAAGCCACTGATACATCATCTCCATGAAATTACAACTAGGAGGTGAAAATTAGTCCAGCTCTAAACATTTTACAGTTTTAGCCATGATTCATTGTGTTATGTCTCAAGCATCTTTCCAAAGGTCCAGGCTGGAACCAGCACTGAGAACACCAGTGTAGAATCATAGGATCATAAAATCATTTGGGTTGGAAGGGACCTTTAAAGGTCATCTAGCCCAACCCCCCTGCAGGGACTACTTCAACTAGACCAGGTTGCTCAGAGCCCCGTCTAACCTGGCCTTGAATGTTTCCAGGGATGGGGCATCCACCACTTCTCTGTGCAGTGTGTTCCACTGTTTCACCACCCTCATAGTAAAGATTTTTTCCTTATATCTAGTCTGAATCTACCCTCTTTTAGTTTAATATCATTACTCCTTGTCCTGTCGCTACAGGCCCTACTAAAAACTCTGTCCCCATCCTTGTTATAAATCCCCTTTAAGTCCTGGAAGGCTGCAATAAGGTCTCCTCAGAGCCTTCTCTTCTCCAGGCTGAACAACCGCAACTCTCTCATCCTTTCCTCATAGCAGAGGTGTTCCATCCCTCTGACCATTTTTGTGGTCATCGTCTGGACTCACTCCAACAGATCTCTGAGCATCTCTGGACAGTTTTCCTTACTTTCCTACAGCCATAATATTGGAAAACATCAACTCTAGTTTCTTTCCAGCTGAGGAAAATACGATCCAGACAGTGTCCATTTTCTGTTCTGTGCCTTCATATAATTCTTTAAATTTCCAGTATCGCTTTTGGGATAAGTAGGCTATAGTTTAGGGTGCTAGAGAGAAGTTGGCTTTGTAAACATTCTGGTACAATCCCACTAACGTCCTGAGCTTTTGAAGACAGTGTGCAATCTGAATACAAAACTGGAAAAAGTGAAAATCCCATTTTCCTCCTCATCCCTCAATAGACAATTGAAATCTATTTAATGTTTCTTTTTAAGCATACTGGAGTATGTTTTATAGGTCAGAATAAATTTTCTAAGCCTTAGCACAAATTCAGTTTACACATACTTCCACAGAAAAAAAACCAAAAATGCTTAAGAATTGTTTAATCATTCATTGCAGGAGATTTTCCAGAGAAGCTAACAGCCAGTTTTACCCATTTCCTGTATCAGCACCTAATGCAAAGTTAATTTAGTATTTACCAAGAGTATTAAATTGCATTTTTTAATACTGATAGCACTCATTGTGAGTTCCACAATATTTTGATATTCATTGGTTGCATACAATTTTTTCTTATGCTCTGATTGTGATCTATCACCCTCACACTTTCTGTGCTACCTCCCCTCCCATAAAAATTATTTCCAGAGTTACCAAACCCTCTGTCTTAATGCAAGCTTTTATCACCTCATTGAAATACTGTATTAATATACTTAATTTGTGCACCAAAGCTGACTTGAGGGTTTTTTAGCCTCTCACATGGAAAGCTCTCAACTTTAATGCGTTGAAGCTCTAAGTTATCTCCTAGATAGCATTTTTTTACTCAGCTACTGTTAAATCAGTTTTGCTTTTGTCTTTATTTATTCCTGGAAATGCTTAGTACATCAAACTTTAGCCCAAGCACCCTAAACTCCAGAGAAAGAGACAATACAAAATGCATATCAGTCATGACTTTGGGAATTATGCAAAACATACATCTGATAAATAAAATAATACAAGAAAAAGAGAGAAAAAACATTGGAATTAGAAGGTGTGTTCTGAAAGCAGCCGCCTTCTCACTAGTAGGACGCCAAACATTCATCTGTCTCTTTTGGAGAATCATCATTGCTAAGCACCAGAGACAAAGGGTACAAATTATTTTTATGTTATGTGTTATATAAAATGTTTATAATAAAGTTATTGATTAAAAGAGGAGGCAGAAAATGCCAAAACTGCTCAGCTATTATCCTCACCAACTCAACCCTGACATACTTGTAAGAGGCCTCAGACTCAAAACTTCCTCCAACTTGCATGTTTAATCTACACTGAACAACTTGTGCAGGTCTGGTATCTGTTACTGAATCGATCAACACTGCTCCAGACAGGACAGCAAACACCATTCTAGTTCATCAGCGTCAGCTTTTAGAAAGTTCTTAGCCAATATTTTCCCTTAACGCTAAGCTACAGTTTCTGACTTTGATTGTGTCTGGTTTAGGCTCACAAACATGTTTGATGTCTTTTGGTCCTCCCACCACATAAGAGATACCTGTAGATGCTTCTCCACAGATGTAACTCAGATGAAAGTGGTGCCAGCAGTAATAAAAGAATCTCTACAATAAATTTACTAGAAATAAACTGTGCCTTTGTTACACGAGTAATATGCCAGTATGCCAAAAATGGTGTCACGACAAACTTTATTGTGGGTAACACTGAAGCTCATTTTGACACACGGGGAGAAGGCCCATTTTCAGTCTCCATGGAAATATTTCAGCCTACAAATGACTTGCAAAGGAGAGGATGTTGTACACTGAAAGTTGGTTTTATTTGCTTTTATAAGTGAGCTCTCAGAAGGCCTGGATTTAGGAATGCTAGGCAGTACTGAGAGTTTTCTCCAAAAATTAAAAGCAGATGGTGCACAGCCAGTTTTGCTCTATGGAACATTTGTTCAAATGCATAAAAAGTCGGTTAGTTTCTTTTTCTAAATGTCCTTTTTGAATTTCACAGACAGGGCTTCACTTCTGAACTCTTGGTCTACAACAGGCATGGCAATATCCCATCATTATCCTTATTCTGTCTGAAATACTCCCTTTTTTGGTATATGAAGAGGCAAAGAAGAAAACAAGAGATCTTCTCTGTGTGGCCATTCACAGAACATGCCGTGAATTCTCTGTGTTAAGGAGATGCTCAGAGCAAACATTTCCCACAAAAGGAAGGAGACTCCTAGGATCATGGTTTCCTACTAACACCCCTGTTTGCCTAATGCGATTTGAAACAGTTCCTCTGCTTTGTAGAGGCCCAGTTCTTCCAAGCATTCCTAGATCCTGCAATGCTACATCACCCAAAACCATGGATCACAACTAGATGGTGTAACCTTGCGTGTCTCCTTTGTAGTGTTCACTAATCAGTTGTAACTAGCAGACCTGTGTGTTAAGTATGAGACAAATTTAGCAATGCCAACTAGGGCAGCAATTTTTAACATGCGTTAAAAAATAAATTAAAGATGAGTACATGAAGCACCCCCAAGTCAGTTAGAGCTTTGAGAAGCATCTACACAGAGCATCTCATTCAACTGAGCTTCCCAAAACAGATCAAGACTTTTCAGCTACAAAAAGAACAATAATAAAAAAAAAGCTGTGCCTTGTTAGAGCAGAAATATGAGGAGTTTTAACAGAAAAAAATCTCAAAGCCACTATCTCAGAGTGCAAATGAAAGTTTATAATCCAGTCTCTCCCTGCCTGTGGTATCTCTGCCTATAGGACTAGTTTCAGCAAATGTAGTGACTCTCTGAGCTGCCCCGAGCACTGCACAGCCACTCGATACCCAGAAAGTTTCCTTTCTGTTATTTCTGAGGTCTGTCTGCCCACTCCCTGGGCTCTGACTCCCTTGCTGCCAGCCCTGCTGTTTCCCTCCCAGAGCAGGCTTCCACGTCCCTCTCCCCACTTTCCGGGAGATTCCATCGAAAGCCGGTCACCTTCTTTAATCATTAAAAATTAGCATTAAAATGTACGAAGAAATGCACCAAGTGCACTGGCTATCACAAATCTATATTTCCCTTCAAAGGAATCCATGAAAAATAAGGAAAACATGTCTGTTTTCAGTCAGAATTTCACTGTTGACTTACAGTCCACACTTCCACTGGAAAACAGTTGGGGATAGTAGATCAGAAAGAGAAAATTACTTCCTGGAGATTACTAATGCGCGATGACAAGATGATGTTAACATGGTTTCTGCTTTATCCTTCATTCTAGTATGCCTTACAGCCTGCTCTTCTGTGAGTAACATTCAAGCTTCCTGTCTTTATTTTTTTGCACTCAGCAGTTAGAAAAAATACATTCCTGTATTAAAGCCGTCACTTGGGCTTGGTATAAGATACAGTAAGCAATAGAAATCAGTTCAATATTTCCACCAAATGATACGAATCAGTTAAATATTTCCACCAAATAACCTGTTTTATTCAGGAAATCTTCTGTTAAACATGTAGCAACTGTAATTTTTCAGGAGGGATGAACAGACTCACCATTTTTTTTTCCTTTTTTTCCCCCCTTTTTTGCCACAGTACCCTCAGACTCATATAAAGCACCAGGCAAATTAAACTATGAGTTTTATTTAGAACCATAAAAACCTTACACTGAGCTATTCACCACAGAAAAAATGGAATGTTTGAATTTATTTGTCTGACATTTATATGTATACTCTGGAAACCATGAAACTGTCAATCTATTATTTATGGAAACAAGGGACCAGAAATAGGTGCACATGGTTTCAGAAAAATCTAGTGGCTTGTGCAAACAGTCATTTCCTCCCTGAGTCTGTTTTAAACCTCTCTATTATTGAAAAAATGATGCTTATTGCATTGAATGCTATATAATGATGCAAAATTACGATATTCCAAAGGCTGGGAAATTAATACTTAGGCTCTGACACAGACAGAGTGCTAATGTTGATGTTAAACCACTATATTTCATGCAAAGCAGAAGTATTTCCTCTCAGAGACATCAGCATTTCTAAGAAGATCATAATACTTAAATGATACCAAGACAGTTACTGCATCATCTTTTCAATTAACCCTTTCACTTATTTAATTTTGCAGGCTAGAAGTTACAGAGGGTTTCTGAATTTTCCTGGCTCTCAGAAGAGGTGAGAGAACTGTTTGCAACAAGCAGCTCTTCGATGCACTCCCACTTTTTTTTTTTTAATTGCAGATATACCTGTATGTAAAATGTGTGGTTTCTTCCCAAACGCATTTATTGTAAGTCACAAATTAGCCAACAACGCTTCTACAAATCATATCTATCTGTTCTCTGTAAGATTACACTATTATTTTGGGGCACAAATGAGTCAGTAAGTAAGGCTGGGTCCACCATCACCTGCGTGCGGCACATGGTGCCACGTGCCTTTGTAGCCTGGAGCTCAGGTTAGGTAAGGCATTCTGCTCCCGAGCAGACTCATGCAGGTCTGTTGTGTCCCACTCAGGCATGAAGCAGCTTCTCAGGGGAGATAGGATCCAAGATGTGAAGTAACAGTTTTGAGACACGACTCCTAAGACCAGCCATATCTGACCCAAAATGTGTTATCTTAACTCTTAATAGAGCCAGGGCCACAAAAGTGAATGCTGCAGTGTGTAGCCTTGTATCTAGACAAAAATGTAAGAGCACCTTGTAGGTTCTTGTCCCTTCTGGCCACCTTTAAAACAACCTAGATGAGGCAAAAGTGCTGCCTGAAAAACTCTGTAGGCCCTGTGTTTACACTGCCTTAGAATTAACTTACCAATGCTGGAGTAAGCCTTGTAGCTATCTCTCCAATATGGAAAAAGTCTGGCTTACCTCCTCGGCAACAGGGAAGCTAAACCTAACAGATATTTACCCACGAATTGATACAAGTCATAAGAACATAAGCAATTTGAACGGGAGCCCATCCACCCTGCTTTTGATGACAGCCTGGGCAAAGTACTCCGGCAAGAAGTGTAAGAACAGACAGAGTGACCTCCTCCATGTCCTGCTTCCAGCCCGGGGTGCAGGGATAAGGCAGGTTAAGCCACCACCCCGCTCCCCAACCTGCCTACCCCTTTCTCCAGGCAGTGACAGGTACCAGCCTCTGTGATGAACCACTTCAGCAGATAGCGATGACAGAAAAGTAGCAACCCTACAACTATTAGTTGTCCTTTATTTCAGAGACCTGAAACAGCTTGTCACAGCACAACAGGGTTGGGGGAGCAAAGGCCACGTCGGACTTCAGAGCATCACAGTGCTGGTCAACGGAGTTACACTGCCATGGGACTGTGGGGTTTGGCTTTTCTCAGCCAGAGCCTGTAGCCACAACTTCCAGCTGACATCTTTCCATATACTTGTTTTGCAATTGCTATTTGAACCCTTCCATGCTTTTGGACTCCACAAATACTGGTGAGTTCCAAGACTAATTCTGCCCTTAATGAAAAAGTGCATGTCTGAAACCTGCTGCCTGAAGACATCTCTGTTCTCTCAACCTGAAACTCACCAGGGTATTTAAACGGTCCTTGTAAAGGAGCTACTCTATACCCCAGCAATCCTTACTGCCTTATATATGTAACACATACAGCATATATCTATCAAGAGAGCAAGCCACAATGTTTTTATAATTATGTTACACTTCTTTTAAAATGCAGGGAGTGATGCTCAGACCTCCACAAATATACTCCAGATGTAGACGAACTATACTTATTCACAGTGACATAGAAGGTGAAACAGTAAACATCACTTCCCCCCCAACCCCCCAAAAAAGTTCCTTATGTTCTGTCTGCTTTTTTGAACAGTGCTGAGCACTGAGCCAATGTGTTTACAGAACAGTCTCCAGTGATGCTGGGCTCTCTGTCCTGTATGGTAATGTAATGCTGATTTATATCCTCTCACTGTGGGCGCATAGCTAGGACAGGTTTTCCTGTGTGCTTTACTTTGCATTTGCGAATACAGAATAAAAATTTCATGTCATGTTGTCATCTGTACATTAAAATATAGATAAAAGTATACATATATGTATATCATATATGCACATGCATATACACACTTTAATCATATAATCATTCCCTGGCTGCCAAGAAAGCCAGTGGGATCATGGGGTGCATCAAGAAGAGTGTGGCCAGCAGGATGAGGGAGGTTCTCCTTCCCCTCTACACTGCCCTAATGAGGCCTCATCTGGAGTACTCTGTCCAGTTCTGGGCTCCCCAGTTCAAGAAAGATGAAGAGCTACTGGAGAGAGTCCAGCGGAGGGCTACAAGGATGGTGAGGGGACTGGAGCATCTCTCCTATGAGGAGAGGCTGAGGGAGCTGGGCTCGTTCAGCCTGAAGAAGAGAAGGCTGAGAGGGGACCTAATATATACTTACAAATATCTGAAGGGTGGGTGTCAGGAGGATGGGGCCAAGCTCTTTTCAGTAGTGCCCAGCGACAGGACAAGGGGCAATGGGCACAAAATGAAGCACAGGAAGTTCCGTCTGAACATGAGGAAGAACTTCTTCCCTCTGAGGGTGACGGAGCACTGGAACAGGCTGCCCAGGGAGGTGGTGGAGTCTCCTTCTCTGGAGATATTCAAGACCCGCCTGGACAAGGTCCTGTGCAGCCTGCTGTAGGTGACCCTGCTTGGGCAGGAGGGTTGGACTAGATGACCCACAGTGGTCCCTTCCAACCCCTACCATTCAGTGATTCTGTGTAATACATAATTATTTATTAGCATATTTAACAGTAAAGGCCTCAGCACAGATGCCTAAGGAATTCCATTGCTACCCTCCTCCCTTGTGAAATTTGCCCATTTATTCCTATTTTCCATTTCCTACATTTTAAACAATTATTAATATACAGAGGATCTCTCCCCTATCCTACCACAACTTAATTTCTTTAATAGCCTTCAGAAAAGGACCTTGTCAGAAAGCTTCTTGGCAGAGTATCAACTGGTTCACTTCTTCTGTATATCCAGTGATGATAAAACAACTCTAATAGATTTGCAAGGTAGTAATTCCCTTTCAAAAGCTGTGTTGGTTCTTCCTCACTATTTTGTACTTACCCTTGTGTCTATTAATTGTAGGATGCCTTCTAACAGTTCACCCACTACCAAATATATAGATTGTCTTAAGCTTTCTGAATGCCCCATTTCACTTCAGTCTTTTTTAAAAGTTGAATTTATATTTGCCATTTCATTCTCATTTAGTACCACAACTGATTTAATCAATAGGCACCAGAGCATAGCTGGAAGTTTCCGTTTTCATATTTATGTTCCCTTAGGGCACCCAAGTAAACAACGCCTGGTTCTGGTAATTTGTCTGCATTCATGCCATCTATTTCTTCTAAATATTATCTTTCTAACACCTTTGTTTGAGAAAATATTGTTTTAAATTCCGATCCATGTAACACAAAGCCCTTCGGTTTCAAAGTCTTCTTGGTGGTGATGCTTACAGAAAAGAATTGGTTTAATTTTTCTGCATTTTTGCCCTGTGAGAACTCCTATTAACCCATGATTATCTATTGGCCCCACAGTCTTTCTGGCAGGCTTCCTAATACATTTGACAAATAAGTATATTTTGAATTTTTATGCCTTTAGAAAATTGTTCCCCAAAGTACTTTTTTTTTTGTCGTGCTTTATTAATTTTACATTTAACTTGTTTTGTTCTTTTTCCATTTGAATGTGTTGTTCATTTTAGGACTTTTAACTCCTAGTAATCCTCTTTTCTCTGATGTTTAACTTCGAAGACCTATTTGGAGTTCTTTTCCAAGTTTTCTTTTTCCAGAAGTGATATGTGTTTATCCTGAGGTTCCAGTATCTTATGTTAAGCAATCTCCAATTTATGCCACAGACATTTATTTTTCTTTTGACTGTTCCTTTTCGTTTTTTGGAAATAGTTTCACAATTTTTGTGTAGTTCTGCATTACTGAGTGGAAAGGGCTAAATCTGAGTGTATGGTGACAATTCTTCTACTGTGGCTATTTAGCACTAACATTCTGAACTCAGCCCTGGATCAGGATAATTCAAGACTTGGTTTTGCTGATGTTGTTCCAATGACTGCTTTAAGAAACAGTCATTTCCAGGATCTAAAAACTATTCTCTGCAGCACACATCCCATCATGACATTCACCCATCGCTCTTGGGGCTCCATATGATGCAAGTCTTTTCTGTCAGTGTGATCTCTGCCATCCCCATGAGGATGTCTTTGCCACCGTCACGAAACTGGGCAAAATTCAGAGGAGAACTTCAATCCACAGAGACTTTGTGTTAATTCTCAATGGACTTAACTGGTTTGCCTTATTTGATTGCAAGTAGCCTAGAGCCAGGACTAAAACTCGCATTTGTTAATTCCAAGGTTTTTCTTTAGTCAGCATGTTTCATCTGTTCATTTTCATTTCTGTCCCTAACAATTTGACTTTCAAGAGCAGTACACAGATGAATAATCAGCAGTACGAACGTCACATTCAGATGCAGATGTCCTAGTCCTCCAGGCTGAAGGACCACAGGGATCAGACATCTGAGATGACATTTTACAGTGTAAAGCTTAGTCCTTTCTTTTGACTACTACACAGTAAGGAAGCGTCTGACCTGGGTCTGTCCTGCTCCTCACCCCCTGCAGGGTAGCTCTGCTGTATCAGCCACTGGGCTCCTCCAGACACAGAGACCACAGTCCTGACACCTACTCCAGCCTCACAAGCAAGGGAGGAAGGAAGGGAGGAAGGGAAGAAGGGAGGAAGGGAGGAAGGGAGGGAGGAAGGAAGGAAGGAAGGAAGGAAGGAAGGAAGGAAGGAAGGAAGGAAGGAAGGAAGGAAGGAAGGAAGGAAGGAAGGAAGGAAGGAAGGAAGGAAGGAAGGAAGGAAGGAAGGAAGGAAGGAAGGAAGGAAGGCAGTTTAGTTCCTTACTTTTTCAGACATGAGAGGAAGTACAAACTAAGGAGTCTGTCTTCACTGCAAGAGCGAGCTTGTCACTTTTGCGCTGCAGGATAGCACTTAGAGAGCTGAGCCCATAAAAGGCACTACCACTGGTTGCATCTGGCACAAAGATTTCTAAAGGGATAACACACAACTTACTTTGCTGCAATAAGTTAAGTGACAACTTTTTCTTTTCCAAGCATTAACTTTAGGAGAAATTGTCTGTCTCTCTTGCTGTGTGAGGAAGGGGGGGCATTACAGGAAACCAACATATGACTTATAGCACCAGAACAGGTACAATCCACATCCACACAATCTAAGCTGTATTAATGTGAGGCAAGATTAATTTGGGTGATCCAGATAACAGTTCAACGTAGAAGTACAAGCACACTTTAAGGTTGAGGCATTTTCCTTCTGTATGGGATTTGAGTTATATATGGAGCTAACATCACAGAGAAAATAGGCCCTGGGCCATTTTCCTATGAAACAACGAAAAATGTGGAAAAAAACTTCAAATAACAATTATTTTACTCTAGCACCTGCATAGCCATGCTATGCACTGAATGTTGCTGATTAAATAATGAAGTCCATCTGACGATGTCTCCCTCTGAGGGAAGTACAATCTATATTTCAAATTACTTTTGAAAATTTAATCATCAGAAAGTAGAATATGCTCATTAGTAATAATATATTAAGATCCCCTGTATGTCCCCAAATAGGATGGATAAAGACTAATTAAGTAAAGGCATGCCACAGAATATGTCCCACTGGTGGCATAAAAAGTAGTAAAGGAAGCTATAAATCCTGGATGTGTTAGATGTGCAGCAATGTGTTAGTGATGGACAGCCCATCACTAACGCAGATACTTTATAAAAAATAAAAAGAAATTGCTTCAAAATACACAGTCTAAATACAGATGTTCCTTATCCTAGATCCAACATGAAATTTATCTTTAGTATGTTTTTTTCTAGAACAATACAGCAGTTGAGTCTTTAAGAGCTTTGAAACAGAGATTTCTGTTCTCACCCTGCAACCAGTTAAGACAGTTTTACTGGGCAATAGAAAAATCTCACGAAAAACGCAATCTATTTTGCATTGCCCACAAACATCTGTGTAAATATCTTAACTAGAATCATCACTCTTAACTGTAGCAGTCACCATCTGCCTGGCAAATGTGCAGAGCACTTTCTTGGGAAGAGACTGTGGTATTTAGCCATGAGCTACAATAAGTGTCATAGCCACGGTGTCCTGCAGAAGGGAGTAGAAGTGCTCTTCTGTCTCACCTGACTTCCCAGTTGTCCTGCAGGTGATATCTACGTCCTTGACTCTTGAAGGAGGAGGAAATCAGGCCTCCCCTATACAAATGCCCAGCTTGTTGAAAATTGGGTGCTGCCATCTCGGTGACTTGCTGGCTAGTAAGGTGCATTGCCCTTGCCACCCTGAGCATACAGACTGTCCCATCACAGAATGTATGAGTCACTGCTCCGCTCTGCAGTAGGGTAAAGGCTAACTATTATTTAAACTAACCTTAATTAACCTATACTGAACACCAATGCTTTATGTATTCATGTATCATCTCATAAAACACATTTACATATATTTGCTTAAAGTTCCTCAACATAAATCCAGTTTGTAGCACAAAAAATATATAATTTCCAATATTTCTATTTTTTGAGATATTTGAAAGCAATCAAATCCAATTTGACATTACAGAAATTCATGTTTGGCAAGCTTACAAGGCAGCATAATAAATTCATATCGTCATAGGAAATATATCTAAATTCTGTTAGGAACCTATAGCGTTTATGTGAATAGTTACAGTACATAGACCAGAAAATTAAAAGGCAATTTTTTTCTACTGTGACTTATTCTGTCACTTGAATACTGATATCTATGGAATGTAATGAGGCTACAGATAGTTTATACTAAGCTTATTTTATTCACTGACCTATATCATGTATGTTAGCCCAAAAACAATTCTTACATCTTTCTTTTTATATTGATACCATGCCTCATTCGTAGACTCATAGAATCATAGAATCATGAAAGTTAGAAAAGACCTCTAAGACCATCAAGTCCAACCATCCACCCAACACCACCATGCCTGCTAAACCATATGCTGATATGCCATACCTACACGCTTTCTAAACACCTCCAGGGATGGTGACTCCACCACTTCCCCAGGCAGCCTGTTCCAATGCCTGGTCACTCTTTCAGTAAAGAAATTTTTCCTAATAGCCAATCCAAACCTCCCCTGATGCAACTTGAGGCCGTTTCCTCTCGTCCTATCGTTAGTTACTTGGGAGAAGAGACCAACACCTGCCTCACTACAGCCTCCTTTCAGGTAGTTGTAGAAAGCAATAGGGTCACCCCTCAGCCTCCTCTTCTCCAAACTGAACAACCCCAGTTCCCTCAGCTGCTCCTCATAAGACTTGTGCTCTAGACCCTTCACCAGCCTCATTGCTCTTCTTTGGACACGCTTCAGCACCTCAATGTCCTTCCTCTTCAAAAAAACACAGCATCCACATTTCTTCTTCAGTTGTGCTCTTTACACATTTTCTGTCAGCCATACCTATCATGGAGAGCAGAATACTTTTTCTTCCTAGCCATAGTATGTGATTTTTAGTCATCGATTCTCATTGTCATTCTGCTCTCCGTATACTAAACATGTGTACCTTAATTTACATATTAAACTCCATGTCACAGTCAATCATTAGGTGTTTAATAAACTCATAATAGTTGACATGGGTATTTTTCTGTCTCTTGACTGCTGTGTAATGTGAATGATCTTCTAAACTTCCCATTTGCTTCTCATAGCACATCCCCTTCCTGCAGAGCAATTTCACTGCATTTTAAGGAAGCAGGCCCCCCAAAAGATTGATTTCCAAAGACAAACAGAATATGCATCTAAAACGCATCTAGAGGAGTGGGTGGATGTCAGTCAAGTCATGATAGAGTTCTCCCTGACTCCCACACAGTCCTCTGCCTTCTTTGCATTTCAAGGTTAAAGACAGTTGCATGCTGACTAATCTTCTCCCAGAGTTCAGTAATGAGTAGTCATTTCTGATTCTCCATAGTAATAATTTTTAACAGTTTTTTTCCCCCACCCCTTGGCTCTGAATGCCAAAATAAATTTACTGAACACAGCAAGAATACAGTCAAGTCCAGAAGCAGCTTTAAATTCACGGGTCTCAAAAATCTTCCGCCACAGCCATGTTTACTTCACTACTGTGCTCCCTCATTAAAATTCCTCGTTTTGGAAATGCACTGCAATTTTGAAACATCTTTCTCTGATCCTGTTCTGTTACAATCGTTTTCTGTGAAAATTAATGTCTATTTTTTTAATTTTTCATCATCTAATATTTGTCAGTTTTTCATTTGTCTGAACTTACATACTCACAGAAATATTTCTTCCTAAAAATCTTTTTAAAACATTTTATAATAAAAATATTAGTATCCAAAATTATGAGAGAGACATCAGTTTTGAACTGTTTTAGTGATTAGCCTTATGTAGTGTCAGGAAAGGGGCATACACCTTCAATCTCACTTGCAGAACTGCCTACATAAAAATCTTTTCAAGATCCACACATTTTTTCTACTAAGGTGAATTGATCTTCAACAGAGGATAGAGAGGATATCTGCAGGTATTCATTAGCTGACACTGTCTGATTCAGCTCTTCGGAACAGCTGCTTACAGCTCCTACATTTTCTAGTAGACTAGTGCTTACTAACCAAGTACCTGCTTTTCTCTCCAGTACTCATTGTCCAAAAAATCACTTCTCTGTTTTGTGATTTTGCTGTTTCAATGTCAAATGCTGTCTCATTTTCACTTTGTAGTGGGTTAACAGAGGTGGTCTTAAGTAACACTACATACATTCTATTAAATGTCTTGTTGTCACTTCTTTTGCTGATTCTCTGGGCTGGAAAACCTGGTATTTTAAGCTGCCCTTATAACAAGGCTGCTGCACACACCTCTCCTGACTCTTTTCTGAACTCATCAGTGTATTGTATGAGGGACAAATATAGAATGCATCAACTCAATCTCTAACAACATGCATGCAATACTCCGAATGCTAAGAATTTTTACTCACAAAACTGGTTGCGTGAGAGCAAGTTCCACTTGCCAAGATGAGTTCTGTAGCTTGACTTGATCCCCCTGTAACTACCGCTTCCAGCAAACGAGCTTTTCTCCGCTCACTTCTACCATAGCACCATCTACTCCCACTCTCTTGCCTGCCCATTAAAAACAGAAAGGTAAAGAATAATTGCTTTTACAAAAAAAACCCAAATATGCCACATAGCCGAAAATTAATTAGAAGATCCATTCCTTTTAATAAAATTACTTTCACAAGCACTTACCGCAATCACCCCATCCTATCTCTCATGGCCTATTTTCAGTGTTCATACTGTTACTGGTCTAACTTAAACAGTAGATTTTGTAGAGCAAAAATTTTTTTTCCTATGTATCTATGTGAATAAATATGGCATAATTCTGCTATACTGTGGGCTAGCTTGTGCTTTGCTCTTACAAACTCCTGAAGAGAGGGGGATAAAAGGCCAGTCTGCTATCACACTTCTCTGAATTCTGTGTGAAATGCCTTGCTTTGGGGTTTTCCTGACATAGTACAAGAGACCTGGTCAATTACCATATGGCTCAGGGGAATACTCAATGCTATGTAATGAGATACCACACTTAGTGTTTCTTCATGTAATCAGATGATTTTGTGAGGCACCAGCCAAAGTGACACTACTGCAAGAGCTGACAGAGCGAGTCCCTTCAGTTCCACAAAGACCAAACTATTTTTCAGCATTTTCAAAATGTCGATGATCGCAAAGCTATTATATTTACAGAATGTTTTCACAAAAACAAGAACTAAATAAAAAATACAGCCACGATTTAAAACAACAAAACAAAACAGCGGAGAAACTGTTTTATCTCGCGTGCATCATGGCCCACATGCTTACCTGTGCGGATGATCTTACTGCTTTCACTGTAACTGTGCTGACTGTTGTGCTGGGGACTTGGCGTAAGCAGGCTAGCTCGGAAGGGTTTTATCCAGCAGCTGCAGAGTCCTGCTTGGCAGCACAGATGACACGGATATTGAAGATTCCGAAAGGTACGTAAATTCCTGTTTCCCAGAAGCGACTGGAGGAATCACCTCATCTGTCTCTGAGGTCGCAGTCCCATCTCAGATGTCGGGCTGTAGAGCTTGGCTGACCAAGCAGGCATGATACTGTTCCCACTGCCCTCAGCGTTTTGATGGGTACTTGATTCCCCAAGTTCCTGGAAGGCACAAAATGCAGGAAAACAGCTTTCTACAACTTTTCCCTGTGTGAAGGTGTCAAGAATTTGCCTTGCAATCAAAAATGTCAATCTTCTGGAAGCAGCATAGGGGAGGGGTGTGGGTGGTTTTTTTATAATCTTCCTGGTACTTTCCAAGGTAAACAATCAATCAGTACTTTTGATACGTTGAAAAAGGAAAAATGCTTTTTCAGCCAGTTTTCTTTTAAAATTCTTCTACAACTTTCAAAAATGTGGTTTATCTTCCTAGACCAGCAATTTGCTTGTGAAAACTACCTGAAATCAAGAGAATCCACCCAGCTAGCCACTTCTCTGATATTGGCAAATTAATGTACCAGAGCACACGAAAGAATAAAATTTGGTAGACCGGTACTCTTTTTCTCCCATTTCTGTGCTTGCTAAAGCACTTGAAGTAAAACATCTATTAATCTTTAAAAACATTGAATTTAATTACCCTGACTAATGTTAGCTTGTACCAAATGTTACAGATATGTTTCCCTTCATACAGTACAGAATGTTCTTCTAATTTTAAGTTTGTGTAACTAAACCCTAGTCCTTTGAGCGATTTCCCAGCTAATTTCCACTGTCAATTGGCATGAAAGCTGCTTTTCTGCAGTCATCCAATCACCTAGTTCACCCAAACAAGTGCATGAAAAGCAGCACTTTGATGTTTCTCTTTTACAGTCCAACAGAAGTACAGAGTAATTGGTATCAGCTTCCATGAGATCGTTAGAATATTTATTAAAAAGTTCATAAAATGTGCTCTTCCTCACTAACCATCCTGGATCTCTCTTGCCTTATATTTTCAGGTGATCTAGACCGGGTTTGTTTGGATTGTTGCAGGGTTGAGCTGCGGACAACTTGAGCTGTCACATTAGGTAGCAGGTTGTAGAACATGAAAATGGATCGTCATTGGTCCTACATTGCCTCCAGCAGAACTCCAGAAAGCCAGACTGGCTGCTGCTTCTGCCACCAAGTGTTGACTGGTAAATACTAGGTGGCAACTAGTCCTGAATAGGTGCTTTGTGCGAGGACATTGTTGTTCAGGAACAGGAGTCTCCATCCTGACCCTTCCTATTCCTCCAACAACAGTGTCAAAACAAGCCTAGTCACCCAGAGTTCTCCTGTCACCCTCCTATTCCCTGAAGTCCCCATTGCACAGCAGTGTAAATCAGGCTGGACTGCAAAGCAAAAACAACAGCTGTTTGTTGACAGAAGCAGCAGAACAAAATGTTCTCTATTATCTAAGCTCTCAAGCAAAAAGAAAAAACATACATATGTATGTATATATATACACGATTACTTATAATTCTTTAATATTATTATGGCAAGGATGTAAGAGAAAGAAAATTCAAAGATCATTGAAAACCAGCAGTTACAGAGTACAGGAAAAAAAAAGGGATAAAAACATAAACCAGTTTGCACAGCTAAGCACAAATATGTGAAACATTAAACTTTTTTGAAGTGAAGATGCAGGCAAAGTGGAAGGGATAAAGATCATTGTTGATTTGTGTAATGTTGGTCTTATGGTACCAAGTCCAACTGGGATTCTGAGGCTGTGCTATGGAGGGCCGACATATTTTCTTCTCAAAGAACATGAAAGTCCTTTTAATCTAATGGAGAGATATGGAATGCAAAATGTTAATGAAGTCCCTGGTTCATCAAACTTATCTTTGATCCAGTCTGAATTATGATTATTCTGTAACAACCATTGCAAACCACAAAACAGAAACCAAGTCAAATATTGCTCCCACCTCCCTCTCCATACTTAGCCGCGATCACTACCACTCATTACAAATAAAATCCATGTTGCCAAGAAAAGTCTAACATTTTTTATTCATTGTCTCCTGGGCACTTACCTGTTTGCCAATGTGTATCCATTAGCTTTTTTTCAGCAATAAGCTTCCTTGCCCACTCAGTGAAGCAATGTAATTTGATAGTATTTGTAACTTCCATTTTGTATTTGTTTCTGTTTAATGGACTCAACGGACCATTCTTAATAGCAGGTCAAAATTGTCGATTATGGCTCACAGACACTCTGAGAGTAACACTAAACTCTAGCTCAGCATTGGTGGATTCAGACACACAAACAGCTTGAAAAAGTCACAGAAAAGGGATAAGATTCTCTTTCTCAGAAATGCCATGGTAATCTGCCAAGAACTACTATAGGCACAAATAAACCCAACAGAAAATAAATACAGTAATAGATGGTAGGAAAGATTAAGATTCAAACTTGTTCATGCAAAATGCATGACAGCCACAAAGACAGAGGGGAAAACACATCTCCTCATTAGAATGAAGAGGAATCACTTCATGTATGAACGAGAAATCTTTGCTGAAGCAGCAACCACTCATCACAACTATCTGCTGTTTCCAGGAGGATACAGTAAAACCAGTTACAGAGAAGGATGCAGAGAAGAACACCACCACTCAAGGCAGAAACAGCATCTGGACAAGAAAACGGTAGATAGACTAGAAGTCTTCAGCCTGGAAGAACAAAATCAAAGGAGGATGTGACAGAGGTCTACAAAATCATAATTTAACAATTAGGGGCATCAAAGAAAATATTCAAAGGACAGGTCCAAGAAAAAAGAGGTAGTTTTTTGAATGATATGTAGTTCAACTTCAGAACTCTTTGTGTCTGGGTAGTGTGTACATGAAAGTTTACATGAATTCAATAAGCTTTTAGACACATTTTTGGATGGAAAAAAATCCAAAAGGCTAGGACACTCTAGCTCAAGAAATGCCTAAGCCATGGGTGTTTGGAAAGGTCACCAGGCATACCCAGGGGAATATGCTTGGTTTTTGCTCTTTCTCTGTTTTTTATTGGTCACTGTTAAAGACAGAGGACTTGGCTGGTCTGAATCAGTAGTGCCATTGTTGCACTCAAATGACTTCATGCACTTCGTGCTTCAAAGAACTAAATTCTTACCTTCCTGATTGTTGTTCATACCTGAATACTCAGCTCTTCTTTTCTACAAGTTTTGTCATTCTAGAACTGTTAAAATATTGGATTAACACTTTTTCCACGCTATATTTATAAGAATTTAATGTTCAGTATTGTGTTTTATGAAGAGGAAGACCTAGTTGCACAATACAATATCGATGTCAGCTAGATTTTAAAAATCTAAATCCACTGGCAGAACAAGTGAGATCCTGGGATTTCTAAAAATACACTTAACTTCTTTGGTGGATTAGCAGCTGAAGGATTTTTCACATCTTGAGAAGACAGATTTCAGAGATTAATTAATTGGCATTCAGGAAAGAGAGAAGATGATAAGCACCAGCCATAGGGACACACAGAGAAGATTCAGAAATGCTACACCATTACCACAGATATGGTAAGGATTTTGGAGGCCATAAGCACACTTCCATGTAGGGGCAGCCCCAACCACACAGCAAGAAACTGCCTCCAGAAAGAGACTTCACATTCCTTGCTCAGTGAGCAAGGCCAGTCAGATACATGGCAATGTCACAGAAAAAAAAGAAGGTCAAAGAAAGCATACCCCCCTGCCTACAAGCAAGACTGGCACACTGGTAACAACAGATGAGGAGAACGCTGAGGTAGTCAACAACTTTTTTGCCTCAGTCTTCACTGGCACCCTCTCTTCCCACACCTCTCGAGTGCAAGGACCACAAGACAGGGACTGGGGGAGCAAAGTCCCTCTCACTGTAAGAGAAGATCAGGTTTGTGATCACCTGTGGAACCCAAAAATACCTAAGTCAACGGAATCTGAGGAGATGCATCTCAGAGTCCTGAGGGAACTGGCTGATGTAGTGGCCAAGTCCCTTTCCATGATATTGGAGAAGTCATGGCAGTCAGATGAAGCCCACGGAGACTGGAAAAAGGGAAATATCACACCCATTTTTTAGAAAGGTAGAAGGAGAATCCTGGGAACTACTGACCTGTCAGCCTCACTTCTGTGCCTAGGAAGATCATGGAACAGGTCCTCCTAGAAGCTATGCTAAGGCACATGGAGAACAGGGGGGTGATTTGAGACAGCCAGCATGGCTTCACCAAGGGCAAGTCTTGCCTGACTGACCTACTGTCCCTATATGTTTGAGTGATTACATCATCAGAAAAGGGAAGAGGTACATGTGTCATCTATTTGGAGTTCTGTAAGGCCTTCGACACAGTCCCTCACAACATCCTTCCCTTTAAATTGGAGAGATATGGATTTGATGGATGGACTGTTTGGTGGATGAGGAACTGGTTGAATGGTCACATCCAGAGGGTAGTGGTCAACACCTCAATGTCTGGATGGAGATCATTGACAAGTGATGTCCCTCAGCAGGCCATATTGGGATCAGTATTGTTTAATATCTTCATCAATGACATAGACAACAGGATGGAGTGCACCCTCAGCAAGTTTGCAGACGACACCAAGCTGAGTGGTGCAGTCAGCACACCTGAGGGACAGGATGTCATCCAGAAGGACCTGGACAAACTCAAGAAGTCGGCCCAAGGAACCTCATGAGATTCAACAAGGCCATGTGCAGGGTCCTCCACATGGGTCTGGGCAACCCCTGGTATCAATACAGGCTGGGGAATGAATGGATTGAGAGCAGCCCTGCCGAGAAGGACTTGGGGTACTGGTGGATGAAAAAATCAACATGAGCCAGCAATGTGCGCTCGCAGCCCAGAAGGCCGACTGTATCCTGGGCTGCATCAAGAGAAGTGTTGCCAGCAGGATGAGGGAGGTGATTCGCCCCTTCTACTTCACTCTGATGAGACCCCACCTGGAGTCCTGCATCCAGCTCTGGGGCCCTCAGCACAGGAAAGACAGGGACCTGTTGGAGCGGGTCCAGAGGATACCACAAAAATGATCCGAGGGATGGAACACCTCTGCTATGAGGAAAGGCTGAGAGAGCTGGGGCTGTTCAGCCTGGAGAAAAGGAGGCTCCAGGGAGACCTTATTGCAGCCTTCCAGTACTTAAAGGGGGCTTATAAGAAAGATGGGAACAGAATTCTTAGCAAGGCCTGTAGCAATAGGACTAGGGGTAAATCGTTTTGAACTAAAAGAGGGTAGATTCAGACTACACATAAGGAAGAAATTTTTTCTGTGAGGGTGGTGAAATACTGGCTCAGTTTTTCCAGAGAGGTTGTAGATGCCCCATCCCTGGAAACATCCAAGGACAGGCTCTGAGCAACCTGGTCTAGTTGAAGATGTCCCTGCTCACTGCAGGGGCCGTGGGCTAGACGACCTTTAAAGGGCCCTTTCAAACAAACTATCCTATGGTTGTCTGATTCTGAAACACTGCACAACAACAAACCAACTGCACAGGCATGAAGCCTTAATATGTAATCAGTGTTTTTCCAACATCCAGGTAGCCTGAACAGCTCAGCATCTAAACAGTAGATGAGAAAGTTGATCTTGGATGAAAAAATCTGATGTTCCACATGCTTTTCACACAGGAAAATGTCATACAATGTCATACCACATAAGACATCTGGCAATGTTTTCACTGGCTGCTACTGGGGGTCCTCTCAACCTGAGGACTGAAGCCCCTGCCTTGAGTATAGTATTGTATACCCACATCCCTCCACACACGAGCACTATCAATACAGTGTCTCTGAAATATTACTGTTAAGTGACCATGATGGAAAGTCTGATTGCAGTCTGCACAAAAACCAAGTAGGAAAATCATGTAGAAAAAACTTTTGACCCTGCACAGAGACCTGTTAACTTATGACAGTCCAGTTCTCTTCTGAAAGTATTAGAGGAGAAGGAAAACTGAGAGAAAAATCTAAAGTAACTAAAATAATCTGAAATAATGGGGCAGAATTAGAGGAAATCTGAAATCTAGTGCTTACAAAAGTTAGAAGAATTCATAATAACAAATTAAATATGAAAAAATAAAATTAAAACTGCCAAGCAAAATGGGCATTAAAAATACTCAACAGAAAAGAAGAATGAAGACAATCCATCATTATTTCCTGACCCAAAAGACAGCACAAAATTATTATACCAGACATCTTGAAATATTTAACTTCTCACTGTTATGTCTTTGCTTGTTTTTCATTGCATGGAAATAAAAATATATTTCAGCGTAAAGTGAAAGACCACACTAACTTGCTTGCCATTGACATTTTCCACTCTTCGTACCAATCAGTTACAGGTGGCCTCCTACTAGATTCTTAGATGAAATGTAACGTCTCAGTACTGCCAGACATATACACTGTGCTATAGGATAGCAATTGATTAGGCCTTAAAATGTACATTAGGAAGCCAAATTTTCAGAAGAAACTATCAGTCTCCAGCATATGAAAGGACCCAGCTAGCAACTTCAGAGACACACTTTGATGTAAGCATTTTCTGCCTCTAGAGGAAGTTTATTTTTCTTTCAGGAGGGTTGGACTAGATGACCCACAGAGGTCCCTTTCAACCCCTACTATTCTGTGATTCTGTGATTCTGTGATAATTTTGCTAAGAGCCCTCTGCAAACTGCCTAAACCTCACTGAGATTTTACTTCCCATTAGTTGCCACAGACTAGCCAAACTTCTTGTCCGTCCGATGAAAATAAGGTTGGAGGAGGCCACATTCCCATTTCTCAGGCAAGTTCCTGATGGTAGCAAATGTGTCGTAAGGGCTCATCAGCTTTGATCTCACAGCTTGGTCCTGAACCTCAGCCATTCTCAGGCTGCCACCACACTGTGGGACCACTGTCACAGCAGCCTCAAAGCCCCGTGTGAGCTCTGGGGAGACCCTGCCTGTGCCTCGCAATGAGTCTTGCCTGAGCCCACCTGCGCCCTTCCCTGTGCATGAGATGGATGCTTCTGCCTCCGTGCTAAGGGACCTCAACAGGCGTGTGGGTGCACAGCCGCACACATCTCCTCACACACACCCAGGCAGCATCACCCTCACAAGAGCTGACAGTAACACATGCACAGCTTCCAATAAATACGTGGACATCATGCAGAGTGGGCTTTTCAAATAGGGGCGTAAGCTGAAGCCAACTGGCAACTGGTTTATTCAATGATTAAATTAACTAAAAAAAACCAAGGCCTACATTGTGATAAGGATGATCCCAGAAACGGTGAGCTAAAACCCATTAATGATAGGTTGTTGTTAACCTACCCACCTGACCTCTCTCACACTTTCTGTAAACATTTCCTCTGTCTTCGATTTTAGGCTTCATACTATGGGCTTCATCACTACAATGTGTTTCTTATTTTTCAAACAACACATTGGAAGCTGAAAGAAAAAGCCGGCAAAGCTTTTAAAGAACTCAGAAGCATTCAGTAGTTCTGTCTTTATTCTTAAAGTGCCTACGCTGGACAAAAATAATGTGCTTTAAATTGTCACATGAATGAAAGAAGTTCCTCCACTTACAGAAATAAATAGCTGTTGCAATACTTCTGCTTTTACATTTGGGGAAATCAGATGCTTTCGGTTTCTAAAGAAATCAACCTTTGTCTACATTGTTGGGCACAATCGTCCAAAATTCTGCCCTCTGCATAGGGCCAACTTATAATAGGACCTCATACGAATTTATTATTGCAGTCTGTCAAGCTGTTGAGGCAGAATACACTGTCCTGTGCAAACTGAAGTTGACTGTAGTATGACCATGTTCCTTTCCTCATGCGAACATCCCATGACATACAAGCTGGCAGCAGGGCCGTGTAAAACTGCTCGATTAGTTTTTCACCAAGAGACTACTCGTTGGAAAGGGAATCGCTGGTGGTCAGTTGAAGCGGTCATGTAGGTGCTTTGCATCATTGGGCTGGTCATTGTAGAGACAGTATTAAGGAAACCCAGTCCCCAGAGGCTAACAGAGTTTTAAATTGCTGCAGGACATCAGCCTGCTCTGGGCTAACAGTGACTCTGCCCTGTCCAGGTGCGATTTTGCTAGATGAGCTGAAGGGGCTGTAGCCCTCTCCCTGTGAGCACTGGTTAGAGAACACCATACAAAAGCTGTCATTGCCCCTGTCATTGCCCACAGCTGCCCCCTTCATCCTGACTCAGCTGGCCACACCTACCCTTGTCCCATCCACCCAGCTGCTGTCATTAACGCAATTTCAATTATTGCTACCAGTTGCTACTAGTTAAATAGCAATTTACGTCTAAGATTGAAGGGTGGAGTCTAATGCAGGCACGAATTAATAACCTTACAGCCTACCATAAGAAAATAATGAGTCCCTTTCTACCCTGTGGGATGAGGGGGATGTTGTTTAACATACCAAAGGATTTATGTTCCCATTTCTTCGGTAGGAAAGAATTTGACTAGCATGCCATGGAACAGAAAGGGACCTTGAGGTATGTCATGCAAATTTATGCAGAGCTGACTTAAAAGAATAGAAACAGAATTTCTATATATATGCGTGCCAATTACACCATATGATTCCATTTTCATTTCCTCTTCTGTGTTGCTCTCCCTTCAGTTGCCTGCTTATCATTTCACACAAGCACATATGGGAAACCACACCTTCCACTTGCACAAAAAAACAAAACAAAACCAAAAAAAAGCGCTATTTTTAACAATCTGTCAGCAACTATTCATTCAAAAACTGTTCAGAGCTCTCAACTGATGTTGCTAGGTGAGAAACTATGTATTTACCTATCTCCTTATTAGCAAAAGCAGAGAAATTAAGCTAAAGGACATTACTGGTTTGAATACTGTCCAAACAAGGAGTGTGAAGACTGCAGGAACTCGGGCTGCTAACTTGCTCACACGTCTGTGAAACTTTATCCTCCTCAGCTGCAGAGAAATACAAGTGTCAATTAGACAGAAGCTTCATCACACTTCTGAAAATGTTTTTTCATTATCCTGATTTGGAGTCTAAATATTTGGTTTTAAGTGACACTGCTTAAATGACAAGTGTCAGTTAATAACTCGCAGTTGCAAATGCTTTTCCTTTCCCCTTTCCTTTCCCCTTTCCCCTTTCCTTTCCCCTTTCCCCTTTCCTTTCCATTCCTTTTTTGTTTTCTTTCAGCAAATTCCTTGCTGTTGCCAATACCCCAGTCATGAAAACATGAATGAATGGAAAAGACTGCAAGGCTGGTAACCTGCAGGAAGGCAGCAGTGCTGCGTGTCACGGATCTGTACGCAAAGCAGACAGCTCACTGCTAGGGAGACCCATTAGAAGAGTGCTCTGCTATACAACAGATCTTACTGGACATTCATCCACCTTATACTTTGTGATCAGTGTCCTACACATTCCACAACCTTGTAGTATCCACCCAATTTGGTGTTTAACGTCCTAAAATACCTTGATAGCTAGCAAACCACCACAGGTGTTTCACTACTCTTTTACAAGGCTTACTTTGAAGGCTGCAAGGTGCTACCAGCAAAACACAGATGATCTGAGGATGGCTCACCTAATAAGTAGAAAAGACAGGTGAGATAATGAGCAAACGGTAATGGATTAGTACAACAGAACAGTCATTACTCATCCAAAACTCTGGTTGCGCCCAGTGCAGAGGACAATCACACAGTTAACTCCTCAACACTGAGCCTGTCACCTGAGCTGCTTTCCTCTTTGACAGTGAAATGTGCCCCAAGGTGTTGTACAAGGCACTTTGCTCTATTCAGGTGCGTTCTTTTCTTCTGTGCCTCTTTACTGAAGCACCAAAGAACACAACGTGCAGTACAGGACACTGCATGCAGACAAACTGGGTACATTCACACCACAGATATCTGTGGCTGGAATAAAAAGAGCTTGAAAACGAACAACCACATACAGCCCAGGCCATTGTTTTCCATGTAAGGGCCCCGCAAAACTCACACAAATTCAAGGACATATTTGGTGTGTTTGTTTCCAAATGACTGCAGGTCAGATGCTGTGGGTGTACCAGGCAGGAGAGGAGAAAGGGACAACAGCTGCTGTTGCTCTCTCTGGACTGCAGGTAATGGTTCCCTCTGCTTTGGGGGGTAGCTGGCAACTTAAGGACAGCAGGAGGGAAAGGGATGTGGCCTCCATGCCATTTGCCCCAGAATGCACCGCTCCATCAACACTAGGTTGTATTAAAGTGTGTGTTTCCATGCACCCCAGGGGTACACTTAGAGGCATTCTTCAAGTGTGGGTGTTGGATAGTGACTCATCAGAAAGAAGATAAAAAATTAAAATCTAAATATTGGTCCCTCTTTTCTCTCACCTCAACCCCTTTGTAAAAGCAGGATTTTAAAATCATGTATACAGTTACTCTACAGATAGTGCTTCCACTCCTTCCACCCACTCTATGTAGTTTTACTTGAGGTCTTCCACAAGATCTGGTTTAATAAATATATTCATAAGATAAATCATCTTCTTCCCTGCTCTGCTCCTCCTCTTCTGTGCAGATTTCTGTGATGGCACTCCTTCATTTTTCTGTTAAAGACATGTCATTCAGAATTCTGAATATTTTATTGTTGGAGTCTTCTAAAACTAAACTGTGTGAAGTTTGGTTCAGTTTGATTTGGTTCGGTATTGTTTTCAGAAACCTCCCAGATTCCATGTCTCCTAATAGAGAATATTACTGGTCTCAGTGCATAGCCTGGTTGAATCAGAAAACTCAGCACAGCAAGCAAGATGTCAAAATGCTCAGCCTGAAAGAAAACAGCAGCATCAACCATTGATTTTCATGTGTCACATCTTCCTGCTCACTGACGGGTTCTGATTAACGGCTTGCAAGTATATACCCAGGACGACTTCATTGACTTCAAATTTACACAACTGAAATGAAGATCTCAGACCAATCCTCATTTTGTGGAAAACAGCTCAATATATAGCTTTACTTCAACAGAATTTATGAGCATCAAACAAAAAAAACAAACAAAAATAACCCTAGGAAGTAATACACTTTGGGGCCTGTGTCCACCCTTGTGGAGTTCTTTTTCATAGAATCGGGGACTAATTTGTCCCTTCTTGTTGGCTGCAGCAACTCATGGTGTTATTTTACATCGCTACATTTCTTTTTTTGTTTTCATTCATGCCAACAAGACCATGAGTAGGCGTCATATAAGATAAATCTCACTAATTTTAAAAAAGAAAAGCTAGTGAACAGGAGGTGATAAATGCTGTGCTGCCTACTCAGGTTCTGTCACATAAGATGTCACTTCTTTTTTTTAATTACATTTTCTGCCAACTCACAAAAGCAAGCGATCTGTACTGCATGTGATCCTACCTATTGCTATGGAATGTTTCTGCACAGCCAATTGCAAAATGCAGCTACTTGTTTCTGTCACCGTTTTTTCCCATGTTCGCTTTTATGCCTGCTTCCTGATGTTCTATAGAAACTGTCTCTTCAGGAAATGTTAATACATAAATAACAGCTTGTTTATTGCAAAATGACTCAGATTATTTGCACATGGAATTCTTTTTTTTTCGAGCATTAATAAAATACACGGGGAGCCTGAAAAATCATGTACATTTTAGATAGAGCTTTGCTAACGCACACTCACAGCTAACTAGTTTTGATAAAAAAATTTATTGGATTAAAAAACTGAAAGCTAAAATCTCTGCGATGTAGAATGCACTAACAGCAAATCCTTGTCTGTTTGCATGGCAGGCAAGAACTCTTGTCATCCTAGAGGGTGAACTAAAATGATCTTCTAGCAACACCAGCTGTTTGATCCACTGCTAACATTGGCAGATGTAGCAGAACTGGGCTGATCAATGCATGTCATTGACACGGTGTCATGTGTAGACAGGCCACAGACACAGTGATAAAACCCCAAATTTCACCAAAATAAAATTCACTTTGCAAATGGAAATGTTTTAAAAAAAACACTTGCTAAAATAAATGAAACCAAAGCCCGAGGAGCATGAACCAGAACTCAAGCATAAGAACTGCATCCTGGAAGAATTTATAACAGAAGGTTCACACCAAATTTAGTGCTCCTATGATTGAAGGAGGTGGAACTGTGCCTTTGGTCAATTTTATTTGAAGTAACACATCTCAAGAATTATTTTCAGTCACACGAAAAGCAATGAAAGAAATTGTTTATTATTACCCTACTAAAATGGAAATCATAAACAGAAATGAAAGAACGAATTGTAGAATGGAATCTACTCTAAATAAGAGTAGAAAAAGAAAGAAAAGCACAAGATGATTGGGTAGCTTAACCACACACATGGGGGCAATCAGATAGCTGAATTACGCTGCAGACAACTTCAGATCCAAGCTTGAACTGTTCAACTAAATCAAAACCAGTCAGATCACAGTCTTAATGTGAAATTATGTTTCTGAAGTAATCAATGTTGTGATTTTTGTACTATAACTCTCCATTCAGACGGGTAACATTTCTGATCATGTTCAACTTTGAACAAAGGAAGAACATACTGCTTTTTCATTTGACCATTTATTTTTCATTAATCACAATATATTTAATATGCAAAAATTGAGATTGAATTAGAGATTGAACATAAAATTGAATTATGTCTCAAGCAAAAATACAGATTCCCTAATAGTTTATCCTCGTCAAATGAAACAACCATCAATTCAATTCAATTATCTCTTCTCTATGATGGGCCCCTTTTCTAGCGACCCTCTGCTCAAGAATGGGTAAAGTTTTCCACCTCTTAAAGTGCTGGGAGCACTTCTCTGTACAAATACCGCTCAACTCAAACTCCAGCTCTGCATAGCAGGGAATCTTAGGGTGTTCAAACCCACAACTTGACTTGTTTTCCTGGATCCATTTCTACTGCTAGTTCCAGCAGACTATACTTGTACACCTGCTGAGACAAGTCTAACTTAGGAAAGAATTACTAAGGAACCTCAGCATTTGCTTTCTTGACAACTCAAGCCTCTTCATGGGAAGGGAACATCTACTTTACCTGACTATAAAGCCAGTCCTTTCTTCTTGCTTTAGAAAATATTCTATTTGAATGTCACTTGCCTCACAAGGACTCTTTAAATAAAGTTTGCTTTTATCTAGAACAGATATTTGTATGTTCTTGTTTACATTTATGCATTTAAAAATAATAAATATATCACTCATATCATCTATGTAAAATCTACATCTGCTGTTTACAGTATAGCGTGTAAGCACTAAGTCAACAATGTTTTCACAAATCATTTGTATTTCCCAGAAGGAAACTTACTTTTTACCGTGGACTTATACTCAATCTTTTCTAAGCACAAATAAATCTTCTCGGCCTGCAAGCTGTCTGTTTGCATGAGACAAACACTGGGACTGTGCACATCTGTGAGCTGTTTTGCAGATACACCTTCTCATCAAAGGTGCTTTGGTTTCTTTGGCCCCCAAGCACCTTGCATCTGGGAACATGCAGAGCCTTCATGTTCCCCTTCTCTGTTTGGATTCAGAGGCCCTTTCTCACCTCTTTGGCTCACACTGTGACAAGCAGGGGCCTTGCTGGGGGGATCTTCCTGACTTTATAGCTCTTGTGCTCACAGTTCAATACTATTATTCACCACTATAAATGGCCTTTGCGCAGTTCAGACTGCCACGATATTCTGCAAAGCTGTATATCAGAGGGAATATTCTGTATGCACATCTTACCCAACATTTCCTTTTGGTTCTCTGTAGGGATTCCTCCTGAAGCAGTACCATGGATGACAGGCTTGCTATCAGAGCGCTTTGAGTACCCTTCATCAGTTTAAGAGGTTTATACATAGTTTAACTGTACATAGCGCTCTGCTGCAGTAAGTGCTCGTTACATGAACATGTCAGTATTGTGTGCAAGGTGAAGATGATCTTTGTTTCAGGATCTGTAGAAGCTTCAGGAAGTCAGTGTGAAGTTGAATCCTATTTACTTTTATGTGCTCGGAAACCACTACACTGTTTGGCATGAACCACGAGTTTCATGGTATGTCACAAAGTCTGCACGAAGTACATGTTGCTCAGCTTGCTACCACTTACTTAGTATATGACTCTGAAACGGCTCACTCCTCCCAAAACCATTTGTAGGGTATGAAAATTAACTATCTATACTCTCTACAAGTTGGAGTCTTCATTAGGACAAGTCCTTTCAGACAGAAGAATTAATTTCTTTTCATCTTGGAAAGCCTGGCCTTGAGAAACAGCTCTTCTGCAAATCAGATGCTGGTTACCTTGCTGCTCACAGGAGTCAAAAACTTGGTAGCTCGGGCACTTCCAGCAGCATGTTGACCCTATCAGAGAGAGTGGTGCAGTTATGAACCCTGCCTGAGCACATACTCGAGCTCCTCACTTGCTCTGGGCTCCAAGTTTTCTCAGCTTCACTGATAACAGGATACCAGCCAGGTTAACTGCTCTGAATTGAAAGCCTAAAGGACTTTAAGCTCATAGGCTGTCAGTAATGCCATTATTGAAAGTCCAGGAATTGCAGCCTAGAATACTACAGAGCACCAAAATGGTGCCTTTTATCTCAGACTCTCAATAGCATCAATTCAGCAAGTGATTCATGAGCACCTTGATCATCTCACCAGGGACCTCTGGGGAGAAGGCGGTGGAGGAAAGCGAACAGCTAGGCCAGGTGGTGTTACTGCTTTCTAAAGACAAAACTGTTCTACTCATTAATTAGAAGCCTCAGACTTCTTGGGCTCCTTGGGCTCCTTGGACTCCTTGTCTACATGCCTGGCACCATACAGAGGATTTAAACGGTTTCACATATTGAGGTGATGCTACTATCTCTCCTTTTTTTTCTTTTTAAGTTCACAATCAAACAAATTACCAAAATCAGAGAGTACGTTCAAAAGAGAGGTTCCCCAGAAAAAGGAAAAATATTCAAAGTTCAAATCCTGGAACAACCATGCCCCTCCTCTTCAACAGCAAAACTACCAAACTGAAAGGAGGCAAAGGGAAGATCTGACCCAGCACCCAGAATGAAAACACTCTGTTGCCAGGTGTATAACCACACACGTACTCTAGGCCAGATCCTGTCCTAAGCAGAGCTGTGATGGGAATGAGACTAACAGTCTCCTGACTCACTTTCTGTCAAATCCATTCTAGCACAGCTGAAGGCTAGCAGAGAAGCCACCACACTGCACCATGTGGAGGATTTTACTGTCACCATGAGGGGATGTCTGTTTCCCGCTCACCAGTATTCAGGTGGACCACCATAAGCTACAAGGCGTGTACCTTGAGGAAACATGGCTTGCAGCCAGTGTATTGTTCTGGTTTATTCTATTCCACAGTCCTATGTGTTAATGAGGACTCTAACTGGGCAAGTGAAAAAAAAAATTATCGCACAGAATATTCCCCAGCCTTTGCATATCAAGAATTTTTTAGCCACCTTCTGTGCTACCTGCCTATCTTGTTTGTCTGAACTAAAATTCAAGGGGAAAATGGAAGTAGGGTTCTGCTGAACCTGGTAGGAAACTATCTCTTTTTCACATTATGAATACGAAAAAATAAATGAAAATATTACTATTGCCCTGGAAAGATCTATATTTTTAATCAACCCATTTCATTTCAAAGACACCGATCTATTTTTTCAAAAGACAGAAATACTTTTGTGATTTCATTCTCTTTGTTCTGTAAAATAAACATTTTAACCACAAAGCATTTAAAATGAGTTTTCAATAATATAGCAATATTGAATGAGAACAAGAATATTGAATAAAAACATTGATTATGCTGATATGCTAACTGGTCATCATTACAGAAATGGGTCGTTCTCAGCGATGTGGCAATTGCTGCTTCGTTTACTTATTGACAAGTGGTATTTTAGCTAGTGGAATACAAGTTCGGAACTCATAATTCATAGCTGACAATTTTCTATTAACTTTGATTTGTACTGATAAAAATACAATGTAATTCTAAAAAATGCAGCAGGTAAGGCTTTTTAATTTTAGTTGAAATTGTCAATGCAGTCAACACACTTCAGTGAAACACTGAGTCTGTAAGATTCATTTTTCTTCAACAAAATTATGTACAATACTTTTTTTGTAATATCTGTCTTACGTAATGTAGAATTTACATGTTTAAATTATGAGGAACAATGGATTTACTCAGATCCAACAGAATTTCTCTAGAATTTAGTGCTGTCAAATACGGCCCAATATCTGTACCAGGATATCTCAAAAAGACACTACCTGCAAAAGAATCAAATACCTTCTTGAGAAAGGCTTCCCAGCTGTTCTGGAAGACCTAGTTAGGGAACAAATCAGATGACTGGGAAAGTACATAGATACTTGGACATTTATTCATACCAGAGCTTGGAGTCAATAAACAATTACTTGAGACTCATTCACATTGTTCTCCATTTTGCTGTACTCATCCCTCTGTCTGTTCTCTTCACTGTCATGTCTATTTAACATCATTATTAACTGTGGACTTGTAGCACATACCTAAAAGAATTTTCCAAAACTGCTTCTTGTGTTTCTTTCTCCTTCTGTGTTACCAATCTGCCAATAAATTCTTATATTGATAAGAGAACAGTTAAACAGATTGAAATTTACTATATGGTGTCAGATTCTCAGTGGTGTAAATTAATATGTTTTCTAGCTCAATTGAAAGCACTGTTTCTAATAAAAATACTGATATTATTTTATTAAAAACAAGTCACTGTGCACATTTTTTGTATATCTTATTTAGGAGCACAGTATCAGTGTAGAGCTGGGTTTGTTAAGTTAGTTAAATGTAGGGAGCCGGCAGTGTGCACTCACAGCCTAGAAGGCCAACCGTGTCCTGGGCTGCGTCAAAAGCAGTGTGGCCAGCAGGGCGAGGAAGGTGATTCTGCCCCTCTGCTCCGCTCTGGTGAGACCCCATCTGGAGTCCTACATCCAGCTCTGGATCTCTCAGCACAGGAGAGACATGGACGTGTTGGAGCAGGTCCAGAGGAGGGACACAAAAATGATCAGAGGGATGGAACACCTCTGCCATGAGGAAATGCTGAGAGAGCTGGGGCTGTTCAGCCTGGAGAAGAGAAGGCTGCGCGGAGACCTTATTGCAGCCTTCCATAGTAACTGAAGCAGGTCACAGAAAAGCTGGAGAGCGACTTTTTACAAGAGCATGTAGTGATAGGACAAGGGGCAACAGCTTTAAACTGAAAGATGGTAGGTTTAGATTAGATATAAGGGAGAAATTTTTTACTTTGAGGGTGGTGAGGCACTGGAACAGTTGTCCAGAGAAGCTGTGGATGCCCCCTCCCCGGAAGTGTTGTTCAAGGCCAGGTTGGACGGGGCTTTGAGCAACCTGGTCTAGTGGAAGGTGTCCCTGCCCACAGCAGGGGGGTTGGAACTAGATGATCTTTAAGGTCCCTTCCAACCCAAACCATTCTATGATTCTATGCATATCTGAAAATCAGCCTTAGAGATGGATGGCTAATATTTCACCTGACTTGCCAAAGTCACCCGCCAATGTCAGTGCAAGATGGAACAGAGCTACTGACAGACGTTAGTGGGGTCCCATGCATGCGACTTCAGCTGTCCAAGTGATCTCTAGAAAAGGAGGAAGATGTACAAAAATATATGTGCAACAAGTTGAGAGCAAGGCAAAAGGAACCATAGAACCACGTTAACTTTATCAGTAGCAGCGAGGAAGAAACTTCCCATGATGACTACCTTTGTAAGAAATATTAGATAACACTACACCTGTAGACCATGTGAAACATTACAATATACAGCAGGTCTCTTAGCATACTTCTGGTTCTGTTTATGGAACAAAGTCTCTGGCAGCCTCACTTCTAGCTCCCAGCACACCTGAAATATCATGAATGCAGTCTTTTCCTTCTAACTTGTATTTAAACATTTTATTTATTTGGGGACCTTATAAATGCTTATAAATATCTTAAGGCTGGATGTCAGGAGGACGGGGCCAAACTCTTTTCAGTGGTGCCCAGCGACAGGACAAGGGGCAATAGGCACAAACTGAAGCATAGGAAGTTCCAGCTGAACATGAGGAAGAACTTCTTCACTCGGAGGGTGACGGAGGACTGGAACAGGCTGCCCAGGGAGGTTGTGGAGTCTCCTTCTCTGGAGATACTCAAGACCCGCCTGGACAAGGTCCTCTAGAACCTACTGTAGGTGACCCTGCTATGGGAGGGGTGTTGGACTAGATGACCCACAGAGGTCCCTTCCAACCCCTAACATTCTGTGATTCTGTGATTCTGTAAATGATTGTGAAACTCATCAGAATCTGTGCAGTCCTCACAGATGAAAAAGTCAGTTTCAGCTGACACAAGATGACTGAAGTGACAAGTAGAGCCCATGGCTACACCACCACCAACAATATGCACCTTTATATGACTTCAATTGTCTTTTGACAGACTTAGCTAATTTATGTACTAGCTGTCACACACCTGAAGTAAGTAATGCCTCTATTGCAATTATCTTGCTCCAGCACATTTAAAAAAAAACAAAAAAAAAACAACTTAGGAGCTGTGCAATGAACCAGACTTGGAAATAATTCTTTTCCATTGTCACTATTTCTATTATTAGAAATACTTAAAGTCCCATGTGGGTTTTTTTCTGCCAGTGATTTACCTCAGCCACTTCCAAGTGCTGTGAAGTATCGGGAGAGGACTAAAAATACCACAACACAGACACATGTTACAAAAAAAGTTAACCAGTTTTTCTGATGTGAACCCAAGATTCACATGCAGAAATGTACATGTGCTTCAGCACTTCTATTTCTGCACAAAACTGTTGCAGTTGTGCACCCACGAGTATTTTAGCTTTATGAACCACAGGAGGCTTACTTTTATAATTATAGACTTACATGTCCCAATGTGAATGCATTTTCCATCAAAACCAAATCTATTTCTTTATAATTTGACTGCATAAACCACAATAACATTCTCTGAGCTAAAAGTAAAGGTACTTCTCAGAAATCCACAGTTGTTTTTCAAGATTTCCTGCATTATACACTGGTATATTGTATTAAGTAATTGTTAAAAAGTATAGAACAATCCACCAGTGTTTCACATATCAGTGTTTCACTGAAACTGTAAAGAGATAAGAATTTGCTTAAGCTACAGAGACTACATCTTTCCTAGCTGAAAGAATTATCTAAACCAAAGAAAATATAAACATCTCTGCCCAGAGATAAGGCTTCTAATTTTAATGGCCGTATATATGGGAAAGCAGCCCAGTAACCTTGATAGCCATTGAAAGTAAGGTTTTGCTTGTGAAGCAGTGAACACAGGCAACTACATTTCACACCTTTAGTTAATTGCAGTGTACTTAAAATATTATTGAAACACTTCCGTATGTGTAACTGTTGGTAAACATATTTTTATTGAAAGACCCCCCTTAAATTATGAAGTAACAGAAATTTGTTTTCATTTAATTGACGGCAAGATATCAGTGGCTTAAAATACACAATGGAAGATCTCCAATAATAAGACGTTTGAAAATAAGCTTCAGCAATCTGTCAGTGTGCAAGCCTGTACTGTTCCAACTGCATGCAGTCCTATCTTACCATTCAGCTAGAACTAAGATTCCAAAGAGGGGATGTACATCCCATCTGTGGCAAAAAAAAAACCCTAACCTCCCAGATACATGGCCTTTCTTCTCTTCTCCATGGTGGAAGGGAAAAGACTCCTCTATTTGTGTCAAGCCCTGCATGCAGCTCGGCAGAAGTACTGCTGTCTGCACTTCCACATGAGAAGATAAGAGGGCTGGAAGACCGTTTCTTCCTGAGGGCATGCACACTGCATCCTCCCCAAAAGGAGCTCTCCCTATGATCCAGTATCATTCTCTGCCTCTCTGGAGATGGTGCCTAAGTAAGTGAAGCTAAGCTTGAGGTCTTCTCCTGTAGAAAACAGATATAGGCTTTTTTGATGTAGCAGATAATATTAGTGATCTTCCAGATAGCAGAATGGAGTTAAGACTACCAACACCAAAGATGAGAGCTCCCACCTCTAGCATCTCCTTCCCTCACCACTTAGATAAAATGCACACACCTTACCACAAAGAAAGTGAAAGACAATTAAGAGAAAAGGACCAAACAGCCAGCAGGTGCTCTTCCTTGGAGATGGTTCTGGCTGTTCATCGACCAGGGAGTCCTTCCCTCTCACAAGGCTTGGAGTTGTTTCTGGACACAGCTCCACTGCATCTTGGGGCAAAGCCCCAAGGAACATCAGCTGCTCCTTCTCTGACCACATCCTCTACATAATCCTCCTGCCCAGATTTCCACATGGAGGAGAAACAGGACCCAGCTCACCCAGCCAGGCCACTGATCTGGACAGCAGAAGGCCCAGCACTGCAAGACTCATGCTAGCACAGACCCCCACTGACCCACTATTGCCTGCTGCTCTACTCTGATATGTTCCCCTTTTCCTCTTCAACATACTTTGTAAGATTATCTGTTCTACATTGGCCAGTGAATCCTGATGGGACAAGGTGCAAACCAGTCAAAACAGCTGGTTTGACTTGCAGTGACCAGTTACAAGGAGTGAAAATTACACAGTCTTATGCATGACAGGTAAAGGCACAAGAATTATAACCTAAAAAGAGGTATTGGAAGAGACCTGAAAGAGAACAGAGATATCCATAGGTAGCAATCACAGTTAGGATATTCTAATTTTGCATTTTTGACAGTTTAAATAAATTTGGCAGAATAAATTTCCTTGCCGATATCAGAAGAAACTAAAATGTAAAGGGAGCAATGACAGGAAGTTAATATATTGGAGTCTCCAGTTTGGAAATGCAGTCTTTGAGTGCATCTCCTAAAATATCCCTCATGAATTTGAGTAACCATGCAAAAACAGCTCAAAAACAAAGCCTAACTTAGTCACAAAACCACAGCTTTTCAGCAGACATGAAAAGGCTTCTGTAAGTTGGTATTTTGTGTACAGTTCAGTGAAAGTTAGACACCCACGTGCCAGTATGTGTGCAAGAGGAGATGACAGCATCAAAGGTAATATCAAATCAGCAATACTGTGAATCTTCCTAAATGTTACTAGTAGTTCTGTCACCGCCATACGAGGTTAAACAGGACTAATCCAGCCTCTGGCTGAATAATCCTGGGGCTCCTGCAAGTAACAGAATGAAGAAGTGCTACCAGGCATGCAGAGGCAGAGGTGAATGTGGAGGTGGGAGCTGTTCATCCGTCAGAGGCACTGTGGTTGGTGATAAATTCACCCAGGCAGCCCCCAAACCATTCTGTTTCCTTCTTTCTTTGACAATGGGAAGACAGGTGGCTCCGTTCACTTTTAGGACATGTTCTTCCAGTGATGTTCAATGTTAAGGTGGCCATGACTTGACTTTACTCAGGCACAATACTCCAATAGGATTCCCTCCTAAAATATTCACAGCAGAAAGAGGGGTTAGAAAGCAGAGCCAGCAACAGGGTTGCAGGTGAACACACAGACACGCAGCTCTAAAAAAGCTTAGGAAAAAAAGTAATAGGTTTATCTCCCTAGAACAACATTCCCAACAAACAAGCATTGCTTTGAACTCCTTCTGTCTCTGCTTACTGTCTCAGACACCGCTAATGCTATCCAGTACATTGCATCTGAAATAAACTCTGGTAGTTTTCCACTTCAGGAAAGAAACCAAGAAAGGGAACTCCATTTGTGCACCGTGTTGTTATAGAAACAAACTTTCCTCACAGTGCCCCTTCCACACTCCAGATCCAACTGCTGTTTCAAACAATAGAATAAACATAATAAGAAAAAAATCAGAAGTTCACTAGTCAAAAGCAACCTTATTATCATGTGTCTTGTTTTTATCTTTTCCATCAGACTGTGAGCAGAAAGCACTAAGCACTGGAGTTGTAAAATATCCCTAAGTTGTTTCTATACCAGTAACAAAATGTTTGCTATTGATCCAATTTTGTAATGGATTGCTAATTTACAGACTTGTTTAGTAGAAACAACAGAAGGTAACACACAGTGGTGACAGGACCTTGTTTGTCCATGATACCTTGCACTGCTGCAATATTGAGCAGTGTATTATGGTGTTATTCATGTTCTCTTAAGTGGCAATTAGTCTGCCTAGAAATGTGGAACATGCATACTAGCATGTTAACTATCGTTTCTCTCAGAGAGGTGATACAGGCAGTCTACAAGCTAATGAGGATATTATATTAAAATATGGGATGGTCAGATCTGGGAAGCTGTATAGTAAGTTCAAATGCCAGCAGGAAAGATAAGAGCCTGAACCAAGTTGTATCATTTGGATAGTAACAAAGGGAGACCAGGGACTGTAGTGCTATGAACTGAGCTTCAGCACCAATGCAAAGTAAACAGTCTCTGGGTCACAGGAAACAAAAATGAGGAGATAAAATTGAAGACAGCAGAAGCAGCACAACATGGGACATCATATAATTGCAAGATCTTCTAGGTAAAGTCCCGTCCTCTTTTGAAGAAAAGGTAATTTTGTTCTGCTGCCCTGGAACTTGGAACTTCTGTACTGTGTAATAGTGACTTTGTGGTGGTGAGAAATTAAAGGCATCAAATTCCATCTCACCCACTCCCTTACTCTCCCAGTGCAAGTTGAGTATATCAGGTACACAGAAAATGGCTACACCCAAAAATAAGCTCACTGAGGAAGCTCTTCACCAGGCAGCATTCACTACCGGGATGCCATACAACACATCTTCCACTGATTCAGGTCCTCCTTACCCACCATCACTAACGGCAGACCAAAGAGTAAGTAAGGAGGAAGCTCTCCTGCTAGCCAAAGACATGAGGTTGCAGGGAAATACACTAAAAAAGATACCAAGGACCTTTCAAACAAACGATCAAACAAAAACACCCTGGTGATAATGGATTGCATCAGTGCTGCACTCTCTTTTGGTATTTCACTTGTTCTCCTTCACTTGATTGGATTATTTCCGTCTGAACATGAGGAAGAACTTCTTCCCTCTGAGGGTGACGGAGCACTGGAACAGGCTGCCCAGGGAGGTTGTGGAGTCTCCTTCTCTGGAGATATTCAAGACCCGCCTGGACAAGGTCGTGTGCAGCCTGCTGTAGGTGACCCTGCTTCGGCAGGGGGGTTGGACTAGATGACCCACAGAGGTCCCTTCCAACCCCTACCATTCTGTGATTCTGTGATTCTGTGATCTCACCTCTATATACAGATCTAAGACCTGATTCTTCCCATGGGACTGCCCCTCTTTCTTCCCACAGTAATTACAGAGGGAGACTGAGGTATTTCAGCTCTGAATGGAAGTGGCGCAGTCAAGTTTCATGGTTTAGGAGGTATGAACTGCATATTCTTTGGGCTATAAACTCTTCCCTCCCCCCCCCCCCCATATGCACAGCCCTCACACAACCAAGGGCAGAACCCTTTTAGGGTCTACCACAGTACGAACAAAAGAAGACAAGTCTCGAGTCAGCTCTCACTTAGACACAACCTACCTTTGACAATGGAGGTTATATAATACCTGGGCACAGATCGTGGAGTTTGGCACTGCTCTGTTGTTACTCTCTTTCTGGACTCAAGACAACTTTAAAGAAATCAAGCCACACACATAAACTAGGAAGCTTAGCCCCAGGTGTCTTCCTCTGCATGAACTTAATCCACTACCACATGATAATACAGTCTCCAGAGTAATGCCCAAAAAGAAAACAAATCTCTTTTCAAAACTTTAGAAGAAATGCAAATTTTTCATAACTATTCTAAATGTAAAGTTTTTTTGTTGTTTCTTTCAAAATCCAGTCTCAGTAATGGATCTCTACATTTTTCAAGGTTCTACTGTTTTATCCATAGGTCATACCAGGCAAGAAAACTTTTCCCTGGGAATATGTCCTCCAGTTCTCTGACTCATTGCAGTTTTCCTCATACACTGCAGTGGCATATAACCATTTCCAATCAGCAGTATATTTTTCTGAACTGACATTTTATCTGAAGAACATATTTTTGCCATCATCTATGCAAGTGCTTATTGCCCTGGGTATAGTAATGCAGATACAAAAGCAGTTGTACATCTATTCCCACTAATCCATGACTTCACATTACAGTATTAATTCTGCTTTTAGTAAAGATTAAGTTCCTGAATCCTGACCCTTAAAGGGGAGAATCTCATGTGAAGAAAATACATTTATTTGCAGGAAAGTCATATTTACCTACCAATACCAAATAAATGTGCTTTCTTGCACTAGCCTACATTGTTCTTTCCCATCAGAATCAAGGAAACATGTATGTAGAATATTTATTATATTCAAAGGTTAGTAGTCAGTTTGTACATTTATCCAAGTGTAAAGAAAAAAAAAGTGTTTGATAGCATCTGGGGAAAATTTTGAAATGCTTCTAAAAAGCCCAGATCTGTTGCTGTTCTACTGCTGAAAGTACTCATGCACCTTAAAATAGATATGATACTTGGTTTTTTTGGTGTCCATATCTCCCTGTCATTAGATAGTGCTGTGAAAATTCTGCATCATTTGTAGACGTAGAGAAAGCTTTAAATGCAGATCCTACAAGATCTGTAATTTTGCTGTATCGACACAGAGGATGTGAGGATATGATCATAAGCAACAAGAGATTTCACCAGGTCTCCTTACGTCTTCTACCAGGCATTTGGCACACAATCGCAAGACACTGTCAAGAAGAGGTCATTAGACTGAGTTTGCCCTGTAGCAGTGTCCTGTAGTGAGCTGAGACAATTGCTAATATCATTCTTATAACATGCAAGTCCCTTTGTAAGAATAGTTGCATAACAAAAGAGAGAATCAAAATAGAGAATGCAAGCCTCCTCACTGATTTCAATAAACTTTGTATCAAGTTTTGATGTTCCGTTTCAATGGCCATCTTTACATACACTTTTATTGGATCTGGTGGAATTAGCACAGATATTTCTTATTCTGAATAAGTTCCGAAAATTGACTGCTGTTTGAGGTCTTCCACAAATCCTTATCTTCCTTCATCTTACTACATTTCTTCTCAAATTTGAAGTTGAATTCAGAAAGACTACTTCAGCTAACCCTGTCGGTAAGAGGAGGGACCACGTCATATGCCTTAATCCAAGTTATACTAGCTTTGAACTTTAAACCTTTACCTATCATGAATCTTATCAGAGACAGCCTTCTCCTAGTAATCAAGTGCCTTTGCTTACTTTCATTGTAACTGTCTCTCCTCATTGCCAATGTATTCATTTAAGATGGTCTTAGAAAGAGGTGCCTTTAAAATGCAAATGAAAAATTTACTCTGCCTTGGGTTGTGGTGGTTATAATATATGAAAATTACTGTACTAATTGGAGTTTAAATTTTGTAGGGATTTAAATACAACAGACTCAAAGTCCATTGGATAAAGACAGATTGTCACTGGTGAAGCAAATAGAGAATTAAATCCTAATATTTTACATAGGAAAAAAAAAGAAGAGAGAATGGAAGAGAAAAGATATCCTCAGCTGTGTGGTAGGTGCAATTTATTGAAGCTTTGCCAAAATCAGGGCATGCTAGCACAAAACATTTGGTATAGCAAATAAAACTGAGCACAAGAATCCCAGGAGATTAAAATTTCAAATTTCATATTTTTATTAAGGGACGTCTTTATTAAAAAAAAATAAAAAACAGCTTATGGAGGTAGACTAAAACATTATAGTCACAGAATGTCTTCTTTACTGATAAACATCTGCAAGAGCAGAATTACCCTGAGCTATGCAACAAAGCACACAGTCACAATGTGTCCACCTGGTGTTCCAATACATCCGGGGGCTGATTAATCTCACCAGATACAAAAAGGTTGTAATCTTGTATCCATATTGTTTCACATTCCTCTAGGTGCTGCCAGGGCCGTCATCACAGCAGTTTCCCATGGCCAAAATGTGTTTTCCCAACCAAACTAGAGAAGCAGCCACAGCACTTCTGGTTCTTAGTATTAATATACCAAGTCAAGCAGACTTGATTATACACAGATGTTTTATTCATTGTTTTCACAGACCCTGAACCTGTTGCTTTGAACTCAACAGCAATTTTACTATCAACTTGAGAAGAAATGAGTACAGAATAAAGAAGAAACAGGCCAGTATGATCATCTGCTGGTCTCATCACTTGTTAGAAAAAGAAGAAACTTCTTTAAAAAAAAGGAAAAGAAAAAAAAAAAGAGTTTGTGGACAAGGAAGTGTAAACAAATGCAATATTATCGGCTCATTGATACTGCATTATGTGTTTAGAGTTAGCTACCATGGCTAGCTGACTCTGTTTATTATCAACAATTAGTTTTTTAGAACTTACCAAAAAACAACCAGACATCATGCTTTGTCTAATGATAGGAAGCCAGGTGGAAAAGAGTTATGATAACAAGCATCTTATGATTTCATTACAAAGAACAAACCCCCAGTTGAAAGTTTGTGCTCCTTAGTCAAATGGATTCTCATGAGTCAAACAGGCTCAGGAACAGCAATTGAATGTCATCAAAGCTTTCCTTTTTAATTGTCATAGACAGATCATTTTTCAGCGTCTCTTAAAATAAGGCTTCTCAACATTCTTATGAAAGTTCTTGGCAGTAATTTGGGCTGATGATAAACAAGCCTCTGCTAACTACATTTACAAGACAGAAGAAAAGTCTTCACACACTAAATTAGATATGCTTAAATAGGATGAAGGAATGTAGCAATAAAACACAACCACTACACTATTTCTTTCTTACAAATGGGTTTCCAGCAGAGTTTCTTGGTATACAGAATCTTGTTGACCTTCTATATAGAAACTAGTGAGTCATTTTTTAATTATTTATGAAAGCTTCGTCGACAGTTTTGTTTCATTACATAATAAGCTATGCTTGAACTGAATACATTCAACTTGAGAAGAAACACTACAAACCTAATTTTTCCTTGACGAGTCATTACACTCACATCCAGCATGGCAATAATCAGCACTCTGACTACTCATTCCACCTGGAAAGAATTAATTTATCTGCTGCTGTGTGGAGTTATTACTGGTAAAAGAAACACCAATGACAAAACAGTCTTTAAGAGACCTTAAATGCACAAGAGCCTCCTGTAGCAGAAGGAAGAAAGTAATGGAACATATGAAGAAATTCTGTTTACCTATGGGCTTGTTTGAAATCTCACCAGTGTGAAGTATTCATAGTCATAAAAATAGATTTTACTGAGATGTTTGACTTTCTATGATCTTACTGAATATCTAAAAAGAAGGGAAGCTGACCCTACCTATGGCAAATGAAACTATTAATGCAGTATAGCCTTGTTTTCATAGCTAAAGAAAAAAGCTAATTTTTTTCACCTGAACAAACCACCAGGAGAACAAGACAGGCAAGTTTTATGATGAGGTAAACTAACAAATGGTAGCCCCAAGTAAAATAAAAGTTGTGAGTCCTATTTGCTTCCTGTGCATAGGAATTTGGAAAAGGTGAAGAAACAGTCAGATGAGACTCAGTGAATGCACTATCGCCCCCTTCAGATCAACAGCATATAAATTTACACCACATTTTATTTTAGTCTTACTTGTCATGATCCATAAGCTAACAAAGTTTGGTCAACTTTGGCCTCTAGGCTTTAAAGCCTATGACAGGTAAAGTCTGGTTGAGATCTTGTAGTCCAGTTTCAAACACTGCATTCCACAAGGCAACACATTATCCAGCCCCTGGAGACGCAGCCATGATGACCACGTATTGACAGAGTTGATCGGTCTTAACCTTATGTGTAACACACTCCAGTATTGTTCTAGGAACCACAATGATACAGCTTAGCTTACAGCCCCTCTACAGCTGTTGGCAAAATTTTAACAGAAGAGAAAAAATTAATTGGCACTAGATTCCACCTCACAATTATACAAAGTCCATCTGTATCTTGTAACATGACTGCTCAAAACACTGCAGGAGCCTCATTCCCAATTTAATGGAGTACAGGCAAGCAAGGCCTTTGTTTATTCAGCAAATGCCCAAGCTAAGCAGAAAGATGAAACTTTTTCTGCAGGATTCAGAGGATGATATCCAGAGGATAAATAGGTAGGGACATCTTCTTCTTGTCACCACAGCTGTCAATTTTAACATAGACTGAACGCAAAAAATGACCAAGACCCTCAGAGAAGCCACAGGGGGTAAAAGAAGTCATGCTCATCTCTTTGTCAGCATACCACTTTTTCACATTTACTGCTGGCCTTTTCTGCAGCAACTACCTTGCACTTGCACCAGTGCTCTGGCATCTAAGTTGACACAGCAAAGTAAAAAGTTCACAGATTTCTGACACTTCTTTTTTGCCTGCTCTTTGAATACTGTAGCTGAAATTCTGTATGCCTGAAACCAAGATTCAAACAGCTTGTGTGATTTATAGGTGTGCACAATCCAAGTCACAACCTGGCCCTCAAACAGTATTAAGTAGTCTCTGAAGCAGTGCTCCTTTGTATGAGACATTTAAAGCTGAATGAGACATGTCACTGGAGAGCATATTGTAGAACAAACTTGTGTCCTGACTGGGTTGGGGAGGAAGGAAGAAAAATGAATGTCCCAGTTAGAAAGAATGTACAATGTGTTGCTGTTACAAATAAATTTGGAAAAATGAAATGAACAAAAGTAAGAAATTCCCCAGGGGAATGGAGGGGAGGCACAGATTCGAACAGTGCCCCAGTAGAGAGAAGGCAGTGGCTGTCACACAGCATGCATGATGGACACACAATACTCCAGTGAATTACCGCGTAACATGTTTTGTTTCTGCTCAGCATTTTTCACATGCCCTTCATGAAAACAAAAAAAGCACTGCTCAGTCCACCACTGGAAGCCAATGAAAACAGGCAAAAGTTGAATCCTGTCATCCGTGTGGAGATGCATTACAACATGACAAGAATCCACAAGCAATAAATTTGTAATGCAAAAGGGAATAATAATTCAAGGCCAGCCCCAGTGTATTTCAGGTTAGAGCTTGAAACTGTCAGAAAGCCAATGGTTCAAAATTTTTCAGCACAGAAAAAAACAATTTTGAAATGGGGTCATAGGTATAGACAGGGCTGAGATGATGTGTTGCTCAGCTGTGAGCAGCACCTTTCACCTTAGTTTCAGAGATTTAATTGGCGTGGAAGATGAAGAGCAAATGCAAGAAGAGTGATCTGTGAATGAAAAGAGAAAGATTGAATAAAGGTTAGTTGTGACATTCTTCTCAGGTTAAGGCCTTATACAAAGACAAGCTAGTGTGGTGTTGAACGACATGTTCTGGGCTGAAAGACAGGCAAAATATTGGCTGTGGTTTGCTGTGCAAGCATCATGCACAAACCTGCAGTTGCTTTTGTCAATGCAGAGCTCATCTCAAGTGAAATGCCTTTCAAAAGAAAATCACAAAACATACAGAACACTTCCATAACTGCGCTTCTTATCCACAAGAAAACATGAACTATCATCAGGAAGGGCATAAAGCACAAAATAAAAAGTTCTTCAGCTGTTTGCAAAACCATTAACATTTTTTCCGATCATAAATTAGTACAAGCAAAACTAAAAATTGGAATGGCAACTTACAGAAAAAGAAGGATAGATACAAACCCTTCCAATCTCCAGTTAAACATTGCCCTGACAGCAAGGTCACTGAGGCGTCTCCAGTTGAATTGAGATTGGAGACTCATAAAAAGTGTATTCTCTAGAGTGATTACTAGTTTTAGAAAGTTTCCCATTTTTAATTCAGCTAATATTATATAAGCATTTTTAATTCAGCTTATATTATATAAGCATTATATTATCTGTTATTATTATTATACATACTATTTTACATACTATATATTAATATATATTCATAACATAATGATTCTGCAAAGAGTTCTTGAAGTGAACCCAATGATCTGATGACTTCTACTCTGCATGATTAGAAACTATCCATTGCTTACAGATCTTTCGAGCAACAGAAAAACAAGATAAATACATAGGACTACGGTGAAGCTATGATCCCTAAAGTATGATTTCTGTGAAGAAAAGATTCTAAGAACATCTTTGTGGGTTTCTGTCACAAATCCTGAATGAGGATCCTCTGACTATGCCAATTTGCCGTGAATGGGCAATTTAGACCACTTAAAGAACCACTGTCAAAGGTATCGGCAAAAGGGGTTTTATTGAAATATGTTATAAAAGTGCAGCTTACCAATGTTCAGTGTCAAGGTTCACTCTATTACTGGACTGCACAAAGGATATAACAATGATTCAAAACTACAAAGACAGAACCAAAGTTACCAAGACAAAATCTAAGTGCACTATAATACGAGGTTATGCGTAATATCAGCCACTTACCAAAGATCTGCGGTTGGTAAGAGGTGTCTCTGTCTCAAGGAGCAACCTTGATAGGTGTCCCAGTTCAAGGGGAGATCACCACCATGCAGCCAAGCTGCTTATCATGGAGAGCTCAAAGAAGCCTCACTTAGGCTGTCATATTTATGGAATAAAGTGGTTGGCTTGTAGTCAAATTACATACAATAGGAAAGGTATGCATGAGGCTCCTTGTATTCACAACTTTCTTTGTTCCTTGATAAATAAGTCTCGGAAAAGCCACCCGCTATTCACGTGTTAATCACATGATTGGTGTTCCAAGTATATATGCATCGATGCTCACTGTGTCACTCTGTTCCTTTATGGGTTTTCAGGGAACAGACTGGAACTAGAGAAGTTCTTGGCCCGATTACATCTTAGGCCTTTACCTCCTTTGGAGCCTGAACCAAACTACCAGTAGTTTGGTTAAGGGGTTGAGTACATCCATCACAGCTTCTAGGCTTATTCTTCCAACACATTCCAGATGGCGTACAAACCTCTCCCTACTAAAGTCATTAGCAGTTTCATTATTAAGTACAGTCATGCAAGATTTTTAATGAAATTATATAGGAAGGAACATTTCCTAATTTTTATATTTGATTTCTTGATTATTCAGCCTGCCATCTGAAGTAAGTTATTCCTAACATTTAATAAAAAGGAAGGTCCTATAAGAAGTACTTCATGGCCATTCTGCTGACAATGGAAGAAGCCAAAAAAAAAAAAAAACAACCCAGTTAACTCTCAAAGACTGGAGTGCTGCAAAGTGCAAAGTGTTAAACACCTGGGAGTGTGGGTGTGTGTGGGCAGGCAAGAGTAGGTTATGCTAAGGAGGTTCAATTTTGAATGCCCATAAAAGTGCTTTGTTGGGTAAAAAAAGCAGCTGAGTTTTCACAAATACTTTTTCTAGTAGATTCTGATAACACTTTCCCCCCCCCCACCAAGAACTCTTGTAAAGTATATCTGTATTTGAGCATGGGGAAGTATACTATATCTGTTAAAAACAATCCTCATAGCTACATTCAGAAATAATGCTCCTGTCCACTGCTATAAGAGGGTGGCCTGATATTAGCTCCAGATCAATTGGTGTACATGTAATTATTGAAACAGTGTATATTTTAATACACATATTAACTCCCTACTACAAACCCTTTTATCCACAGCTAGCAAAGTGTTTTGTCTGTACTAGGTAAGACCACCTTACCTTCCCTCTGCCTCAAGCCACTGTTTCTTTACATGTGGAGAGTGGTGACAGCGGGTCAGACCTGCTCTACTGCACAAGAATCCTCTCCTTTCTTTTCTGATTTTGCTTTCACCATCCTCCTTTCTTCCTAACGCCTCTCTCCATTGTTTTGTTTTCTAAGGGTTCATAGATCTTAAGGAAGATCTAAGAGTGTAATTGGTGATATACAAGTGTGAAACAACCCTCTGTCCCCTTCCCTGATCCCAGAGCGCTCTTAAGACGGTAGGGTATGAAGGACTCACCTCAGGAGGGCCAGCCATTACAACAAGTGAGCCTTCTGCCCCCTGCCTAGAGGAGAAGATTGAGATCAAGCAGGAAACCCCCTGGCAAAACCACAAACCTGAGGGGGATGAGGAACTGTGAAGATGATCCTACATCAGGTGCCTGGCTAAGGGAGCTCCAGGCCTCTTAACGGCCCTTGTAAATCTGTACCCACAGGGTTATGGGAATAGCAGCATATGCAGTTGTTCAGTAAATGGCACTGAGAAACCAAAATAGCAATGCAAGGCAGCTGGGAAGGTTATCTCCCTCAAAAAATTATTCCTTTTGAAGGATATTCTTGGGTGGTGAAGAATGTTTTCCCCAACAGATTTCTGGCAGCCTTCAGAGCAAGACTATATAAGTAGGGCATAGGCTGAAGCACTCTTGTGTCCCAGTAACTCTCAACTGCTAGAAAAGGCCCCTGGGCAATGGGCAGTTGCTCGCTTACAACAAATTGAGCCTTCACTCTTCCCTTGTACTCAGAAGAACCTGACTAAATGACTATTCTCTTTTCATCCATTAGTCTATTATCATCCCCATAAGGGCAGATTCTTTTTTTCCTTTGGAATTATTCCTGCTTGTGACGCCCTTTGCCCATGCTTCTTCAACAATAAGCCAGAGGAGTAAATTTTATTAAATTAGTGCTATCTCAGAAAAATATTGACAAAACTTCCCTGGAAAAGGCCCATTTAAGCAATAACAACAGTATGAATGTACATGCTTTATGAGCTGTTAATGCACACTGTGAATGGACTGAAGCCTCCAAGCTAAAATATGCATGTGCTTATCTGCTGGAGGTAGGTATCAATTGATTATAAAAGATGTCAAAACATCTCATATAAATTTTATTATCTTGTTTTAAACTTTAATTTGTTAAAGCCTTTTGAAAAACATCATTTCTACTTCACTGAATCTTTCTATTTCTTTAAGTTGTTACAGAAGAAAATAGCAGGAAAACTGCCATCCTCTGCTCCTCCTCCAGAGACTTTCCCCCACAGGAATGGGAAACTCAGCACGGTGGCATTACAGGCCTTCATGCAGTACCTCAGGTCAGCCAGCTGAATGAAACCAGTTTCTCCTCTGCTTTTGAATACTGGCTTACGCTATGCTTACGCAAATGAAAAGCGTTCAAGAGCACTAAAAGACAATGAGGTTGCTATTAATTTTACACAAATAAATTTAATTTTTGCTGCTCTAGTACAGTATAAAGTAAGAATCATTACATTACATTAGACAAAAAATAAATTGTAAACAGACAAGTAATACAGTCGGAAGAGAAAGAAAACCCTTCCACAACAATTAAGCCACACAGAAGAATAAATGTCCTTGCATCCTGGATAAGGTCTTTAACCTTTGAGAGCTTGACCCAGGACTTATGATCTAGTCTAGGACAAACAGGAGGATCTAGGAGGATCCAGAATTAGAGCCTCTGTTCCATGTTATCATTGCTGCATATCAGGGCATAATACCAACATGGGAAAGGATGATCCTGTGGCTGAAGTAAAAGACTAGGAGTGAAAAACATTGAAACTTCACAGCTCTGATGCAAACTTAGTAACGGGGCTTTGGGCAGAGAAGATAGTCTCCATGTTCCCACTTTCCACCTTTATGAAAAAGTGATAACTCCCTTCCTTTCCCTTCAAAGTCGTATCCACATACAGCTTTATGCACCTGAGGGCTCCATCTGCTCTGTAACATGCTAGTGTTCACATCTAAGTCACTCTAAAATGCAGGGTGTCTTTTAAATCAATGAACATCATTTACTACAGGTTGATCTTTGTAAACAGTTTATAGTTTTGCTGCAAAAACTGAGATGAAATTTCTTCCCGTTGACATATCCCTGGCTGAATGGATAGAGTGTGACTCTTACAGAGCATGGGAGTGATAGACCCTGTCTCTGACCCATTGAATGTTTACTCACATACTTCACACAAAATGCAATGAAGCAAACTCTAGGGAGTGAGGGAGATCCAAGTCAATATATCTTCTATCATGATGATTACGGAGAGGAAAAGCACTCTTTTCTACATCAGTTTTGACAAAAACAGCACATTAAAACTAGATCTAAGAAGCAGGGAAGGGAAGAGAAGGGGGAAAGGGAAAGGAAACGAGCAGCATAGGAGAGGGTGTGTGAGTAGTTGAATTCTGGAGGAAGAGAGGAGAAAGAGTAAAACAAAGAATCCAATGCAATCTGAATTTCTGTTATGATACTGCAACTGAAGCTTGGAACACCAAAGAGTTAAGAAGTTGGTGAACCACTGTTAAAAAACCTCTCTGGTTTCCAAAAGTGTTTAGACTCAAGAAGCTTTTCTATACCCATTTTTTCCCTTCTCCAGTTATCAACAGCAAAGTCACACTGTGAAGGACAACAAAGCTCCTGCTATAGTACTGTTCAAACCAGCTTTTTTGTAAGAATAAAAATAACACAGTTACCTAAAGGAACTCATAAACACTGTAATGACCCTAAGCTGGGACTGCTTCACCCTTCCACTGACAATCTTGTACTTAGCTAAAATTGGAAGAGGAGAAAGAAATACATTCACATGCACATCTTTATTTCTAGCATGTATTTTCACTACCTGCTTGCAATAGCCACTTCCTGTCTTGATCTTGGACTTTGATTATAAGTTCACCATGGCAAGAACTGTTTTCATTCCCTGCTACAGTATATGTAAATAGCAAACAGGTATTTAGGATTGGTCAATATGATCATATTCATGCTTAGAACTGTCATTATCTCTTTGTAGATGCTATTTTCTCCATGCTACTTGGAGACTTCATTGTGGAGGGTCATGCAAGCTCTGGCATTGCACAGCAAGGTACCACTTCTGAGAAAGACATATAAGGAAGAAGAAGAAGCAAAGAGGTGATTAACTTTCAAGCAGGTAGATGTTAATCCACAGGGCATGTACTCCCACTTATACGACTGCACATGGCAGCCTGGAAATGTTAAAGAGCTTCAAGTCTCAGCCCAGTCTTAGGCTGAAACTTTGAAGCTCCAGAGGGAAGTCAGGACATGGCCAGATGGGAAGAGAAGTGAGACAGAGCCAAGAGTCCAGAGAGAGGGGAGCTGGCAGCCAGGAAACAAAACCTTGGTTTAACTACATAAAAAGAATCCTGTAATATTTCCATCTGTCTTTGTCACTGTTTTGCAATTTTTCCATGTTAATCATACCACCCAGAAGAGGGCAACACTGTACCTCAGAGATGAAGTCTGGTGTTCAGCAGTCCTGCAGAGAACCAAATGAAAAGAACCAGAAGGTTTGGTGACTTGGGCATGGCTTAGCAATGGTAGAAAGCTCAGAGCTTAATTCAGTTATTGCTTCCTTGAAAAAAGGAAAAAAAAAAAAACCACTTCAGGTGTTTACCTCTGCACCCTAGTGTTCCGTTCCTTCTTATTTCATGTATTTCAGTTTGCTCTCAGGCTTGTTCAGGACTGAGCTTACTAGTCTCCTCCAAGTTGCAGTCCAGTGTTGGTTCACTCTAGCTAGGGACCACTCTGTCTGGACAGTATGCACAATATTTTGTAACAATTTGGTTCACCACCAGTCATAAAACACTGCATGCCCATGGAAGCACCAGTATGGGAGTCAGTCACAGCCAATAGGAGGCAATTTGGACTGAAGGAAAAAAATTCTCATGTCTTAAGACCATCCAGCGCTTGTATCCTGGCCAGAAGACAATCCAGCCGTGGTCAATGCTGTGAGAAGAGGCCTAGTTGGTCCTAGAAAAAATTTGCCACAAGCAATCTATTCTACCTCTCCCTTTTTATTGGTATAGCTACAGACACATTTGTTAAGCTCCTGCTATCAGTTGTCATCTGGAGGAACTTCCCATTCCACTGACGGATTATAGAGGAAGTTTAAGGAGACGAGTCTCCTAACTTAATCATCTGAATGAATTGCCTGAAGAACAAGGTTGTGAATACTTCCTCTGTGTGACTAAATTCAAGGCATTTATTCCAACTGAAACGAACACGAGAAATCCAGACAGGATTTTGCCCTGGAACGCAACCAGGACATTACCTGAAAGAACAGCTGAAAAACACACGATGTAGAATTACAGTATCTTTTTTTTTTTTGTATTGGACATCATTAACCATACACTTCATGGAGGACTTTCACAGCAGAATCTACAAGTATTTAGGAACCAAACCTTTGAACATTTGATAGCTGAAGACAGTATTACTGTTTTACCTAGCACATGGCAAGCCAAAGAGCGCTAAGCACATTTCAGGCTACACAGAGAACGAGCTCTAATTCTCCTGACTTCCAAACACTCTGTTTGGGTATGAAGCCCTAGTTTCTCTCTGATAAATAAAACCAATGTAAAATGTGGAACAGATAACATATGCTCTTCTCTCTGTCAAAAGATTCATGGGTAAATGAAAAGCCTTTAACACACAGCTTTTACCAGGAAAAGTAAAATTCCTGGTAAATTACAAATTTTTAAGCATCATATCTTGGCTTAGTCATGGATATATTAGGAGAGCATGTCTAGCAAATTTCATCAGTCACATAGGCAGTTCTGAAAATATTTCTGAATAACAGATTTTTTTTTTTTTTCCCAAAAAGAGTCTGCATCCTGTGGAATGACACTAATTCTTTCAGTAGTGATTAGACAAAGATGTTAAGATAGCAGACCTGGAAAAAAGAATCAAAACAACACTGTAGTTCACTGAATATAACAGCATATATAGTTTATACTTCACCCTGGGAATATCTGTCAGCATACAGACTTTGCAAGTGTCACAGTTAGACCAAAACATTATGATCACTTGTCTCAAGAACAGTGTTGAAGAGAGTTTCTGAGAGCACAGAGAGAAAGGCTAAGAAGACACAAGGCACTGAAAGAGGATTAAGGCACAGCAGAACCACAAGAACCTGACATTTTGGAAAGATCCAACTTTGGTAGACAGTCGTCAGAACCAGAATAACATGTAGCTTTAGAGAGTTTGATGCAAAGACAGGAATAAAACTCTGAAAGAAAAACTAAAAGGAAAAGGGCCATTTCAGAAGAGTGCAAGTATTCTGAAACAGATGGTCCTTGGAAAGAGAGACAAGACTAGGAAAAAAGAGGATGAGCAGATGTTATCAATGCTTCATCTGAATGATTGGTAGTACTAAATTCTACACCAAAACTAGGACTGATAGGAAAAATTACATCACCCCCAAGGGAAGGTATGCGTCATTACCAGAGCACGCTCACATGTCTAGACATGCACTTGGATAGCCAGAGCCAAAGACAAATTTGGAAGTCAGATGGAATGCAGAGGAGTCAAAATAAATGAAGCGGAGCCAGCCATATGAAAGCAGATGGTTTAGGATGCTGCTGGACAGACCTGACTCCTGCCTCAATGTCATTGCAAGAGTAGTGCTGTGGGGATGCAGAAAGTGACTAAATGGAACACTTCTCTGCAAGCAGACCTTCTGACCTTCCCTGATGCTTCATTTCCAGTGGGAACAGTAAGTCTTAAGCACACGGTTGGGATTCACTGTAAGGAGTTTTCAAGGAAAGGCGCCGTTTTAGTCCATTTTGTTTCAAATTTACACAAACACACTAAAATCTTCATTCTGCCAGGGACAAGACACTGAGAATTCCCTCCTCCTTTTTGTTTTTCAGGGTCCTTCTCTCCTCAGCTTCCTCTTTTCCAAAGAACAAATTGCTCTGAAAGCTTCAGTGACTTGTTCCGCACTGAATTAGGTACTATTGAAAGCTCAAGTGCGAACACATCCAGTGGTCTTGAAGTAACAAACACAAGCAGGACTGTTAGAAACTGTCATGCTTGGAACTCCCCTACTCTCTTTAAGCTTAATGAGCCTCACTATTCCAAAGCAATTACTGACTGAACAACCTGACCTCCATCCATTACCCTGCTTCTGGCCACGAAGAACAGCATGTGAAGCGTACGCAGACTTTCAGTCCAGTAAGATTCCGTAAGAAGAAAACCCGTATTAGCAGTATCCACCTCCTTTGTCTGGTTTGAGTTCAGGTCACAACCGTGAGCATGAAAACACGCATGCTCTGTAATTCCAGTTCTCTTTGACAAGCGTGTTCTCCCTCCACCAAGGCTTCAATTGGTTAAAGCAGAAAATATCTTTTATTCTTCCAGAAAATCTTTCGATTAGTTAGTCCCTGAAATCAACACACTTCTCTCATTAATCTTTTGTTAATTCAGGAAAAATGTCAATATGACTCCAAAAGGTACACAACAATAGTTTCCACCCACACTAGAATATTTTCACAACCTGTGTTCATTCTTTTTTAATTTGAATCGTGCTTACAGAGGGCTAGAATTCTAGGACCCTTGGGAAATAACAGCTACAGGCACTGGCTGGATTTTTTAGGCAGAATAGTATTCACAGTAAGGTAGAGACTAGCAAAATCCCTATTTTAAAGACAATTTCTGCTTTTTTCACTTTTTTTTTCTGAGAGCCTGATCTGAAGGATCTGACACCTACAGCAGTTCTCCTTACTTGCCAAGAATCTTTGCTGCAGGACCAGGACATCACCTTGTGACTATCCACTATTCAGACCTTCCCTCCAAGTTCCTATCGCTCTTTAGCAAAAGGATGTGTGAGAAACAATAAAGTAGTAGCCCTGTTATGAAAGACTACTATACCAAATCTTATCACATCAGATGACTGGTCCTAACGTCGTCATCGTGGGCCTGAAGAAAGCAGATATAAATGACTGGTGGTTAGAGTAGGTGAGTCTAGCACAGGACCACATACACATCTGTTTGGGTTGTTAGCAGTCATATCACTGTCTCAACTGAACTAACATTATTTAAGAGACAAATTACTATTTCACTAGCTAATACCGACAACAGGCTGCAAGGTAGGCAGACGCTCAGCATTCGCTATGTATAACTGTGGGTTGAAAAGCCCTCTCAGACTCTGCTTGCCTCTCCGGGATTGAATTGGTCCCAGATAATTTCCTAGTCTTGTGGGATATTTTTAATGACTGTGATGTGCTCTTGCTTGAAAACAACGGAACGAAGAGTAAACAATCAAAAATTCTTAGAGAGATATCTCAGCCCATCTAAAGGCAATGGGAGCTTTGCAGTGGCCTTTAAATAAGGGCAAGATTTCACCTCAAAAATCCTTTCATTATTTATTTATTTCCACTGGGGGAAGAGGAAAATAACAGTCAGCTAAGAAACCCGAATTATCCAAATGTATGAAGTTACCTGTTTCTGTCATAGGGAATCTTGGCTCTTGAAGTCTGCTTATAGGGACACTTCTACTTCTTGAAATGAAAGCCAGGGAACAGAAAAAAGAACACAGCCTCTCAATCAAATGTGGAGGCTTCCAGGGTTAGTTTCCTCAGGTGTGATATCTAAGCTGCAAGAGAGTAGAAATTATGTGAAACTTCTGCATATTTCTTCAGGACCTTTACTTCAGACCAAGAAGATTGGTGTGAAATTTACTTTGGATGATAAACACACCGTAAGAAAGAGCAGCCCAAGCAAACACTTTTAAGAAAGAGAAATGGAGCAACTGTGAGAAAACAAGTTATGCATCCTCCCAGACGATCTCCCTTCCTTTCCACACATTCACAGAGAGAGAACATAACTCATAAAAATGTAACACTTTCATGACAGTACAAATCACAGTCTCATCAAAAAAGTAGGTGGAAGACAATAATTATTTGGACTTTCTGAATCCAGCAATGAGAAGGGAAGGGAAGGGAAGGGAAGGGAAGGGAAGGCAAGGCAAGGCAAGGCAAGGCAAGGCAAGGCAAGGCAAGGCAAGGCAAGGCAAGGCAAAAAGTAAAAAGTAAAAAGGAAGCCTTCAAGCTGGGCTTTCCAGAAGAGGTTAAAAAAATTGGTGTTGTCAGTTCACACAGAATTTCAGTGAGAGGGGGCTCCCTAACTCTCTGACATTCTACTGCAAGTCCAATCTGAAAAAGAAACTCTGAAACACCTAATGATTTTTATTTTCATCTAAATCTAAGAAGGAATCTTTAAATTCTGTAAGGGCAGGGATAAGCCTCTTCTCTCCTCCTTGTCCCTCCCCAGCTTTATCTCTCTGAGAATTTTCATATTAGTATTTGTGAGACTGTTTCACTCACAGTTTGAGAGGGCAGCATGAAAAATAGCAGTATGGCTATTTTTAAACTTTCCCTTAAAGTTGAAAAGATTTTGAAAATTTATAGTGTTTGGGAATATCTTTATCTGTTACGTCAGATTGAGACAGCCTTTCTCTGTGTTCTCTTGTAGACCAGTAGCACTACCTAAGACCAAAACAAACAGCTCTTCCAAAAAAATTAGTTTTTAAGTGTCTTCATGTGACTGTAAATGAAATTCTTCAGGTATGTCTAAGCTTCTCTGAATTCAGACCCACAATAAAGGTTTATAGTCCTGATAGAAGAGTAGTCAGCTACAAAGACCTCTGAAAACAAATTAGCATGCTAGACAACAAATAAAATGAGATTTTGCTCTGATGTGTAAACCTCTCCTGTCTCTGTTCTTATATGGGAAGCATTAAGATTGACTTGGCTTGAGGCACCAGACCTAAAGAGTTGCCATAACTACTGCTCTGGAAATTCTCCCTGGAAAGTCACAACGGAATGAAAGGTAAAATCAAGTTTTAAACCTGGTGAGAAAACAAAAGTCTGAGTATGAGAACAAATCTAGAGATTTTAAAAAAAAAGAGATATTATATGGCACACTGCCTGAATGACAAACATATTTACACTAACACTGCCAGAAATACATGCATTAAAGTAGTTGGACTTCATAAAGTAATTGGTATTAAGGTGACCTGGTTTATACTACGGAGTGGCACAAACTCTAAATAAACGTTTTAACCTTTCAGCATAAATCACTTATACTTCATGTGTAAAAAAAGGTGGGGAAAGACAAATTTAATTGATAAATAATCAGTTGAAAAATCTGATGACTCATTAAGGAGCTAGCTACACAGACCTTCATCAGGAAAGAGGAACAAATTTCACTGGGCTTTTTTTGTTTGGCTTTTTTAAATAAGAGAATAAAGTCATGCAAGGACATAACTTTGGTTATGAGTTTCAGTTTGCTTAATATGTACTGGGAAAGCTTTCAAGGAGGAAGCAGAAATAATCCCAAGTGTCAGAATACTGAGTAGGAGGCAAGTGGCAATTTGGAGCTAAAATAACCCTTTTTTTAGACACAGTAGGCATGTTTCCTTGTGGTTCCAAAAAAGGGTTATTGTGGAATACTGACTTTTACTGAGTTCATATAAGTCTTGCTCTTTATCTGAAAGCACAGCATTCGAATGCCATACTGGAAGCCACGGAGTCTCTTCAGCTTAAGCACAATTTCTTTAAAATGAGTGCATCAGTACAGGCTTGGGGCGGACCTGCTGGAGAGCAGCTCTGCGGAGAGGGACCTGGGTGTCCTGGTGGACGACAGGTTAAACATGAGCCAGCAGTGTGCCCTGGCTGCCAAGAAGGCCAATGGGATCCTGGGGTGCATTAGGAGGAGTGTGGCCAGCAGGTCGAGGGAGGTTCTCCTTCCCCTCTACTCTACCCTTGTGAGGCCTCATCTGGAGTACTCTGTCCAGTTCTGGGCTCCCCAGTTCAAGAAAGATGAAGAGCTACTGGAGAGAGTCCAGCAGAGGGCTACAAGGATGATGAGGGGACTGGAACATCTCTCCTATGAGGAAAGGCTGAGGGAGCTGGGCTTGTTCAGCCTGAAGAAGAGAAGGCTGAGAGGGGACCTTATAAATGCCTACAAATATCTGAAGGGTGGGTGTCAGGAGGATGGGGCCAAGCTCTTTTCAGTAGTGCCCAGCGACAGGACAAGGGGCAATGGGCACAAAATGAAGCACAGGAAGTTCCGTCTGAACATGAGGAAGAACTTCTTCCCTCTGAGGGTGACGGAGCACTGGAACAGGCTGCCCAGGGAGGTTGTGGAGTCTCCTTCTCTGGAGATATTCAAGACCCGCCTGGACAAGGTCCTGTGCAGCCTGCTGTAGGTGACCCTGCTTGGGCAGGAGGGTTGGACTAGATGACCCACAGTGGTCCCTTCCAACCCCTACCATTCTGTGATTCTGTGATTCTGTGACTTGTAATTTTCTGAGAAGAGACAAAGAATACAGACATCTTTTATCTTTACACTGAAAAATAAATATTTCGGAAATACAAGAACATACGAAATCATGATAAAAAACATGAAGTTTTTTTCCACTTGAATTTTTACAGAAGCTCTTAACATCCCATCTATCTACGGGCATATTTACTTGTATTTTGAGTCTTCAGGGTTGGCAGACCCAAATCATTTTGCATTGCTACGAGATCTGAATGGCATATTTCAGAATGTCACATTTTATCACAATAAATGCCAGACACAAGCCACGGTTTTTGCCTGTTAAACCTGTTCTTCCGGCCTATCAGGAAAGCTGGGTAAACAGATAGAAAGAAAATGTTGCTGTTCCAGTATTTATTAAAAAACAGAATTGACTATCATGATTCAGGGTCAGACAGTAAACAGGGGCTTATTAAGGTGTCTCGGCATCATATTGTTACAGCACTGGATGCCTAAGACTAAGACATAGAGGCTGGCTCACAAGTCAGGTATCTTGCCCTATTAAAGATTAGATAATGTTGATTATTATTGTTATCCTGACTGGCAAAGGGTTAGAACCAGAAAAACAGATAAGAACATAGGAGACAGGCTGGGAATCCAGTTCCTGCCTCAGAGACCTATCCCTTGCAAATCCAGTTGTTGACACCCTACAGGATACATCAGATGACAGCAACACCCCACTCAGAACCACTGACATCCCCTTTCCCCCCACACAAAGCCTCACCTGGAGACTTGCTCCAGAATCTGACACCATTAATGGTTAGAACCTTTTTCTGTCTCAGTCTGTTCAGGGCCAGTTTTGCACCCATTTGTTATTGTGCGAAACCATCCTCTAGATTAAATCCTTTATTATCTTTGGCACTATGACACTGCCAGCTGCAGCCATAAGTAGAGCCATCTTGCAGGAAATCTCAGCTGCCATCCGCTAACTCACCCACCTAAGGAAGAAAGCAGTAGATACCACTCCAGCGTCTGCTGTGGACTTCCTGTTTCCTACAACATTCGATGCTGCCTGCCCTGAGCATCACTAGACTGTAACACCACACTTCCATGCTGTGCAACTTTTGGTGTTATTCTTTCAAACACTAAGGACTTTGGGGTTGGCTTGCTTACTTCCTTTTTCAGTATGTACAGAAATAGCAGGCTGTCGTGCCCTTAGATCCATCACGTCCTCCAATTTCCATATATTTTGTGCTATCGCTTTATTCCAAACTAACATTCTCTCCTGGGCATCAGAGGACACAGAAATTCAGGGCAAAGTAGGGTAAGAAGAACTTTTGGATCGAGGCACAGAATGTTATGGGATTCATTAGGCTGAAATTATGTAGCGTGAGCTCCTCAGTTTAAGGCAGGAAAGTTGGCAATGTTAATTGATTATGAAATAATTGGATAGTTTTGCACACTACACTATAAATTTTTACATGCGAACTAAAAAGTGATGCCAATGGTAATAAATTGTATTTATTTTGCAATAACACAGCAGTCTTCTAGGTTTAGGAGCCCACTGAGGAGTTCATGGGGAGGGTGCAGCTGTCTTCAAGCATGTACTAGCAGTAAAGAGCTTAAAAGACAGAAAGTGAAGCTTATATGAAGACTTAGCTGCTCAGCTGAGGTCCTGTGCCCTGCAGAACCTCTTCCTGTTGCTCATCCTTCCCATCATTCATCCACAGTCGTGTCTACCCCGCCAGCTAAGAACACGAACACAGTGCTGCTGGCCACCCATGACTTTGCCATTGCCAGGATCTTGAACAAAGGCCTTCTCAAGGCCTCCCACTCTGGACTTCTAAAGATAACAAGATTGGGTGGAGGAAACCCACTGAACTTTCTTTTGCAGAATACACAGAAAAAAGAACACAAAAGAAAATGGGAAAGACCGGATACCTGTGGATTTACGTGACTCAGTGGCAACTGGGCCAAACTTACTGCAATCAGGCTGTGCAGAACCTTTCAGATGGTTCCTTCCTCCTGCTGGTACACGAGGTAGAGAGCTGAAAGCCTGAACACAGCAAGAGCAGAGACTTTTAGCGAGGACCATAAAATATGAACTGTGTTAACTCCATTTTAACATCATAAAGGATGCATACCAGTTATCAGGTACCACACACAACCTCCAATACCCCGATTTGGACAACATTTTCCTGGCAGCTATGGTATGTGTATTGTGAGTGGCTTAGTTGTGTGCTAAATGTAGGACTCATTAAGCCTAGCACCATTTCTGTGCTTTCACTTTCTCCTATCCTCTACCTAAACACTTAGAAAATAATATTACACCAAAAAGTCTAGACTGAGAGGAAGATTAATGGCACAGATGTGGATGCAGGGGAAAGTTTTTATGCATTTGAATATTACAAAATGACAATAAAAATATTATCTTTAAAAGCTGTTACTATTATAACCCCTGGAAAGTTCAGGCATGAGCCAAGACTACTTTGTGCAGGTCACCATAAAGTTACTTTAAAAAGCTACTATAAAAGAAGCCACACACCCCCTTTTCTATTTTGCCTTTCTGCTACTACTCATTGACAGCGTTAGGATACTACAGACAATGGCAAAATAGTCTGATCCACCATGGAAAATCTTATGTTTCGGTCCTCCAGAGTTCATTACTTCAGGTTTACATTTAGAGCAAAAGCTCTCTGCCCTTAAAATTTAACAACAGATAAGCAGTAAATAGAAACATCATTTACTGGCTCAAAACAAAGAACACCGAGCTGCTTAGACCTCTTATCCTTCTGCAGGATCTGCACAAGTGTGCCTGAATGTCACTGTGTTCTGGATTTAGTGTGCAACACATTCTGCAATTGGCTGCACTAAACCCACATGATACAGCACCAGAAGACATATTCAGGTTAAACTAAGAGAGTAATAGAACAAAAAGCCTTCGAAGTAACCTCCTTGATAGGCAAATTTCCATAATGCTGTCAATGAATTGGGAAGCTAGATATTTCTGATATTTCTTTTTTACATGAGCAACCTTTGCACTAGCAATGCTGTAAACCTGCTTCAGTTTTCTCTTGACACAAATGACTAATCACAGGGAAATATCTAACCAAAAAGACCTGAGGGAGGTAAATAATGTTCGTTTAGGTTACTAGATGAGCAAAGGGAAACAAAGAAGCAGAAAAAGCTAAAGGAAAATTAATAGCAGAAGAAATGCAAGCCATTCAGAAAATCCTGCTGTTTCACCGAAAGCAGTGCCAGAACCTTGGGGATTCCTGGTATTCAGCAGGAATGATGCACTCTGTAAATATAAGTCAACTTTGTTTCCCCACGAATCACACACCCCATTAAAAATAGCTAGGGAAAAAAGCCCTGGCAGCAAATTAGGATGAGGTAGGCAGAGATTTTCTGTGGTCCGTTCTGAACTATTAACATAAATCCTACTCTTCTGCAAAGGAATGACTACCCTTCCACCAAAACAGAGGTCCTGGAAATGATAGTTCAATGCCACATGAGCTGATGGCTCAGTGGAGAATGATTAGAGGACTAAGGACAGCCAGAAATAGCTCACAAAGTGTCACTGTTCCCGCTCCAACCTGTCACTCTGCATTTAGATTTGTATGGTCCTTAACACAAAAATAAAAATTCTGAAACTTTTACCAAATACTGCTCTTCCTTGTTAAGAATTATACTTTGAGGTCTTTTCCACTATCCAGTCATGCATCTTTTCTCACAATCAGGCTTAAAAATACATTTTCCACAAGAATCATAGAATCATAGTTTGGAAAAGACCTCTAAGATCATGAAGTCCAACTGTCAGCCCAACACCACCTTGCCTACTAAACCACATCCCAAAAGTTCAACATCTACATGCTTTTTGAACACCTCCAGGGATGGCGACTCAACAGCCTCCCTGGGCGGCCTGCTCCAACTCCTGACCACTCTTTCAGTAAAGAAATTTTTCCTAATATCCAATCAGAACCTCCCCTGATGCAACTTGAGGCCATTGCCTCGTGTCCTATTGCTAGTTACCTGGGAGAAGAGACCAACACCTGCCTCACTACAACCTCCTTTCAGGTAGCTGTAGAGAGCAATAAGGTCCCCCCTCAGCCTCCTCTTCTCCAGAATAAACAGAGCCAGCTCCCTCAGCCACTTCTCATACGACTTGTTCTCTAGACCCCTCACCAGCCTCGTTGCCCTTCTCTGGACACACTCCAGCAACTCAATGTCTTTCTTGTAGTGAGGGGCCCAAAACTGAACACAGTACTACAGGTGCAGCCTCACCAGTGCCGAGTACAGGTGCACGATCACCTCCCTACTCCTGCTGGCCACACCATTCCTGATACAAGCCAGGATGCCGTTGGCCTTCTTGGCCACCTGGGCACACTGCTGGCTCATGTTCAGCCGGCTGTCGACCAACACCCCAAGGTCCTTTTCCATCGGTCAGCTTTCCAGCCACTCCTCCCCAAGCCTGTAGCATTGCATGGGGTTGGTGTGAGCCAAGTGCAGGACCTGGCATTTGGCCTTGTTGAAACTGCTACAGTTGGCCTTGGCCCATAGATCCAGTCTGTCCAGATCCCTCTGCAGAGCCTTCCTACCCTCGAGCAGATTGACACTCCCACCCAGCTTGGTGTCATCTGCAAGCTTACTGAGGGAGCACTCAATCCCCTCATCCAGATCATTGATAAAGATGTTAAACAAGACAAGACCCAAAACTGAGCCCTGAGGGACACAACTCATTACCGGCCGCCAGCTGGATTTAACTCCATTCACCACCACTCTCTGCACTCAGCAATTCAGCCAGTTCTTTATCCAGCCAAGAGTACACCCATCCAAACCATGGGCAGCTAGTTTCTCCAGGAGGATGCTGTGGGGAACAGTGTCAAAGGCCTTACGAAAGTCCAAGTAGATGACATCCACGGCCTTTCCCTCATCTAGTTGGGTCACCTGGTCATAGAAGGAGATCAGGTTGGTCAAGCAGGACCTGCCTATCATGAACCCATGCTGGCTGGGCCTGATCCCCTGGTTGTCCTTCACATATGCCCAGTGAACGCACTCAGGATGAACCGCTCCATAATCTTGCCCAGCACTGAGGTCAGGCTGACAGGCCTGTAGTTCCCGGGATCCTCCTTCCAGCCCTTCTTGTAGATGGGTGTTACACTGGCAATCCTCCAGTCATCTGGGACCTCCCCTGTTAGCCAGGACTACTGATAGATGATGGAGAGTGGCTTGGCCAGCCCCTCCGGCAGTTCCCTCAGCACTCTCGGGTGGATCCCATCAGCCCCATAGACTTATAAGTGGCACAGCAGGTCATTAACGGCTTCCTCCTGGATTATGGGAGGTTTATTCTGCTCTCCTTGCCTACCTTCCAGCACTGGGGGCTGACTATCCTGGGAATAACTGGTCTGACTATTAAAGACTGAGGCAAAGTAGGCATTAAGTGCCTCAGCCTTTTCCTCATCCTTGTAGGCAATATTCCTCCTGGCATCCAATAAGGGATGGAGATTCTCCTTGGCCCTCGTTTTGATGTTGATGTATTTCATAGAATCATAGAACCATAGAATGGTTTGGGTTGAAAGGGACCTGCAAGGTCACCTGGTTCCACCCCCCCTGCCATAAGCAGGGACATCTTCCACTAGACCAGGTTGCTCAGAGCTTCATCCAACCTGGCCTTGAACACTTCCAGGGAGGGGGCATCCACAACTTCTCTGGGCAACCTGTTCCAGTATTTCCCCACTCTCATGATGAAGAATTTCTTCCTAACGTCTAATCTAAAGCTGCCCTCTTTTAGTTTAAAGCCGTATTTGTCAAAACATCTTTTGTTGTCCCTTACAACAGTGGCCAGCCTGAGTTCTAGCTGGGCTTTTGCCTTTCTAATTTCCTCTCTGCGCGACCTAATGAGACTCCTGCACTCCTCTTGAGTTTCCTGCCCTTTCTTCCACAGGTGGTAGACCCTCCTTTTTTCCCTGAGTCCCAGCAAGAGCTCCTTGTTCAGCCAAGCCATTCATCTTCCCCAAAGGTTTGTCTTGCGGCACATGGGGACAGCCTGCTCCTGTGCCTTTAAGACTTCCTCATTGAAGAATCTCCAGCCTTCCTGGATCCCTTTACCCTTCAGGACTCTCTCCCAGGAGACCCTCTCAAATAACGTCCTGAACAGGCCAAAGTCTGCTCTCCGAAAGTCCATGGTGGTAGTTTTTCTGGCCCCCCTCTTAACTTCTCCACTAACCGAGAACTCTGTCATTTCATAGTTGCTATGCCCAAGACGGCCTCCGACCACCACATTTCCCAGCAGTCCTTCTCTGTTAGTAAAGAGCAGGTCTAGTGAGGAACCTGCCCTCGTAGGCTCACTTACCAGCTGCGTCAGGAAGTTATCTTCCACACACTCCAGAGCCTCCTAGACTGTTTCCTCTCTGCTGTGTTGTGTTTCCAGCAGATATACGGTATATATGATACAAGTTATTTTCAACAGCATTGAGTTGAACAGTGTTTCTCAGCCTCCTTTAACCTGAGAAATCACTGCCCATCTTGTGCCACAGCGACTCACTGTATTGTTGCAACTGTTCCTTTATAACCAAGTAAAAATTAGAGCAGACTATGAGTGTTCATTCACTCCTTTTATTTTCTCTCACTGCTTTGTAGAGAAATGCACATTTATGTTAAGAAAATAAAGCAATTCCAGTCATTTCACGGACCACAGTTTATGTGTCAGGGAGCATCTTTGGATCACCAGGTGGGAAGCACTGCTGGAGCAAAGGATAAGCTATTTCTAAACCAGCAGGACAGCCTGATGGAAGCGCTATTCCCACAAAAGCTCAGAGTTTCTTTATGACCACAGCTAGACTGCTTCTGCTACTCTGTCTTAATTAAAGCTAGCTTGGCTGTCTCTACTGTGCAAACACACTGACAGAGACCATTAGCAGTGCTTCTTCCCACTAACACCAGTGGGAGATGCACAGCCATAAAGTCAGATCAGGTAAAGGTCAGAGCATACAAACCCTCTAGCATGCTAACTGAAAGGAAAATGTTATGCTCTAGCTGGAACTGCTACCTGTAAAAATCAGCCATCTATTAGTTTACGGACTATCTCTCCACATATTCTTCAACCAAACACACACACATTTATACATTTATTGAGAGGGAACTTTCCTGGTTAATACATTCGTTCAGCCTGGCTCCGATAACTCTGACTGAAGTCAGAAGTAAGTTTGTCATTTCTGCTCACACATGTGCCTGGTTCAGATGAAATATCCTCTTTAACCAAGTTCTAAACACAGCTCTACTCCATCAGTTTATTTGAAAACTAAACATATTTGGCACTGTCTTTACGCGTTCCTTCATAAAACCAAAATAAGGAATGAACGCCCATTGTAAGTTAAAGGTTGTTTAACCTTTGTTAAAGTTTGCCTTACAATGCTTAATACTTAGGAACTTTGGATCATTTCGGGATGGAGGGATTGTGGCTAGTTCTTTTTTTTTTCTCACGGAGTCACAAAGGCACTTTCCCCTTAGGAATTTTCTAGCGCAGAAAAGAAATATGAGAGATTAGCTTAATATTTTCAAGTGTAATGTTAGATTGCTGCAGAAAAATTACTGGACTGGAAGTCTGACCAGAACTTGGTCAGGTTTGGTTTAAACTTAAACACTTCATAGCTCCTCTCCAAACAATACTAAAGAAATGATGATTCCTTCTCCAGATAGTTTTTGAGTTAAAAAAATCTGCGTTAACTACATAAGCACTAATCTGAGTTTAAAAATCTGCATTTATTTGAGAACTATGTAAAGGCACTAGAATATTTAGGTACTGCGGTTACACAAAATCTGTAACTGGACTATTTAATTTCACATTAGATTTAGGATCTCAATATTGTACTGCATGACACCGTGAAATTTTACATCAAGACACTCATCTTTCGGCTGTCACTTGAACCAATTTCTAGTGCATACCTTCATTCACAGACCTGCCAGGAAGTACCGAGACTGCCTTCTGGAACGAACAATTAGCGAGAATATGTCCAAAACCAGGATATATTTTACAGGAAACATTTAAATTCAGGTAATTGTTTAAATTTGTAAAGAAATTAGAGAACTTGATTATTCATCATAGTGATTGGGACAACTTCCTTCTGTAAAAACGTAGGGATCTCCCCTTTGAAGAAAGTGACTTATATGGCAGTCTTAGTCCATTTTGTTGAAGATGCACAAATAATCACTTTTGGGGGACAGACTACCAGTCTGGTATCTCCTATGTGAGTTAAATATCTTTGCTCCTGGCTGCAGGGTATTTATAGTGGGGTTTGTCAGTCTCTTCTATCAAGAGCCAGGCAGATCCACCAAGAACCTCAGAGCTGTCCAGAATTCCCCTCTAAATTCAGCAAAAGTTCATCGAAATGGAGTTGCTCTGAAAAGGCATACATTCTTCTTCACAAAGGAAGAATTTCTATTCTTGACTCAACTTCTCCATCTTTAGCAATTTTCCCTCGTGATACCGTCTCTTTTCAGACAAACAGCAAGACCAGTGACCAATAAGCTTTTGAGAAACACATGTTGTATTCCATGCTCGTTTCTATTCTCTTCCACATCCCTGATGAGGTTTTCTCTCAGGAACTGCTTTAAAATTGTTAGCACAGATGACAGGTCTTGAAGTCGGCTGATTGACCTTTTCTGTTTTGTTAGATGAAATAAACTACAGCAAATTAACAGAAAATTAGCTATATATTTTTTACTTCCCTATGTGTGGATCAGCTGGAGATATGTCTTCCTGTATTGTAACTTCAACATCAAATATTGTTTCACTATGCGAGAAGGATTCTTTGTTGTTGGTAGTTTTCCTGAAAAATTATATTTTTAACATTATTAAAGCTTAAGGCAATGCAATTACTATTTAATAATTCTAGTCCATACTAACAGCACATTTGCTAGGTTTGAAAATGTTGGCTCTGCTTCAGAAAGGTGAGACATGCATCTTCTAAACATCTTCGACACCACAAAAAACACCAGATGACTAAAAAAGAAACCATAAAGTTGTATGATCGTAGTTTAGCAGTCTCCCAGCTCGCTCTTCACGGCTACCAGGAAGAATGTATGAAACATGAACTAAGCACGCGTGGTGTAAAACACTTAAAAAAAAAAAAAAAAAAAGAAAACTAGGCAATAATTCTCATTTACAATTGCTTTGATTTTCCAATTCATCAGATAGATTAATGAAGGGAAATTTCCCACTTTAGTGATTTTCCTCCTTCGAATGCAATAAGGACTTTCTGTTTTTAAGGCATTGGTGAAGCAGTTTAGGAATCCTCTGGGTTTTTGATGCCAGACCCTCCCCTGACATGAAGAGGAACTAATGGCTGCAATCACCTTGCCTACAGCAGAATCAGTGTTTTTAAAATACAAACCTCTGGATTTTTTAAGGATCAGTGAGATGCTATTTGCAAGGAAGCAACTTATTAACAAAGATGGGGGCCTCGAAAGTGGATTGATCTTTCCCATAACTGAAGCATTCTTTGCACTACATTTCATTTCAAATTCATATTAGTAAAAACAATTACTGACACTTACATGCTAGAATTGATTAATTCCTGTCCCCTCTGGATAAAACCTTACATCACAAAAGATTGCATGGCAGCACACCACCAGCAAGTTAGAATAGTATTTATTTATTTAGTCACTGGAAAATACGATTTATATACAATTTCAGTGAGGACTGCATCTGTTTCCCTTTTTCAAAGGAAAAAGGGAAACAGATTTTTTGTTGTTGTTTCCCTATTCAAAAGCTAATGAGAGAAGCTTTCTTCCTGATTCTCATGTATTATGGGATCTTTCCTGGGATCTAGTCTTTCTGCATCATTTTAAGTCTTCAGACTCCTGAAACTGTCAAAGGACAGAGCATTTGCTCAGGCCCTATAGAAGGACTCTCTGGTCTCAGATCATCCCACCTAACTTTGGTACCTACAAGGAGAGTTCAGTTGCTCAAACTTCTTTTCTATTCAGTGAAAGAGATCGGCACCTTCAAAAGAGTAGTTCAAACAAGCTCACTGAACCTGCCTATTTCTCATCATTAATTATCAAGGAAACCAAAGGAGTCTATAGCTATGTTCAGCACCACTAACCTAGTCCGTATTACTAGACAAAGGTCATCTTCTCAGTTTCCAGGAGCTATTTATATGATTTGGTTGTCTCGTGGTGGGAAATCGGCTGACCACACATTGGCCCAATTCTACTCTTCATCTCATACTTTATTTTCTATGCAAAAGAGGCCCAGGCAAAAGGTGGGAAGGAGTGGGGCACCATGCTACATTCCAAGAGGTCCTCAGCACAGTCTTTGGGGAGCACTTGCCTTGTTAAAAGAAAAGCCAGGCAACAGACTCACCTTCACCAAGCTTCTTTCTTTTCATTTTCTTTCTGTCATGGCATTACATATTCCTGATACAAATGGTTTGCTCCTGTACTGGAAAAAGAGAGATTGGACTGGCTGTATTCACCTGCCTGAAGATACAAACACTGCAGGTTGGAAGACAGCTTTGGACCTACATCCTGAAGCTTCATTTAAACCCACAACACAAAGCATGAATGGCATCTCACGTAGTCACAGCCGTGACAGCAGGTCCTGGGGACAATCTTGAGTTCTGCCCCAGAGAGCTCAGTGAGACATGGTCATGATAACACAGAGGTCAGCACAATATTCACTCACAGCCTCTCTCTCGGGAGATTGCAGCTGATTCTCAATAGTATTCTGGGAGCACTGGGGTTGTTTATGTTAATGTTACCTCAAGTATGTCTTCAGAAACTGTGTACGCAGCAAAGACACAGTTCATAAGCAAAACAACATTTACTGTCTCTTTGTTCAAAGAGCAAGCAAAACCATCTAGTTCCTTGAAGCACACTGTGCTTTAACTCTGCTCCTGTTTGAAGTAAACAAACCACAGTATTACTCAAGTTGTTCATTATGAGAGTTGAGATGTTCTTAGCAAAAGGAGCTCCTTAAAACCGTGTAAAAAGTAGGGGAAAAAATGCCCTGGAAAATGGTTAAAGATCATGTTAGCTTCCCATAGGCAGAGATTTAGGAACACTGAACTGATGTTTTTCAAGCATGGAATCCTTTCCAAAATACTCTGAGGACAGTTCCGGAAAACAAATTTCAAGACAACATATTTAAGTTAAAATGGAGCTCAAATAAACTAAATGGGACTTATATAGATAACGATCTGCACACACTATTCCAGGGGCTCCAAAGCTAATTTCTAGACTGCTCCCATAAGGAAAAAATAAGACTGTATACTCACAACTATTGAGAAGCATTCTTGCAAATAACACAGAGGGGAAAAAGCTGGCACATGGCAGAATTTTTTTATCCAAAATTCAAAAATATTTCTCAGTCAAAAGGACTGGGCCAGAGGAAGAAGCAAAGGGTATATAGACTATGCATTTACAGTCAGGGGTAGAGTTATGCAATGACTCCACACCCTACCTGGCATTTTCAGCAAATATCAGCGTTTTGGGGTCTTTGCACATTTTTATGCTCCATCTTTGTTTTAAATCTTTGTTCTCTTGCAACACTGGATTTTTAAGGAGTTTGGAAAGCTATATAATTTATAAATTCCAAGGTGGGCAAAAGCACAAACATAACTCTTTGTTTTTAAATACAGCCACATAAAACACTTCTCAAAGGATAAAGCCCAAACTATACATCAAGTCAGTCAATCAATATCCTGCAGCAAAGCCTGCATAATTACTTTTTTCTGCGCTGTAATATGGCCACATTGTGCTTTATGCCCATCATTAATTATTAAAATGGTTTCCTGCACTAGCGTGCATCCATACAGAGCACCTGCTATCAGCCTTCTCAGGTCAGAGTCTTTCCCACCGACTTATGTCTATCTCGTAGGCTACCCACCTAGGCCCTCCAGCATCCCCCCGGGACTGCAGTCAAATGCTGTGCAGCGTTACCTTGCCTCACTGTTCAATCTGTCTCCAAAGCCCTTGAGTCTTTTGCAATCAAAAACAACCTGTCTACATTTTATTATAAAGAAATAGCAGGGAGTTTCAGCCATGTTTAGGAATGAATACAGCTTTGCCTTCCTCCAGTTATAAAAGGATAGCTGCTGGCGCAGAAGTGAAGACAACAAAAATGACAAGGTACGCACAACTTGTCACCAGTGGGACCCCGCTCAAACAGTCTGTAGCAGTGGGTGCTCCACAAAGAGATATTTGTAAGCATGTTTTAGCTGGTTACTAGGAACATTGTTGAGCAGCCTGACACCTCTAGTTGCTTGAGTTCTTAACAGCCAAGACATAAAAAATCAAAGTGGAAAACTCTCCCAAGGCAAGCAGTCCTTCCTTTTCAGCCCTTACAAAATATAAAATCACTTTCCAAATGATAGTAGAAGTATTTTGGTGTGTAGTTTTGCTTAAACTGATGTCTTTTGTTCGCATTTCTTGTAACTGTTACATAAATTATCTTACTGTTTGATTCTCTCCTTTTAAGTGCTTTCTCTTTTCAGCTGCAGCCTGGCCTCCTCTTACCTAGAATGAGAGGAACATCCTCCGTTTTTAACATCTGGTTTTTTTTTCATATCTAGCTGGTAGATTCTTATTCATATTAACTTGTTCATGATTCTTCATAACAGTAAATGCAAGAGGCGATCTACAGCATTTTTGGTACGATTAATAAACGGCATCTAGCTACTGACTTGTATACAGAAATTGTAGATACATTTGAAACATCTCCATTTGTACTTATAATTTTCTCAGTGCTTAATGCTACCTATCTATAAGCGTCAAACTCATGTGAGAGAGAATTTCTGAAGATTTTTCAATAATTAAAAAAACCTTCCACTTCTAGCAGGTATTTTCGTTATTTCACATTATTGTTATCAGGGGCATCTGTCCATATTAGATCCTAACCCTCCTTCTCTGCAGCTGTGCGCCTCATTCCAGCTAAAGAGAAAAGACAGGCAGGATACCCTGGTAAGCTATGAATTAGGGAGGGAATGATTTCTCTGGGAGGTGATATCCCTTGAACATACTCATTTAGTATTTAAACCTGCATCACTTGTCCCTATCCCTTTCTGATTCAACAGTTTTTTATCCCAAAGGAAGAATTTCTGAAAAAAGTAATAAGCCAGAGAAAGCAGGGCTCATTTTAGAATTACAGTTTTATTAGCCACCACTGCTGTTCTGCAGTTATCACTTCCACAATTCCCCACTGAGGTGAAACATAACAAGCACATAAGAGTTCCTAGCAACAGCACACAACAGGTTAGGACAGACAGTGAAGAACAGCAATTGCAAGAGGAATTAAAGTAGGTGGCAAATAATTATATCATTGATATTTGGTCATGATACAAGGTTTAGCACTTCCACTCCTAGGCAAAGCTCCACAAAGACTTTCAGCACTCTAATAAGCCTGTCGTTAGATTTTATAACCTCTCAACTCTGTCACATTGCTGAGGACAAACCCACTAATCCACTCACGGTTGCCAGGTTTACTTGAGGTCTCCCATCATGAAGCAGTTAGGCGTGATTCTGCTTCACAAAATCCTGATTAGATCTCACTGGGAAGAACATGAAGGAGACTGATCACTTTCCAGTGTAATACTGCTGAAAAAAATTGCATTAATTCCTTCACTAGGACTGTCTAAAAAGGAAAATTAATGCTTCTTTTTCAGCCTAAAACCCACATGGGTTTAAAGTTCAGTTGCACTGTGACGCTGCAGGACACAGCCTGATTCTTCACTGCTTGCACAGCAGTTCTCAACTGTGCAAAAGTGAGTGCAAAACATCTGTGTATATCGGTCAGTGTACTCTGGGCACATGTACTCCATAACGGGCATCCTGAAGTTTGTGAGAGCTGAAACCACTGCAAATGAGGAGCAAGATGACATAACAACATATTCTCTCTTCCCCTTTTTTTTTTCTTTTTAGTGTTAGTTTTAATTTAATTAGACTTCGTGATTGCTAGGTTTCCACTTAGGTTACAACAGCTTCAGCAATTCTAAACTCCCCAAAGCCCCAGTAAATGGGCTGGCTGCCTAAAATAGCTACAGGAAAGACCTCCTAAATATTACTCCTTTCCTCTGAATATGCTAAAGACTTGGAGATATCTGCATGGAGAAAATTCCTATATATAGCCAGGTAAATTAAAGAGAAAGTATTGAAGAAGATGAACCACTTGTGTAACAATTTAAATAAGAATGTAGTGTGAACCAAAACCTTCAGACAAGCACAGTGCACCAACTGCCCTCGTGCTGTTTTGTAACATAACTTATCTTGACCTTCTTATTGCCTAAGAGGCACTAAGAAAAATAAAATCTAGTTTACCGTGTCAGAGATTTTTTTCTAACCTACTTATTATTCTAATTATCCTGTTGATACTAATTGGTTTAGGTTTTCCAACAATATTATCAAGCTTCTAATAAAATTACATGAAGATACATTAAAAACTCTGTGGAATATATTTTTAAAGTAATTTCTAGTCCCTGTTCAGGAAAAGTCATCACCTGAAAATTCAGTCTAGGTCTGAGACTTTCGGTGCTCAGAAGCATGCATAATTCAAAAAATCAGCAGGTGCATATTTCAAAAGCTCACAACAGTCTATGATATTAAGGGCTGTAATGTAAACCTGATCAGCCCAAATCTCACAACGCTGCAATCAAAGACAGGAAGGATTCATAGGGTCAAATCTTTATAAAAGCTGTAAAACAGTCTTCAGGTTACCAGCCCTAAATCACAGTGATAAAATCCCTCAAGTAAATGAGTTTAGGATATGGCAAAGATACTGTATGCTTGCATTATCTTGTTTCAGTTGCCATTAATTTGCTTTGAATAATGAACTCAACATGTCAGTTTACAGCTGTAAACTGTTTACAGCTGTAAACAGAAGCACCATTTTATACAAAGACTTGTACTAGGAAAGTTTCTCCCATTCTAAAAGAACGCTACAGTTCTTAAAATACTCCTCTTACTGAAAACAGGGAATATAAACTTCACAAGCACAGCCACCTATTTTTCTATATGAACATATTGTGACACTAGATTCTGTTTCCAACCAGCAGCTCCTACTGTTTCAGCATGTGAAAGGAAATGAAAATGGCTGGCTTTTTCGTTTGCAGACTCGCTGGTTATATCATCAAAGGGTAATGCAATTGTTTCTCTGGTTCTCAGGTTCTGCTTCCTTGCTGGGTGTCACAGTCTCTCTGTGCAGAGCAACACAACAGCATGGGCAAAACCAAAGGACACCAGAGCTGAATTATTCAGGCTGAAATGCTGACTGCAATTCAGAAGGGAAAATCAGATTCCAGGAAACATTTCTATTTGTGCTCCATCATTACTGACTGAGCAGGGTAATGATGGCAAAAAGTTAGAGTTTTTGACTTCTCTGCCTACAGAAACTCCGCAGTACTCTAGGTGCCCAAAGATGGTCTATGCACAGACTGTGTAACTTGGTGGATACTGTGCACTGGGAAACATTACACTGCAAAGTAACAATAATTTCTTCTTTTGCAGAAGGAAGGTTTCTGACAAAATTTGCAAACTTCTTCCAATCTTTCCCAGAGAATTAGAGGGTATGACACTGGTACAGAGTGACCAGAAAGCTCAAAACACTAACTTCAGGTATACTGATACTACCCAACAGGCCACATTCCCATTGTATCTCCAGATCCCTCACAATCTTCAGCATACTGACCATGACAGTGTCTCTGGGAAAAGGAGAAGAATGAATAATCCTTGTGCACACACATGAGCAACTTGAACCCAACAAGGCAAAGTCACATTTTGCTTCAACTGATTATCACTTTTTAATTCCTTGAGGTTGTTGTTTATCCCCCTGAGAGATCCAAAAATATTCCAATTTTGAAAGAGTGGTAAGCACCATCCCCTTGAAAGCTGGTATAGCTCAGATCAGCTCATGACTTCAGAAAAAATCCGGTATAAGTAAAATTGTCCAAAACAACACAAGTTGTTTTGGGAAACCAAGTCTCGTGTAGCTCAGGCGAGACATCTATCTACCAGGTTCTTATTGCCCTCCACCTTGTCCTAGGATTTCCTTGGACTGGCTACGCTGCCTGGAACTGAAGAACACACCTCAATTTATAGGTAAGTGAAAGCGTGGATTCTGGAGATGTTTACACTGTATGTAGCAGTAAATCATATTTGGACATAGTTTCCATAGTCCTCCTTCTCTCTCTTTCTTTCAATCATTTTTACTACCATTTTGCTAGCATAAGTCAAGTTAAGGTCACACTGAAATTACAGCTGGTTGCCTAACATTTTCTCTGTGTATAATCCTCATAAATACCAAATATGCCAATACACAAGAGCATGACAGGAATGTATTCATAAATAAAATTACTCAGAGAAAGGGCATCACCTGTTTTCTTTATTGTAAAATACCATGAGCTTTATGTGCTAAGTCCCCTGTAAAAGAAAATTTCTTCAGACATTTAAAGGCCATGTAATACTTACATTACACAGTTACTACACTGCCCTCACATATTTGGATATTTTTTAGTAAGAGGTTAAGGAAGAAACAATCTTTCTTCAGTCGGCATCATTCTTTTTTAAGATGCTGAAGTTATCTATGTTTCTTCTGCTCTTCTCACAAAATGAATGGTTATGAGCTACACAGGAGGTGAACTACCACCTAGACTGTGGCTCAAGGAACTTGAAACTTCTAGAAGATGATATTTAGAAGTTCAGTATTCCCTCCTGATCACTGTGTCACCCGTGAGATCACTTGAATGTAATCTCCAGAGACTGACAATGTTAAACATCATTCTGACCTGAAAGCAGTACCACATAACTACAGGGAAATACAAATTTGTCATAATTTGAGTTAAAGTGGAAAAAATGACAAATATAATTTGCCTGACTTGTCATGTCACTGATGAATGCTTATACTTTGAATGAAGTCAATAATTTTCTTCACATTTTTCAGGGTCTTCTTTTGGGTGAAAGAATCAACAGACAGCACTCTGTGAAGCTCTAATCATTGCCATCTAAACTCTGCTTGCATGGTTCGAAGTATGTTTGGAAAGAGTTTGACTACAAACTACAGTTATTTTAGAAATACAGACTTTTTATATTGGCTTAGCTAACAACATCTTCACTATATATTTCCTTTTATGGATTTTACTAGGGCAGCAACACACCAGTCTGTGCTAACAATCTCCACTCTCTGAAACTTCAGATAGATTTCTCAAAGGTCACAAATTACTACTGTGATATTCTTACCTGCCTTCTATCTGGCTGCCACAAACAACTGTGCCATATAATCTCAGTGGTAAATTAATCAAGTTCCATCTTAAGACAGTGCAAGTCACTGCTACCCTTATCATCAGTGGCACCTGTTCCTCCGCTCTTTAGAAGAATAATCTGTCTTCAAAGCACAGTAGGATTCATAAGTGTAGCACTGTATAGTCCACTATACTGGATTAAGACACCTGTTGCATTGCTTGGAGAGGTGGCATCTGCATTGTGAAGGAAAGAGATGAAAAGAAGTGCAGCTGGTGTGGGAGATAATGTTAAAAAATGCCTGGTGTTCTGTTAAGGTTTTTCTCCTTTTTTCAGTGCCATAGTAGAAGGAATCTACTTCATTCTCCGTGTTCTGCACCACCCTGGACATAAGGTCTTATCCAAGTCTCGTAGGAGAGCTCCCAAGCAAGGGATTATTTGCATCAGCCCTGCTTCTCGAAGAAAGCATCTTTGAAGACAGATTATTGAACAGGTGTTTGATGTGTTGGCTATCAGAGGTAGTGACTTCAACCTGGAGAGAAAGTACAACATTATCCCTTCTTCCCCTGCAATTCTCCACATCTGCAGCTCCCACAACCACACTCCCATTACCAATTTAATTGAATCAATGTAGTTCGCCATCTGTGAGTAGCTTTCCCAAATCGATCTGTTAATGAAAAAAAAAAAAAAAGGCATGTGAAGACACATTGTGCTTTTAGAGAAGAATGGGATTGCTTTCTAAGACATAGTAGGAGGTTTCTGAAAAACAGCTTATATGATAGACACTTGTGGTTGTCTATAGAAAGTATGTTTGTAACTCATAGACAAGGCCAGCAATTTTTTCACACAAATGACCTCATCTTATAGAACATAGACAAAATACACATTTAAAAATAGGATAAAGCACATTGTTTTCAACAATGCCAAAGAATGGAGCACAGAGCACCCATGATTCTTCTTCTTACTTCAAAATTCAGAACTATGTAAAGTTTATGCAGGTCTTCTGAAAAAAGGCTGCGACCTTATTAGACAAAAAGCCTTCTTTGTAAAACTACCAGGTATTTGAAAGACAATCCTCTCATTTTTGCAACACAAATAACCTCACTCGCTTTCCTATCCAGCATTGTTAAAATGAAAAATGCACTTGACTAAATCCCTTAAGATGTCATAAGAAGGTGAAACTGACTGTCAAAGTGCTTCTGTAAAAGTCAGACCATTTTTATTTAAATATATCTCCACTTATATTAAGAATAAAACTGTGATTCTCTAAATCATGACATTTAAAATCTGACACTGAAAACTAATTGAAGGAAATATTTGCTTTTCAAAGACAGATTTTTGAAGCTGAAAATACCCTTTGAAATTCATCAAATATAAATGTAAAACAATGGTAAACATTACTTATCATAGATTCCTAATATTTTAATCTGAAAATACACAGAGTTACATCATTTATGTAAATTTTTGTACAATTTGACAAGTATAAATCTCAAAGTTAACACTGGAATTAAGTGAAATACAATTATGTTTGAAAAGCAACATCAAATTAATAACCTTGGTCATAGTTTCACTCTGTAACATGGAAAAGACAACTGATTCAGCTCTAATAAATATAGAATGTTGGGATAATACTAACTCCTGCCATTAGACTCTACCACTCATCCCACTGGAAGTCCGCTGTTATCATTCCATCTAACAGAACAGCTCTTGGCTTTCTTAGTTCAGAAAAGAAAAAAAAAATCAGCTTCACTTTTGAAACTTCATTTATAAGACCATTAACTGTTGGGACACTAGTGGAGGGCAATTCAGAACTCATGATATCGAACAAATTGTCATTACAGCAGAGGCATCTTTTTTTAGAAAATTTTTGCCATTAAGTCAGTCACTCTCCCTTCTCCAGCCTTCTATTGCATAATCAAGTGGGTTTTTAGGATTTCATCTACCCATAGCAAATAAAATTTTGCTACTTGAAGTTACTGCAGGGCACTGCTCTGCCAGTCCCAAATGACGAACTGCAGGGATCCGGGGAAGAACCAGGCATGTTTGTGGTTCAAGCAATTGAGTATGTTCTCTGTAGTTCACAGTCTGCATATATTGTTTACATTCCCCAATCTAAATATCAAGTCAGATCTATCAATAATCATAGCAATTGCCTAGCTAATGCTTAAAAAATATCTAGTAGAACATGAGAATATGAACAAGACATGTCCCAGGGCCTGTGTAAGATGAGAGACTGATGAAAGCAAGGGTCAGCATTAAGCAAGACCTTCAGTGACCTACATTGCTGCTAAGTACCACTGTCAGTTCAACAGTACAAAAAACATCGAGTGTCACAAATGGAAGAATACAGGACAGTCCAGATGGACCTTCGATTATGGGACTCTTTATATTTTAAAGATGAAAAGCATGGAGCAAATCAGACCTATGGTCATGGCACCTTATAGCCTCTGTCCCATGATAAAAATGTACACCCAGTTTGCAACGAATGTAAAAAGCATGATACAGCAATTCTCACAGATTCTAACTTAAATCTACAGCGCTTCCTCTCCCCTTAACTGCTGTATAGTGTGGAAGGACAGCTGTAAGACCCCTTCTGATGCAAACAGGCAGTTGCTACACTAGCATTTTAATTCAGAGAAGTGCTGAGTTAAAGCAAAACCCATCATCATCACTTTTTGTGTGCCATAACAAATTTCACATGGTCCACATTTCCACAATGTCTCTAAAAGCTTAGCCATGTACTTTCAAAACTATTAAATCTGAGGTTCTTATCTAATCATATGAATATGGCAGGTGAGGAGCCCTATAAAATATACCCAGATGTTCACAGCAAGAGCTGTTAACACCAGACAGGTCATAGTGTAAAAGGGAACACAGGTCCAGAATAGGTGATGAGGGTACTTGAAAAGCATCACTTTCCCTAGCAGGAAACCCCTCATGCAGTGAGCTTTTCTAGGGAAAACCTATCTGCATATTCAAAATGAACAGATGAAACTATGAAGTTTACTGTCCCAACCCTTTAATCTTGCACAATGTTCTCAGAGAGAACAGCCAGGTACTATGTGCAACCCACCCCTCAGAGGTTGCTACCTGTTAACTTCAGAGAAGTCATTAAGTGGCATCAGGTGGGACTTCAGCACTCCAGAGCTCAGCTGTAAATTACTTTTAATTGGTTATTTTCCAAGCTTTAAAGCTTTTCCTTCCATGAGCTGTTAGTGTCTTACACTAAATAAATAAAAATATACTCTGAACAATGTCTTAAGAAATTATTGATTCATTGCAAAAAAAACTTCTTCGGCTTGAAGATTCAACTTCCAATAAATTGAGACTTCTTTAAATTCTGTGTAAGTGATTTTCAGAAACAGAGCAAAAACTGATGACCTATACTAGTTTAAAGGAGCATATTGAGTGTTTCCTTTTTAATGTGAAGGGATTTGATCAAGCTCATAAATACACAACAATCTGTAGCAATGCTTACTGGAAGATGAGTAGATCTGAGCTATGCCTAAAGAAATATGCAGAAGTAGGTACATTGCATTAGCTGTAGTCTGTCATTTATTATTACGCCCTTTTTACTTACTTCCTTATCAGGTATGAACTTTTTCCATATGATTTGACAATTTGGATGGGAAATAATATGTCTGACTAGTCTTGCTTTATACTTATCACAGAAAAACCTAGTATCTAGAAAATTCTCAGTTTGAAGAGCTGTTGTAGTTTTTAAATCTTTACATACATTTAGTCACATTTGAATACGGACCATCCAAACCTTTAATTAAAAACATACCAGAAGTAAGGTGTATGGTTTTACTTAGGTGCAGGCTGTACATTATAAAGGAATAAGATGATGAAGTGGCCCAATAGATTCTCTCCCACCTGGAGACAGGAGAAACCCAGAAAATGTTTCTATCCCTTTTCTGCTGACTTCTTTAGTTTACTATTCAAATAGGATTAACTAATACAGTAGTTTTTGTTCTAGTTATGGCACATATAAAAGTCCTGGGTTTATGTAAAACTAACTTTCTTAGTAACAGAAATTTTAAGCTAAAAGCAATCTATGTGTGAAGAATTATTGACAGCCACTACGCAGCCAGTAGGTACTACTTTGAACTCTCTGGTGGGAATTTCTTTTAAACATGCCAGACTTTGAACAATTTCTTATCCATTTAAAGTCTCATTTTACGTTTCATTCCCTATTAAAAGCCAGGTGGTGTACAATCTTAATGCAGGTATACAAACAGGAGCAAAAAGCTTGGTGCAAATCTGAGAAAAGAACCTGATATGTGACACGTGAAGCAGTGGGAGAACTCAGCACTGATTTGAATTGCGCTGGTAACCCTCAGAGCTTTTTGTACATGCAACACCAAAACAAATGCTTTAGCTTATACATCTTCCAGTCTCTGTCAATTCATTTTCCTTCACGAACATCATTCTTAGATGGTATTAGCATCAAGAAAGACAATCATAATTGTCAACCGTTGGAGGCTCCATGGTATCTTCAGCAACTTTGCCTCCTTTGAGGAACATCAAATAAGACAACAGGAGTCCCGAGAATGGCCTATGGCTTTGCTTGTCTACCCCTGCAGACAAAAAAGTCTCTGTGCCCCTGGGGTCAAGAAGGAACATGACTCCTGGAGTTACCTGTTGATCCTCTCCATGCAAAGCAGCTCGTCGCCCTTTTTTGTGCTCCTATCATAGCATATACCTCTGACCATCCATAATCAATTACTTCTTTGGCACCTTCCCTCCTGATACTTTGACTTATTAGGCCATGGCTACTCCATCTTAACAGCATCTTCTCCCAGTATAGAAAAATAACTTTTGATCATCACCAAGGGTGCCTGGCCATGAAGGTGCTGTTAATGAATTCTTACCAAGTAGTGACATCTGTTATTTATTACCAAAACTCACGTGAGCTCTACAGTAGGAACTAACCTCAGCAGTGAGTTCGTATTTATCCCTAACTCCTGGAAATGTAAAAGAAAATTCCTTTTGCTCTTCCTCTTATCTGTTGTTTTTTTGCAGTGGGTATTTTTTTTTCTATTTGTTTTCTTGGTTTTTGGCTGGGTTTATTGTGTTCTTAATTTAAAAACCGTTATTGGTTTCATTACAGCATGCATGCTAATAGATTCGTTTTTGCAGTACACTTCTTTTTGCACACAAACTAAGCACAGCTGTTATATAATGGCATGTTACACATACACAACAGTTAAAATATGTTGGTTTTGTTATATCTTGCTACCCAGCAGAAATTCTCAGAGGTATTTTCCTACAGACCGTGGACAGTATCAGTACAGATGGAATAAGAGCTAACATATATTTGGTTTATGTGACAAAGTTTTGGTAGCGTGCAGGCTGAAGAGGTGGCTTCTGTAAGAAGAAACTAGAACCTGCCCCTGTGTAAAACAGAGCCAGTTCCAGCTGGCTCCAAGACAGATCAACCGCTGGCCAAAGCTGAGACAATCAGTGATGGCGGTAGCACCTCTGTGACAACATATTTAAGAAAGGGTAAAAAAGCTGTACAACAGCAGCTGGGAGAGAGGAGTGACAATATGTGAAAGAAACAACGCTGCAGACACCAAGGTCAGTGAAGAAGGAGGGGCAGAAGGTGCAGCCTGTGCCAGAGCAGAGATTCCCCTACAGCACCTGGAGAAGACCATGGTGAAGCAGGTTGTCCCCCTGTAGCCCATAGAGGACCATGGTGGAGCACATATCCACCTGCAGCCTGTGCAGGACCCATGTCAAAGCAGGTGGATGTGCCCAAGGGAGGCTGTGACCCCATGGAGAGCCCACACTGGAGCAGGTTCCTGGAAGGAAATGTGGCCCATGAAGAGGGGCCCACACTGGAGCAGGTTTGCTTGCAGGACTTGTGACCCTGTGGGTGACCCAAAATGGAGGAGTCTGTTCCTGAAAGACTGTACCCCGTGGAAAGGATCCACACTGGAGAGGATCGTGAAGGACAGCATGAGGAGGAAGGAGCAGCAGTGACAAAGTGTTATGAACTGACTGCAATCCCCATTCCCTGTTCACCTGACCTGTTCAGGGGGTAGGAGGTAGAGAAGTCAAGAGTAAAGTTGAGCCTGGGAAGAATGGAGAGGCCAGGGAAAGTGTTTTTAGATTTGTTCTTATTTCTCATTATCCCACTCTGTTATTGATTGGCAATAAATTAAATTAATTTCCCCAAGTCAATCTGTTTTGCCCATGATGGTAATTGTTGAGTGATCTTCCTGTCCTTGTCTTTACCTATGAGCTTTTTGTATTTTCTGCCCCTGTCCTGTTGAGAAGGGGGAGTGATAGAGTGACTTGGTGGGCACATGGCAGCCAGTCAAGGTCAACCCACTATGTCAGGTTAACCACAAGAATAAAACCCCTATTTCTAGAGTGTTCCTGTGTCCTGAGTTGTTCAAGTAGATGTCTGGCACAGACGTATGACTGAATGCCAGGTATACAAGGTAACAGCCAGAGCTGGTCAATGGCTCTTTGAAGGTGAATCACAGAATCATAGGCTGGAAAAGACCTCTAAGATCATCAGGTCTAACAATCAGCCCCAACACCACCATGCCTGCTAAACTATTTCCCGAAGTGCCACATCTACACGTTTTTTAAAAACCAAATTTCTCCTCAACCAGTTGCTGTGTTCTTCAGTTCAAATGAAGAGAACCATAGGTATGTATTGTGGTTTAATCCAGCAGCTGGCAACTCAGCACCAGACAGCCGCTCACTCACCTCTTCCCTTCACCCCCCAGCAGGATGGGGAGGAGAAATGGACAAAAGGGGAAACTCCTGCATTGAGACAAAGACTGTTTAATAAGACAACAAACAAAACACTCATACTACTAGTAATTATTATAATAATAATGATAATAATGAACACGCAAAACAAACTATATACAGTACAATTTTCTCACTGCCTGACAACTGATTTCGCAGCCAGTCCCCAAGCAGTGATCACGGAACCCACAAATTGGGGATTTTGTGAATTTTGCAAAACTCCTGAAAAAGATCAAACTCACAGAAAAGTTTGAACTCCCAGACAAGAGAGTATTCAAACTCATGGAAACAAGAGCATGACATCTATGCTATGGAATATTTCCATGGGCCAGCGTGGGCTATCTGCCTGGCTGTGCTCCCTCCCAGCTCCTGCACATCTGCTCATTAGCTGAATATGAGAAACTGGAAGATAGTCCTTGACTCAACCTGATGAATTTCAACAAGGGCAAGTGCAGGGTCCTGCACCTGGGGAGGAACGACTCCATGCACCAGTGCAGGCTTGGGGTGGACCTGCTGGAGAGCAGCTCTGTGGAGACGGACCTGGGTGTCCTGGTGGACGACAGGTTAACCATGAGCCAGCAGTGTGCCCTGGCTGCCAAGAAGGCCAATGGTCTCCTGGGGTGCATCAAGAAGAGTGTGGCCAGCAGGTTGAGGGAGGTTCTTCTCCCCCTCTACTCTACCCTACTGAGGCCCTATCTGGAGTACTCTGTCCAGTTCCGGGCTCCCCGATTCAAGACAGATGAGGAGCTACTGGAGAGAGTCCAGCAGAGGGCTACGAGGATGATGAGGGGAATGGAGCATCTCTCCTACGAGGAGAGGCTGAGGGAGCTGGGCTTGTTCAGCCTGAAGAAGAGAAGGCTGAGGGAGAACCTTATAAATGCTTATAAATATCTTAAGGGTAGGTGTCAAGAGGATGGGGCCAGACTCTTTTCAGTGGTGCCCAGGAACAGGACAAGGGGCAACGGGCACAAACTGAAGCATAGAAAGTTCCATCTGAACATAAGGAAGAACTTCCTCACTCTGAGGGTGACAGAGGACTGGAACAGGCTGCCCAGGGAGGTTATGGATTCTACTTCTCTGGAGATATTCAAGACCCGCCTGGACAAGGTCCTGTGCAGCCTGCTGTAGGTGACCCTGCTTCGGCAGGGGAGTTGGACTAGATGACCCACAGAGGTCCCTTCCAACCCCTACCATTCTGTGATTCTGTGATTCTGTGACTTCATAGCAACAACTAAAAAGATCAGTGTTATCAACATTCGTCTCATACTAAATCAAAAACACAGCAGCTACTGGGAAGAAAATTAAGTGTATCCTAGCCGAAACCAGGACAGTATAATATATGTATCCTATTTCTTGTTAAGTAAGATGAAGAAAAGGGAAATCTTAATGCTTAACTCTGCCTGGAGCAGTTCAAGAAAATTTCAACCGGTTGACAAAAAAATACAGGAAATGCAGCATGAAGTTTTTCATTTTCCAAAAACAAATATACTGGGCTTGAAATCTCCAATATCTCCCGCCCTCATTCACATGCACTCCAAGTTAAGGGTATTTTTTTTTCTCTGTGTGGCATTTTAAGGACAGGCTGCCAAGCCCATCTGTCCCCTCATTTGCAGTTAATTCTTGTTTGCATGAGCTTTCCACATGCTGTTCAATTTTCTGGTAGAGAGAAGTTCATTTTCTTTCTGCAATGGGTTTCCTTTCTGAGAATGTGCTGCCCTCCCTGAACCACCTGGGGAGCTGCAACGTTCACACAAAATTATGGGTGATCAGTATTTCTTGAAAATAAATAAAATCAGTACTCAATACACTCAAAACATTGAACAACTCAAAAAGTCACGTCTAGCATAATTCAAGTGGATATCTTAAAATAGAAGTACCCAAAGTCAGAGGGCAATTTTGGCCTATGATCTTCCATAATATTATTAACAGAGTTTTGTGAACTGCCTAATGAATTCCTCCACCACATCTGCAAACACCTCCACTACATGTGATCTGAAGACAATGCCTCAATCCCTAAATAGCTATGTAACAGATATGGCCACTCAGATAGTTCTCATGACACTACCAACCACAAGAGGTGGAGACCTCAGCCCTCCAAATACTGTCCTGAGTCATGCTGCTGCATAATTGCAGCTTTAATAACTTTGGTTTTAAAACCTTCAACTACAACAAAATCAAGATTTTTTTTAACAGCACAAAAATAAAAATTATGCAGACTAATTTTGCCTTTCCACCAGCAGAAGAACTGAGCCATAGTGTTTTAAGGAAACCACAGGAGCAAAAAACCAGACATTATCATATTAGAAAGCCACTCTAACTCCCATAGAGGAAAATCAATCACTTTCTCTTAGCAATAGCAACAGCTGAAAAATGTCCTTTAGAATAACAACTAGAATTAATCTTTGTCATCAGATTTTGTAATATTTCCTCACTGTCTTCAGTGCAGTGGAATATGCTGCTGTCTTCTTAGTACAGAAAATATCAGCTTATCATTATAGATTACTAGATTCTCACAATGCATTTCCTTTGATCAGATTTATTAATAACCTATTCTATATGTAGGACAACCCAATGACAGAATTTCAAGAAAAAATTCAGATTTAATATTTTATGTCCCCTCTCTTCTTCTTGTATGATTTGTCTTTTCTTTCTTTTTTCCCATTTATTTATTGCTATTATACATGGAAAGAAAGAGTTTTGTTATACGAAGATTTTGTATGTCAAGTTTCAACCCAGAAGGAACTCCTATTGCCAAACTATCTGTATACACAAGCTTTTCATTTCCAGAATGCTTTTTGGAGGGAGATAAGGGTGTCTGAATAACAAGAATATTTATTGAAATAAAAGGGAATTAGTTTTGGAAAGTAATAAATTGCACTACATAGTAAAATCTGCAGATATTTCATGTTCATGAACTAACATTGACTAATGCACTTGTGGATTAGAGTGTAATTTTCTCCATTATCAGCTACATTTCTACTTTACTCATTACCAAACAATGCAAAGTACTCTACCCACTTAATGGCACTCTTTTTGTATAGCACACTAGAGATATTTCTTTACTACGTATGCATTTGTACCTGTTTATAGAGTACCCAGAACACTTTGTCCAATTTCTTCTTGATAGTTTTTTGGCAGAACCTTCCACATCTTTCTTTCTCTGTCTCACTCTCATCCAACATTTCACAGTTGATGATGCTGTTTCCTTGTTGATATACACAAATGGACAAACTGCATTGGCTGTTGCTTAAGGTTTGCTTGATACTCTGAAAGTTAGGTTATTAGCTGTCAGACTAAGCTGAGATATTTGTCTTTTGGGAAACAGTTACTTTCAAGTTTGCAGGCTTCAACCTTTCACACTAAGCACCACAAAACCTGAAATAAATTTCATTTTCTTAACTAGAAACAATTTTTGCTTTGTCTTCTTAAAAGATGCAATTGACAGCTGATTTCCCATTTCCTAACCACTGAAAACATGGAGAGGACTAAGAGGCTTAAATTACGTCAAATGAGATTTGGGTTAGACCTCTAGAAGAAAGCTTTTCTGATTCTACGAATAGTGAAATACTGGAAGACACCACTGAGAGAAAATGATGTTGTTGCCATGATGTGGTAACAAGCACCTTTAATGGAAGATTTTCAGGGAGAGGTTATATTTCTTCACAGAACCATAGAATCACAGAATGGTAGGGATTGGAAGGGACCTCTGTGGGTCATCTAGTTCAACCCCCCTGCCAAAGCAGGGTCACCTACAGCAGGCTGCACAGGACCTTGTCCAGGTGGGTCTTGAATATCTCCAGAGAAGGAGACTCCACAACCTCCCTGGGCAGCCTGTTCCAGTGCTCTGTCACCCTCAGAGGGAAGAAGTTCTTCCTCATGTTCAGACGGAACTTCCTGTGCTTCAGTTTGTGCCCATTGCCCCTTCTTCATTAGACTAAGTGATACAATCGCAAAAAAAGGGACATCTCTTGGGGTGCATTAACCCTTCTTTAAATACAGTAACAGCATAACTAACATCAAACTAAGTAAGTTCAAGCTAAGACTAAACTAATTGACTAGATAAACTGAGGGAGTAGATTGCATCCACAAAAGAGTGAAGATGTAGCAAAGATAGTATATGAGGAAAAAATACATGATCATGAAAACAATATCGTGTTTGAGCTTTCAATTTTATTAATCCATATTACAAATTTTGGTCTTTATTTTTTAAGGTTATTTTCTGTAAAACTTCATCAAGGATCAGGACAGAGATGGAGGGGCTGTTTGTCAAAAACTTACTCATGCTTATAGCTGCTCTTTTCTGTTCTTTATCAGCTGCCCATGTGAAAGTATTCTGCTGCTGAGAGGTTGTTCATTTTCACTCATAGTTTCCAAGAATGCAGTAAGGGAAATACACCACAAAAAACACTCCTGTATGTGACTGGTACAAAGGCCCTTACAGCAGAAATTTCACTGCAATGGAAATGAGTTTGTCGTTCTTACAAGGTCTGGTTTCATTTAGTGTTTGTTGGTCTACAGAAGTTAATTTCTGGTCATGTGTTTGGTGAGGTTGGGAGGCTAGAAGATGAGAGGCAGAATCCAGGAAAATTTTTTTTTAAGTCTCATTTTCTTCCACACAAATTGCTGATAACTTCTAAAGAGATTTCAGCATCAGAACGCAACCCTTGCTGGTACGTTTTGTGCGACTGTTCTCCTTGCATCCTAGTGACAGGAGGTTGGCTTATTCAAAAATGAGATTTATTTGCCTAGAGGAATGGCTTTGATGTAAGTCCTCTTTGAGTTTCAGAGGCAGGTGATAAGATCATTTTCTCATGGGCAGGTATAAACAGCCAGTATGTCAGATACAGTCAGGGTCTCTGGGGTGTTTTAGAGGGTTTCTTATTTTGTGGAGAAAGGTGTTTGGGTCAAAAGGTTTTCTGCATATGGTAGATTTTAAGTTGCAATTTTTATGATGCTCATGTAACTGAAAAAATTGATGCTGTGGACTGGTACTCCCAAGACGGTTTCGTACCAGTTGTTGTTAACGAGATCCTCTGAAAACAATGAAAGTTCCCTATCTGGATAAGCAAGGTAGTGGAGGTGATCTGTGTTAGGTACAGCAGCAGTTTAGTGACTCAAGCAACTAGAAAATCTTCCTAGCATTATTCCCAAAACACACCAATTAGTTCGAGAACTATCTTGATGTTCCTAACTATGCCTAGAACTGAAAGAAAATGGTGGCTGTTTATACTGGACTTAACAGATAAGAGCCTGGACTAGATGATCCCCGCCCCCCCCCCCCAAATCACACTTCATAGTTCAGTGTTTCATACATATAGTAAGAATGTAAAGGGAAATTCTCCACAGTGTCAAGAAATAACTTTGGATTCACAAGGGGGAGAGATAATCTAGCAATTCATGTGGCAAGCATACAAAAAGAGAGGTGGCACTCTTCACTATTGAGAGGACTACAGGATGGATTCTTTCTGAAACTGGAAGAGCGTTTACCCATATACATCTGTCAAAGCACATTAAGACCAGTAAAATGAAGATACAGTGATAGATAAGATGGTCAAAACCAGAACTTGTTTCCATTGCCATGTACCTTTTGTTTTGGAAGAGGTATGAATTAAAGATGATTAATAAATTCAGCTTGGTATTCTTTCTAAATAAAAAGAGGGTTATTTATATTTGACCTAATTAGAAGAGAAGATGAGTATCTTCAGGTGCTTCAGACTTCAGCTAAAGATGAAAATATTAACTATTGTCTATATCCAAAACAGCAGCTGCACCAAGGTTCTAGCAAATTTACAGAAAATAAAATATCTTCAAACAAATTCTGCTTCCTTATAGCACCATCTTTTTCAATGAAAATGGGATAAGATTGTAAAAATAAGACTGAAAATGACAGACCTTGAGGAGCAACTAATCTAAAGTTTATACAATTAGAACTTTTAACAACATTTTAAAATATAAAATATCATTAATTGTGTTTTCTAAACCAACAAAGCTAACATGGAAAAATAAATGTGTTAACCTTGCACAGTATTTCACCTTAGACTACAGGTAACAATAAAGTTTGTCTATCTCTAAAATAGTTTCTTAGTCATCTTTCCCTCTTCAGTTTCTGGAGTTTGTATTTAGAGATTATGCTTACTATCTCCAAACAAAAACTATTCATCCTTCGTTGCGCAAAAGGCGACACTTTGAGCTGATGAGGATCAGTGCTTTCTTGACAGATTCTTTTTGGAAATCAAAACTTGTGGTTTTTCACTTTTTTTTAAAAAAGGTTATCATTTAATTTGATCAATGTCTAGTGACAAAGATGCACATTAATGATCTTGTCCAGTTTTGGGATAAATTGTCTCTGTTCATACCACAAGATCTGGCTGCTTGGAAGGAAGGACAGCAACTCTCACCAACAAAAACAACAGTGCTTTTCTACATAGAGTGATCAAGTAGCGTGAAGGAGGAGCAATACACCGTACAGCAGTGTGACGGGAAATTAATCAGGTTTTAGCTACAAAGTTTACAGCTGTTGTCATATGGCTTGTCTATGTGCTGTAAGTATATTGTACAGCATGAGGGTCAGGGTACTTACATCCCCATTCTAGGGCACAAATGGCATCCATGGAAATGTCTCCTGATTTTGAAAGCACATGATCTTCAGCTAAATAAACATTAAAAACTTCAAGTGGATTTCAGTTTTACTGTGTGAGGTGGACTGGTGTCTCATGCAGTGTGACTGGGCCAAACCTACTGTTTACAAGTTAACCAAATATATCTTCAACCCATAACATGGGCATAAATCCAGTATCAGACGCAAAACTAGCTACTGGCAAACAAGTAGACATTTACAGGAAAGGTGTGGGTCCACAGAGACTAGACTGATGTGACTAGGATTAGATGTCTGTATCTGAGGGAGTAACCTGATCTCCTTTGGTCCTATGCAGACAGGAATTTCTAGAACACAATTCACTTCAGCTGACAATGGATATTTAACGTACATCAACATGAACCATGCCCTCAAACTACCTGTTCGTTTGCACTCACTATGAAGAGAGCTCAGAGTGATCTAGCTCAGGGCAAGGTTTAATGTTATAGAAGTCCAAGGTTAGGTAAAATGAATCCCACACCACATGACTTCTGGAAGATGATCTGAAACATGACCTTGTCTTTGTTTATTTATGAAGATACAAAGTCAAAGAAGAAATTCAAGCACAAAACTCATGCTCAGGAGAATTTTATCCATCCTAATGAAATCAGATTACGTTCCATTTATGGTAGTATTTAGGATGTGAAATAATCATAATTTAGTAGAAAATGTGTGCATGGGTCACACTGGAACTTTCTGTAGTAAAATGATAGAACTACAACTGCATACAAGGCTAATGTCAGCAGAGATGAGCTGTTAAAACATTATTTGAAAAGATGCCATTCAATACATTTTTTTAAAAGCTTTGCATGGAACTTCCTGACACACATTTTAGGCTAAACTAAACCTGAGGACCTGCAACCCAGAAGATCCTATTGTCAGAAAAGTTGCAAACTATTGTAAAGAGTGTGAAAGTCTGTATCACCTTTGATCTCTGCGAATGCCAGCAACATCAACAGACACTTCTGTCTGGATTAAGGGTAATACACATGGCTCTGGCAAATAGAGCTACCATTTCATCTTTACCTTTAGCAATACTACAGTGTTGTTTCTTTTTTCTCCACAGTAGGGAGCAAAGCAGAGAAAAGACCTCTAACAGGAGCCAGGGTTCTTCAGCCAAGCTCTCCTGTTAGCATGAATTCTAATGCATGACCCCTTCAGGGAGCAGCTAACTGATACCTGCTGATTCATTCTGACAGATGCAATCAATTCACTGTACATTTTCAAGGAAACTGATGCAGGACTAGCTGTAGGCAAGCAGGAGTCATAAAGAGTCCTGCGTTCAATGGAGCAGAATGAGTTGCTCTCTCTTCAGTAATCCATTCTTGAATACTCCCCTCTCACAATTCCTTATCCTAGCCTATATATGTGTGCGTACATCCACCTCACTAGATCACCTTGGCAGGTATTACTCTGCTCTTCATGTGATCCAGTGACCCCATCCCAGCATGTGCTGTAGAAAGTCAATCAAGCTCTTTGATAATACATCAAGTATTAAGCAAATATAACAATATCACTCTGTCTGAAGGCTGCAGCACAGAGAACATCTCTCCAGAGATAGAAAAGACTCTAAGGAAAGCGCAGTGAAACTTGAAGCTTTAAGAACAAAACTGGATACAGCTATTACATTTTAGAAGAAAGCTGTGGCTTTCTTGACTATTGAAAATAAAGACTTTTTCTTAAGACCAGCACAGAAGGAGAATGCAATTCCTCTGTCAATGACTGTGGAATGATACACATAGCAACAAGTTGATTGCTGCATTCCATACTTTGCGGATTAACCATATAAAAATAAGCATAAATATATAGCTCTAGTTAGTGATGTGTAATGTTTTAGCCACCACATCTCATTTCCTTCTCATTTCCTTATGGCACTCATTTCCTCCTTCTCTTTCCTTGACTGTGCAAGACAATGTCTGTACCCATAGTCAGGACTGACTCAGACGTCCTGCTCAATCACCTGCTTCACAGACAGTAATATTGCAGAAAAACTTCACCACAGTTTCTCATGTACCTGGAAAATACGCTGAATTCCCAAGAGCTGGGCACAGTGTGGATAAAACTGGTGTGCTCAAAGGGTTATGACACATGGAGGAAGGATAATCTAAACAATTCAGGCTAGTTAATCAAAGCTTAGTCCAAAACATCAGTTCATAAACCACAGGAATAGACTGTAGCCCCTGCTGTGACAGCCAGGAAATGTAGACCGGCCCGGGGAGCTACCTCTTGTACTTAGCTCTACAGCAGCACTCCAGCTGTGGCGATACAAGGCACAAGCGGGCTCACCCAGCAGCTGTCTGGCACGTATCCTGTTCTCAGCTACAGTTAGACAGGTACCAGAGCCTGAGCCACTGTGCCCAAAAACTAGCACAAGGGTGTTTATACTAGATTTCCACTCACAGCTCTGCCTGCAGTACATCTGTAGGATTAAAGCTTTGTCACACCAAAGGAGTGGGGGAATCCTATGACATTTAAACACTGAGCAAAACCATTAAGAATATATAGTAACTAATAATCCTACACCAGCTGGAGACATGCTCTCAAGTACATATTATGATGTGACATCATTTTTTATGGTCCAATGATTTTTATGTCTGATTCAACAAATGATAATTCTGTGATACCTTTTTCCACAACTGAATTACCTTTACGTGGGTATTCTGTGAAATATGGAAACATACTTCCATCGTGGTTTTTTTTTAACTTATAACTGAAATAGTGCAGTTTCTAGTCCAAATGTATTATTCTGTAATTCAGCCCTGGACCTGCATTGCAGAACATCGGAGTATTTTCATGGCTAATCTGACAGGTAATACATTTTAACCAAATGATCTACCTATACATATTATGCATTATTAGCTGACAATTGGAAATATTGGCAATATAGATAATTTTGTGCTTCAAGTAACACACCTGTATTTTGACATGCATTTACAGACTAATTAGCACTTCTCTCAAGTTTCTAGAAATAGAGCATTCAATGTAGCAGTAACAAAGCAGTTTTAATCAGTTCTTTCTCTTACTCTTTGTTTACTCCATAACTTCTTATTCTGTACACACTTATGTTTCACCTTAATGGGGAGCATTTACCCTCCCAGAAATACATATATTGTTCCTTACAGAAATGTCTGCAAATAGTTTCTTTTGTATCTTAAGAATAAAGCAAAACAATCCAAGATTTTCTCATCTCCTTGAATTTATTTTTTCAACATAAAAAATCATCCTGTTCCAAGGGCCTGGACTGTAAAGAGCAGAACTATTTGGTGGCCTTGTTGAAAATGAAATGTTTCACAGAGATATGGAAGTGTCATCTGGAAAAAGTTTTGAAGCCAGTGCTGACCAAGAGAGAGCAACTAGCGGAATGTAAGAAACCTTCCTCTATTACATGTTCCTGGCTGCAAACCAAAATGCAAAATCCTAATTCTGTTTCCAAAGAGCACTTAGAAGGTTTTGGTCATGCACTAATAACATGCATTGGAATGAAAACAAAATGCAAAACCTTGAAAGTCACTAAGAATGAATTCTTGCTCTCTGGACAATGCTATGTCAAAGATCAGCTTTTTTCTACAAGGCCAGTGACAAAGTACAGAATTTTTATCCATGATTGAGCACATACAAGAATGATTTTTTGTATGTTTTCATAAATTCTGAAGAAGGGCTTTTAGAGGTGTCCATGGAGAGATGAGTAGAACGAATGCTGTTCTTTGAAATCCTAAATGAAAGAGGATTTTATGACTTCTGCTGGTGAAGAAAATCCTAACACTCAATGGTCTTTTAAGACCTACAACAACAGAGAGAACAGAGAAACTGGGGGGTCTACAATCCATGGGAATTTATGGATGTCTGTGGTGTCTAAATTTTTCTACTGTGTAATCGGGTGGGAATGATTGGAATTTAAAAAAATGAGAAAACCATTACTAAGAAAACACTTCTTACCAATTGCAGCCTGCATCCCAATAATGCAGTCTTCACCAACATCTTATGGTTTTGAGGTTTATGAATGAGGTTACCTATATAAACCTCAAAATAATAATTTATGGCTTCCATATTTAATTTGACATGAACTGTCTACTTGAGAGTTTATTAAATCAGTTTTGGAATGAAACATAAACCTTTCCAAAACTACAAAACTTACTAGTAGAGCTTCCTTCAACCATGAAAGGCATTGTAACTGTTTAATATTCTACGATGTTCTTTACCAAGACATACAGAGATTTATAGTGAGATACAAGATAGATAAAGCCTCATAACATGCCCCCAAGTGATATAAGAGAGCGTTTTTTTCCCTCAGAGGACTTTTCTAGCTGGGACATACAGAATTTCAATAAGGCTAGCTGTTTCGTGCTCCTTTCTACAGTGGATGCCCTTCTTCTGCAATGATATGCCTTTCAGTAGGATAGCACAAGCTAAATCAAATTATGCAATTTGTATTAAATAAGATGCTTGTCACAAAGGTATGCCTAGTGTACAGTAAGAGCACCTCCAGCATTGGTTAGCCCAGAGAAACAATCTGATTTCTTATCGTTTACCCTCATCTTACTGTTCCCTGAGCCAATATTCCATGAAGGTAAGCTCATAATTTTGCCAACCAGAAACTGCACAGGAAATCATAGCACTGTGCAAGTTAAACTTTCTGTAAAAATATCAGTGTTTGCTAAGTGTGTGTGTAGTTTTTGTGATGCCTTTTAGAGGGCTGATAAGGGAGAAAATTTGAAAAGAAAAAAGATATCATAGAATCATAGAATAGTTGGGGTTGGAAAGGACCTTTAGAGATCATCTAGTCCAACCCCCCTTCAGTGAGCAGGGACATCTTCAACCCAATCAGGTTGCTCAGAGCCCCATCCAACCTGACCTTAAATGTTTCCAGGTATGGGGCATCTACCACCTCTCTGGGCAACCTGTGCCAGTATTTCACCACTCTCATTGTAAAAAATTTCTGTCTTATAGCTAGCCTAAATCTACCCTCGTTTAGTTCAAAACCATTACTTCTTCTCCTATCACAACAGGCCCTGCTAAAAAGCCTGTCCTCATCTTTGTTATAAGCCCTCTTTAAGTACCGAAAGGCTGCTATAAGGTCTCCGACATATGCTGGAATCTGCTATGCTTCATACAAAACTCCTTTAGGAATTCAGCTGACTGCTCAGGAACACACTGTGACAGAAAGAGTGAGCAGAAATTCCAACTTAATTTCACTCTCGGGCTTCAGCAGCATCACCGTTACTACAAGGGTGCCTATGATCAAGACATTTGCTATGCTGTGCACCATATCAATACAGGGTAATAAAAAGAGCCCCATGAAGCTTCCAATTCTAACTTTGAAGTGTCCTTTTAGCATCAGTTCCCAGAAGACATTTACTCTTTTGTTTTCAGAATGGGATTGTGGAACACTTCTCACTTGCAGCATACCCCGCATACTTCACATGAAGCTGCAGTTTCACAAGATTACAGACAAGAGCTATCCAACAGTACTCAAAAATCAGGAGGTGCCAGAGCACCCAGGTGAATAACCTCTGTAGTTTCCTCCATCACTCACTGAAAGCCAGCACTCTGGACTCTGATGAGGAGAAAGAATTACATGTCTTCAGCCCAAATAAGAGTGAGCTTCACGTCTAAAATACAGTCAACACAGCAACCTCTCCATGTCAAAAGCTACCACGCATTTGATACTGTTAGATTCCCTTACACGATATTAAATGGGGATTTTGTGATCCCTCATCTAATATAACAAAACTTCTATTTAAGACCATCCCAAAACAAACTGCGACTTGCCATTATATTTATCACCCTTCCCAACACAATTCAGTTCTCAATTACTCTTCGTTTAGTCTCTAATACCCTAATTAGAAAGCTCCCAGAGGGAAACCTGCACAACAGATAAGTGAATTTTACAAAATTATTCACTTTTCACATACTTTAATTAACAAGCATTTTAGTCCAGCAAATAATCTGTTACTAACTAGCACAGAAGTGCCTATATTGCTAACTAAAAACAGCAAAACTGCACTCCTTTGCAAGTTCATCACTTCATACTTTTGTAGCATATCATTATCTCCTGTATTTTAACTTGAGAATTCAGGTCTGCCCTTTGTGACCCAGCACATACAATGCAAATCTTAAATGGTCGGGCATTTTTTTGCAAGACACTGTAAATATATATGTTCCAGGCCACTTAAAGTTGTTAAACTGAAAAAAAATGTTATTTTACACAATGAAATGAGTGATGTCCCCTTAGTCTACCCTTTCCCATTGCACTGTTTGATGCATCATAAATATGGCATTTTCTATCTACTGCTAGCGTTTGCAGACTTGATACTCCTTTAGCTTAGTGTGTGTGTGTGTGTGTGTGTGTGTGTGTGCATTTGTTGGTTTATCATCTTCACGGTGTTTGTAGCATACCATTTATGCTGCAATATTCAATTATTTTCTCTAGCTACAAATCTTTTCTTAGAGAAACAAGAAACAATGAGTTTTAAAACAGAAAGTCCCTCTCTTGATCATGAAAGATGAGCTATAAACAGCTATCTTTGAGTCCTCTCAGATAAAAGATTGGCTTTATAGCGGAAAGCATGAGCTGACCTAAATACAAGGGAGATCATAAAATTTCCCTCTAATTCATATGGGTAAAACAGAGACATGAACGCACACTTATGGGGGAGTTCTGAAAATCTTGCATAAATGTTCCCCAGAATAGAAGTCCATATGTTTTCAGCCATAGTCCCTCCCTGTCTCCCTCTGCTAGGATACGCCACTGTGCATGCTAGCTGAGAATGCTGGTCAGACTCTGGGTTACAAAAACTAAGGATCACTGAAATTGCTTAAAAGACAGCCACAGAATTGCTCATATGTGCATTCCAAGTCTTGGTCTGCTCCTAATCGCAGGCTGTACCTTAAAGACATAGCCAAACACAAAGATACTCATTTTAACATGTATTACAAATGGAATGGTTAGGAAAATAAAAGTATGATAATACTACACTTTAGGTTGCTCCAACACAGGAGCAGTCTGCTTCTAATCTAATCCTGTTGATTTCAGGAAAGGTTCAGTAAGTCACAAAAGAGCAAAACTTTTGCAATATCAGGCCCTGACATGGTTTATAATGGAATAATGACATCATGCAAATTTGTGTTTGCTGAGAGGTACTGGCATCAGGACGTAGTGGGAAATGGGAAAGCTGGGACTCCAGTGCCTGAGGGAAAAAAAAGGTTTATTACTTATGGAAAGCACAGGTTGAAGGCACACAGAACAAGAATTGACAGGCATAATCTTAACTTCAGTAAAGGGTCTTGACTAGCTCTGCCTGACTGCTTCCATTCATTTACTTAAAACTTCCCTTGGCACCTGTCCCAGTCTGTAACCATCTCACATCATGAAATTCACATTTAAAATCTTCAATAATTCAGCTGCTCAATTAGTCAGCCAATCAATTATTCAGCTATTGATCTGCCCCACAAGGAAAATAAAACTTTAATAGCTGGACAGTTCACCTTTCACAAACAGAAGAACCCGAGTTGCTGATTACGGCTTAGATTTGGTCTCTGCCCAGGCACAATTCATTGGAAAAACAATTGTCTAATTTTTTTTTTCCTTTGCACTTCTCAGATTAGCCCTGTTATAGTTCCAGAAAATTAGAAACATCTGAAAGTTTCCGACTCTTTGCCACCATGAGTAACATTACAGGTGATGCTTATCTGCCTCATTTGCTTCTTGCTTAGGAAATGATTAGGACTGAAATGCTGCTTTGTGCTGGAGATAATTAAACACTCTTCTCTAAAAGCTATAATGGAATTTCTAAAACTCAGTTGCATTATTTTGCTTCTTGTCTTTCCTGTGCTAGCTGTAATTTCTTCTTAAGGGAGCTTCCCAATAGGTTTTTCTTTCCTCTTAAGAGCTCCTTGTATCTGATCTACATCTTTGTTTTTAAACCTGTTACCCAGCAGTTCCTCCTCCTACCTTTCTCAGTGACCATTAGGCTGAAAGACCATCTCTTTCGATCTCCTCTCACAAGACCTGTAAACTGAGCCCTGTAGATTTCTACAAGGATTGTGCTTGCTTCAGAACAGCTCCTACAGTTAGACACTGGTGTCCCAAACCACTCAGACCCTGTTAAACAACTTGGGCAGCCAAGTACATCCCAGGGCACAGAACTTACTCCTGCAAATACTCCAGCTTCTGTGCTGCTTAAACGCTGCCACCACCAGTTTCACATCCTCCTGTCAGCACAAAAAGGGAAAACACAGGCAGCCAGTTACTGACACACCAGCATTGCCTTACCTGGTATTTTTTAAATCAAACCTGTTTCCTACTGTCACAGTCTCCAGCTTTTTATTCTATTCCATTGCTGGGAGGGAGGGAGGAAGGCAGGCAGGCAGACAGGCAGGAGGGCAGGCAGGCAAACAAAATGGAAGGCAGGCAGGCAGGCAGGCAGGAAAGAAGGAAGGCAGGAAGGCAGGCAGGAAGGAAGGAATGAAGGAAGGAGGCAGGTAGGCAGGCAGGCAGGCAGGAAGGAAGGCAGGCAGGCAGGCAGGCAGGCAGGCAGGCAGGCAGGAAGGCAGGAAGGCAGGAAGGCAGGAAGGCAGGAAGGAAGGAGGCAGGAAGGAAGGAAGGAAGGAAGGAAGGAAGGAGGCAGGCAGGCAGGAAGGCAGGCAGGAAGGCAGGCAGGAAGGAAGGCAGGAAGGAAGGAAGGAAAGAAAAACAAAGGAGAATACCTTACACACTTTCCAGAAATGAAGGCAGCTATTTTCAAAGCATTTTGTGATGAACCACAGGTATCACGGGGTTGGTATTTTTATGAGAGTAAGACTAGAGAGTAAGACTAGTGAAGAAAAGTGAGAGGAAAGTGGGTCACAGATTGGTCTCAACCAGCAGTCCCCCTGCCCAGGGATGGTCACCCCAGTACAGGTGCTAAACTAACCCAAAAGGGGCAAGGTGCCCGGATCTCCTCCTTGAGCTCTCAGCAGTCACTCAGTTCTTACCATACTTACCAATGCCCATCAGTTGAGCCCGCACAGCTTTGACCATTACTGATTTTGTCATAGGCTGATGAAAGGTATGAGAAATATCTACTTTAGGGAAGGGGGAAGAGGGGAGAGCTCATGAAACACATGTGATGTATAGTACACAAAATCATACACCTGTAATGGATTTCAGCTTCATCATAAGGTATTTTTCTCAACTGCAGTTATAGGAAACATAGCCCATACAATCACTGCTTTGTGTGATTGTAGCAAAGTACTACTTACTCCACAATACAGACATGCTATTAAATGTATCCATCTTGAAAATGAGCTTTCAATGCAGTGAAACATTTCTAATCAATGATTTGTAGCTTTTGATGATTTTAAATTGCAACGGTGCCTAGCCCTACTGCAAGAATCCAAACAATGGCACTTAAAATGAAAGAAAAAAGCACAATTTGTCTGATTTTCAGTTTAAAGTATAATAAATTTATGTAAGCTTGTGTAAATAAATATTTTTTTCTAGACAAGCACAAATATACAAATGATCAATCTACTTCATCAAATTATTGGGAAATTTTCAAAAAAGGTAGCTTTACATTAATGCTGATGCAACTCGAATGACAAAACTGTCAAAGACAGGTTATTAGTTACTTTAAATAGGCATTCAATAATTGAAGTACCCTGAGGAATAATTACAGGTTATATTAAGATGACAGGAGTTTAAATTCATAAAGCTAAGAGTACATGCCATGAAGTGCCAAAGACACACTGAATGAGTCCCAATTTCCTTTGCATCTATTCCTGCCCCCGCATTTCTCCTCCCTCTTATCTATGTACAAAGAACTAAGTACTTTCTATCTACATAAATTTTTTTTAGATCTTTGGAAAAATACAAATGCACACACCTGACCTGAGAAAGAAACATCAGTGAAACTTCCCTGAGAAACACACTACACTCGTACCAATCACCAACAGGGAAGTGCCTTCACCAGAGTGACACTGCCCAGAAACGCACCTGCGATGCAAACAGAAAGCACACGAACAGAAGAAGATGTTCCTTACACAGTCTCTCCTAACATATCAGTAATGCATGCTATTCACGCTAAATTTCTGAAATGCTAGTGTTTCCCACAGCCCATAAAATCTTGAACACCATCTCTGAAAAATACACCTCCCATCAGGAGACCATCTCACTTGAAGACAAGCAGTTTTTCTCTCCTTCCTTTCCACCAGCATAGACAAGGCAAAGGCATCAAAAGACATCAAAATCTCTGTAGAATAATGGAAAAGAATCAGACACAACATAGGGTGCTTGGTCTGATTTTGGATGTCTCTGCTCTCACTAGTCCGGGGTTTCCTTCCCCCAGATGTCTCTCTTTTTCCACAGATTGTAAAGTCACTAGTTCTACCACCTTCGTATCTCCCAAACACTTCTCACCAAGAGATTGCTTACAGCATTGTCCAGGCAGAGTTTGCCTGGATGCTCCCACGCTTCTTTTCAGCCATGTCTTTGCAGAGAGGTACAGTCCATCAACTGGAAGACGAACAATCTCACATGAGATTTATTGCCATGAAAAAAATGCTTCTGAGGAATATATGAAAATCATAAGCAGAAAAAGAAAACACAATACATTACCAGTGCTATTCAGTGGCAAACCACTAACTCCACAGGTCATTTCTGTGAAAGACCAAAGATTTTTTCTCCTTGCAGTGAAACAGCCCAAATTTTACAGCAGCTACAACTGAAGTATAGGATGGCAAAAGGGAGAATATAATAGAAAAAATATATGGGAACATGAAAAATATTTTAATTTACACAAAAACTAGCTACCATGGCTAGTTACATGGCTAAATATTAGCACTAACATATATGAAAATAAAATTATGTAAGCAGAGGCTACGATTCCTGTATTTAGTGCCCTAAAAAAATAGCTTCAGTTCCACAAGCAAGGAGTGTCTTCAAGTCCACATATCCTTTACAGTAGCTTCAGATGACTCTGAAAACCAGACTATTTATATTTAGGATCTCGCATGCATATTTTTAGGCAGAAATACAAGCCACCCAGACTAAATGCTTTTGCCTACAGATAAATTTGACAGTAAAATGCACCTACAAAGGTGCAATATAGCAATAGCAATATAGGGAGCAATATAGGGCAATAGCAGTGTTTTCCAGATCAACTAAACTGCAGTTGCTTTAATTTCATAGAATCATAGAATCATAGAATGGTTTGGGTTGAAAGGGACCTTAAAGATCATCTAGTTACAACCCCCCTGCCATGGGCAGGGACACCTTCCATTAGACCAGGTTGCTCAAAGCCCCATCCATCCTGGCCTTGAACAACACTTGCAGGGAGGGGGCATTCACAGCTTCTCTGGGCAACCTGTGCCAGTGCCTCACTGCTCTCATAAAGAATTTCTTCCTTATATCTAATCTAAACCCATCCTCTCTCCATTTAAAGCCATTACCCCTTGTCCTCTCACTACATGCCCTTGTAAAAAGTGCCTCTCCACTTTTCCTGTAGACCCCCTTCAGTTACTGGAAGGCTGCAACAAGGTCTCTATGGAGCCTTCTCTTCTCCAGGCTGAACAGCCCCAACTCTCTCAGCCTTTCCTCATAGAAGAGGTGCTCCTGCCCTCTGATAGTTTTTGTGGCCCTCCTCTGGACCCGCTCCAACAGGTCCATGTCTTTCCTGTGCTGAGGGCTCCAGAGCTGGATGCTGGATGCTGGACTCCAGGTGGGATCTCTACCAGAGTAGAGGGGCAGAAACACCTCCCTTGACCTGCTGGCCACACTGCTTTTAATGCAGCCCAGGAGATGGCTTCCTGGGCTGCAAGCACACATCGCCAACTCATGTTGAGCTTCTTGTCAACCAATACTCCCAAGTCCTTCTCTTCAGGGCTGCTCTCAATCCTTTCTCCACCCAGCCTGTATTTATTCTTAGGATTGCCCCAGCCCAGGTGCAGGACCCTGCACTTGGCCTTGTTGAACTTCATGAGGTTCGCACAGGCCCACCTCTCCAGCCTGTCCAGGTCCCTATGGAGGGCATCCCTTCCGTCCAGCATGTCAAATGCACCACACAGCTTGATGTTATTAGCAGTCTTCTGAGGGTGCACTCAATCCCGCTATGTCATCGACAAAGACATTAAATAGTGCTGGTCCCAATATCGACCCCTGACAAACACCGCTTGTCACTGGTCTCCACTTAGACATCAAGCTGTTGACCGCAGCTCTTTGAGTGTGGCTATCCAGACAATTCCTTATCCACCAAGTGGTCCATCTGTCAAATCCATGTCTCTCCAAATTGGGGACAAGGATGTCATGCAGGACAGTGTCAAATGGTTTGCTCAACTGCAGGTAGATGACATCAGTTGCTCTTCCCTGATCCACCAACACAGTAACCCCATCGTAGAAGGTCACCAAATTTCTCAGGCACAATTTGCCCTTAGTGAAGCCATGTTGGCTATCGCAAATCACCTCCTTATTTTCCATGTGCCTTAACACAGTTTCCAGGAGGATCTGCTCCATGATCTTACCGGGCATAGAGGTGAGACGGAATGGCCTGTAGATCCCAAGGTCTTCCTTTTTTCCCTTTTTAGAAATGGGGGTTATGTTTCCTCTTTTCCAGTCAGTGAGAGCTTCACCGGACTGCCATGACTTCTCAAATATGATGGATAGTGGCTTAGCCGCTTCATCCAACAGTTCCCTCAGAATCTGCGGATGCATCTCATCAGGTCCCATGGACTTGTGCTCCTTCAGGTTCCTTAGACAGTCTCAAACCTGATCTTCTTCTGGGCGGTTCTTCATTCTCCCAGTCCCCGACTTTGCCTTCTGCGACTTGGGCAGTTCAGCTGGAGCACTTGCCGGTGAAGACTGAGGCAAAAAAGTCATTGAGTACCTCAGCCTTCTCCATATCTCAGGTAACCAGGTCTCCCATCTCCTTCCAGAGAGAGACCACATTTTCCCTAGTCTGCCATTTATCACTGACCTGTATGAGCTCTTCTTGTCACCCTTGATGTCCCCAGACAGATTTAATTCTATCAGGGCTTTAGCTTTCCTAACCTGATCCCTGGCTGCTCAGACAATTTTTCTGTATTCCTCCCAGGCTACCTGTCCTTGCTTCCACACTCTGTAGCCTTCCTTTTTGTGTTTGAGTCTGCCCAGGAGGTCCTTGTTCATCCATGCAGGCCTCCTGGTATTTTTGCCCAACATCCTCTTTGTTGGGATGCATTGCTCCTGAGCTTGGAGAAGATGATCCTTGAATATTAACCAGCTTTCTTGGGCCCCTCTTCCCTCCAGGGCTTCGACGGTACTCAACCGAGCAGGTCCCTGAAGAAGCCAAAGTCCGCTCTCCTGAAGTCTAGGGTAGTGACCTTGCTGTGCACCCTCCTTGCTGCCCTAAGGATCTTGAACTTCCCCATTTCATGGTCACCGCAGCCAAGGCTGCCCTTGAGCTTCACATTCCCCACTTCACATCTCCTCCTTGTTGGTGAGAACAAGGTCCAAGATTCATTTGGCTTGAAAGAAGGCAGTTCATCTTTTCAGAGTTAGGTGTCTTTTATTCTCTGTAATTCTTGATTTTATTCTCTCCAAAGATCCACGTTCCAGCTTACGGTTGAAGTTGTGTCCTCAGTCTAATAATTAGTTGCATTAATCAGTTTAACAATTGGTTTCCCCAGAAGTGAAACTTCTTGTTTACATGCTATTTTGCCTTTGAGATAGAAAAGACAAAGCATTAATACAGCACTATTTGTGTAACTTCTGGAAAAATATTTTTTATTTGATGTGAAATTTCCTTCATTTCTTAGCTCTTTTCTTTTCTTAGCTTTTTCTTCTTTCCTTGTCCTTTTGAGGAAGAACAGGGTTTGCATTTACAATTAAACACTCCAAGCAAAATCATCGTCAATTCTAAGTACTGCAGTACACTACTGTACTCAGAGTACACTATATAGCTCAGCAACTACCTGAAATACTAGACATTTTCATCTCTAGAATTTCCAAGTGGGGCTGACACTGACATATTTTAGACATACTTAGCCTCAAAATATATTCCTCTGCAAATAAAGCAAAATTTTTTCCTCAGAAGTTCAACAGACTGACTACATTGTAACCATTTTTTGTAACCAAGATTTTTTCCTCAGAAGTTCAACAGACTGACTACATTGTAACCATACATACCATTTCAGCACTGAAAGGGGCAGGAAAACTCACCTGGTTAACAGGTGGCTCAGGGACTGGTGCCATCAGTCAAATTTTGGCTTCTTTGATCATGGGGAGGTGTACACAGCACCGGGCCTGCTGGTGACAGGTGCAACTCAGCTATCTCAAAGGGGAAAAAGAATTCTTGGCCACGAGCTGGTGGGGCTCATTGAGAGGGCTTTAAACTAGGTTCGAAGGGGGAAGGGGATATTGCCCAGCTCACTAGGGATGAGCCTAGGCTTGGAGTGCCAAGGCCAGGGGTGAGATTGACAGCCCAGCTCAAGTGTGTTTACACCAATGCATGTAGCATGGGCAATAAACAGGAGGAGCTGGAAGCCATTATACAGCAGGATGGCTACGACTTGGTCGCCATCACAGAAACGTGGTGGGACAACTCGCATGACTGGCATGCTGTCATAGATGGCTACAGACTCTTTAGGAAAGACAGACCAACAAGGAGAGGTGGGGGAGTTGCTCTATATGTGAGGGAGCAACTGGAATGCATTGAGCTTGGCCCGGGGGCAAATGAGGAACAAGTTGAAAGCTTGTGAGTTAGAATTAAGGGACAGGCTCATAAGGGTGACATTACGGTGGGTGTATACTACAGGCCACCTGACCAGGAGGAGGAGGTTGATGAGGCCTTCTACAGGCAGCTGCAAGCAGCCTCACAGTCACAGGCCCTGGTTCTCATGGGGGACTTCAACCACCCTGACATCAGCTGGGACGACCATACAGCTAGGCAGGCGCAATCCAGGAGGTTCCTACAGAGCATCGATGATAACTTTCTGATGCAAGTGGTGGAGGAACCAACAAGGAAAGGTGCGCTGCTGGACCTCGTGTTAACAAACAAGGAGGGACTGGTGGAGTATGTGAAGGTCGGAGGTAGACTCGGCTGCAGTGACCATGAAATGGTTGAGTTCAGGATCCTGCGTGGAGGAAGCAGGGCGATAAGCAGGATCAAAACCCTGGACCTCAGGAGGGCTGACTTTGCCCTCTTCAAGGAGCTACTGGGAGGAATCCCGTGGGCCAGGGCTCTCGAAGGCAGGGGGGTCCATGAGTGCTGGTCGCTCTTTAAACAACACTTCTTCCATGCACAGGAGCAATGCATCCCCCTGAGAAAGAAATCTAGCAAAGGAGGCAGGAGACCTGCATGGTTAAACAAGGAGATTCTAGCAGAGATCAGGCAGAAGAGAAAGGTTCATGGAATGTGGAAAGAGGGGCAGGCCACTTGGGAAGAGTACAGAAACGTGGTGAGAGCATGCAGGGATGCGATGAGGAAGGCCAAGGCTCACCTGGAATTGAAGCTGGCAAGGGATGTCAAAAACAACAAGAAGGGCTTCTTCAACTACATCAGCAGCAAAAGAAAGGCTAGGGACAACGTGGGGCCGCTGCTGAATGAGGCGGGTGTCCTGGTGACGGAGGATGCAGAGAAGGCAGAGCTAATGAATGCCTTCTTTGCTTCAGTCTTCAGTGCTAAGACTGGCCCTCAGGAATCCCAGGCCCCAGAGGTAAGAGAAGAAGCCTACAAAGAGGACGACTTTCCCTTGGTCGAGGAGGACTGTGTGAGGGATCGCTTAAGTGATCTGGATATCCACAAATCCATGGGCCCCGATGGAATGCACCCACGAGTGTTGAGGGAGCTGGCGGATGTCATTGCTGAGCCACTCTCCATCATCTTTGAGAGGTCCTAGAGGACAGGAGAGGTGCCCGAGGACTGGAGAAAGGCCAATGTCACTCCAATCTTCAAAAAGGGCAAGAAGGAGGACCCAGGGAACTACAGGCCGGTCAGCCTCACCTCCATCCCGGGAAAGGTGATGGAGCAGCTTATCCTGGAGGCCATCATCAAGCAAGTGGAAGAAAAGAAGGTTATCAGGAGTAGTCAGCATGGATTCACCAAGGGGAAATCATGCCTGACCAATCTGATAGCTTTCTATGATGACATGACTGGCTGGGTAGACGAAGGGAGAGCCGTGGATGTTGTCTACCTTGACTTCAGCAAGGCTTTCGACACAGTCTCCCATGATATCCTCCTAGGGAAGCTGAGGAAGTGTGGGCTGGATGAGTGGTCGGTGAAGTGGATTGAGAACTGGCTGAATGGCAGAACTCAGAGGGTTGTCATCAGCGGCGCTGAGTCTAGTTGGAGGCTGGTGACAAGTGGTGTCCCCCAGGGGTCAGTACTGGGCCCAGTCTTGTTTAACTTCTTCATCAACGACCTGGATGAAGAGTTAGAATGTACCCTCAGCAAGTTTGCTGACGACACCAAACTGGGAGGTGTGGTAGACACCACCGGAAGGCTGTGCTGCCATTCAGCGTGACCTGGATAGGCTGGAAAGCTGGGCAGAGAGGAACCTGATGAGGTTCAACAAGGGCAAGTGCAGGGTCCTGCACCTGGGGAGGAACAACCTCATGCACCAGTACAGGCTTGGGGTGGACCTGCTGGAGAGCAGCTCTGCGGAGAGGGACCTGGGTGTCCTGGTGGACGACAGGTTAACCATGAGCCAGCAGTGCGCCCTGGCTGCCAAGAAAGCCAATGGGATCCTGGGGTGCATAAAGAAGAGTGTGGCCAGCAGGACGAGGGAGGTTCTCCTTCCCCTCTACACTGCCCTGGTGAGGCCTCATCTGGAGTACTGTGTCCAGTTCTGGGCTCCCCAGTTCAAGAAAGATGAAGAGCTACTGGAGAGAGTCCAGCGGAGGGCTACAAGGATGGTGAGGGGACTGGAACATCTCCCCTACGAGGAGAGGTTGAGGGAACTGGGCTTGTTCAGCCTGAAGAAGAGAAGGCTGCGAGGGGACCTTATAAATGCCTACAAATATCTGAAGGGTGGGTGTCAGGAGGATGGGGCCAAGCTCTTTTCAGTGGTGCCCAGTGACAGGACAAAGGGCAATGGGCACAAACTGAGGCACAGGAAATTCCGTCTGAAGATGAGGAAGAACTTCTTCCCTCTGAGGGTGACGGAGCACTGGAACAGGCTGCCCAGGGAGGTGGTGGAGTCTCCTTCTCTGGAGATATTCAAGACCCGCCTGGACAAGGTCCTGTGCAGCCTGCTGTAGGTGACCCTGCTTCGGCAGGGGGGTTGGACTGGATGACCCACAGAGGTCTCTTCCAACCCCTACTATTCTGTGATTCTGTGATACTGTGATTATACTGCTAATAATCATAATTTCTCATGCTATGAGATAGAACTGTAGTTTGCAAACACTGTTACTAGCTGCAGGTTAGGAAATACTTCAATCAAAAGCCAGTATGATTGGATTATTTTTCCCATCACTGAAAAAATAAAATCTTTGTATACATATTTCTGTATACAGAGTTCTTTACAAATGGTGATATCTGTATTTTCCTATCACTGTTAATATCCCTGAGTTATTTTGATTAATATACTTCAGTAAACAGGCTGCATGGAGAGTGCTTTGGGTCAGAAAAGCCCTCCTTAAGTCATGTCTACTTCTGAGAAGTTTGAAACAAGAAATTTATTTCCTCAAGCCTCCAAGTGAACCAGGCATCAGAGAGAATATTCCCTTCTGGGAAGCTGCTACTAAACCCAGGCGTCAGAAGTACATCTGCAACTACTGAACTCAAAAAGCACTGTTCTACATGTTATCTTTGAAGTTTATCTCAAGGCCAAATGGGTATAAACATAAGCAATCCCTATAACTTCTCCTCAAAAATTCCACCACACCTACTCCAGGCAACCAATGCTTGTGCACACAGGGACTCTCAAAATAGCTTATTCATGTATAAGTGTAGATGCAAACTGTAAGAAGCGTACACTGACAAGCAAAGAAACAGATCAACCCTGCAGGCCTTGAGGGGAAAAAAAGGCTGTTTTCTTTGGATGGAAACTTAAGACTGCTTCCTCAGTGAGTTTAATATTTTCCGCCCACATTAGTTTATTTATTTATTTATTTTAATTCTTTCCTGTGGCACAGTCTGAAGTGCCTTCTACTGAGTGCTTGGCAGCCACTCTTTCACTGTCCACCTGCCTTCTCTTGCCACTGACACTGGGATGCCTTTGCTATCAATGGATAAAATTTACAAGCACATTACAAGCAAAACTACAGGCAGTCTTCCGGCTCGACAGGAACAGTGTTGAATTATGATTCCAGAGGAATATCTTCCACAAACAATGTACACAGTTTCTCATTTCCTCTTGGCAAGAATGGTATATCCAATCTCTGCTACTTGCATACTGTAGACAGACTTCTAAATAATAATTTGCACCAAAAAGAAAAAAAAAACATGCTGATTATTCTAGGCAAAGTCTTCTCAGTTTAAATTACCCATGGGGAAATAGCCTAAGACACAGCATAGCAGTAGAACCTTAATGTTATCTCCTTCTTTTGAATGCAGTAGGATTTTGTAGATTTTTAATTCATCTCTATATGATGCCAGGCACAGGTAAAAGGGCTCAGAACTATTCTGTGTTAGATCAACCTTGAAAATGACACCTAAGCTATCTTTCAAAAACAGTTCCTTTCTTAACCTAGAAGTAAGTTAAATGTCCTGACAAGACTTAGAGCTGCTTAATGTCACCAATACTAATATGAGAGACTTTTCTCAAGTACATATTTCGGCATTATCCAACTTGGTCTGAAGCCGCAAAATTCAGACTTAAGAGTAAACATGAGTAAATGTGCCAGACAATAAAGGACTACAGAACAAGCTGATAAATTAGTCCATATTAAATGTGTCAATATTACCTAAATAAGTGGCATCTAGCGGATTAAGCACCTGATAAAAGTCAGGATATTTAAGCTCTATTCCTGGGTCTGGCTATAACCTGTTAGATGATGCCTGGAGAGTATAGTCTTCTCATGCTTCCTATCCCTCCATCTATATCCCCCAGACTTTCTAGAGTGCTTCCAGTGTGAGGTTCTGCTTAAAAATATCACATTTTCACATGCATATCCCACAAGCTACCTGTGAAAAACAAAAAATTTACCAGCACAGATTGTAAGTGTGTATAATTGACATAAAGGTTACACCCTTCCTCCTATCTTCCAACTGCTAAGTCCCCACAGCCTTCCCAATATACGTCTTGTCTCTGTCTCTCATTATCTAAATGATGCATTTCCAAGTACTACTTCTTTGTAAGGGCACAGACTGAACATATGAAAATACGTGTGATTAACCGAACACTTCCCTGCTGCAGTTGTATTTCTGTTTTTCAGGAAGATATGAAGAATGGAACGTGTGGAGCCAACAGGCGTCTATTCCATTTTAAGTGCAGTAACATATGAAATATGGTGCAAGTGACTAATGGTTCTCAACACAGGGTGAGACAAAGAGGTTATCCCAATGGTGCACTCCCGTGCAGGGACTGTACACTGCAATATGCCTTCCAGGGCTGCTCCATCTTAAAACAGTGGTGATACCACACTGACCTCCAGCTGTTTTATAATTAAGATATATACCTTCCCTACTTGCCACCTAATTCCCATAACACAAAGTAAAACAGAAGTAAATTCAGTCCAGCCTTTTCCTTTTTAACGACTGATCAGAATACAAATGTCAAGATTTGGGCCATGTGTGAGCTTAGGTAGTTTTGCCTATACAAATGTACACAGAGTATTGGGCCCAAACTTAATATTAAATTATGTTGTTGGATAACTAGAAGCTGATGCCATGAGTCAGAAAAATTACTTTTTGATGGAATGGGTTTCTCTACAAAAAAGATCACTGCAGAAACCTATGTGGTGACAAGCGTCAGAAAGCAAGATTAAAAAATTAGAGAAGGTGAAGACAAAGAGAAAGGCCAGATACAAAAAAGGGCTTTTTTTATACCTGAAAGGCACTCAAACTGAAAAATTGTCAATTTAGACACAACCTCTGGGAGGTTAACTTCTTTAATTCAATTCTGCTTTAGGATGATGAGCCCCAGATCAATGCACGGCTGACTATGCTGACTCCGTAGTGAATTTCACCTCTTGCTTTCTGAGTGCCATTCAGTTACCTCTGGTTTTGATTCATTACTTTGCTGTTTCTGTGGTGGCAGGAATTATTTAGTTATTGTTATTTGTTTCCTTGAATCCATTACTTGAATACATTAATTGAAACAGGGAAAAAAAATCACAATTCATTTAATATTTGCAAATCAAATAAATTTGTGTATGTTTATTAATTTCTAGACCCAGTGTATTTTCACAACTCTTTGATCTCCAAATTCTTGCAGATGTTTGCTGCATGATGAGATATGGGGCTTACATAACAACATAGATAAAGAGCTGAAAAATATCATACATAACACCCCAAAATTTCACAGAATTTAAAATGGCAGAAGCCAAAAATCTCCTAATTGCTTAGCAAAACCTTTCTATACTGTTTAACAATGACTGAGGACAATAAGGGTCTGATCTTACTCCCATCAGACACAACAGGAACCTCAGCACTTATTTTAGTGAAATTACAAGCAAGCTTTTAATTATATCTATATTTATATTCTTATGTTGCAAGCCTGTGGACATAATGAAATGCCATGTTCAGTGACTTCAACTCCATTTGACATCTATATACTTGAAAAGCATCTGCACGGCTTTTTTCCCTGTACGGCCTCATTCAAATGCAGCAATCACTAAGAATCTGAAGGGACAGACTACACATTAATCAAAGTGCTGTAAACAGAAAAAACCCTTATTCTAAAAGATCTATGGTTAACACCACCAAAGCACTCCAAACACTCAGCTTTTATGAATTCATTTACCAGAAGCGTCACTGCAACACACAGAGTGGGCTACCTCTGATTCACTCTAATCATATGAAAGTCACGCACTTTGCTCTCACATATGGTTAGCAGCCTACAGTAATTGTTTCAACCCTCAGTGATTAGTTTATTTTATAGTTTATTTTGCATATGAATACATAAATTCATTAGACCACCAAATTTTGGAATTTTATCAAACCACATGGCTGACGATCTGAGGCAGGATGTGACCAAGCCAACGCAGCAAACATTCAAAAACTGACAATTAGGGCAGCAGTCACCTGGAAGGGTAATATCATTTTGTCTTGCCTTTTTCTGCTTGACATTGCCAGTCATCCTAGTGTCCAATTATCTTCAGACACCAACATAACAACATAAACTCTCGTCCTGTACAGTCTTCCAGAGTTGGTACATACCAACAAGTTGTGCAGATAGGGATATATATTACAGAGGTTTGTACCTCCAGTTTTGGGAAAGGACAGACTTGGATAATTACCTGCATAAGTCTCTAGCTGACTGGCTCTATAAAAAGAAAACAGCAATATTTAATTCGAAGTGTTTTCTTCTTGGGAAGAAGCAGGGTGCTGTCTTCTGGTTTCGCATTGATGCAAGCATCTCCTGACTGCCGCAAGTGACTGAAGATATTAGACAGCAACTTCAATAACTAACATTTTCAAAGTCAGTGAGATTAGATACATGACAGTTGAAAATTTTCTGGAAAAATGGCTGGGGCCCTGTCTCAGAGAAGATTCTGCAATAGAACTAGCCACAAACTAAAAGGGAACCAGTACAGACCACATCTTTGGATTCCAGAGTCCACAGAATCACAGACCAGCTGAGGCTGGAGGTCACCTCTAGAGAACATCCAGTCCAACCCTCTGCTCAAAAGCAGGGTCAGCTACAGCACGTTCTTCAGGGATGTGTCCAGCCAGGTTTTGAGTACCTTCAAGAATGGAGACTTCAAGAATGTCCCCGCTGGACAACCTGTGCCAGTGTTTGACCACACTCCCAGTAAAAAGATTTTTTTCTTATGTTTACATACAATTCCATATATTTTGGTTTCTGCCTATTGCCTCTCACTCTGCTATCAGGAAGAGTCTGACTCCACCTTCTTTACTCACCCCCATCAGGTGTTTAGAAACATTGATGACGTTCACCCTGAGCCTTCTCTTCACCAGGCTGAACAGTCCCAGCTCTCTTAGCCTCTTCTTGTATGACAGATGCTCCAACTCCTTACTCATCTTTGTGGCCTTCTGCTGAATGTGCTCCAGTATGTGCACGTCTCTCTTGTACTGGGGAGCTAATACAGCCCAGGACTGACACAGCAATGTACCAATACAGCCCAAGGATGCTATTCCTCTTCTTTGCTGCAAGAATACACTGCTGTCTCGTGTTCAACTTCACTGCCTGGACTATGAGACAGTTGTCCGCCAGCCTTTATTGCCATATGGGGTTACTACTTCCGAGAGACAAGACTTTGCATTTCTTTTTCTTAACCTTCATGAAGTTCCTGTCAGTCGATTTCTCTAGCTCTTCCTGGTCCCTCTGAATAGCAGCCATGCCCTCTGTGTGTTTGCCTCTCCCCCCACATTGGTGTCACAAGCAAACTGCTGAGAGTGCTTCTGTTCCATCATCCAGGCCATCAATGGACATATTAAACAGGATGGGTCCCAGTAACAGATCCTTGAGGGTAACTACCAGTTAGTGTCCACCAGCTGGACTATGCATCACTAAACAGGACTCTTTGAGCCCAACAGTCCAGTCAATTACTATCCACTTTACTGCCTGCTTATCCAGCCCACATCTCAATAATCTGGTGATAAAGAGACTGTGCCAAAGGTCTTGTTAACGTCAAAGTACACAAAATCCACTGCCCTCCCCGACACTGTAGGGACAGTCACTTCATCATAGAAAGCAATCAAGTTTGTCAGACATGATTTGTTATTTGTAAGTCCATGTTGGCTGCTCCCAGTCACCTTCCTGTCCTTGCTCCATAACCTTCCCAGGGGCTGAGACAAGGCTGACCTTTCTCCACCCAGGCACAATAATGCCCCATATATGTCTCTCATTTCCACAGAAACCAACTGTTTAATCACCTCTTCCCCTCTTCCAGTCCTATCAATAATCTGCTTATTCCAGTTATCATGTACCAGTTCTCTTATGTGTTTTAACAGATATATATTAACTAAAATGCAAATAATTTTCTCTGAATTTCTACATTATTTTAACATTTGTTGTTTCTGTTTCAGAGCTGGAACAACCAGTTCTTCCATACATATTAGTTGATCTGATAAAAGATAATACCTTCACCTTGCCTATGGAATTAACATTGGTAATTTCCACTCCATTGTTCACTCTGTGCACTACCCTTTTCTTCCATTTAGCAGGTAAACCATTTAGGACAAGGGATCTGTGCTACTTCATGTTTCTTCACTGCCTGGCACAACTACCATCTTTTATTATTTATGCATCACACTAAAAATAATTTGTAATAAAAATAGTAATTATTAGTGATGGGATAAAAAAGCTAGAGGTGGGCTAGCAATATAAAAAAGATAAAGACAATGACCCAGGTAACTCTACGTGCATTATTATCATGGGCAAAGCAGTAAAGAGACTGATTCAGAATACAGTCATAATATAATTATGATCACTCTTTTCTGGAAAATAGGTCTTAAATTTTGATGGGACTATATATTTGGTTAATTTGTGTTTCTGTTAATGGTAAGTTTGTTAATAAAACTTCTTAGAAATACTGTGATAAACTATTCAGTTATGTCACATGATAAAGGAATAATACCACAATACATAACTGTACTAAACAGAGTGAGGATTGATTGATGGATGAGTCTCAACAATAACTATAAATGTCAGACCGCTGTCCCGTGAGAATCTTTTTGCCAAGACTGGCAGGCATTACTTATGAACAGACCATGAGTTCTCATGTGAACCCATGTCTTTATGAATAACCCAGAAGAAAAGGTCCAACACTTGCAGATGACAAAAGGGCAACAGAGTGCAAATGAATCGTGGCAACAGATCAGATATTGATCTGAAGGGCTTTGGTGATATAGGTTCATTTAAGTAACATCAATTTTAATACAGCCAAATACAAATCTAGGTAAAAAGAACATATGCCAAAGCACATAATAGATGGAGGACTCCAATCTCAAATTTAGAAGGATGCTGGGGATCATAGTAGATTACTGACTAAACTGAAGCTCCAGATGCTATGCTGTGACAAACGTAGGTGTCCACACCTCAAGTGAAGAATTGGAAGTGGCTTAGGAAAAACTCCAAGCAGGACACAAGTTCAGAAAATATGTGACTATGACTAAGCAACTTAATCTATCCAAGAGAATGTTTAATTAGTCCCCTTGATCAGAGTAGAGAAGCACCACCACCAGGAAGACAGTTCTGATTAGAAATCTCAGCATAATGAATATCAGAGAGAAATCTGGACTAGAAACAAGGCATACCATTGCAACTGTAAGGGCAAATAAGTTCTGAGGAGGGTTTACTAGAAAAACATGTTACTACCCACCTGAAGTAAATCAAGATATTTTTCTATACAATATGTCATGGAAGAAAAAAAATACACGTTTGATGCAGGATTTCAGTGAGGTTCTGCATCCTGGATCATAGAGAAGGCCAAGGTATATGATCCCTTCTGCCCTTAAAAATCTCTGAATCCAAAGTCATGCTTGAGGTCTGTGGCAGAATGAGCATTTTACCACAGTCCAAAAATTTATCCCCAGACCAATCTTTCTTCTCACTCAAGAAGTGATGTGATGTCTTCTGTTCACAGGAGGTGAACTGTTTTGACAGAGGTCATGTTTTCACATTTGTTTTCTTCTGTTTAATATTTAGCCAACACTGAAACATCTGAGAGCAGGTTCAGCACAATCATTAACCTCGCATGCACCCTGATTCTGCCTGGCTGCTATAAGCAGTTCAGATCAGTCACACTCAGGTGTGACTCTGGCATTAGTATAATTGCCTTTAGACTCAGAACTTGATACTATACTTATCTCAGCTCTCAGTTTATTTTACTTTTTTCTGAAGTGACATGTAACTGTGAAACATTAACCGCCCATAGTTTTAATCTATTTCTAATTTCTAGTTCTAGCTCTCTATAGCCTTATTACTGAAAACAAATTCTAATACAGTATGTCCAGGCCAATACTCCAGCCAGTTTCTTGCTTACAGTTGGCAATGCCAGGCACCCTTAACAATTCTGCTGGTACTGATACAAATCACTTGTTATCTTACATATTCTTTCAACAGTCAAATTTGTGCAATTATTCTCCTTTCGCATCCATAAGTGTCACGAACATCTTGCATCCATAAGTATCATGAAATGCCAGTCAGTCATTTCTCATGTGAACTGTGGAAATGGTGGAATTTTGCAATTCCATAATGCACAATCATTATTCTGCTATAAAAGTAACAGCTCCTTGGGATTCCTGATTAATATCTCCTGTATAAAGGCAGAGTGGTTGCACAGACGTCAATTTGAAAGAATCTTTACAATGACGAGTGTAGCCTCCATCTCCTTGCTTTATTGTCTAATTTGTTCATTGGTAGATTAAGACAGCTGAGATTGACTAGCAACCAACATCATTATTCACTTGTAAATTTACTGCCTGTAAAATGGTATGGCTTGTGGAACTGGCAACTACTGAGCACACAGCAAAGCTGAATATTGAAACTGTTTGTCTAATGAGCATTTTTTCCCACTATTTGTGGGCAATTTTTGTTCAAATAATTTTTGAAATTTTACATAGGAAACTGCAGGTTATGATGCTCAGTTGGAACCACTGGGCTGTATCCTTCTACTTTATTCCAATGTTTTCTTCCTGTCTCAATTCACATGTACTGTATTATCTACCTTACCCTCATATCCTGACATCATGTCTTAATATCTGTTGTTATCCCTGTGTTCTGCACGGAGTGTTGGAACCAAATTTGGAAGCTGCATGTAACACTATTAAGTTCTTTGAACACAGACAAGTCAGGAAACTATTGTCCAATAGCACTTTGCATCAGGAAAGTAATCTGGAGTGTTGTTTATTGCCATGATAAACAGACTTTCAGCTGCAGGGCTGAGCACTGTCTCTTACTATTTGTTTCAGCCACTTAATAGGGGATAGAGTGGTTCAGAGTTCATCATTCAACTAGAAATCAAGACAGCATAGTCTTCGTGTAGTATATGACCAGTCATTTAAGATCCTAATACATGCTCAGTTCTGTACCATTGGAGGACAAATCCTTGTCTCTGATATAACTGTAAGAAATTGCAAGCAGTTTGGGAACAAGGTAATTCCAGATATAAGATTTAAATAATTCTTAAACTGTCTGAATCTGGGTAATTCCAGGTGAATAACTGGAGAGCTGTATGACAAATACGTCATCTCATGTTAAGAGTCTATGTACTGCAAATGTAAAAATAATCATTCCAGACTTACTTCTCACACCAAGCCTATTTTAGGCAGCTCTACGAAAAGTCAGCTACCTCCAAAATCCCTCCAAGTACGTCCAGCTTCAATGCAACCAGGGCAAACTTTGAGCAGCCAGATTTGCTTTCTTAGCAGAAATTTTATATATCCATAGCATGAGTAAGTGCAAATCTCTTTCAAAATGCATTCCCACCATCCACAGTTATGTACTTGAGTCAGAGAACTGCAAGTACAGTACATTCTGCTGTTTCTTTTGCTGCATCCATGCTGTTGATTCTCCCACCAGAAAAGTTTTCAACAGCACCAAGCTGTTGTTATGACTCATAGTAAACACCAACGCAAAGCAAGCAGCCCGATGTTCTTCCCTCATTTCACTCACACACTTTCAGTTAGAAGGGAGAAGAAAAAAAAAGAGAAAGGAGAAAATAACAAAGATTCAGTTCTTATATGCTTGTAAGTCCATGGTGAGAAAAGAGAAGGCTGGAGAGGACTAGACAAGAGACGAACAAAAATACCATAGCAATTCGACACATGGTGAGGAGGTGGAGTGGGATATCACTACAGAAATGAATGCTTATGACTCTCGCATCATCGCCCCCAAAACAATCAGGCAACAGAGATAATTACCAGGTTTAGTTTAAGTACATATACATGTATATGTAGAAAGGAACAGAATGAAAGGAGCTGATCAAAACCTCCATCCCAAATGAGAGATGATTCAACCTATTACTTAGTAGCCAAACATAAGTTCTAGGTGAGATCAAACTCTAAATTTGAGTCTTAAGATTTCTGACAGCAGCGTCTGTCTTAACAACATGAATTGAGTGGGTTATGGCACAGTGATAAGACCAAAGCCGACAACTCTAAAACAGCTTATAAAAATCCTCAAATAGCACTTCTGAATGTAAAGGTTTAAGAAGTTCACCAAAACCCAAGGTTTACCCAATTTATGAGCTTTGCATACTGGTAAGAGAGAGCCACAACTCTGGAACTAAGGGTTTTAGTTGGAGAATGATGGTGGGTTCTACCTGAGAAGTGAGTGCAAAGACCCAGGGATCTCCACAAGACCAACCTATACCTGCTACTGCAGCTACGCCTCCATGGGTATTAAACCACATGGATGACAAAATCTGTGGCAATAGCAGGCGCTCATCACCTTTGACAGTCAGACTACCTTTTGTTCTGAATCCATATTTACGAACATAATTTGAGATTCTTGTATTTGGCTTGAACTTTGAACCACTTTGTAAAACTGAACACTTTTGGTTTTTCAACAAGCAGGCAAATGAAAAATAAAAAGCAAAATAAATTAAATAGCCTTGCTACATCTAAAAACTATTCCACTTGTTTTCTGATTTAATATCATAAGCTGTTCTGAAAAAAAGACAGAGATGTAGCTAAAGGAAGGCTGGCAAGTGTACTCTGTAAACAAAGCAAAAAATATAAATTCCCTCAAAAGGTTTAACAATTTCACAGTGATCGCTGCTGATTTTAAATAAAACAATGACAGGATACAGCTATCCAAATATTACGTTTTGTTATACTTGAAACAATTTCTAAATCATTATTCTCTCTATTGTTCAGTTAAAGACCAACATTCAGGTAATGCTGAAATATTCGTCCCATTTGCCCTTAAGCAAATTCAACTCGGAGATTATTTTTAGAATGAAAGTTCCCTTAAGAAATATGAAAGAAAATGTGAGTGACTTCTGTTTTTTGAATTAAATACAGAAGCCCATAACATGGTCTGGTTTTATAATAAATTTTCATTTGGGCTTTTATTGCAATATGACTGTTATTCAAATTAAAACTTGCTCTTAAATCTCCTAGTTGGCATGGTAATTCATTCCATGAGTGGGCCACCATCCTTTACAAAGCCAACAAGATCCCCAAGTGTACATCAATTCCAGGATGGCATTTAGACAGGTCAAACATCTCTTCCTCATAAGGAATGGGAAAATAGGAAGCGATCTTGCCTATACTGCCACAAAATTGCTGAGGTGCTGAATAAAGAATTCACCTGCAAGTCCAGTTGGGCAACTACTGATCAGCTCATAAATTTCCATTCTGGTCTTCTATTGCTCAAATTCAACCTCAATATTCCCTTTCTAGAATAGAAATTTGAATTTGGGAGAATTCAGAAACCATGTTTGGCAATGCAAATAATTCCCCCAAAGGACAAGATACAAGATTGAATTAACTGCCCCAGAAACACATTTGAAAATTTCTGTCTTCAGAACATGAAGGTTAAAGAATAAATTATATTTAATTGTGTTTACAATTATATATTTGAAATGCATACCCTTTTTGTAAAGGATTTTGGATTTAACATTTTCTTCTCTGGAAAAAGCCATTTAAAAAAAGCCCCATTGCAACTGTTCCCATCAGCAATGGGTTCCTCCTCAGTATAGTTGCAATCGATACCAAGGCTTTTCTGCACACTCAGCAACAGTTTTAGGGACTCAAAACAGTAGTAGGTGGGCCACATGCAAGTACTAAAAATGTCATTCTGTTAGTTAATGTTTGATAGTGAGCATTGAACTACTCAGCAGGATTAACTATAACCACAGAGGACAATGGAAAAATGATTGACAACTTCCTCTAGCTTAAGGAAAGCATCAGAAGTTTCAAACAGAGAGGAAATGAGAATAGAAGAATCATAAAAACAACTCACATAATAGTCCTGCTCAGAAAGACTAAGGTTAAAAAAAATCTTGCCATGGGCTTAGGGGAGTAATCTACCACAGATTTTGGGATCATGGCCTGGAAGAATGCTTAGAGTTTCTGTGTAGAGTGAAGAAGATTTAATGTAGCCACGGGAGCCATCACCAGTCAAGAGTGACCTCATTTCATTTCAGAGTGGGTGTTCTTGCAGAATTTAGACAATTTTGATCCAGGATTAATCAGTTTTAACGTATCTCCACTTATTACCATGCCTGTGCTAATACGTTGTCCCGAAACTGCAAGTGAGAGAAAGTTCTAGGGTCTACAAGGTGCCACAAGATGAGAAGTGGCTCAGCACAGAAATGGATGCCTGCAGCCCAAGCAAAGAGACTGTCAGGAGAAGTAGGGAGTTGATGCTCCAGCCCCTGAAGTAACAGAATAGAAACTTTCCATGGATTGGAGAGGACTTCGCAGAATTTGCCGCAACAGGAAGCTACCGAGCTGTCTGAAACCAGAAGGAAACAAGAATAAAAACTGCAATGACACAGTGGCAGAAGGATATTTAATTACGGACCTCTAGTCAATCTCTAGTCACCTTCAGCTTGCATTATTTAAGGAAAACAACTGCTACCTATACTAATTTATATTTTCATAAAACCAGACATCTCTTCAATTTAAAATCTTGTGGTCTTCTTTGAGAGTTCACTGTAAGGAAAAATTCTAAGCACATCCACCTCAAAGTTCTGGAGAACTAGTCAACTTCTCCAGTTATACCACACACGGCATTACCAAAACTCTAGGAGAATTTTAGTTCCTTCACTACCACTGGCTGCTGTGCTGCGCAACCACATGGGTGTATCACCTGCTCCAGCCATTTGGATCAGGACAGAGCCCGGTTAAACACCAGTGAGGAAATACGAGGGGGAGGACACAGCTCACAGTAACTGTACAAGATTTCTATCAGAACAAAATGTCCAAGGCAGATATTCTTTCCTGTCATATCACTGCAGCTAAGAAAAAACACACTATTTCTGTCACTTTCAAAGTCAGCAATGCTATGGGTAGCTGTAGCAGCATCTTCTGGAAGGAAGGAAATTAGATAAAAGGGAGCCAGCAAGAAGAAAAGTTTAGAATCATACAGTGGTTTACTTGATTTAATCGATTGCCTTACCAGGCTAAGAAAGAGATCTGGCATGTGACCTGCGCTGCAGAGACCACAGTGGCATACATCCAATTATATATATATGGCATCTAAGTTTTTCTCCTTTCTGCTCCTTATCCTGCAGCTAAATTTGTAATAGAGGATGTTGCCTTCCTTCCTCATCTCATATACAAGCCCAGGTGAGGGATGGGGTCTACCACACAGTTGAATGAGTTGGTACTGCTTGGAGAGCGCAGGGGGGCATGCCTTTTGAAAATACTTGGCTGTTAACCAAAGGTTAACATCTCTCTGCAGCTAATGTCATTACAAGTCAGTGGTAGTTCAGAGAAGAAAACATAAATAAACATCTCCAAACACTCTGTTCTTCTAACAAATAATTTGTGACCAAAGAGAAAAGAGAAAAAAAAAAAGTGAGTAATCTGGAAAGAAAACAGATATAACTGATGCCAACTATGAAAATTAACTCCTGTGCCTGTAAAATAGGTAGAAACCAAACAAGCTGATGGTCTCCCATTACCCTCCGTTTTTCTCAATGCATTCCTCTGTTACTATTTCAGAAGCTTTTAAGATACACATGTATTAGCTGCTTAGCTAAAAGAAGGCACAGAAGGGCATTATTCTCTAATTGCTGACTGCTTAGATGGCTGTGTCATCTGCGCTTCACACAGGAAACAGTTCAACAAAGTCCCACATGCAATCAAGTCCCACATGCTTATCGCTACTCAGTGTCACTTCTGTGCAGGCCTGGCATCAGCTCTGACTGGCTTCTGGCAGTGCCTACACATAGCAGTACATGAATGCTATTAAAAGACACATGTATTATTCAGTGGGACTCTGCCCAAACGTCACCCACTAAATTGAGCAAAAGGCATGCAGAAAATGCACAGGTCAGGCAAGAGCATTCTTATGGGTGTTCATACACAGAGAGTACCAAGCTCTGCAGTTTATTATTTAAATAACCATGTACATAAACTGAGAAAGATTATGTAACATACCATGCACTTATGATGCTTCTGTAATCTGGTGGCCCACTTAAAAAGCATCCTACGAAGTGTCTGATCTTTCACTCTTATTTTTTTCCTCTCAAACAGCTACTTTTTACTTTCTTTCTCTGAGCTTTAGAGTCACAGACACCATTAAGCGAAACAGAACAGGAAGTTCACACAAACCAGGCAGCTGAGATCTGACGGGGAGCTAAAGGGTCTGGATACCCATTTTCAGTAAATGGCCCTGCAAATACCCAACGAGGGCTTTCAACGTTCTCTTATAGCACAGTACATAACCGTCCCAAGAGAAAAAAAACACCCTTCTCTGCCCATAGGCTTCCACCACGCAGTACTCCGAGGGAGCCCTCTGAGCAGGGTCTCACCACGCTTTGCAGTGTAAAACTGAATAAAACTGAGCATCTTTGCACAGACTGTCCTCTACACTGGCAGCTGTGCAGGTCACGACATGGAGGAAGCAACATACTGTGGGAACATCTGGCCACACTCTCCTCCTCAACCTCAGTTTTAGTATTTCAATTTGCTATGGATTTGAGCTGTTCCACAAGCTTTGGCGCTAACGCATCCTTCACAAGTCAGGTGTTGGGGACTGCTACTCTAGAGGGGCCAACAAGAGACCTGGAAAGGAAAAGGGCATAGAAACAGGCCAGTCCTGTGTCTGAAGTAGGAATCGCAAACCTCATCTTGGCACACCACCTCACTCAGCAAATAATTAACCCATACTGCTTTCCAAGAAAATCAGTGCTTGTGCACAAACAGTCACTTCCAAAAAATTGTTGCATATGTAGCGTATATTTAAACTACCAAAGTATGTGCAAAGTGATTCATTTCATCTTTTTACTGAAAGCCAGACTACTCAAAAATACATTTGGTTAGAAGTGGTTTGCAAGGTGAATTTCAAAGCATAGGTCTGTGCAGTTCCCCATAGTCCTTTGATCCATGCCTTCTTTAGCCTCAATCTGTTGAACTCAGCTTCAGCATTCACAAACACTGTTCTCAGTCTACATGTTTTCCTCATCTGTTTGCTTTCTTTGACACTGCTGAGTATTCACTACTATGACCATACTGTGTTCAGAACAAAACTGGTGAAATGGTTTCATTCTTGTATTCCCTGAAGCAGTTGCTTTTGCTTCTGGTCTTCTACACACTTAATTATATTAACACCGTGTTATGAAAGACACCAGGTGGACAGCGCTGGAAAAACCACATCCTTGTTTTCAACAATACGTGCCTTAGGTCATCACCTCTCTTCCTGCCTATATCAGGAAACATTATTACCTTTCTTATAAAAAAGTCTAAGGGGTATAACATGTGGAATTTTCCCCCTATTCTATAGGCAGACAATAACGTCAGAGCACAAAATGGTTTCCAAAAAAAGGTGTTTCATACTACAAGCTAATACCAGTGGGATGAAGAATTCTGCTGTAAATATGTCAAAGCTCTAGGTTTCTTGAGACTTGTACTCAGCAGCTCTCATTCCACAACTGTTTAGACAGACATCTCTGTGTTTATTATTTTTCATACTTGGATTGTTGTTGTGGTTTTCCATAGGAAAGGCATAAGTTTCAAGACGAAACTGTGAAAGCCTCTTGCTAATTTTCTCTGGAACTTGAAATTAAGGACAAGAATAGGGACTGAAGCAAGAGATTAGTAACATGCACAAATAAAACAAGAGAGCCATCTCCACGTTCATGGAGGAAATTTCCTTTGCCCAGTATTCTGTCCACTCTATGCCTTTCGGCACCACCAACTACTTTCAGGCTGATGTGTTACAGTTTAAATGCATGAAACAGTGAAATAGGTCTCATATTTGGCTGACATGATTCCAGCAGATTTTCCCAGTGGAGCAGAGTGAGGTAAGAGTAAAGTGACAGTACAGATTAAAAAAAAAAAAAATCAAGTTAAAATCAGTTGCTGAAAGCGGAATTTCTCGAAGGGTTTCTTGCAACTGAGAACAGGGGATGTCGCCTTTATCTGCGAGCTAAAATACAGTATTTTCTGTTTAATAGTGCCCTCTAGCGAAAGAAAAAGAATATTCAAATGTCAAGAGATTAAAAATAAGGTGGAAGAATGTCTTGAAACGATTTGAGTCAATTTGTTAATGGTCTTATTACCACCAAGGGGCTTTAGTGTTAATGTATGCTTCTGCTACGTTATAGATAAAAAGCAGCTTTATTGCGGCAGCTGCTCCTGAAATCCTAGCTGAAAATCGCAATTTGAGTCTAGGGCATAGCACTGTAAGGCAGGTTCACCTGAACGGGATGAAAGGAGCATTCTGCAACCGCATACGCTGGTTGAAATCTAAGACGACTGTCTCACCGTGGTAATGGGGTGTGTCCTATGCTGTCAGAGAAGGTAAGGACTGATACTGCATTGTACCCTAAATTCTTGCGTCTTTCCTCGGGCAACCCTTAGGCCAACAGAAAGGTGGGCATCCTCTACACTCCATGGTCAATATTACAACTTACAATAAACACTGTCAGTTGAGAAATCTAAAGCAATCTTATAAAATCTATGTTTAAACAACCACATTAACAATTTTATAACATAGCTATAACAGCCTTTTTTGTTATTAACATTGTATTTTTGAACTGTCATGAGAGGAATAACCTAAAGCACCAAAAAGTAATGCAGATGATTGTGAAGTCTTTCATATACAGCTGGAAACATAATTCATTCATCTGGCCATTGTTTTTTTGTCTCATGTTGTGTCCTTTTACACATATAATTCAAGTACTTGGAACAGTGTGTAGAAGTAAAACACAAATCTTATTTTAAAGCTGCTATTTTCTAGACAGTTTTATACAAAACAGAGGAGACTGCAGAAACTAGAGCTAACGAAAATGTGACGCTTACGTAATTTCCCTCCTTCCTGATACTTTGGGCTGCTCTGAAAGACACATTTCTTACTACTAATTCACCTTCAGCTGTGGCATAGAAAAAAAACTTTATTTTGAAGTTTATTCCTTAAAGTGAAAAGTCCTTACTAAGCTGGCTGACATTTTAAAGATTTTTAATACTAGAAGAGTAGAAGATAATTCCCAACTCTCCCTCTTTAACTAATCCAGTTACCCACTTTCAGGCCTGCTGAAGAACTATGGGAAACCAGCAGAAACGTCACTAACGCTAGCATAAAAACTCAGTGTTCTTTGACAAAGACAACCTGGCCGCACTCCCCCACTCAGAAGACAGACAGACATACAGACAGACAGACATCAGCAGGATGCCTGCTGCAAAGCCTCAGGGTGGTGACATCCTCTCCAGTCAGGGACGGTGGCATCCCGGCTGCAGTACCATCGGTGGCAGAACTCACCTGCCTCGGACCAGCTTCTACCCGAGGTCTCAAAATGACGGTGCAAATACGGAGTCCCGCTCGGCACACAGCTGGTGCCAGCTGGAAGAACTAACATCAGGCACTCCTAAGCCCAGCTGCAGCAAAAGAGACATCAAACATCTCCAGCAGAATCGGACCCCTACCGAGGCGGACAGCTCTGCCAGGGACCCTTCCACGGGCTCAGCCCCACAGCGAATCCACCACACTCTGACGCAAATGCCCAGGCCAACATGCGAGAACTGGTTTCCGCTTCCTTGGCATTATCAGTGCGTGTCCCCAACGGAAACCAGTTTTGACAACCAGAAACACCCGAAGACGAGAAGTCAAACAGGGGAAGGAGGGCGATTTTCTTCATGCTGTCCCCATTTCCACCCTGCATGCTCTGGAACTCTGATTTCCTCAGACTTCTGCAGAGTGTTTCTGTTTTCCCCACGTTTTGACTCACCTTTGCATATTGTGAGGGAAGAAAATGGGTGGTTATAGGAACGAACACAAGTCATTGCTCAGTGTCTGTATAAAAAACCACCTGACTTCTAACTCGGCTCTGACCGTCACCACCCCCACCCCCCAACCCCCCCCCCCGACAGCGAGCGCAGCCCAGGCGCGAGTTTATTGCAGAGTTCCCCGCCCCAAAGCCAGCCGAGGAACTTCTCGGCTTTAGACTGACCCGCTGCCAGCAGTCGGAACGCACGCCCGGCCGCGCCCCCGGCCCCCAGCAAATGGCGGCCCCGGTGCCGACCGCCACCCCGCGCCCGCCGCCCGGGCCCGCCGGCGCCACCCGCGGCAGCGCCACCTGCCGCGGGCCGCAGGCCCCGGCGCCCCACGGCCGCGGCGCGGCGCTGAGGGCGGGCAGCCCCGGGCGGGGAGCGGGGGGGGGGGGGGGGGGCCGCGGCAGCCCCGCGGTGCGTGTGAGGGCGAATGTCCCCGGCGGAGGTAGGCTCGGGCGCGGGCGGCACAGGAGGGCGCCCAGCCGGGGAGCTCTGAGGTGGGATCAGCGGCTCGGCGTCGGCGTTCGCAGCTCTGCCAGGCCCCTGAGCGTCCTGCCCGCCGCCGAGGGGCTGGCGCAGGCCCAGGGCGGGCCCGCCGCCTCGCCGGCAGCAGGCAGCGGGGCGCCTTCCCTCTGCAGTGTGGCCGCTGCAGCTGGAGGCAGCCCCGATCTATCTCCAGGGCCGGCTTGTGGCGTGGTGCTGCCCTAGACCTCGGTGGTCGGAAGGTGCAGGAAGATGACAGGGAGTGGTGGGGAGAGTGATGGGGGTAAAAATGAGCAGCTGCAGGGACAGCCGGGATGGGGAGGGCACAGGAGACCGTGTGTGCAAGGGAAGTGTGACAGCAGGAGGCAGGGATTCTCAACACCACAAAGAAGCTTGTGGGGCGAGACAGGGTAGAGAAAACCCCACAGTCAGTCCTCTGCTATATCCTGTTTCCTTCCATAGATGAAATCCAAACCTTCATCAACCTGAATCTGAAATTATTCTAGTATAGTCAAGCTCTACCATCCTAACCTCCAAATTTCATTTTAGAGGCAATCTCCTCCTCCTAGACATCGTTCTCTTTCCACTACAACACCAAACTGAACTTCTAGGTCCTCCATTCAGTCTTCCACAGTTCCCCCATACATTTTCCATCCAGCCTACCTGGAAAACCTTTTGACTCCTTAACTGACATCTTCAGAAACAGCATTGCACGAAGGCTAGGAGCACAGTCTTGGCAAAGTGTTTTCTAAACCAAAGTGGCTTTCAATTTTGCAATGCTGTCTTGAAGGATTCACAGTTTAATAGTTCTGAGGTGGGAGCTCGTGTACCTTTTGGCCTCATCTCTCTGTTTCTGCAAGTCAAAGTTCTGGTGTCTTCTCTGGCTCTTACTTCATAGTATCATCTTACACATGTCTACAGATAGCTTCCCCTGCTCAAAGCAGTCACTTCATAAAACTCAGCCTTTGATCCCATTTTGCTATGTGCTTGCCATACCTGAGATGGACTGATCCTACAGGATCTAAGTCTCTTGAGTCTCTGTCCCCTCATGACTTTAACACTTTCCCCAAGTAATACAGGGTCTGGTATTGAACTGGCCCTGTCCAGGTCATGCTGGGCCGATGTTTTTTTTCAGTGGCCCTATTTGCAAAAACAGACAGGACACAATGGAAGAATAGCTAAAAAATGAAAGAAACTGAAGTTGTAACAGAAAATGAAGTTCACAATTTGGTACTGACATACCATGTTTTGTTACCTGTAGATTCGTTAAATTGCCGAGCAGCCTGCTGATGCTATATGCATCACAGTACCTGTTTATCCCACATTCCTCCTTGTCGCACACATTTCCTACAGTCAGGCTGAATTTTACCATAACTCATCCAACTTCTTCTATTTATGCACTAACCATAGCCTCCCATGCAAATGAGGCTCATTTGAATAGTAGAACAGATAAAGTCAGAAGATCTGGAAGAGGTCAAACAAAAGTCCCCTTCGTCTCCGAGAAGGAAATCCAGCAGTTGCCACACACAGCAGACTGTTAACATCATGATGTCTCACTGCTCTGCTAGGTAGACGTGTGCTCAGCAGCATGTGCAGAGGGAGATGCCTTTCACTATTCCACCCATCTGCATCCACTGAGTGCAAGTGAGAACTAGAAGCTCATTCTTGCTTGGTTTTTACTTCACATTAATAACACTGGCTACATACAGTGCAAAGATGAGGTTCAGAACATCTAGGATTTGCTGCTATTTCCATTTGAAATGTAGTTACACAACAAAGGATTCAAGATTAATCTGCTTGAAATGCTAGAGATGTTAAGTGACAAGAAGCTGGGAACAATGATTTAGAAATGGCAGCTCAATTATGCAGCTTGGAGAAAAACAAACAGAGACCAAAATTGAAACTGAAATGCTTGTAATTCATCCTATTTTGAACCAAAATTTGGATAACATTCACTTACTGTTGAACAGCCAGACTCAGCTGCAAATAGTGCTGTCTAAAGAGCAGTCTGATGGCAGTTAACAAAGGAGATGAGTGCAGACTCACTGTGCTTCAGAGACTTTGAGACAGGCGGAGGAGGGAGACAGGGAAGAAAGAACGCTCTCCTTATGAGGTTCTCCACATAGCTTTGGCTAAATGAGCAAGTCCAAAGGCTCCCATGAAGCAGGGGTTAACTGAGACCTTCTTTCTTTCTGTTCCTACAGGAAAGAGGCCAACGTAACAGCCACAGACCATGAATAGTCATGATGAACGACCATGTCAGATTAGTTCCCCATACACACTTGAGAGGACTAGGCTGAGTTCATAGGGTGTTTACTCAGTTTGTTTGCTCAGCCTTCAAGGAGAAGCCTGAATAGCATTGATTTTTTGAGCTTTGCCAAGGCTGCCCTCAAGACCAGACTCCTAGTACACATGGGGAGGAAGCATCTGAGTGCATGTCCTACGCATACTTTGGTAGCACAGTGTGGTGCACTTTCCCATAAGGAGCAACGCACCCATGCACTGATGGGATTCTGCCATCTCCCACCCCTTGTTTTACCACCACCTAAGCTGTAAGTGGAGGCTGCTCCAAGCTCCTAAACATGTTCTAAAATGTTCTTTGTAAGCAAGACAAACATAATATTACGGACTTGCTTTCTTTATAGTTATAATTATTGACAGCAAGTATTAAAAAATCTTGGGCCCTGTTGAGATTTGTTTCTTCCTGTCTCAGTTTAACCATATGCTTTTTAGTCTGTGTGTCTGGCTAGGGGGAGAAGTGCTTGCTGGGAAAAAGGAGGTTGAGATTTTTAGATCCACATCAGAGGTTTCTCTTCAGTTAGCAGGGGCTACAACCTTTCTAAAACTTTTGTTAATGGCATTTCTTATACATTGATGTGACCATAAGAGACACAGTTCATTCACCTATATTTTTTATTATTTTGGGCTATGACTATAGCCAACACCCACTAAGCCTGAAGGATAGCATGTCCAAGAGATTTCCCCTCCAACCAGCAACTTCTCACAACAATTAAGAGATGGTCTGCGGAGTTACCCTGACAGGGCAGGAAGATGTGAAGCCACGACTGTGCTCCTGTCTCTGAAGGCTAATGGTATCCTGTCCTGGGCGGCATTTGGAGGAATGTTGCCAGAAGGTTGAGGGAGGTGATCCATCCCTCATGAGCATCAGTGCTGATCCTCAGCATTGGTGAGGCCACACCTGGAGTGCTGTGTCCAGGAGTGGACTCCCCAGTACAAAAGAAGGATGGAGATACTGGAGAAAGCCCAGCAAAGCACCACTGGGATGGTTAAGAGACTGGAACATCCTTTCCTATGAGGACAGGCAGAGAGAGCTGTGACTGTTCAGCCTGGAGTAGAGATGGCTCAGGGGGATCTCATCAATGAACACAAATACTTGAAGGGAGGGTGCAAAGAGGATGGAGCCAGGCTCTTTTCAGTGCTGCCCAGTGACAGGACCAGAGGCAATGGACACAAACTAAAACACAGGATGTTCCATCTGGACATCAGGAAACACTTTTTCACTGTGAGGGTGACTGAGCCCTCGGACAGGTTGCCCAGAGAGTTTGTGTAGTCTCCATCCTTGGAGGTATTCAAAAGCTGCCTGGACATGGTTCTGGGCAACCGACTGCAGGTGGCCCCGCTTGAGCAAGGGGGTTGGACTGGATGACCTCTAGAGGTCCATTCCAACCTCAACCAGTTTGTGATTCTGTGAAGGGCTGTCTGAATCTATACCACATGAGCAAATCCAGCGGACAATTTCTCCATTGCCTTTATAATTCTCATAAGTTACTGAAAGCAGTGTCAATAGCGTGCACACACACACAAAGAAAAACCACAACAACCACCAGATTGCATTATTGTAACATTTTACATCTGCTCTTTCTGACATAAATCATTAGCCCACAAAATTCTAAATTTTGCATATTTTATCCCGTTTACAAACAAGCCAGCCACCTTCCCGGGAAAAGTTTGCCTCTCTAAATGTTAGGTGGGAAGGTATTTTCCCCTTCTTTCAAGATCGCCTAGAGTAGCAGCGGTATTTGAACACATCAAATTGCAGTGCCTCAGAGCATGGAGAAGTAGTACCTCAGTGGTCTGATTTAAGGAGCTGCCTACAAATGGGAACAAAGCAATGACTAGCTGAGGTATTTCTAATACATCTATAACCTTGACACAGCAGCAAATATAGATGTTCCTCGTTTCACAGATGGAGAAACTGAAGCACAGAAAAACCTATTAGTGATGTGTAATCAATGAGTCAGAGTAAAGAAAAAGAAAGGAAGGATATCAGGAAAATCTTTATTCCTGAAAAGAGTGAGAGAACAAATAGCTGTGAAAAGTATGTCTGAAAGGCTTATAATGATATTGATGTGTACTTACCTGTTTAAATGCACAGAAATGGCACACTTAGAACTGAAAAGTTTGGTACCTGCTTTTTTAACTGACTAGAGACAAGTGATTCTGTTTTCCTTGAGTCACTCATAAATTACTCTGTTTGGATATAGGGAAGAAAAAGAAGAAGAAATAGCTCCAAGACACGCAGAATGTAAATGTCTTGATATAGCATCTACAAAAACAGCTGTGCATGATTCTCAGCTAAATTCCCAGAGAATGGTCCTGATTTTTGTTCCAGTCTTTTCTGTTCCTTCCTACATAATTTAACTTGCTATAACTGCAAGCAGATGTTAACCCTTGGAGTTCCACATGTGCTCTAGCAGTAACACAGATGTAAGACCTCTGTTTATACTGTTCTTGACCACTTCAGATAAAATTCACAAAATCAGTGTCACATCAGAATTCCCCATCCACAGGTACCAGTAGCAGTATCTAGCCATCATTTTACACAGAATGAAGTGAGCTGTAGGAAGTCATAGTGACATACACCACATTCAACAAGAAACAAATCAAAAGCATGAACCAGAAGGCCGAGAGTAGGGAGGAAACTGAACTGATACCTCTTGGAGTCTTGTTTGAAATGAGGAAGGTATAGGACTTATGACACAGGAGCACAGGAATATGATGAAAATATTTTTGCACATATAGGAGGTAGACTGTGGAGCTAAAAAAAAAAAAAAGGTCAGGAGACAGACACCATCAGTAAAGCTGCATGAAAAATAGTGTTCCCCTCTTGTGAAAATTTCTAAGATTTGCAGTTTCCCTTGCTAAATCACGATAGTCAAAAATCTGAAAAATATTCACAAATGAAGCATATGCACAGAACATGACTAAACAGAGAGGTCACACTCACATCTTTCCTGTTTCAGTCATTTTGAATGCTATGTTTGTAGATGTGGCTTAATTTTCTGAGGGGAAAAAAGTTGGCAAAAGGAAAGTGGGTTTGTTTATTTTTCAGAAGGCTAAAGCAAGATGTCAAAATTCACATAAAAATACAAGACTAAGCCTTTCCCACAAACAGGCTGCTTCTGAAAAAAACCCAGATTTTCAAATGAGAAAAACAGCCACTAAAAAGTCTGAAGCAGCCGTAGTAACCTAATAACCTCTTCTACACCTCCGACCCTGTAGCAAGAAGCCATTTTGAAACAGTAGAGATCTCTTTTTTCCATGAGTGTTCTCTCTTTCCCCTTTTAACCACAACACATTTATTGTCTAGTAGGTTGCATGAAGACATTAATGGACATTCATGCGCATGAACGAGAGGAAAGAAGATGTGGAATTTACTGTTTTTTCTGGCATCAATGAAACAATGTGTGGTAAAAAACCATTGTAACTCTGATAACAACGACAACTCATGATTGCTATAGACTAGTGATTACAGTGATGAGAAAAGCTGTAACCAAAATGTAATGTCAAAAGATGAACTGGTACCATGTAGCACTTGAGAGACACAGACCCTTTAACTGCCAGTTGTCTCTGTCCTTGATACTTTAAACATGTGAACCATGAATCTCTGCCATTACCCTACAGCTTGAATATATTCCATGTGAGGATAATAGTCTTGTAGAACAGTTCCATCAGCCTCATGATGCCTTTGTTCTGCTGTATCCAGAATAAATAATATTTAGGAGAAAACACTGGACTACTCATTAAACATCTCTCAATCTGTCTCATGCTGTAATAATGCAATTCGTACAAGAAAAACATATTTATCTTTATTGAAAGTGTGCATCAGCAAGGAGCAGAAAGTAGTCGAAATGCAATTTACTATAAAAGAATCAAAGTGGTTAATCAGGGTATACATCAACCCTTTAGTGGAATTAATAAAAAACATACAGAGCAATCTAATAAAAAATTTGATAGGTTGATGCATATAACTCCTTGTTAAATTCTAAAGCTATGCAAGAAAGATGGGGAACTGCAATCAAAATTGTATTAGCAATTCAGACTCCAGTTACAAACTATAGCCCAGCCATCTACAAGAGGCAGGAAGGATTTCAATTTGTATTGTCTGATTTTATGCAGAGGACAGAATAGCATGAAGTGTGACCTTTCTTGGGATCATCAGATATGGTCAACGGTGTAACAGATTGGTTATTCTGATCCTTATGAGCAGCAGGCAATCTGAGAATGTAGTAGCAAGATGGCAATTCGAAGCCGGCAGGGTAGGGAATAAATTACTCAGCATGACAGAAGTGGAATAAACTGTCTCATCTATATCTTGCCTACTTATGGTATACAGTTAAACTGGTGATTCATTTAGCTTGTAACTTCCTTAGCATTTCTAACCCAGGCATTTAGGGACGAAGACTAATAAAATATTACTCTGTAGGATCATATGACAAGAAGTAACACTATTTAGATGTTTTAGCCCAGACCCCTTCAGTTGTAATGCGTGATGTAATGAGCATTTACTGAAGGCAGCCCACAGATCTACCTGTCCTGCACAGCATGTCATGAGCTGAAGGCAGTAGCAGGAGATCAAAAGTCAGCTGCAACATGTCGCAAGAAGAAAAGACGCAAGCACTTTCAGATTAAATTCCCAGGTTGCCTTAGGATGTAAGTAACACCGTCCTGTTATCCAGAAAAGCGTAAGCCATATTCACCAATCCCTGACCTTCTGACCTGAGGAAAACTTCCTCCTGCCTTCAGCTCTAGTGATTAATTTAATCCTGACTCTGCAAATGCAGTAAGTCAACTAGATGCTTCCCGACATCCTGCCTTGTAACCACATCAGAAAGCTGAGTTACATCTCCACAGAAAAGGAGTGGAACTGTCTCCATGCCCGGTCAGCAGTGCCCTGACGTACCAGATCCCACCAGTGCAAGTGGAATGCAAATAGCAATGCCCCATCCTTCCAGAACATCTGAAAAATGCACTTCACCTGCCACATCCTATAACTATATTAGACTTTTTTTGCAGCTGCCTCACACTGGTGACTCAGTGCTATTGTATGCTCAGGCAAGACATCCAGGTGTCTTTTTGCCAACCCTTACAATTAGTCTTTAGTTTAATGCAAAATTTCCTGCTTTGAGTCCATAAGAGCACGCTTTGAACATTGCACTATCCCATTTCTATCCCTCTTCATAAAATTATGGTGTCTCTATTTTTATTATTCCAGGGGAGAAAGGCATCTGTCTCTCACTGCTGACGGAGCCATCCTTTGACTGGCGAGAGGAATCAGCTTTAGTCTCTGTGACATTCGGAAGTACAGACCTATCCCTTACTCCAGAGATGCCAGTGGATACTGCGTCCCCTAGCACTTTCACTCATGCAAACCAATAGCTCCCTGCACACAACAAACAGCAGTAGCTGGAAAGAAACCACAGGAAAGTGAAAAGAAATGAGAAACAATATATTTAGAGCAGCAGTGGGATTAATTACTTTTTCTTAAAATGATTACTTTCTGTCTAATCCTCATTAAATTTCCCAACGCTAAAAAGTCGGTGCATTTCAGCCATGCGTGGAGGGGTTAAAATCAGAAAAATTGTAGTAATTTTCTTTCACAGCATGGTGTATTGCCATCTTGTGGCTGGTTTAGCTGTACTGTCCTGAAAATGTGAATAAAACAAGTGCATTTTCTTTTTTTAATCTTTTGTAAGCATAACCATTTAAGAAATGTAAGACAGGTCGATCACAAGTGAATGATGTTTACCTGAGCTTTTCTGAAACATTGCTCTGACTTAGTACCACTCCATCAAACTATTTCTCCTTTATGTGTGCTTTTTCTGATCTGTAACCTGTATATGGATTGCCTCATTGATGTCATCCTTTCTTATTTTTTTCTTTTATATTTAGTGAAATGCAGTTCAGTGACATTGTTTTCTTACAGCATCTTATTTTTACTTTTTAATATATTTTGCATTTGATTCTGAAAAGAAAAACTCTTCTAACCAGAATCTGTGAAATCATTGAAGTAAATTTAACAGGAACTTTGATATGACCAAGGAATAAAATAATTAGCTAAAAAACACTAAGGAAATGTGAAGATAAAAGCTAGATTGCCGATAAAGTGTCTTAGTTATACGTTTATATGCCCTGCCCAGTAGAACGATTTTTTTCTTAGGTATATCTCCAGAGTACACACACACAGTAAACGTCTGCACAGAAAATAAAGTACAGTGATGTCTTCTTTGGATTATCGTTAACACCATGTAGTGTCCTACAGTATCAACCATACAGAACTAAATTTATTTCAGATTATCTTAATTCAGGAAGGGATCTCTACTCAGTAATATACATAAGCTCAAGACATGTTTTCCTGAACAGGAGTAGACTTGGGCTGGCACTTTAATGCTTTCCTGGATTAATGCCTATAAAGAGATCTGTGTTGATTATGAAACTGTTCTACTTTGGTGACAATGAGAAGAATAAATCACAAAATGACTCTTAGTGATTTCATCATCGCTTTGATCTTGTTCTCTTTCATAAAGATGTAAATCGGATATAACAAAATCAAGAGAAAAATCAGTGGAAGCAAATGAAGTTACATTGGTAGGAGATAAACATAAAGACAAGAAAATCACTCTCAGTTACCACCTAACAATCTCCCTCAGAAAATCTTGGGGATTTCGAAGCCTTTCACACTCATTCTCATGTCGCCTGGATTTGAGTGTTCAATATTTAAGAAACCTGAAGCTTCTTTGGTCTGAAGAGAGTTGTTGCTGTTGCCCAGGGCAGACATCAGCAATGGGATATAGTCTGTTATATTGTGCCTGCATTATAAGGGGAAAGAAACAAGCCTTTTGGCTACTGGGCATTCCTTAGTCCATAAAAATGAACAGAGGAATTTACGTGACCAAATATTATTCCATTCACCTTTGCAAATGAGGGAATAAGGTCTAGGACTGAAAAATCCCAGGCTTTTCTGACCTGGCCCTCTGCCAAATGAAGACTGTTTTCAGCTTGTTTGTGACACCCTCACCTGACTTGTTGCTTCTGAAGACGGCTGAAGCAGCTTCCTTCCAAGACCGCTGTGTACAATTGCATACCTTCAGTGTTTGTGTGGGGATTTCTGAAAAAAATCCTTGGCAGCTCTCCCTTTCCTGTGGTCCTCTCCGTAGTTGTGGTCACCTGTGTTACTCCTTCTCTAGCAGCAACAAGAAGCCCCAACTCTCACAGGCTTCCATGTGGGAAAGGTGAACAGTCCATGTGGCAGAACATGACCCTGGCATCAACTACTATTTCCCATTGCTAACCATTGATACCAGTACGTACATCCTAGAGCTGCTCTTCGGCAGTCTCGCAGCTGCAGCACACACAAAGCTCACACTAAGCAAAAAATCATCCAGAAGAACACTGCTGATCTTCACAGGAAACAGAGATGAATCACTTCCTTTTTATAGTCCTCTGTCTCCCATTTTGCTTTTCCGTGAGTTTGGACTAGAGAAAAAATCACAACTTTCATTTGCCGGGGAGTAAACAAAAACCAAGGAACAGATTTCCAGCTATGGTTTCTCATTCAGCGGCGTTGCTTATAGCAGTTTAAACAATCCCAGGCCTCCTTCCTCACTTGCTCTTCTCCATCTCTGCTGTGCAAATGCAAGTGTTTTTGCCCCGAACTCTAACAGAAAACCAAATCTGTCTGAACAATAACCTGGCAAAATGAATTGGCTATTTTCAGTCATACCAGGTCCTTGATGCAATTCACTGCTCACCTACATGAGCAACAGAAGAGAGAGAAGAGGTAACGCTGGAGCGAGCAGCCAGGGGAAAAGTGAGTGGGTAGCACACAGAACCTGTTTTCTTTCATGCAGGAGCACTTGAAATGTACATCAAATTTCAGCTGTAGAGCCCTTCTTTCATTTTCAGAAAGTGTTAAGCCTGCAAAAAGCACTAAGCCTTCAGAAAGCTGTCTCTTGGAGAGCTCAGGCCAATTAGGACTGTGTTTGTAGTGCGATCTGGGCAATACAGAGATAGATTTACACAGATAAGAATTTCAAATGTGCCTCGGCACTTGTCTCCAATGGATTTGAACATCTGCTCTGAAGTGTAGCTGTACTTGTGTGACAGTTCCCAGGGTACTAACTCTGTTGCCTGAACAGAGCAAATCCAGGTCCTTCTGTGCTAAAAGCACAAGTCCCACAGGATTGCCAGCTTTTGCTAGATAAGCAATTAATTCAGCAGGTAGCAACAGCAGACACTGATGTGCCCACACAGGGGGCTGTGTTACATGTAACCAACCACTAAATTTCACTTTCAGCACTTTAGATGATGAGGAGGGGAGGTGAAACAATTTGCCATGCTGAATGAACTAGCCTGTATTATTCCAGGTGCATCTGTGATTGCTGGTGTCAATAAAACATGCAGCAGAAGGTGGCCCTGAAATCCTAATTTCATTTAGTTTTTGATAGCCTGCAAATAGAAAGGCCCTCATCTAGGCATGAAGAAGATAAAACAGCCTCAAAAATGAGGAGTTGAACTATGCTTCATATTTTTTTCAACTGTGCTGTGACATCTGAACCAATTGGCAAGCTGGATCAGCCGTTAGAGTTGAACAGAGCGTGGCTGGGAGCCTGTGGTTAGGTTCAGTTTAGCTAAGAGTTGTGTTGGGAGTCATCATGTATTTAAGGCCCGAGTACAAGATGATTTCGTAGAGGCTGATAGTCACGTGTAGTGGCAGAGGAACTGGCTATGATACAGCAGTAGTGTCTGTGCTGCCCATTAACTGTGGGTTGACTGCCAGTGCCCAGAGGTTTGTTCTTGTTCAGTTTCTGCATTTCTGCTTTATATTTAGAGCAAACAATCTTCCATAGACAACTGCAGGTGGGATGTGCCCTGGCATTCTCCAGGAGCTGCAGGAAGCCCAAGTAGAACTGTTTTGGGACATGTAGGAATTTTCATCAATGACAGAAGGTAGTATTCAAAGGCAAATGTAAATTTGAAGTGCGTTTCCTTTAAAGATGACTCATTGGATAGAGTATGTCTTCATCTGGAGTTACTGATTTTTGTCCAGAGAGTCAAACATTACCTACTGTGTCTGGAAAATACGAATACATTTTTTCATGAATTAAACCCTTGAGCATTGTTTATGTTGTTGGTTTTTTTTACTTTAAGCCATATTAAAGGAAAAGAGGGTATTAATTAGATCTGGCAGGTGGTAAAGCAATTTATCCAGACTGCAATCTCTTCAAGTCCAGCCAGTTTCAGCATTCCTATTATTAATTATTATTCCTATTAGCATTAACCATTTGCTCTGTGCCTTGCAGTGAGGAAGAGACAAACATGGAATGCAATGAAATTAGATTACTTCTTAGGAGGCAGGTGGAAGGAGATGAGAGCTTTAGTAATGACTTCTAAGTTGTTACTGAGTCAGCTCTGATGCATATATGAAGTTAAGCACCCCAGAAAATCATAGAATCATAGAATGCTTTGGGTTGGAAGGAACCTTTAGAGGTCATGTAGCCCAAACCCCTGCAGTGTGCAGGGATATCTTTAGACCAGGTTGCTGCCTAACCTGGCCTTGAAGGTTTCAAGGGATGGGGCCTCCACCAGCTCTCTGGGTAATCTGTTCCAGTGTTTCACCACCTGCAAGGTAAAAAATTTCTTCCTTATATCCAGTCTAAATCTACCCTCCCTTAGTTTAAAGTTTATTTTCCCCATCTTTCCTATAGACCCCCTTCAGGTACTGGAAGGCTGTTCTTAAGTCTCCCTGCAGCCTTCTCTTCTCCAGACTCAACAGTCCCAACTGTCTCAGCCTCTCCTCATAGGCCTATATTGATAGCAGGGGTAGCCCCAACCCGGATGCAGGACCTTGCACTTGACCTCATTGAATGTCATAAGCTTCACACAGGCCCACTTCTCGAGCTTGTCCAGGTCCCTCTGGATGGCATCCCATCCTTCTGGTGTGTCAATTGCACCACTCAGCTTGGTGTCATCTGCAAACTTCCTGAGGGTGCACTCAATCTCGCTATGTCATTGATGAAAATGCTCAACAGCACTGGTCCCATTACGGACCCCTGGCGGACACCACTTGTCACCGGCATCCATTTACACACCCTCTGGATGCAACCTTCCAACCAATTCCTCAGTCATCAAACAGTCCACCCATCAAATCCACATCTCTCCAATTTAGAGAGAAGGTGTTGTCAGGGACTGTGTCAAAGGCTGTACAGAAGTCCAGATAGATCACATCTATAGCTCTTCCCTTGTCCACTGATCTAGTCACGCCATCATAGAAATCCAGTAGGTTGGTTAGGCAGGACTTGCCCTTGGTGAAGCCATGCTAGCTGTCTCAAATCACCTCCCTGTCCTCCACGTGCCTTAGCACAGCTTCTAGTAGGATCTGTTCCATGATCTTCCCAGGCACAGAGCTGAGGCTGACAGGTCGCTAGTTCCCAGGGTCCTCCTTCCTACCTTGTTTTAAAAATGGGCACAATGATTCCCTTCTTCCAGTCACCAGTGACTTCACCTGACTGCCATGATGTTTCAAATATCATGGAGAGTGGCTTGGCAACGACATCAGCCAATTCCCTCAGGACTCTGGGATGCATCTCGTCAGGTCCCATAGACTTATGTACATTCAGGTTCCTCAGGTGGTCCCGAATCTGGTCTTCGCTTACAGTGGGAATGCTGTACATATCCTCTGTAGAAGACAGTGTTTTGGAAGTGTCTCTAGACTGAAATCACACCTGAACAACATGCAAACGACATAGACTGAGAGATGAAATATGTAAGGAAAATAGCAGAAAAAGCACCTAAATATATAAAAGATTTAATTCAAAATCATTCTTGAATGATAAAGGAAAACAAAAGAGAGGCATCATAGATTGCAATCTCTAGTTTTTCATTAAAACCAAACTAGAGATCATGGAAAACATTCTTTTGGAATTGGTATTAGCAGTGAGTATCTGTGTTAGCAGTGCTGCTAAAACCTTAAAGGTGAAAATCATTTAGAATTATGGACATTTGATATATAGCACTTTGTAGAAACACAGAAATTTATTTTAGGTGCATTAACCTCAGTATCTGAAGCGGCCTTGCAGTGACAGCACTGAATTCAGTGGGGAGTTTCTCAGTTTACTGAAATGTTAGTCCAGCCATGACAAGAAGAAAATCCTAAAAGCAGCAGGAGATTTTATATATAAGGGTTGCTGAATCATGAAGAGCAGAAGTCAGGCATCAAAGTGTTTGGGGGTTTGCTCTGCAGTTTTGGGCTTAAGTCAGAACGTAGGTGAGAAAACAGAAATTCACTTTCTCAAGTTCGAGTCTGGCAAGGCAACTGTAAAACTCTATATTGCTTCTAACAAAGTTTTCTGGTATCCCCAAGGATAAGTTCTTATTTTCTCAACATTTTCTTGACATGTACTCTGTGCTAAGGCTATACAGATAAAATGGTTGTGTAACAGATGCAGATTCGCTTATGGTACACTGGAAGGCAAGACCTGACAACATGCTAATCCCCACAAAGATTTTGCACCCAAATGTTGATGTGTGTCACTTCCATTCACTTTATATTCTGTGTTCTTCATCCCACCAGTCTTGCCTAGATGGTGGATGGGAGTTGGTTCCTGCTCGGCTGGTGTGTGTGATGGCTCTAGGTGCAGGTTTAGAAGTAAGAGTCCATAAGCACCTGTCACTTTTCTTGGGTTACAGTTGCAAAAGATGAACGTGACACAACTACATGGCCTTGACTGTCATTCACTGTGAGCAGAACTCTATTAATCTACCAAAAAAAGAACAGCAAAATAAAAGAGTAACTTTAAAGTTACTTGTCTGCTTCTTGAAATGACACTTACTGCTGCTGGAATTCCATGTTTATCACATCCCACAGACTGCCAAGCCAAATCTGCCCTACTTTGAAATAAATTATAAATTCAAATTGTTCTAATCCAATCCAGAAAATCTCACCAGGAATCTAAAAGTCCACGTGGCTGGCTGCATCATCAGAAGGAGAGGTTTTGAAAGGTTTGCAATAGGAATTGAGTGAATAGGGCCATAAGCACTAGGTGATGCAGAAGGAGACCCGTCCTTTCTCTGCTGAATGTCAATGGAGGGAGGGATGGGAAGGACAGCAAGTGGTTGTGGAAGGATGCCAATCACTGAAGACTGCAGATGTGATTCTGAACAGATAAATCGATTTTGATTAAGTACCAGGACACCTTTTTATCTTTTCTTTTTCATCTTACTTTTCGACATAGAATAACCCTTTGGGTCCAATCCCAAACCCTACTGCCATCAATTCAGTAGATTCAATATGACACTTTTTAAATTACTTTATTCCCTTCAGAATAACGCAGCCAGTAAGAACACTTCTTGACACCTTGGTAATGTCGTGACTATTACTAGTCACTCTCGAATGCAGCTGCCTGAAACCGTGTGTCCATTTTGGTTTAGCAAAACAAATTGATTTCCTGAATGCAGTAAGAAGGGGTTAAGGCTTAGTTCCAGCTCTGCGTGTTAATACCAGGCAAAGAAAAATGCATGGCTGGGTAGACAAAAATGTAAACAAAAGAAGAATTAAGATGTTTTAATTAATTACATTGTTGAGTTGTCCTAATTATATCATTGATATGTAAACAACATTTGTGGAATAAGCATCTCAGGACACAGTCAGATCTGCTGCCTTTCCACTGTCTGCCTCCACATTCAGGGAGAAAATTTATAGTTACAACCTAACTCCCCTTAAGCTACCATGGATTCATATCCTTGGTATCCTATTAAAGACCTGCATTGCTGTCCTCAGATTTCTAATGTTTCTTACATTAGTTTTTAACAGTCAAACCTCCAGGAAATGAATGTCTAAGTCTACTATATTTACTTCAGCCTTTAAATGTCCAGAGCTACACATAGTGACTGTCAGAGCAGAGAGAGGCAAGTCCACCTTGCAGTTCCTGGGAAGCAGTCCTCCGGTTGCTTTGCATTGCACCACCAGCAGTCCGTGTTGCTCAGAGCTCTTGGTGCTCAAAGTACAGACCATTTCAACCAAGTCCAGTGTTTCTGATATGATACTTAAGCAGGGCCACGTTATCCAGAACATAGCGCAACTAAGCCAAAGATCTCTTCCTTCACAATAATGCTGAACTAAAAAGAAAAATAAAATACACCTATTGCCCCAAATCTAACAGCTTTTCCCAGGACAGAAATTTACATTGCTATATCTTGGTAGTCTTTCAGTGAAGGTCTCTGCTGTCCATTGTGCCAGGCTTATATACAAGGATATCGACAACAGTCCCCTACTCAGTTCAGACTTCCTCCTCCATGGTACCGACCTCCTCTGTGGTGTAGACCTCTTCCAAAGTGTTGCTCTCTGGCTGTTTCTCAGACTCTTTTAACATGTGCAAACACATGAGCCACCACATTGCATCAGGTTAAATGCTAGTGTGGCCTGGAACATGGACTCAACAGCACTTATTAGCCAGTATTTCAGGAAAATGTATAAGAAACAGAAGTATACCTTGATACAACAGAAGTGTGCAGTGATAAAATAAATGCTGTTTTCCAGCAGTTAGCTGTTCAGGAGCTGATTATTCAGGAATTTGTACTGGACCACAGTGTTTTATACACATAACTGGATAAAATTTATTTTATCTAATACCTACTTTTTACCCATTTGGCCTTGTTTTGCAAGCAGTGCTATGATTTAATTTTGAATAGTGTGAAAAAGTGCTTCCTTTTTTTAAACCCACTGTTGATTATTTCATTGGATGTTCCCTCAACCTCAAGGACAAAAAATTTCATGTAATCATTCCCTATTCACCTTCTCTAAACTATAGTTTTATAGGATTTTACCATATTACCTTCTCATCCATCTCTTTTCCAGACTGGATAGCTGAAGTCTCTCTTGCTGTTGTGTATCTTTGATCACCTTACAGCCCTTCTGTATCTCATCTCTAGCTTTCTTACACCTGCCTTGAGGCTACTGGGGAAGAACTATACACTCATTCAAGCTGTGGGAGCACCATGAATTTATGCAGTGACATAAGAACATTTTCTGGTTTTATTCCATCCCTTTCTCAATAGTTCCTAATGTTTCATATATTCTTTTGACCTCCTCTGAGGAGTGAGCTGATGTTTCCAGAAATCTGTCCACAGTCACTCCAAAATTTATTTCCTGAATGGTAATAGCTAATTTAGAGCCTGTTATTATGTACGAATAGTTTGGGATATTTTTGTTCCATTTGCATTACTTTGCACTTATGAGCATTAATTTTCATTTGTCATTTTATTATCCAGTTACTCAGTATTATGAGATTCCGCTACAGCTCTTTGCAGTCAGTCAGATTAGACTATTCTGAATAATTTGTTACCAGATGCAATCGTCTCAATGCAGTATTTATCGATTTTTCCAGCTCTTTCCAGCTTCATATTTTCCATTCTCTGCCCCTTACATAGATTTCTCTAGAACATGGCAATCACCCTCTTCTCAGTCCTTTTCTAGGCTTGCTTCTCAGAACACCATGAAAAAACAGTAGGCCTGAATCTCCCATTCAGTTCGCATCTCTACAACAGGCTGGCTGTGTGGGATTCGTTTCACCTAACTTTAGATGGTGACATCTATTTCTGAGCCAAGTTCTCTCTGTAGTCAAATAGAGAGGAAATAAGCAGTGCTACAGTGGAAGTGATCCAACTCTAATGTAAATGTCTAAAATGCATCAGATGATTCATGTCCTAAAAGTATTTATTCCTCCTCATTGACTCAAAGGGAGTTTACAGTGCGTGGAGCAAATGCAGGTTATCTACGTCAGAGGCAGAGACGTCATAAATTAGGTGAGAAGAATCCTGCTTTTCCCCCACAGATCTCACTGGGCTGCAACCACATAATTTTTCTGGTGGACTAAAAATCCAAGAACCATATTCTTTAAAGACCTCAAACCTGGAGTAAGGAAGGACTGGGCTTAGCAGGACTCTACAGGGTGACATCTTTGCTATTTCCCGCACGGGTAAAATGCAGCTTCCTTCGCGCTGTGTGCCATGCAGCAAGTGGCCCAAGTGTACCCAGGATGTGGTCGAGCTGGATGCAGGTTTCCTAGAACAGAGTGGGCAATACTGTGCACAGGCAATATTTCACATGCCCTGTCCCTCATTCCTGCATTACTCTAGCTCCAGAATACTGTAATGCCACCACAGTTACTGTCAGAAAGTTTTGACAGGACTGGTCTTCCTTGGAAAAGTTCATTTTCACTTGAAATATCTTGCCATTTCCTTGCATCGTTTCTATAGCATTATGTCTTCCACAGAAAGAACAAGATTATAATGCATATACATACTTCAGCTTGTCTTTCCTATCTTACTCACCATCCTTTCAGTCCCAGATCACTCTTCACAGCAATCAAGGGTCATGCCTCACAGCAGGTCATTGACTTAGAGCTTTTAGACTGTTCCCTCCACAAGTTAATGATAAAAGCCACATTTCTAAAAAAGCAGTGTTCTCACAACAGTCCACTGAGGTAGGTAAGACAACTTGGAGACCCTTGGTAAAGTTACCTCTGAGATCTGTTTTACAGCCAATAATATATAGGGAAAGTGCTGCACTCGGGATGACAATAAAATCTTCTAAAATCTCTTAATTCATTTTCCTTTATACAATATTCACCAGGGTACAAAAATCCAGGGAGCAGCTTGTTCTAAAGCTTAAAAATGTTACTGCAAATTAATGTGCACTGGTGAGTACCCTTAAGCAACTGAACTACTCCGAAAACATCGCTTATAAAAATACTTTTTCCTCTCTCAAGGAAATATTCAGAAAACAGCCTATAAAAAGTCTTTAAAAAAAATTATTTATTTTATCACCAATTAGTCTTCAAAGCAATCTTCTGACCCTAGCTTGGATCAAATACCATCTGAGATAAGAGTAATGAAGCAATAAGATACATAAAGTATAGTATATAGAGAGTATTACTGCTTACCATAGGAGAAATGACAGTATATTGGAGATGGTAAGGCACAGTCTTTTATTCTGGACTTTCTAAGGTCCAGACTAACCCTCTTCACTACAGCTTCACGTGGAAGGCCCATGTCATCTCCAGAGAGAAACCACTGGACGTGATGTTTGTCTTGGAACTCTTGGCTGGGGACTGGTGAGTAATGCCGGCCCAGACATGGCAAAGGAGCGCAGCTGTTCTCTGAAAAGAAAGTTTGAACCAAGCGAGAAGACATCAAAGTATTTTTTAAGAATATTCAGTGGTGAAAAGGAAAGAACATCATTAATCTAATTGTCTAATTGTTAATCTAGCACTTAACACAAACATCCTGTATATTTTTCCACCTGAATAATGGGAGAGACTTAGCCAAGTCACTTGTATACTCCCAGGAGCTATCAGTACTCAGCATAAAGCCCTGCCAAATGCCTGATAACTAAAGCCACAAGAAACTGTGATAGGGAGATAGAAGCTAACCTGACAGGTGATTGCAATAATAGACTGTTACAGTATGAATGTGAGATTCATCTGTGCCCAGAGGTACAATGTGGATGTCCCCAGCTGAGTGCTCACCTCTGGTCCTTCTTACAGTCAGTGGAGAAAAAAACAGGTATTTCTGGGGTATAGTTAATCTCTTCTTAAATTAGACCCTTAAATTAGGACACAGCTGTGGAAACACCACCTCCAGAATGCTGTCTTCTAAGCAGGCTCCCATCCCTGGATTCCTCCCGCCCATTTTTACTATGGAATTTTCTAGTTGTTATTGAATGCAAATGATGTGTCTCAAGAGCCCTATTATTTATCTACTCATTCAGAAAATCTCATTGAGCTGTATTCTTGTGTAACTGCTTAGGATCTGCACAAATGTTAATGGAGTACTCTTATGCTTGCCTGAAACTGATTCCTCTGTGATGTGCAGAGAAGTGGTTCATAGGGCTTCTTCTTCCCCCCTAATTATTTTTTGTCTTAGGAAGTTAACTAGCTTGTACTTATAAACTTGAATTCTGGCATTGTGTATATTTTATAATACATATATATAATCTATATAGTATATAATATAATGTATATATAATATGTATAGTATATATGATATAGTATATAATATATATGATAAATAATTTCTATCATTAGATGGCCATTTCAACAGTGTGGGGTTTAGCCCGTTCAGTAGATCATGCATGCCATAAGCCATAGTGGCCAGCCTGTGTGTTACAAATGGCTTCATGCCGACAGCAAGGCATGGCAACTGGTGGCGATGCTCAACTTTCAGACAGTGCCGCAGCACGACTCCCCGCATTAGGGAAGCTGCCGTAGCAGCGTTGTTGTCCTCTCCCATCAGTCAGCACGTATACCAAGCTCAGAAACAGAAGCATGAGACATTGACCAGATTGCAGGTGGCAATGGGACACAGGGGGAAACCCTGGGCTGGGTGCAGCTGCAGGCTGTGGGGAGTGGCTGTCCTGGTTTTGCTGCTGCTATACATCTCACAGTCCTGAACATGTTCTGAATCACACACTCGGATCAAGAGATGCTAACTGGAGTGAGAGGAAGGTTTCTGCCTTTGGATTTTTGGATTTACCTTATAAATCTTGCCCAGAGTGCAGAGCATTTCTCTTGAAAACCATCACTTCTGGGTGGATGCAGTATGTAGAAGGAAAGTAGGTAACAGTTAATCCGCATGAATTCATGCCAAAAATCATATTCAAAATTTTCATGGTGTGAACATGCCCCAAGCCAATGCAGAGCTACAGAGGATACAAGCACAGAGCTTGCAGATCTACCCTTGATTCCTAATTCAGTATTCTCCCCTTTCATTTATGTAAACACCAAAAAAGAAAAAAAAAAAATTTACAACTTCTTTTTTGTTTCAAGGGAGGTAACTGAAATCTAAATGAAAGTAAAGACATATAAAACAAGTTTTAGGAAACCTTATTTAGGGTTTTTGGAGGTTTCACTGATACGGCAAAAGGAAATCATTTTCATGATCACCCAGATGCTGCTTTGCACAGATTGTAATACAGTTTACAGAAGTGGCTAAGTGCTTTCTCCATTTTGCTCACCAGGAAACTCATTCATCTCCTTTTTAGCACTTAATTCGTGACTGCTCAGAATTAGCTACATCAGATGAAATCTTGGAAAAGTTCCCTTTAACTACAGCAGGTCCAAGATTTCACCACAGGCTACATTTTCAGAACTGCTGCTGGCTCCTAGCTGAGAGAGAGATCAATGGAAACCTGAAGTGCTCAGAGAAGCAAAAAATCAGGGTCTTCTTTCCTGATATAGGAATTTCAGGTTGAACAGAAGCGGAGACATCTCAGTTCAGACTCTGCTTTTGAAAATTTGCCTGCACGTACAGGGATTTATTGCTTTCATTGTCTCTGTCCATGATCTACCCGCTGGGCTTACAGAGCCTGACCTGTGGGATTTTTATTATGACTATAGCTAAGGTAAAAAGCCAAAAGTTGCTTTTTTCTCAATATGGCTCTCCATGTAATTCAAGTGCCTTGGACTGCTCAATGCAACTTCACCTCATGCAGATTAGGCATAGAGGCAGGGAGAGGATTTTGACAGAGATCAATAACATAGTTTAGAGAAGGCATTACGGGGAGCATCTGTCTGCTTTGGTGTCTCCTTCTGGTTTACCAGTGGGGATAATGGGCTTTGACATCTTGCCAGCTCTGCCTTCCTAGAGAAGAGGTCATTGCTAGTTCAGCTCAGAGTGCCTCTTGCTAATCCTCCATTAACCACAGCACTCTTAGGCAATTATTTCTGTCTGGCATTTCCATCATGAAAAGGATATTCAAGTCGCCTTACAATGCACAAACCAGTTTTCTTACCTGCACAGCTCTTTATGATCTCCCGGGAAATAATCTTTGTATTTTTCCCCTAGGCACGGGACAAACAAGTAGGAAGCTTTCTACCTGGCAGTGAATTCATGCCAAAAACCCAAGAAGAGCAAAGATCTCAAGCTCAGAAAACTGAGCAGCAGTGGAATATGTATAATAAAGTAACACCTTTCAAGGAGGGATGACTGATGTAAAGTTTAAAACGCCGCTAAAATTGCTTTATGAAGAGAAATGGTATTTATTCTCAGTACAATTAATATTTTTATTTGACTTACTCCAAATAAATGCTTTTGTTTTATTTTTACATCTCTTGGCTGTTACGCATTAACCAGCAGTCTTCTGAGACAGTTACTTCCTGGCAAACAGAAATCCGAATCATTGAATAAATACTAGATGAAACAAAATGCTGCATTTTCTGTATTGTCTCTTGAAAATTGTTCTCAGTGAGCTTGACAGCAAAATATTATTGATAAACTTAAAAACAGATGAAGGAAAAATTAAGCAGTGGGGTAAAGAACCAAGAAATAATTTTACAGGTGAGGTTTGCAGGCAGCAAGTTAGGCAGGAAAAAGGAAAATCAGGAAGGCTTCCTTACCTCACAGCGTGTGCAGAATGAAAGCACTTTTTCAGCAGTACTTTAAAGGCAATGGGGAAGGAAGAGAATGAAGGCAAATCCCATGAGAACTGAAAAAGTAAATGAAGAAAAACAGTCAGGTGTGGACAGCTAGGTCCGGATGCCCAACTAGTGGAAGATATCGCATTATCAGTGACATGCTACTGTGATACCCTTATTTTCTCTCCCCTCTGCAGTACCCTTCCTCCACCATGTCTCATGACTTCCTCCACCTTCTTATACTGTAATAATCCCCACGTCCTCACAAACTCTTTGTCCTGCTGTGCCATTTCATCTGTTGCTGACTGCCCCAGAAGCCCTGAGCTCAGGAGATGCCCACCGCAGGCAGGCTTGCTGCCACACCAGCAAGACCCACACACGTACCTGCAGCTGCAGCTCCCCTGTCAGCCCATTTCTTCCATGCTCTGCCCCGTGCTCAGAACATCCTGGACAAGATGATGTGTTGCTCTGCTCAGTCATGTTCTTCCTTATTGATTCACTTTTCTTTAAAGCCAAGAAAATCGCCAGAAAAAAGGAAAAAAATAAGAATCCTGCTTTTACAGTTTTCCTAAAAATCTTTCTTCTCTCTGTCCCCTGCTATGCAAGGCACTTGCTAAGTGACTAGATGTTCTTCTCAAGATGGCTTTATGCTTCCTCAGTACATGTGTAACTTTGTCAAAATTGGTGTGTGCTTCCTCCCAAAATCTCCTTGTTTTATTCTGGTCTGTTACCCATCCTTCTTCACGGCATTGCAATTGAAGGGAGTTACTTGGGGCAGGGGCGCTGTGTTTTTATTTCTATTACAGAAAGCTTACAAAGCTCTCCGTGACTATAAAATAATAATTATCCCAGCATTTATTGCTGGGGCAATGTTAGGAGACTCCAGGGACGCTGGTCACTTTAACTCCTGTAAGCCCTGCTTCTGAATGTCGTCATTCTACAAAGCATTTCTTCAAAGAAGGTGTTTTGTGGCTGGGTGCCAGAGAATTATGCAATGTCTTTAAAATGTGAGGCACAGGATAGATTAGTACTTTGTCTGTGAGCTGAAAATTTGGGCTATTTTCATGTACTGGGATAAAGGTGGTTCAAAGAAATTGTGCAGCTGGCACAAACATTCTGTTACCATTTGCCTGTTAAAAGCTAACGCTGAAATAGCTGCCACAATGCTGTTGCTACCCCATCACTGTGTAGGCAAAGGATCATTACAGATGACACAAAAGTGGGACACACGATGCTGTAATACTCCGAGCCTACTGCAGCCCACTTAAACTGAGGAAGGTGTGCAATTAGTTTAATTCAAAGTGATGATTGACCCAGCTCATGACTGTTCCTAGGATAAAAAGAGAAGGAAATATGGTTTGGCGCTAGCTCTGTCTCAGCCACTTCAGGCTTTCTGGTTATCTTCTTGATATATTTCAGTGAGTGCTTTTGAAGGACAAATCTAGATGGTAATAAGCTTTTACAACTCCCATTGAAATTAAAAGCAGTTGCACATGTTCCTGAGGTTTTGAAAGAAATATATTCATCCCATAAAAAATACATTAGATGACCATTAAAGTTCTGAAACACAACAATAAAAGCAAATATATTTATAATTAGGGCTCCCCCTCATTTATTAGACACAGGCTGGCGTCTCCTTCACTACTAAATCAATGCTTTGTTCCTATTTTGTACTTTCTTAGTTTTGCCTTCATGTTTGTCTTCAGAGTTCTTCTGGATGAAAAGTGCTACAAATAAGAAAGCTGTTCTTACTGCTGACCACAGCCTATTGCCTGCTCCTGAAAGCTTCTGTTTTCCTGGGTGTCACACTGATTTGAAAGGAACTGCTTACACGAGTGAGGAGCGCTTGTCCTCATCCTAGCAAGTTTCTCAAGACTAAATAGAGGGATTTGAGCCAGAGATTTCATCCTTCCTATTTAGGAACTCACAAATGCAAAACTATTTCATGTCAAAGGCACAGAGTTATGACAGTGCCAGATGACAGGACAAAGCCTGGTGGTACATGAGCGATCACTTTGGGAGATAAGGCTTTTATTTATATCAAATTGTAGATTATAAAAGATGTTGGAAGTTCACACCTGAATATACACTCCATTTCATGTGACTTGAATTCTGGTAAAACGTGTCCTGTTAAGGGAATTAAAGGATGATTATTAGATTGATTGGGGCACACGGTAGATAAGTAGATTATTTCAGTGGGCACAAAGATTCATTATCTTGCAGGCCTAGAAAAAGCACATAAAATCAGTGTTGGCCATATGAATATTTCCTTATAAATAGTGGTAAATAATGCTGCAATATAGCAGTTACACAAACTAATGTCTCTGCCGACATTGAATAGATTGATATGATGAACTTGTTTGAACAAGCATATGTTTTAATACAGTCGCAAGCGTTGAGCGTGGAATCTGAGACATGCTCATAGGATGGAGGATGAGGTCTTGGAAAGCATGGATACTATAAATACTGCTAGAGGAGGCCTCAACATAATCAGTTAAATATGTGTATCAGCAAATAGGAATTTCTATTACTATAGCTAAGAGAGTGGATATAATAATTGTTTTAGATCAAGGAAATTTCAAACTCTCATATCTGCACACCAAAGAGACATTGACAGATGGGATAGAGCTCAAATGACAGATTCAAGATGCAGAAAATGTATTTTCTTGTCTCCCCCAGTGTAAAAGTTGTGTGTTCCAGTTATGCTTGTTGGGAACATATTAAGAAGTGTCAGCAAGAAACTGGAGACTGAAGGAAATCATTGCCCTGTAGGGGTTCCCTGACTTCCCATCACAGGCATTAAAGTACCGTTCTTCCTATTGAAAGCAGTGATGCAGGAGCATAGCCAAGAGGGCAGATGATTCAGAAGTTGCTTCAGACTCAGACTGCACGACTTTTTTGTCAGTATTTAGTCAGTATTTTAGTCAGCTACCACAGTGCCGGCACGGAGCCGCACGAGTTATTGCCTCCTTGAATAAACAATGAGGAGGCATCAAAACTACCACAGTTGAGCAGCTCTGCGTAAAAAGTGTCATTGCACCCAGTGGAGAAAAAGGAGGACATGAAGGTGCATTCACAACAACATCCTTTCATCCTTCCCTCCTTGTATCGAAAAGCTTCCAACAGAGACAAAGGAGTAGGAGACAGAAACAGAGGGGAGACTGCGGAGTCATACATCAAGGACAAAGGTGTCAGGGAAAGGAGGGAGGAAGAACAGAGAAGTGAAACTGTGAAGGACGCAAAAGGGCAGGAATAAACGGAAAGAAAATAAGAAGAAACAGGCTGAACTAAAACAATACCAGGAAGGATAGCTTATGTTGTAGAAGAGTTGCACTATTATAATGTTATTAGCATAGGAGGAAAAGAAAATTTGCTTAAGCAGTTAGAAGTGTGTGATTTCGATGGAGTCCATCATACTTTCCCATCTTTTGGCCCTATCAGTTGTAATAAGGGTCAGGAAGCAATGAGGGGCCAAGGATCTTAGCAAGAGAGCGGATGTTCTTGGCTCCCCTCACACTTCCTCTCCTCTCCTGGTCTCAGTTTATTCTTGTATTTCCTCTGCAAGTCTGGGACCTCAACTTGGTGTCTCGTGCAGCGTTACACAAGTCACCCATCTGGAAGCAGCCTGTTGTGCAGGGAAGGAAGAGACGCTGCTGCTTTGCAAGTTAGATACATGTTAAAAAAGAGAAACTCAGACACTGTGGCTGTGCAATATTGGCTGCTTTGGTTATTTTTACACATGCTTCCTCCTTCATTTCTTTGAAGAGAGCTATGGAATATTTATACTCTTATCTACTGTTACACCTTTACAGTTACACTGTAGGAGTGGTTTTAGCTCTGTCTTTCATGGAGTTTGATCTTTTTAACTGATTTTTTTCCTGCTATCTCCTTCCACAGTAACGGGGTTGTATTTGCAATACATATCAACATGTTTACTATATGTATGTGCATGCCAGTACAAGTAAGACATGGCTGAGAACACATTCTCTGCTTTTGTTTACTGTGTTTTCTGTTTGTTTCTTCTGGCCCTCAAATTTGCTACTACGTAATCATTTCCTTTAAGTGAGAGATGTGGTAAATTCTGCCCTCTTACACAATGCTCGTGAGTAGGACACTGATTTGCTTAGCTCATACTCCTTTATCTTCTGTCTTCCTAGCTCTCCTTCTGTCCTAAACCAAGCCCTGCATGGACACAATCACTCATCCCTCCAGATGACTTCTAGTCTGGGATGGTTAAGGAAAGCAAGCAATTACCCAGCAACAAATACAGTACCTCTTTCGTTTTCATCCCTTCTGCTCAGTTCATATATAAAGCATTTGAGGAAAGACAAGGTGCCAGGAGCGGCTGCAAAGGAGGCCTTCAGGAAGAAAGTGCTACAGCTTTCCCACCTCCTGCAGTCAACAGCCCTGCAGGAAATTTAATAAGCAAAGGCAGAGGCAATGGTTGAGAGAGATAAGCCAGTGCTGGGGGAGATAATTGAATTGTTTCTCACTACCTACATGGAGAGGTTACCTACAGTTTCTCAAATCCAGGTTCAGTTTCTCAAATTATGTGTTATATATTCTTGTAAACAGCATTGTTCTTGGAAATAGCATTAGTGTCTCAGATTGCTAAGGAATGTGCCATTACTTTGGTTTGAATGTCTACACACTGAGATTGGCGTTTCTGGCTTTGAAATTAAATCACTGTCTCGTATTTGGCAGAGCTTGGAGAAACTTTTCCAAATGATGGCTACACAATGCAGCTGCCTGTCAGTGAGAAGGTACAATCCCAGCGGAATTTCAAATCCTGACAAGCTGAGGATTCAGCTGGCTATCTTCTGGCTTTTTAGTGTGTTTCAAAAGTTGACTACTATTAATAAAGAACCCATCTCCTTGGCATACCACTCTCAGGGTCACAACATAGTAGTCAAGGTGAGGCATAGACACTATCAAGGTTGTAAAATACAAAAATATTCACAGGAAAGTTCAGTTTGGGTAACAATGCATTAATGAATAACAGAAATGACTCTTGAGGGATCACTTATCAACTCAAAGAAAAATCAAAATATTTGGAATTTAGAATACTTCTTTCACATTATGTCACTAGTGTGAGTCAGATGATCAGGGGAACTCAGAATTCTTTCTAGTTGTATTGGTAGGCTAGCAAAACCTAAATTGTAAGTGTCTGACAGCTGATTTCAAGACAATTTCCCTGGAGACTACCCCTCACTCCAGAAATTCAGTTCTCAGTTGAATGTAAATAAGGCAAAGCATGGTGACCCTTCAGAGTCTGTGCATGCTCTGTCCATTTTTCAAAAGACTGTTTGAGAAAATGTTTGATTGGACAAAATAACTCCCGTGTATTCTGGGAGAAACATCTCTTTTTTTGCTTCTTTACTAGAGAAGCAAAACTGTGCAATATTCTGCACTCTGTTGTGCAAGATCTGTGGATAATGCTGAGACAGGATCATTGAAAATATTAATACATTATGCCAGACACTTTGATCAATGGCTTTTCTCTATGGGTAACAAGAAAATTTTAATTTAAAACTTTCAAATGTGTTACCAAGGCTAATGCTATTTCAGAATGAGGGATAATTTCTTTTCAGCTCTACTTCTCCAGCATTCAAATACCAAAACCAGGGAGTAAACTGAATAGGGGCAGTGGTGTTCTTATCTGAAAATAAGTACTCACAAAGAACATTTCCAGAGTGGGTGATGGTTCTTTGCTTCTCTTTTGTATGGGCATGTTTAATTATATACCAGGTCTACGTTGTAGACTACAGTTTGAGGAAGGTGTGTGCCTCCACTCACATTCATTCAATCCAACCCGTTTTCTTTTTCAGTTCAGTAGTCTTCCTTTTTAAGACCATCTGGTTAATACTTCTCTTCCTCCATTGTAAATACACATTTTACCATGAGAGTTCCTGTGTTTGGCACCAAGTATTAGTTGGCAAATATTAACCTACTGCTGAATTATTCAGTATTCTTCTATATTGATTTCCTCTTTATTCCTGCTCCAGCATACACGAAGCCAATTATTTTTGTATCAAGCCTACATCATCATCAAGATTAGGAGGCAATCGTTACTTTTCTGTATTGTTTTGCAGTTGCTTTCCATGGACCTTAATAGTCTAATAGAGGGAGAAGACCATGCTTTTATCAGTCAGACTACGTAGTAACTGTAACTTTGATTCATTTGCACTGAGAAGTGAAATGTGCTGTTCTGTAGATTCAAAAATATTAATATACTCTGCATTAAAATTCTGGCTTCATTTTTACTTCAGATGCAGCACAATCACACTGTGTTTTTTCAGATAGATTCAGTATCTGATCTTCATTAATACCAAATCTCCTTGCAAGCCTCTGTCTGAAATAAAGAAGCACAAGTGAGAAGGAAAAGGTACACTATGTTAAAAAAATGCTGGATGCTCCAGCATGCCACCAACCAGTCTATTTATCATTTTGAATCTAGCTTGTTGACCCTTCTTCTTTCAGCCATCTCTCCCTTGAAGCCATTCAAAATATGAAAGCAACAAAAGCAAGTCTCCCGAGACTGCATGTCTGCTATGAAAGACAAAGTGTGGCAAAGGAAACAGTACAGGAGTACATGCATATATGATGTGATGGTTACTGTCTTTGGTGAGACGGGCAGAGGTGAAGTGAGACGGAATTCTGTGATTCTGTGATTCTGTGGGAGGAAGAAGAATTTAAAAGGCATCAGAAGCAGTTTAGCTGGAATACAAATGCTTTGCTGGACTATACGAGCTGTGCAGTAAGGAATCTGTAGCCCAAAGGACCGTTTTGAATTATAAGCATACAGTTTGTAAAACGTATATCTCACATGTTCTCTGAAATGAGGAAATTATAACTGTAATCAGAGATACGCTGTGACAGGTCTCTGATTTCTTGCATGCGTACATTATCTTGACAGTCTACTACACTGAGCAATTTAAGAGCTTAGAAGAGCATGCTTACCTGTAAATGAATTCCTAGACTAACGCACTCTCCCTTCACTTGATTAATGTTTTTGTTGGAAGTGGTAATGGCGGAACATAAAAAAGTAAAATGATGAGAAGCAAGCTACTGTGTCTTTGGGACAGAGATGTCTAGTGACAAACATGCTCTGAGCTTGAGAAACCCACATAACAGGATAGTCAGAGAGCATCTTTCAAAATCTATTGCCAAATGTAGGCAATGATAATGTGAGGGGACTGTTTCCAGAATGTGAAACATGCTTTTCAAGTGGCTCATTTGGGCAGGAAAGCTGTAATGTGCCTTATGCAATGTTAGTAGTTTCTAAAGCAATGCAGATTTAAATGCATGCCCTCAGGGGATGCTAAGCAAAGGGGGCTGGAAGCCACAAAACCTTCTAATATAATGGCATTTTCAATCAAAATGTCACTCTGCTCTTTCAGAGCAGCTATGTTTTTCTTTAATGACCAATAGTATCTATCTGCAAAGACTTGAGCTATGTCCAAGAACCTTTCCTAGTAATCCCCAGCTTACTAAGGAATTTCAGTACTACAAAAAGAATTTTTGATGGCATTTCCACAGAAATATTTTTTTCTGTTTCAATGTACAATTTCTGCCGGTGTCAGCTTTTTTATATCATTAAAAACTGACACACATGTAAGTTCTGTCTTAAATTAAGACAAAAATTTTCTGGTCATTTTCTGAGCTGTTACCCATTCACTGAGATCATTTCTCACACTGTCCTTCTATAATCGCTATCCTCCCAAATTCTGATGTCACAGTTTAACAACATGTTTATAGCAAACAGCATTATTTCTGCCCTTTCAAAGCAGCGAATTTGTCAGTGACCTTCTCCATATGAAGGTTTGTCTTCAAGCCAGAAAGAATAAAGACATCTGAGCTCCAGTAAAAGGATGCTGGGGCTTAAATTTACAGCCCATGCAGTCACTCAAACTCGGTCATCATTGCTGAGCAAAAAGCAGTGATTAAGTCCCTCTGGGCACTGGCTACCAGACTCCTGTGCAAAGTCACTGGCACCACTTGAGTGTGTTCTGCACTCTACTTAATGTTATCAAACATTAAAGAAAATATTGAAAGAGGGGGAAATGACCAATACCCTGGTTAACAGCGGGAGCCAGCCCACTTCCCACCGCCAGCGCTTCAGCGTAGCTTCTACCTGGAGACAGGTTTCACTCCGCATGCGGCACAGAGCATTAGTTTACATTTATTATTTGAAGCTCCCTGCACCCCAAAGTCCAAAAGAAGATTGCAGCAGTATAAACCCTGTACTAAATGCTATAAAAAGACCACTCAGGAAGGCTGTCATCCCCCTGCGCCTGCGCTCTGAAAGGGATGTGTAAGCAAATAGCCCTGGTAGGATGGCCAGCTTTGCTCCCTGCAGCAGAGATGTTAGTGCCCCATGGGATGGCCGAGCACTGGAGAACGCCCAGCAGCTGCCTTGGGAGTGAGCGAGAGGGTCCAGGCAGTGCAGGGAGGGGCCGTGGGCTGGCCACATGGAGGAAGGCCAAGGACCACCGTCACCGAGGTCATGGGTGGAGGAGTGAACACCGACGTCTGGGGAAGCCAGGGCTTGGGGCCCCTGGGGTTCCCAGGGAAAGGGCGTGAGGGGATGCACGGGCATCAACAGTGTCACCCTCCCAAATTTTTTTGCTCTGTGCACTGAAATATCAACCTTAATATGCAGCAAAAAAACACAATTAGGAGAATCTGTTTAACCTAGCTCTCACAGTTGGGTTTTCTTGTTGGTTTGGGTGTTTTTTCCAGGAAGATGACTTCACAAGAAGAAAATTGAAACTCCAGAGTGAGAAATGCAAGAAATGTTACTGAAGCCAGATGAAGTATTTGAATTCAGTTTAAATATCCAGGTATCTATAACCTCTGCTCTTTTTACTGAATGGATTAGGAGGTCCACAGAGACTGTACAAGTTTCAGTGAGTCAGAAGATACTTCAAATACTCAAGTGCTTAGTACATCTTCCGTTACCAGCATAAGCATCTCGCATCTCATGTTGTTGTCCTACAAAATATAGTATCCTGCATAAAAAACCAGCAAGCTTTAAACTTTGATCTCCAGGTTGTTCAGGTAGTCCAGAAAATTACTCAGAAGTGTGGTAGGGTGCCCACTATACTGCAGCACTAATTGTATCTATGTTCACTGATGCCTGTTATTTAAAGCATTTTCTGAAAAAGCAAGCTGCTGTGAGTTACCAATGCATGGCCAGCTTAAAGAACGGCAGCCTCTAAACCAGAAGTTTCTGTCTGTACAGATTGTGCAGCTGTTGTAAAAGAAAGTGAGTTTGGCAAATGGCAGACTGGAAGGGGTGTGCCACTAGGAAAATCTTGAGAGAGAGAAAAGTCTGATCATCTCTTGCTTAGTATTAATTTTGAGCAAGACAAAATACTCTACTGCAGTGGATGGTAATTACTGTTAATAACAAAAACAGTAGTTAAAAAAAATCAAAAACAAAAACAGAAGCCCAAGACTTCCAGAAAATAAAATTTTTTCAATAAAACAAGGCAGGATGGAAATAACCGAGCCAAAATCATATCTTGCTATAATATTTGCATTGTGATGTCAATTTTTCAACATTTTAATGAAGGAATGAGGTTTCATCCTGGCCCATTCGCATTCTTTTGGAGCTTCCTTCCCTCACCTCCACCACTATACCCAAGGGTGACACCCTATGATCCACCCACTTGGATCTGGAAAACCAGAGCATCACACCCATTTACCAGATGTGTCACCTCCAACATGTCCAGATGGACTCAACCCTCCTACAAACAAGGCTTCTGGAGTCTGTGCTCAGTATGACGCTGCAGTGACTACAGGGAAGCCTCTTCAGAACGTATGATGTATTTGTCCCTGGCAACATAAAACAGCACAAAAAGACTGAAATAATAAACCCTCTTCACTTCTTATGCTACCCAACTCCAGATTTTCCTCCATGCTAATTTTAAATACCCAGTTAGATGCTGACTAACTGAGTATTTAAAATTACATTTTAATGTTTACATCCCTCTGTATCAGAAGTTTTGGAGAGATAGAGAGAGATTTTCAAGACAGGCTGAACATCAGATCTTTTAGTCATGCCAGGATTTCTTTGTTCCCACCTGGATGTCATGTGTGGTAAGAACCTGAGCTACTGCACATGAACAAGTTAATTTGTGTGTATCAACACTGTTGATTACACAGCATATTTTACCAATATTCTTCATTAAACATCAAGCAATTGAATTAGAGCTTTTGCATGATTTCTGGATACCCAGTAAGAGCTCCAGGAAGAGTTAACTCTGCAATTCCACAATAGTCACCAAGTCCATGACCTCCTAGAAGGTATTTAAAAGGTCACACTTGTCAATTAATATCTATCTATAAAAGTAGTGTTAGTAGAGTATTGTTATAAGTAGAAATCTCCCGGGTTTTTTGTGTTTATATGTGATAATGTTCCAGTAAAAAAAAAACCAAACAATTTGTTACCTTAATGTCATGTTTAAAGTAACAGATAATGTTATGATTTTGTAGCTTTCTTTGCTTTCCTGGCCCCCTCTGCTCACAGATGTTAATACAGAAAAGGATATTCCTTCCTCTAACACTTTCTGTTTGTTTTGTGGATTTTGGAGATATCTCAGGAGTTTTGTGCAGTTTACTCAAACTTTCCCCTGCAATTTTACATCTTACATAGCAGATAATATGAGAGGTCCATGAAGAGAATTTACCCAGTAGATTTCTCGTGTAGAGTAGACTTTTCACCATAAAGCCCCAATATTTCCAGCAGTTGCAACACCTACAGGTCAGCTACTGACCTTGTTTTAACAGTATCATGTATTATCACTAAAATGTGTGCCTCAAGATACACCAGATCTACAGCCTAAGCAAACCGATTAGTTCCAGACATCGATGTCATTTTTTGCTCTGATGTCTTCCACACATGATCTACAGAAAGATTTTGGCAAAGGCCAAAAATGCACATGTGACTTCTAACTCCTAAGTTACACTGAGTTCCTTGATGAGCTTTTGTTCACTAAGAACAGGAACTCCTGCACTTTCAGAAGACTATATGAAGGATTAGTTATCTGGTTCCCTGTGATGATTAATTGTTTATCAGAACTCTGAAAATTGTTTTTCTAGATAATTTTTTAAAAGTTGGCTGAAGATGTAATCCTGGTGTGTCAAGGGGGTTTCTTTCTGACATAAGAACGAAAGAGGAATCATCCCCATTACTGTGGAAGAAGGTTCACCAAGTGATTGAATAAATGGAAAGAGGCAGGAAATGAAGGTGCTATCAAGTCAATACACATGTACCAAAGCATGAGTGGGCATTACTCACATAGGTATGAATAACACTTTTTGATGTCTATGCCATTTCACATTAGCCCAGGATGTTTCACATGCACTCATGATTATGGAAATAGAAACAGACTGTGAGTCAGAGAAAAAGTTGAGTCAGAATGAATTTGTGAAGTAAGTAGAAAGGAATGATCGTGGCCATTAACTTTGCCTATGAAAAGTAGCAAGGCAAGACCAGCCAAAGAACAAAAGCAAAAGGGGCACCCAAAGGGCAACTGGGTGAAATTGCCAAGGTGCATTGACAGCTAAAATGACAGGTATTTCTATTATCTGTAGCAGTTACATCTGCGTGTTACAGAAGCTCAAATGACAGTTTATGTGAATATTTCGGGTATTTTTTGTTAATATTTCCCTCTGCACTTGTTGTGTTCATTATCTAAGACATGTCCGTACCTTCACTAAACAAGGTAAAATATAACTGCTTCCCCATGGACAATGTAGGAAGTCAACAGGAGTCCTCTCACAGACTGTGTATATGAAGGAGACATAGATAGTTGACTTCTTGATATCTGCTTCATTTCGCAGAGCTTGAAAGAGCTAGAATACTGTAGTTACAAATGTGACAAGGAAAACATGCCAGAGAAACTTTCTGCAGGAAAATGGGACCAAAGAAAATCAGGTTTCTTTAGAAGATGCTGTAGTTTTCTGTTTTAGCTAGTGAACAGATAGTAAAAGACTAGAGCATTTTAGTGTTGCAGCTCTGATTTACTGAAGGTTGTGTTAAGGGACAGGGTAATGTTAGCAAGATGTCAGTTTTATCAAATCATATTTCATTTAGTGTCTTGGGTTTGGGTCAGTAATTCTCTTAACAAAGAATTTTGCTTCCCAACATTAATGTAACATCCTGAAACAGAAATCTAACTGACCAAAATAATTTACAGCTCTTAAAGTCAGAGAAGATATATTGCACACAGATACTTCTGAACATCAATAATTCAGCATGGTAGGAAAAAGTCACCCTGTAATAACCCTATAAAATTCAGCCTAGATTTTTTTGTCATACGTATATATAAGTTTGGAATACATCATGAAATTCAGAACAGTTCAGATGAATTGGTTAAAGATGCTGTCTTGTTGGAAAGACAAAATTTGCAAAGACAGGCAGTCTCTTTATTAGGTCAATTTACATCACTGACAAAATAAACAAGCTTTCAGGCACACAAATACTTGACCAGGTCTGAAACAGCAGAAGCATTTTGCAGAGCTAGACACAAATAGAGATCAACACTCTGCGTTTAACTTGACTGTTGAACAGTGAGACCTGAGAGAAAAAGTTGCAGGCAGCCAAGGAGTGATGGTAGGACATGACCATGGAGAGAGGTGGTGATTATTTCACGTGGGTCAGAAAGTAAAAGAGGTAATACTAATCTGATGAATATGTTAATCTCATCATGACCATTACTACTTTACAACAGAAAGCATTGGCTTTTTTCTGATATTTCTGTCATTTCAAAGAAGAAAATGCCATCAATCTTGAACAGAAAGCCCAGGTTCAGCCAGGTTTTGCTGACCCAGGAAAGAAAATGAACTGAATTTTTTATTACTTTTTGAACCTGACCCCTCAAAGGAATAAATTTTTCATCTTACTAGTGAAGTCAGCCCCACCATCCACCTATGTGTTGTTCCATAGTTATGACAGTACAGAATAAGGTCTTGACCTTGCAGATGTGTATGTGTCTAGCATAAGAATACTCCTATTGATATCACTGGATGAATTATATGTTTAGCATGCGTTACAGTGTTGGAGATTTTCAAGACTGTGCAAATCTAGAGCATTTTTTATTTTAGCAAGCTCAGGAAAGTTTAAGAGTTAATTTTAAATAAAAGCACATTAGAAGCTAAAAAGTCATGATTGTCATCAAAATTGTAATCAAGAATTATCTTTTGACATCACAGGCCCCCCTACCTAAATTGATGCTATTTGAAAAGCTTGTTGACAACACCAGCAGAAAAGCCATCCACGGACTGCATCAACACAAACCCGCTGTCTGGTCTTAAAACAGCTCCTTCGAATGATTTATTGAAGGTGAGAATGGCAGTGTGTGAAGAAATCCAAACACTGTCCAGTCAAGATACAGCATTTTCAGACTGAGAATCCTTCTGTGATTTCTGCCACAGGAAATCCATCAGCCTCTCCAAGCCAGGGAGCCTGGCAGAGGTCTGCTCCACAAGTGTTTTGGGTCTAGCTGCTCTGCCCTACTGAATGTATACTGCTCTGCAGTAACCAGTCCCAGCTGGCTCCTGGAAGAGGCTCTCAAACAACTCCCTAGCCAAAAACAACAACAATAATCAAACTATATTAAAATTTTTCCAAATGCCAGCCCATGCCTGAGTTTATGGTGTTTGCAATAGCATATGAAGATCCATATGTTGTTTTTTGTAACGTCAGCTTTGAATTCGTCACTTCTTCCTGCACCAAGTCTCTTTTCTTCTGTGTTTTGGATATTGTAGTATCAACCACATCTGAGATTTTCTCCGTCTGCTGCCTCATTTCTGAACAGTGCTGTGCGACATAGAGCCTTTGCCCAACATGATCCAGGGCTTTAGCCGTCTTCTCTGAGATTCTTGTAAATGTGAATGACAATCACCAGTAAGTCTTACTGCGGACCAGGTACATCCTTTTGAATGGTGATTTGTAACATTTATACCTATCAGGAGTTTTCTGTCACATGCTTTGCACTCAATGCTGACCAAATTTCCCGTTAGAGAACTTTTTTAGCATCTGGTAAAACACAGTGTAAACACAATTTGGAACCCCCAACCCAACCGCAAGATTGGCTTATCAGCTGCAAATCAGTCATTCCTGGAATCAGTAAAACACCAAACAGACTAGCACCACCTGTCATCAGAACCAAAGATACTTCTGTATCTTCTGAAACCCTTTCAGTTCTATTTCTCCATTCAGATTGCTTTCTTTTCTTTTCTTTTCTTTTCTTTTCTTTTCTTTTCTTTTCTTTTCTTTTCTTTTCTTTTCTTTTCTTTTCTTTTCTTTTCTTTTCTTTTCTTTTCTTTTCTTTTCTTTTCTTTTCTTTTCTTTTCTTTTCTTTTCTTTTCCTTTCTCTTTTTTTCTGATCCCAACTATTCTTCAGAGAGTCTAAGCCACAAGAGTTTTACTTCACCCATTTGTTTTTGTTTTTCTAATAGCACAGTCACCTTTTGTATAAGAACTAAGTCAATACCATATGACTTTTCTAAGAGCATCTTCAAGGTAACTCATCCAAAAACTTGCTCCAAAAAAAAGCATCTTCAGCCAGATCATAAGTAGGTGGTATTTTTCCCCTCTCTTGGTCTTACAAAATCTAGTCATAAAGTTATATTTTCAAACTTATGTGAGTTTTTGTCATATTCTAAAATCCAGGAGGGAATAAGCCATTAAACAGGAAATGAAGCTTTTCTTTTTCATCAAAAAAACAAAAGTCTGAAAGTCTTTTGTGCATTATTATCGAGCAAAAATGCAAAGTCTGAAATGAAATTTAACTAAAGAACCTCCCCAAATTACTTACAAGTGGGATGCTCCTTTGTCATCAGCATCCCTAGAGTTTTTGTGAGACTATCAGCTAATTCTCCATATGGTATGTTGTAAATAAAGTATCACATGAATGCTTTTCTTCCTGTAGCAGAACCAAGTGATTAATGCAACTCTGCTGTGCTCTTCGCCCTTCACTGTAATGAGTCACGCAGGCTGGATAATGGTGGCCTCGCATCCTTTTCAGTTAGGGTTTATTTGAATATTTGTTAATTTTTCAGGGCCACTATAATCAGGATGTTACGTATTAAAGGAGGCGTGCAAGATTACAGCTTTTGACACTCTCCCATCTTAAAAATAAATTTAGCAATTATGATAAGATGAAATCATCTCCTGTTTTTCTGAGAAATGGGGAAAAGCTTTATTTAAAAAAAAAAAAAAAAACAAAGAGTCACTGGTCTCAAACTTACTTCATTAGGAATTTTAGGACTGAGTAACCAACAGAAGGATTCCTCGTTCAAATGCTAATCTTCTCAGCCCATGAGCTAAATGCTTCGGATCTCTGCCTGGGGCATGAAAGAGCATGCACTGGCAAGCAGCAATTTGTGTTGTACCCTGAGTGCCAAGGCAGCTCCCCCAGTCTTTCCATGCCTGTAATGGAGAGCTGATACATACAACAGCACGTGTCACTCTTCCCCCGCGCCCTGCCTGTAGCTGTTCATTGGCAAGGGCAACCTCCCCACAGACTTCAGTGGTCAGACACACAGATACTTGACTGGACTCAGTACTAAGGGTGAGAGGGGTGATAAAGACATTTGACTCTTCACAATCCTAGAAAAAAAAGGAAACAGAAAACAAAAACTAATCAGCCACACCAGTCTTTATGTACTTCTGCAAATCCTATCAATCACTAAGCTGTGGCAATAGCCTCGGGCACAGCAGGGAGCCAGCAGCCTGTGTGGCCCTCATTGCAACCCCTTGTTGAATTCAGACCCTAGAAGCATCAAGCATCATTCATTTTTTTCTTTTGTAATCTGTGTGCTTAATTAATATCTGACACCCTTCAAGCACAGGTCTAACCACTTATGACAAGCAGAATATATCTTCTCCTGTATAGGCCCTCCTCCCCCTTAATGTCAGTAGCAAAAACAGGACCAATCAAAGTCTTTCTGTGACTTTGATTTCCATGGTTGCCAAGGTTGGTACTCATCTCATCAAATGCAGATGTTTACATCTGCACAGCCCTGGATGCTCCTAGAGCACAATCTCTTCCACGCTGTGCAATGTGAATCACACAGAGTGTCTATTGCTTCAAAAGGTCCTTGGTAAGATCTACTTGTCTGAACTGCAGATATCCAAGGTTTAAATCTTGCTCAAAGCACTGGTAGAAATTTGATTTTTTTTTATATACAAATATTTGAGATGATCAGATGCCAGAGGTCTTACTTGTGATAAAACTCTTTATAGAAGGAAACGGGATTTTATTTCTTACAGAATTTCTCCAATGAGAAACATATTTGCTTCTTCGTGTCTGCTGAAATGTTAGTTTATAAGGTTGCAGAATATGTTTCTGAAATCTGTTGCTATTAATTGTTCATTAAGAGACATGTAGAATCAATGTTTATAAAGAGGTTGCACAGACTTGTAAAAAGACTATTATCTTGTTTTCTCTGTCTTGTCTGTCCAATTTAGAAAGAGGCTAGGGCCACTGGCTGACTATGTGGTTTTGGTTGTATATTCAGCTGTTTTGAACACTTGTCAGCAGAGATATTTTTCAGTACACAGGTGGGAAGATATTACAAACATTTGATCTAGCTGCAAAAGTGGTCACCACAGATACACACTGAGTAACTGGAACATCAGTGGGCTGGTTCAGTTTAGTGCAGGGATTTTGAGAAGCAAGCAAGTAAAAACCTAAAGATATGCCTAGAAAAACTGCAAAGAGACCATAGCAGAAGACTGCTCATTAGAAGGTCCCTGCCTACCCTGCCTATATAACGGTTTCCTTTTATCCTGAATTCTGACTTTCAGTTAAATGTGAAACTGCTAAAATTTACCAGGAGACAGGCATGGTTGGTTTTAATGAATGCTATCAAGGCTACATAGACAAAAAAGTGAGAGCATATGTCTACATGCTGTAATAAAGCGTAACAGACAGATTTAGCCCAAACGAACATAAGCAAAGCTAGCTCTGGTAGCGTAAGTTGCCCATGTTAGCCCAGAGCTGTGCTTGAGCTTATCAGCCTTGTGGAGAGTAGAGGTCTTCTCACAGAGACAGAGTATATTTTGACATGAGCTGGCATCTCCACATGACACTGTGCTGCATGCTTCGGATGTAGCTGTTCACTTCAGCATGGCCCACGTTTTTCAGCTTGACGCCCAGCCGTGCAGTGAGGGCATGCCACAGCCCGCCTCATCCTCCATTTCCAGAAGCAGAGACACGTGCACTGAGCAGAGCCCTCTCGGACCACCATGGTGTCGATAGGATACTGGTGCTCCAGCATGGTTTTACTTTAACCTTCAGGTGATTAAATAATATGCTGTAATTGAGCCAGAACCTCCAGAAAGGACTGGCCCGTATGAAAAATAGTGATTGGGAGGACAAGATGCTCTTCATCTCTCTGCGTACACACACGTAAATTAGCCAAAGTGCCTCTGAAGCTGTTGTATGCAGCTTTGCATTTTCTAATAACTTTTTATGGCTTTTATACATTGGAAACAGAAATCCCATTCCATAAAATTAATCTCCCACAAAGCACATTCTTTAGAAGTACTTCACTCTACTACCAAAATCCCCTTCTCTGCTTGTGGATCATGGTTTTGCCTTCCTCTCCAAGTGTAGCTACTCATGCCTGCTGGAAATAGTGGACAAATGGCTACATCTGACAATCCTAGAAGGAATTCAACTGTGAAATGAACTGCCTTTAGAGCTAATGGACAAGAGGCAATATCTGTTTTCACAGATCACATTCAGCAGACTCATCATAACCCAGATTGTGCTTACATGACTCCCTGTGTCTACTGCTATTCCAGAGGAGTGTTTCTCTGGTCTTCCCCTCCTCTAAGGGGAATCTACCTGCATGGGAAGAAGGGAGCAGATCAAGTGCAGAACATATGTTTGTTTCCTTTAGTTTACACAGAAGTAAATGTGCAGAGATTTCACAAAGAGTTGGAGGAAATGTCAAGTTCTCCTTTTTCCTAGTCAACAGCATGGGACGAGAAGTGTGAGGTGGTTCTGATGTTCATGAGTGAGCCTTGCCAGCAAGACAGCGGTAGCACAAGGCATGCCTTGCCAAGCGAAGGACCTACAGACAGGCAGAGCGAACACATGTCCAGCTTCCTACTTCCTAGAAAACAGAAAAAAAGGTTGATGTTACCAAGACAAGAAAGGACACAGATTCTCAGCACAGGGGAAGCTGGAAACTCATGACTTCAGTCACAAGGAGGAAGGCTTCATTCCCACATCCACTTGCAACAGAAAAGGGACAAGTCCTGCTGGTGGGAGGCTCAGGGCTGGACACCTCTCTCTTCAGATTAGGACCAACACAATCAGAATAATTTTTCAAGTGTTAGTGACCAGTGACCCCTTCTGTAGGAAGGAGAAGTACCCCTTTGCCAGCCAGACCTATCATCACAGCAGATTTGGTGCCAGAGCAGCTTTGCTTGGAGCCCAGATCCATGATACTGCAGAGAGATTGCCAAGGCCCAGACAGATGCCTGACTGCTCCTCTTTGTTGCTCATCCACATGCATACCAGTGATACAAACACAGAAAACCTTGAGCAGACTAAAGGTGACCATTAAGCCTCAGGAAGAAGGCAGGGGGGATTGAGGGCCCAAGTGGTGTTCTTGTTAATCCTTATAGTCACAGAGGGAGGCCGTGAAAGGAGCAGACACAACTGGCAGACCAATGTCTGACTGTACAGCTTGGGTCACTAGCAGGGATGCAGCTTCCTTCACCATGTTGTCTTGTCTGATTGTGGGCAAGGACTGCTGAGAAGGGAGGGGACCCATTGGACCAAGAGAGAGAGAGCTATATGGTCATGTTTGTTGAACTGCTGAGATGTTTAAACTAGATTCACCAGGAAACAGGGGCTGAAGACCAGAGGTGAAAGAGAAGCTGCAAAAGGAGGAGATGTGCAAAGGAGAAGGCCCCCGGAGGGACTTTTGTTTCCTGCTCTGAGGTGAAGTTCATTCAGAGGTTTTCTTCTACTCATGTGCAGAGCCTAGACAACAAAGGGACCCACGAGTCCAGACACACAAAGCTACAAGACTGGGATGGTGGTGACATGGTAGGATGCTGCACCCACAATTGGACCATGGTTCTGGATGACTACAGGCTGATCAGGCAAGGCAGGCAGGGAAGAAGAGGGGAAGCAGTCACGCCCTGTGCTAAGCAGCAATTTCACTGTGTAGATCTCCCGTATGAAACTGGAAGTGAGCCTCTAGCTCAGTACCACAGAGGGGAAACAGCACAGGGAAGGAACACGTGGGATGCTGAAATGTGACCCCTTGGCATTTCCTCTAGAAATCAGATGTCTGTGCTGGGCACCCATCTCCTTCATGGCAGCTCCCCAGGGGATCACGCCTGGTGATCCCTGAATAAGCCCCCATTTTCTCCTCCAAAACTGGAGTCCCAACGCTGCTGATCACCTTCCAGCCTTCCTCTGGACCCCAACCTCCAGCATCTCATGGTTGTTGCAAGGGGGCTGCCCTGGGTGACCAGAGCTGCCACAAGCTCTACCCTTGTGAGCAGCAACTCAGGCTGGCAAAGAGAAGGTTAAGGGACACTGTAATGGCAGCCTACTTGGATGTCAATTGCAGAGAAGATGACCAAATCCCTCTTAGTATTGTGAGACAGATTATATGACCAAGGACAACAGGCACAATTTGCTGGTCAGAACAATCAAGCTGGGCATTGGGAAAACCATAATATAAAGATACTGCAATACTGGGTCAGTCTGTTCAAGAGGTGATGATATCTCTGGCCTTCTGAACTAAGCTGGACAAAACCATAACAGAACTGATCTGACACTAGCAGCACTCCTGCTCTGAGCAGGAGTCTGGGCTAGGTGACTGCAAGGGCTTGTTTCCATCCAACATTTCTATGGCTCTGCAACTCCTCTCCCCTTATTTGTTTTCCTGTGTGGGAAGCTAAGCTGCTCCATCAAGATCTAGCCTTTAGTGTGCCTGAGAGAGGCTTTGCCAAAAAGTCACCAGGCCAGATCTGTCAGGGGAGGACAGGTTGTCATTGTCAGCATTCTTGGGGAAGCGTGAAGAGTAATCATGCATTTATTTTTCTATCAAATTATCCACCTGCCTAGCACTATCTTGCATGTTACGTGTTTGTACAGACAGGGAGAACTGTACTTTAGGAAGCAGCAAACAGACTGTTCACCACCTGGTTGACAACCCTAACGCATTCTGGCTTTCTGAGGGTCGTTGATTCTTAGCCTTCAGCTGCAGGTTAAATGTTGCTGTGTTGTGGTCTCTGGATGGGTTGATCAACAATGTTGTTCAACAAGGCCAACTGCAACATCCTGCATCCGGGTCAGGGGAGTCCCCCATATCAATACAGACTGGGGGATAAAGTGATTGAGAACACCACTGTGGAGAAGGACTTGGGGATACTGGCGGATGAAAAATAGGACATGACCTGGCAATGTGCTCTTGCAGCCCAGAAAGCCAACTGTGTTCTGGGCTCTATCAAAAGCAGCGTGGCCAGCAGGGCAAGGGAGGTGATTCCGCCCCTCTGCTCTGCCCTGGTGAGACCCCACCTGGAGTCCTGTGTCCAGCTCTGGAGCCCTCAGCACAGGAAAGACATGGAGCTGTTGGGGCAGGTCCAGAGGAGGGCCACAAAAATGATCCGAGGGCTGGAACACCTCTCCTGTGAGAAAAGGCTGAGAGAGTTGGGGCTGTTCAGCCTGGAGAAGGGAAAGCTCCAGGGAGACGTTATTATGGCCTTTTGATATATAAAGATGGGCTTATAAGAAAGCTGGAGAGGGACTTTTTACAAGGGCACGTAGTGATAGGACAAGCTGAAAGAAGGTACATTCAGATTAGATATAAGGAAAAAATTCTTTACGATGAGGGTGGTGAGGCACTGGAACAGGTTGTCAACAGAAATTGTGGATGCCCCCTCCCTGGAAGTGTTCAAGGCCAGGTTGGATGGAGCTTTGAGCAACCTCATCTTGTGGAAGATGTTCCTGCCTGTAGCAGGGGGGTTGGAACTAGATGACCTTTAAAGGTCCCTTCCAACCCAAACCATTCTGTGATTCTATGACTATGATTTCACAAGTGCGATAACAGCCTCTTAATAAGGGAGCTGTATTTTTTGGTTCAGCATGTTTACGGCATAGGAATAAATGAAAGGTAAATAAACAAAGCAATTACCTTTTTGCTTTGATCAAGAAAAAAAAAAAATTCCATCTACCATGACAGAAATAAGAATCTTGAGCCAGTAAAAAGGGGATTTCTGTCATGGAAAAGATAATCTTTTTTTCTTTCAAACTAAATTGAGCTCTAAAGCCAGCAGTTATCACAAAAGATTCGCTCCTTCAAAAAATTACTTTGTATGACTGCAAATTTTCAGCTCAGTAAACACCATTTTGAACCTCTTTTTTCTAGAAAAACAAAGTGTATTTTGAAGAGACATTTTTTTTCACTCTGAAAACTTTTTTCTCCAAAAATAACTCCAAAGAGCAATCCGCTGAAATCTGTATCAATTTAAGAAATACATTTCACTAGCGCGCTCTTCTTTCTAGAGACAGCTGTTCAACAAATGTTTTTGAACAGCTCTCATGGAATCTAGATGGGGAGTTTTGAGGAAATATGCGTCGCCTTCATGTGATGATCAGGACAGTTTAGTTGTTAGAAAGCTTTAGCTACAACATGTATGTCCTCTCCATCAGGAGACAGAAGTTGAGGTATCCTACCCTCCCTGTTTTATGTGGTCACTAAAACAACATAAAAGTGGCCAGATTCAGTTAGTGGAGACAGATCTTGTTCAACATGATAAAGCTTATACACAAAGCTCTTCTTTCTTTCCCAAATGTACTCAGAAGATACACTCTAATCTTGTAAAATATACAAAGTACACTGCTATTAAATGCAGTGGTAACCACTTGCAAGAATAAATATGCTTCTTTAATGCTCATCTTCCCCTTTTGTGTCAAGATGGGAGAGTAAGAGTGGAGTGCATGTCTCCTCAAGGAGAGGAACCTTTTTAAATAAAGTTCACCAAGACTTTTACATGGCCGTAATTAAAAGATATTTTAAAAGAATATTTATTTTGCACCTCCTATTCATGATCTGTTAGTCCTGTACTACACTCCGAGATCAAAATGCAATATAAGCACAGACCTTTCCACCTCAGTGAAAGATGTCTATTTCCCATCCATTAACATTTCTGCAGAGTGCCTTTATGGGATAACCAAAAAAAACATCCTGGAAATTTCTGATATAACTTCACTTCTTTTTCCCCCCTCCATTTCAAACAAGGGCCAGATGCACACTCTGAGACTGAGTCATAGTGAAGGGCTTTTTTGTTATTTAATTACAGTTTTTAATTAATATGAGAAAGCGTAGCTGATCCTAAATGGTGGTAGCAGTTGACAAATTACAAGAGCACTCCATGCCCACAGAAAAACTAATGCTGTGAGGAAAGCACAGGCGATCAACACTAGTTTCTAATCAGTTACATTTCAAAGAAATAGTTTTTCCAAGTGTCTTTGTGCATGTGGGATTACTATCATCTTTGAAGTTTAAAACATTTTCAAGATCTGGCTAGGGGCAAATTAGATAAGAAGGTGGCTATGCAATTAAATTAATACTTTGGAAAGCTCATATGGTTATAAGATCCAAATACTTACCCTGATAAAATGCTGCCAGCACTTTAAAAAGGTGTACTGACTTATTTTTTTACCTATAAATTCTGTTGCTGACAGATTCGGCACGTGCGTGATTCAGTGCTTAGCATGGGTAACATGATTCATCCAGGTTTCTGAACAGTTGTCCAAGATGAAGGCTCTAGTGAAGACTCCAGCGCTGTGAATTGACTTCCACGCAACTTGGCCGTGCTCACGGTAGAGCTTAGCGAGCCTTGCTGAGCCGAGGTTTGGTGCTGTTTTCCAGCACAGCCCACTGAAACAGGGACCAAGAACATCTGCTTGAGGTGGTGCCAGCCCCATCAAGTCCCACCCGTGATCACAGGACTCGCTGTGGTACTCCCCTTCCCACTCACCAGCCGGGGCCTCTGAGCAGCCCTGCCTGGTGCCAGCCTTCCCTGGGCAGGCGGGGCTGCCCCACAGCCAGGGACAGGCACCACGCGGAGACAGATGCTCTTGCAACAGCCTCTCCCACGGCACACAGTTTCCCTGTGCCATCTTTGTCACCTCGTCTGGCACGCTCATCGCATGCCTCCACCACCTGATTGAATGCCTGCCCCCATCACTGTGCAGGATTCCTGCACAGGACTTCGCTAACTCGAGAGGCCTGTTGTGATGGGCTCTCAGATCATGTCTCTGCATCTCCTTTCAGATTATGTGGGTTTGGACTGTCAATCTCTCGGTGACAAAGCAATAAATTCTCTCCACAGAGCCAAGTGGTTTTGTAAAATGCATTCTGAATCATATCAACCAGATGCCTTTATAAAGCTGCATTTGTGACCGACTTGATAAAAGAAAGGGAGTTGCGAACTGAAGTATATCTTAACCTTTAAACCTCTTGAAAAGTCAGCTAACTGTATGGAGCAACTGTAGGCAACTGAAAAGGGGGTGTTATCTGGGCCTGTGCACATAAATCTTCATTTCAGTGAAAAACCCCAACAGAAGTAGTCTCATTTTTTAAGGCAAAAAAAAAAAAAAAAAGTCTCATCTGTGTTTGCAAGAAGAAAGAGCCAACCCTTCGTGCAGACTCCATTCATACAACCTTTGGGAGCTGAGCAGCAAGCGTTCAAAGTGATTCACTATGATTCGCTCCAAGAGAAGTTAGATACCTGTGTTCTTTTGAAAATCCTATTATGTGGTAGTTTGCCTCTTCAGATGCCTGAATATTTTAAGAAGTCTGCCCTGGTTTGCCTGTCATGTACACACAGTTAAGGTGAGGCATTATCACCATTTTCTAAACCTGTGGGTGGAGATGCACAGAAGCTGAATTGTTTACCCAGGGAAGCACACAAGAACAGTCTCACTGGGTTAGAGCAAAGAGCTACTCAGCCCAGGAGACTGTTCTGAACAGTGTCAGCCATGGAGACTTAGGACAAGGCTGTAAGTAACGTGTCTTCAGTTGTATTTCCCCTGTTTTGCCTTCACAGCTCCGACTGAGTGTTAGCACAGGGACTTTTGGAGACAGAGTTGCATCCAGCAGACCATGTTCAACAGCCATCAACAGAGAAGTGAGCTGAGAATGGATCAGACCCAAATTTTTAGCCTCCTGCCTTGTAGGCTGGATCCTTGTAAAGGATGGCTGAAGCCTGGAATCAGGTTGACCTTGAGACTGAAATCTCCTGAAGATGAAAGCATGAAACAGTTGTCCCCTGGGAAGCTGCAGACAGAACTCAGCCTGGCTTCAGGGACACAAGGTTTTCACATGGTCTGTCTCACAGGATTTAAATTTTTCATCTGGAACCTAGATCTACTGAGGTGAACAGAAGTGTTACAAAACCCCACAGAGCCAGTTGTGCCGTTAAGTTTGATGTCTGTGAGACAGAGCAATGTGAATCACTTATCACTGTTGTTACACGCAACGCTCTGTAAGAGGAATCACTGAGAGCTCTCAAGAGCACTTCAAGGTTTGCTTTGCTGCAGTATCTGTTGCAGAGGACTGCATTTTCCCTTGTAATGTACTGCTTTAGAAGGAATCCCAACAAGGTAAAAATTTCTTCAGCTATTCTGGCATTGTAATTTTAATAAGTATTTTCCTTGTTGGTTACAAATTTCCATAGTATTCAATGCAAGCAAAGCAAGGAAGGAGTCGCTGCAAGCAATGTCAACTAACAACTGAAAGAATCAACGAATTCACCTGCCAGGCATCACTCACTCATCAGGTTGGCTTTCATTTTCCTGAAACACCCACTAGTGATTAACAGTACTTTACTTGCCCACTAAAAAGAAAAAGCACACTTCTGAGAATTTGGGTGTATTGCCTCTGGTAGGATGTTTGTGGTGGAGGGAGGGGTAGGTTTTGCAGCTCATTCCAAGAAAACCAATGCATTCACTTAAAGAACAAAGTCTCACAGGGTGAGAAACAGAGGACAAGTGGGAATGGCACTGCAGCAGCATGGCTCCTTGGAAACTGAACAAGGTTACAGGAGCATCTCTGGTTTAGCCAGTCAATGCTGCAAAGTTCTAAGCGTCTCCATCCTGATGGAGTTAATGGACACCCAAAATCCTGAAGGAGGAGAAATATTTCTAAACTAAAAACTCTTCTACTCAGCTCTTTCTTTTTGTTGAAGCAAAAAATCACTTTCAAAATCAGTGAAAAGCTGATCCAATAGCTTATGCAAGTGAGTTTCTTGCCAAAAGAACGAGTGCTGGAACAAATGAATAACTTAAGGAAAAATGGGAATATAGTGGTAACATCTAAAATGATTTAACAAAGTGTCTGAGCCCATTAAAAATACAGTATTTTTTACTAGACTAAAACTGAAACATGTATTCATATTTTGAAATAAAAAGCAAAACCTAAATGTCATCTTGGCAATTATTAAGCAGTTACATTTATTTCAAAAGAAACAAAAAAAAAATTAAAGGTTACATTTATATAGCACAACGCAGTATCATGTAAAGATGCCCAGACTAGCCCTAAACATAGATGCTGGAGAAGGATATTGCCAAGCAAACAAGGAGACTCTCAATGCAAATATAACCTGCTGCTTAGGAAGGGTCGTGAACCAAGGCAGGGCCATGCTGTGACAACCAGGTCCCTCCTAGAATCAGAATTAGCTAGTAGGGAACTGGTGTGAAAATTTCTGGACAGCACTGCCCTATGCAACGTAATCCCAAAGGAGGCTATGTTCGTCTAGACATTTTATCTAAACCTCTTTCTGGTTTCTAGAGGTTTTCAAGGAGTCTTCTAGGCATTCTGTTTGGCTTTCCCTCTTTGCCATGGTAGTCCTCTGCATACTTTATTCAACGTTGAAGGGGGACCAGCTTATAAAATGCAACTGATGCAAAGATAAAAAGTTTTGGGTATTTCAAAAACAAGCGAATAAAGAAGTATTGAGTGAATGTATTTAGGCTCTGTGACAATCCACACCGCTCATAAACTGTGTGTCTGCAGTCCCTGTGGGAACACCAGCCAGGAAGCCAACTCAATTTTGGCTATGCAGACCTTCACCTTGCCAGATGTCCTTTCATCTCCATCTTCAACATAAAATCCCAAGGGCTGCTAGCACAATCCTAAAAGCAAAGATTTACTAAGTGAACTGGCTCTTTCATAAAAATGTGAACATGTCAGACAAAACAACAGAAGGGGATTGATTTGACAGATCATTTCACAGCTCTCCTTGGCAATGAAGCTATCTGGCCAGGGTCTCCATCCCATGGGGATCCTGAGCAGGGTGTCATGTGCTAGCCACATTACGCTGAGATCCACTGGAAGATGCTTCAGAGCAAAAGAAGATCTTGGCAAAGAATGTTGAAACTAAGTTGCTTTAGACAAGGGACAATACAAGAGGTAGAAACAGGTGGATGAGCTAAGAAAGAACAAAAAGATAAATTTGACATGCATGTGCATACATTTTTAATACTGTTTTTATCATATTCCTGTGAAAGACATACATCATTTTTCAATGCGCTCCATGACTGGTCTTTGCACAGAGATCTGCCGTTTCTTGGTCTTTCTCCAGTTAAGTGTTGCCTCAGATATCTTCCTTCTGAGATCCTAACAGGTAAAACCGCTGTCTTCTATAATCTTATCTCTTTCCTCAGTGTGACTCCACTTGCCTCAGCCCCAAAAACTAAAGTCCCAAGATACCTTGGTTAGAGGCTGGAGGAGGAGCAAAGATCACGGTAAGACTCAAGTGTAATTCTCCTGATGATACCAACATATTTCCCCTCCTGCTGGTCCTGAGGTCCTCTGAAAGCCAACAGCAGACGTATAAAACCTCACCAAAAACCTCCCTGTGCAGTAGCCCTACCTCCTTTTCCCAGGCATAACTGTAGACAAATAGCTGACATTTAGCAACAAATTTTTGCTAACATCCAACTTCAAGATTTGAAAAACAGAGAAAAGTGTTTTAGATAGATAGATTTCATTTCTACAATAAAAGAAAAAAATCCTGTGTCTAGATGTACAGGACTTACCTTATTCACTCTGACCAAAAGCCGCCTTGTTCATTCTCTCCAAAGCACAAAGATGTATTGCCTTTTGGAAGTGTTGTAGAAATACTGCCCAGGCATATCTCCAGCTTCTTCCTTTTCTCGCATTTCACAGTTAACCTTATTCATAACTGGCAATACTAGTTTCCCCTTTGGAGGGGGCAGTTCATCTAATTGCTGGAAAAAATCAAAATAGCGCTGGAAAGTATGACCCGAGGAGCCAACAACATTGAAAGTCACAGGCAAACAGAAAGGTAGGCAGGTCATGCTTTTATGAGGAAAGTCAGAAAACGGTGGGTTTTCATGAACTGTGGAAAACAGCTTCATACCTACCAGCTGAGGACATGTTGTATCATAGGGAGTAATCAATAAGAACATGCCAGACGTCTTTGTCCTCCGAGTCGTATCTCCTTTTGTGCACTTTCCTTCTGTTTGTAGCAGCGTGCAGACTGCTACAGGCTACTTTAATGTTTTCTTCTTGCATCTTGCAATTTCCACAAGAGCATTTCAGCGGAGGCACTTCCACTCTCAGCAAAAGCAAACCCTTCCTGTTTGTATAAGGCAAACCAGATGGAGAAAACAAATCATTAATTTATGACTTAGAAGATACATTTTCATGACAGGACTTTGTAACACCCTACACTTCTTTTTTAATTTAATTTTTCATGACATTTGCAAGCAGATAGGAAAATAAAATCAGAAACAGGAGATTCCTCACAGCGGCAGCATGCTGTCCTCAATCCTCAGGCTGCGATTACAGATCCTTCTCTGCCAGCAGCAGCCACAGTTAGGTCTGTTCCTGCTGCCTCGTACTCTCAGCACCCTGCTGCTGGTGGGTGTGAGGGATCAGGGCAGGCGGTGGGGGGAAAGGAGGGGCAGGGATGGGCATTTGGGCATCTGGGGACAGCAGCATCTTCACTCAGCTGAGCAGCAGCAGAGTCGCAATGCCTGGCCACAGCCTTGGCCAGCAGGGATCAGTCTAGTCCCGAAATCCCATCTCCTCTTTGGGTCAGGATGGTCTCCAACAGCAGGCGACCTTTCCTTCCCTGTGCTCCTCCGCCACGTTTAGCAACGCTTGGGAGGGGAGCCAAGATTTTCACCCTCCTGTGTACTGGCCATGATTAGTGCTTCGCACGGATGAACCCACAGTGTCCTGCACACCAGTGTTGCACCCTTTTGCTAGCAGGGGCCTTGGAGCGAGCGTTTGGGGTGACTGCTGAGTGCCCTGGGCTGCAGGAGGGGTCCCTTAGCCCGCGACAGCTCTGCAGGCGTAGGATTGCTCCCTCGCAAATAGCCCAGGATCTTACACTTGCAAGAATCATAGAATCGTTAAGGTTGGAAAAGACCTCTAAGATCATCAAGTCCAACCGTCAACCAAACACCACCATGTCTACTAAACCATGTCCTGAAGTGCCACGTCTACACGTTTCTTGAACACCTCCAGGCATGGTGACTCCACCACTTCCCTGGGAAAGAAGATTTGGGTGGCAAGATTTCCCAACAGCCAGGGGAGGAAAGGCCAGATCAGAAATACTGCTTGTCGTGCTTTAACAAGCCAGAGCGCCTCTTCATCTCCACTGTTGAATAATTGCTGTAGCAAAAGAAAGTGTGTGCTCTCTCTATCTCTGCTTTCACAACTCCTCTAATAGCTTTGCGGAGCAAATGATTTGTGTATCGCCGAGTGCTTTGGATAGCCCTTCTTGGTTTTTTTTATGGACCCCTGTGCATCACAGTTATTAATTACCCGATTCATTGATAATGCTGACACAGAGACAAGGTTATGAAAGTATTCATGCCTTGGAAACTGGATCTGATTGTTGCTTTGTTTGTAAAACTGCTCAGACTGTGGGAACAGTGACAGGCTCTAAGAGGGCAATTTGATTTTTTTAAGTCAGATGAAGCGTCTGCTGCTTTTACTTAATTGCCAACTCTGTTTTTCAGTACTAAACAGAAAACAAATTCTAGTCTATTGCCCATAATGAGCCAATTCCAATTAGGGTAATTACCATGGGATAATTGTAGACTACCTATGGTTAATTAGGGCTCCACTGTCTGTTTACAACACTCCAGGGGTGTAAATATTTTATGATAACCACAGCTTCATGCATTGGTACCACTTAATTTAATATATTGCATCATTGTGATTGGGAAGGTGGGAGAGAAAAGAGGCAAAACCTTGAAATAGATCACAATAGCTGCAACAGGCTCTTTCCCCAGTAGACAACCACCCCCCCTGATAATTTCATTATTATACTGAATGATTCCCTTTTTTTAGGTCATCTTACGTTCACTCAGCAGGAAAAACAAATGCACCAGCATCAGTGCTGGGCTTTGAGCCTCTCTGAGCTTGATGGCAAGCAGAACAGCAAAGGGAGCTGGGAGATGGTGCTGGGCTCGGTCCTCCCTGCACAGTCCCGTCTCTCTAGGGCACCGTGCCAGTGGGACAGCAGGCACCCGCATCCTCACTCCCCCGAAAAACACCATGAAACACAAATAATCTTATCGGGATGAAACAGAGAAAGAATTATTAGTATCTGCAAGTTTTACTTGGCATGAAATGCTGTTGGCTGCTCTGCTTGGAAAAGGGAGTGTTTTTCATTTAGTCATTATTTCATCGAAAATGTGACATGATGAGCGGGAAGAGAGAGAAAAAGCGGGCATTCAGCTTCTGGAGAAATGCACAGGAGATTCCATCTGCAATGAGAACTGAGATTGGGAATATAAAATCCACAGAAACCCCTCAGTTTGCTAACTGGTCCCTCAAAAAATTGTCCTATGTGCAGAAATTAGCATTTAATAGAACAAAGAAGGTTCCCCAAAGCATCTCCATGTGTGGGGTGTGAGAAAGTGTTTTAGTTTTCCAGTTGTGTAGTGTAACTCATGATCTGTTAAAGCCTTTCCTTAAACATACAGAAGTTCAGAATCCCCATCCAAGACAACAGGGAAATTTAAAAAATATCGGTTCTTTCTGCTTCACAATACAGGAAAATACCCACGTCTAACATGGTTTTGGTGGGAGCATTCATTGTAGTTTCCAGCTTTATCAGCACTTTATGACAGAATAATCTCATTCATCTGTAAAGATAAAGTTTAGTAAAAATCTTAGTATATAACCTTTCTTATAGAACAAGCCCTAACCACAGCAGCTGAGTTAATAACTCCCATTGCCAGTCTCCTTCAAGTTAACCTCCCATTCAAGAGACAACTGAGACAACTGCTGATTTTTTTCTCCACTTAAATTATTCTGTTCCCTGAATAATGCTGCAAATAATTTGGAAATGTCCTGCTCAAGTACCTCTGGTGCTCTTCAGCAGAGAAAACTAGGTTTGCAGCACAACTGGTGAAAGCTTCTTTGTATGCCAATACTAACGGGCATTTTTGCTACTGATCATCTTCCATTGACTTCCAGCCAGGACAATAAATCAGACACATATTATTATCAAATCCCTGAGTCTAACTCGGCAGCTAGATGAAATGGTGAGAATTATAGACATCCATGAGAATGATAATGTTTTATTCATACTATGCATCTAACCACTGGATTGTACAAACTGGGGAACTAAATGTGCTCCATCTGCCCCATTTTCTGTGGAAGCAGGAAAAGGGTGGGAGCACTGTAAGCCATTTCTACCTCTTCTGGACACGGCCGCAGTACACTTCTTGACCCATAAATATGGCAGCGATTCCAGGTCCCCTAGCCAGACATAGCCTCTGGGTCTATCCCAAACATGAATCACTGCTGGTGACAAAAGCACAAGTCTATGTGCATTCCCTGGCTTAGTGCCACTCTCTTATCCCTCGTGAAGGATTATTTCAGAATTATTTCACAATCCCTAAATATAGTATAATCATGCTTACAATTTGAGTGGTTATGAAGAAATCTTCAAAAGCATGGAACCTTTTAAAGTGATACCGTACCAGCTGCCTGTGTCTGCAGGCAGTCTGAAGCAGCACTATTGCCAGCTTTCTGGCACCCGGTTCATCTTAGAAACACCACATGATGACAATTGATATGAAAACTTTCTTTTTGCAGTTATTGTTTTTCCTAGTTATTGCTGTTAACAAACTTCGAGCTGATTTTGTGTTCTGTTCATTTTCAGAAAGCTCCCATATCAAACATTTTAGATATTTTCTAGATAGCTGCCAAAAACTACAGGCCACCTTTGGCAACATCGTCAATTGAGACAGGACTGTCTTCATGAGAATTTAAGAGACACAAAAGATTGAAATTGTGGGACAGCACTAAAAAAACTTACATCATGGATGGTACTGTATTTTTAAATTACTGTATGCATTCAGTATTCAAGCCATGACAAAGTATCTGCTGTGCAAGTTGGAGCATTCCTCTGTTTTGTATTTTAACTGAAAAAAAAAAAAAGTTTTCAAAAATGCAGTTAATGGCGCTGCCAGCTTTCTATTGCACTTAATCCAGAGATCTCGCAGGTAATTACAATCTCATTTGCTCCCAGGACTTGACTGAAGGCCAGCTGAGACGCTGGTGTTCTTAGCTACTTGTATATTGGGAAAAGGCAAGGGCAAAGAAATCGCAGTCATTTAAGAAGCTTTTCCAAAGGTGGGCAGGAGAGGAGCTAACCAGGGTTAAATGGCTGTCCTTCATGGAAGGAACATACTGCAGGAGAGGCGTGCTGTGGGAAGGCAGGGGTCAGGCAGAGGAGATCATAGCTGAGGCATCTCAGAAACTGGCTAGTAAGAGAGACGAAGCCCCAGAGAGCAGATCCCTGCCATCGCCCCTCACCTTCCCTGAGCATCACTGAGGCCTGCTGCATCATCAGGAATGCGCTGGTCCTCCGCAAAGTCCGGCAGCCCAGGAAACAGCCTGCCCATTTCTTTTTCTTTCCTTGTGTGTTCACATCTTGCACAAAATGTAGAACTAAGTTTCAGCTTCTGAAGGTATTTTATTAGACTGGCATTTCTTGGCTGCAGCTTGTAGCAACTGAGTGAAATGTGATTTCTTTTCAATGCCAAAGAAAACAAACAGCTGCATTAAACACTTACAGCTCCATCTTGAATAAGATTAACTGTAGTTACCTGACAGTCATGTATTTCATTTCCACTCCTCGTTAAAATTTCAACATCAGTTGTTTGCCAAAAGTAAAGTCTTATTTAAATATGCAAGTTATAAGTGATTTATTTCAAAGCTAAAACTAATAATTCTTACAAGAAAGCCGGAAGCTCATAGAGTAAAGGTAAATACACCTGATCTAATCAAATTTCCCTTTCTTGAACTCACTTTACTTTTTAATAGCTTAAATCACCTCTGAAGGAGAAAAATAATCAATTCACACATGTCTTTGGAGTAAAGCAGAATTATTTTTTGATTGCATTTTGTGGCTAAAGCTATAATATTGTTCTACTCTGAGAAGGAAGCCCATAAATATGGCCTTACATAGGTTTGCTCCAGCAAATTTATCAGCAGTTCATTTCTGAAAAAGCAGGAATAATAATGATGTATTAAACTTTTGAAAAGTATACCTCCTTTAAAAATTATTTTATGGCTATACCAAAAGTAAAGACCAGTAAACAGTTGAGAAGCTAGTTACAATCTCAGGAGGGTAACTGCTGTACACAGCCAATTCTCTTAAAAACCAGGAGGAGGAAGATAATGGAGCAACTGCCCTATGGATACACTTTCGAAGGACTTCAAAAACTATAGCAAAAAAAATCTCAGGAAGGAAAGCTTTATACATAGTAAAGAAATGCTACACAAGAGATTTGGCAAACAGCCAGCTGTCATTACTAAGAATCTATCAGATCTTATTCCTAGGCAAATTATTCTATAAAAGTGGGTCACAGTTGAACAGATCACACTTATTTGGGATATATAAAGGCATAAGGCAGACAAGGAGAGCAAAAATATGAGCCTGATCCTGTTTTATTTGACTCTGTGCTCAGAGCAATACTAGAATATAAATGCAGGGGGCAATATGGCTTTAAGGTAGTTTTTACTTGTATTTAAAGGTGACTCTGAAAAGAACAGAAAATGACAGACCCTGAGAAAACAGAAAATCAGCAAAATGCAAGCCCCGTATTCTGTGCTCTCCTGGTCAATGTAAGCCAAACAGGTGGACGTGCGAATCCATTGGCACTCCCCACCATGCACTAACTGTTCGCTCTTTCCCAAAAGCTCCCCTGGTCGGGCTGCGGTTCCTTTGGATGTGCCCAGGAGCAGCCAGTTCTTCACAAGAAGTTTCCATGTCATAGCTAACTCTCTTTAGCACCACTTTCAGCCACCTTTGACAGCCACGCTGTGGAGGTATTAAACCTCTTCCAATCTCTTCTCTTAAGGGAAGCCAAGTCCATAAAATACGCCTTTCTCCCCCAGAAACAGCTGTGGGAGAACAGCATTGAGCATAGCAGGGCAAGGCAATTATAGATAAAGTTGAAAATACGGCCTGTAGTGGACTCTATATGCAAGCTGTGCTGACCCATTTTAATGAAAATGGGAGACAGCTGATGAATTACATAAGCTCTGTATCTCCTACTGCCTGCGTGGCTTAACTTGCCAAGCACTCATAGCTGTTGAGTTATTGTTTTCAGAAGAAAGAGTGTGGGTGAGTTTTATACTCCTTCATGACGAATGAAACATTCCTTTCGCTCTCCCCTTCAAGTTATAATGTGCTCTGGCTATATCGTCAGATGCAGTGAATACTTTTTGTCTTCCAAAGATCTTTCTATTTATATGTCTTTCTAAACTTTGCGAAAGCTCTGTTGCTTTTCAGAGCAGATGCCAGCATGGACCTCTACAAGCATCACTTCATTATTTCTCCATTACTCAAACCATATTTCTGAAATGGCTTGGTTAACTTTATTATATCCATTATTTTTTTAGAGGCTTTTTAATTATATCCCCTGCTGTCTTAGGTATCCAGCCTTTTAATAGGAAGCAAGTTTATAAAATTAATTTCACCACAGGCTGCAGCAGCAGTTGTATTTCTCAAAAGACCAAAAAGAACAGGATGGTTTTGTCTATACAATAACACAGCTTCAACAGAGAAATGCGAGACATCAACATGTCAGACTGTGACCACAGTAGGCATTGCAATCATTCTTTTATTTTAAGAGAGAAAAACATTTAAAATAGCTTTTTTAAAAAATCATTTGAGTTCCTTGGTATTTTGATGACTGTTCTATACAGTCCAAAGACAGAAGAAAGATTTGGCATGTGAACGCTAGAGTAACTCAAATCAAGAAGTATATCCATATAGTCTAAGCACGTAGTGGAGAAGAAAGGTTTTTCTGAGGCAAAGGCTCAAGAAGATGCAATTTCCATGAAATGTGATCACATTAAGGAGCTGCATTAGAGCCACGGTAAACTTTATAGCGAACCACCTCACTTAGACAGACCTTATAAAAAGAGAAAGCAAAATAAATGAAATGCCTCTTCTATCATATAGATGACCGATGGTGCAACAGTAAATAATCCACCTTAGAAGTTAAAGGTGAAGTGATTTCAAACCTGTTACACCTGTAGTAAAACAGCAGTTTGTTGGTTATTTGCAACTTGATGTACTTTTCTTGAGCTAAAGATCCATTTTGCTAGTCATGATGGAACATGTCACTGTGAACTAAAGATTGCAGAGAAAAGACCTAAATAACAACCAGGCAGATCATACAGAGACCACACAATCCATGTGCACAAAGAAAAATAGCAAGAGGTGTGGTTTGTACTTGGGCCTTGCTGAAGATGTATACTATGGAAAAGAATTGTTATAGTTTAATATAACTATAGGTCATATGGATCTGTTTATGAAGACACTAAACTCTAACCCCGAAAGTGGGGAATATCATGTAGCTACAGATGCTAGGCTGCGTCATGACAAATGTGTGAACTATTTTCACCCTATTATACAGCATGATGCAGACAGGAACTGAAGCATCATACACTGAGCTGTGCTCCAAGATGATGGAGTCATGTAAACGCATCTAATAAAAACATGGTTCTCAGCACTTATCCAGATGCGTTTCACCTTCAGATGCAAAACTTTCCAGGCATTTGAGAGTTTGGGACCTAGAATACAACTCCTGTATCTTTTCACCACATGCATCACGTATATTTTCAATTGTATATCATGTCACCTTCATAGTCTCGTGCCACGTTCCTTTCTTCCAGACATTTTGTCCTGAAGTTCCTTTCATATGTCATCAAGTCAGCTTACCATTACACAACAACCCGTAACTCAGTCAATCACCTGAATATTTGTATTGCTTGCTACTAGCAGTGCAGTGGTGGAAACCATAATCTATATATGCAGTGATTTGGGAAATCTGCCATAAATCCAGACGAGATTATGCTATCGTTAGCCTTAAAACTGAAGTGTTGTGGAAAATTGCTATGTGAATGTATATTTATTTTTGTGGTCTGTAGATGTTACTGCTTTTTTCAGGAATGGAAATATCCTATAACAAGGGTTTAAGCCAGCAAAGCCAGTTTTCTCCTTCCAGATAAAAAGAGAATGTAGTCTAGAACAGAGGAAGAAAATCAGTACCCAAGAAAAGCCAAGTGTTGGAAAGGGAGGTTCACAAAGCTACATTAAAATCTTGTACACTGTATGTATTCTGCAGCACTGGGGACTGTCCAAAGAATTCCAAAGAATTTATTAGCACATCAAGGACCCTCTTCTTGAATTTACAGCTTCTGATGTAATCAGACAATATTTTCATTGTAACACTGATTACTGTCTATGCACAGGTACATATCTGTCTATTTTTATGAACCATTCAGGAGTATGTATGACGAACTCAATTCATATCATTTCCGATAGCCTGTCCATAAAAGAACAAGTAATAAAAGTAAGAAGGAAATCCTGTTTCTGTTAAAGTTAATGAATACTTTGCTATTGTTTCCAGCACAGGCGAGATTTCACCATGAAAGAGAACACTTACATAAACTCAGTTTGATTACTTGGCAGAGTCACACAATACTATCAGTATCTTTGCCCATAGTTTTAAGGGGAAGAGAGACCTTCTTCTAGTCCTTTTTGAATCTGAACTCTATATGATGCCATTATGGAAGTTTTAGGTATTTTCCAAGCAGCTGGGATGTTTTAGAAAGGAAAGAAATCCATGAAGAAGCCAACTAAAATAGATTAGACCCTCTTGTTTTATTGCATTTTGTCTTTGATAATCCAGTGATATATATATCGCCTGTCATTACTATAAAAAGATTTCAACACTATCAATTTGTTACGAGTCCCCTGTTAGAGTGATGTTTTTATTGTCAATACATCCCAGCTGATTGATCAGCTGACAGCTAACAGCTGACAAATTCAGGTTTCATTAAATGAGGGGATAGAAGGCAAATCACAGGATTAGCTTTAAAGAATTCTTCTGGTGTTCCTATATAGCTGAGTATTTGTCAAGTGTATATTTGTGCTGCTGAGGCCAAATCACTTGAATCAAATTCATCTTCCGCTATTTTTCCTGCAGACCTCTGCTCCGACATGAAATCTGTAAGATAAACTCCCTAATCTCAGCACTGGGGGACATGAGGTTGACAGAAAGGAGACAGCTGAACTACCTGAGCTCTAGTGTAAAGCCCAGGGAGGGTGTTAGTAATAAACTGGACAGTCTAGCTGAAGGTAATCTGGCATGGGCTTCAAATACGCTCTGTTTCACCTTTTCCATAGCTCCTAACTCCTCCCCTGCAAAGCAGCAAGCTAGACTGGAAGACACAACGAGATTAGATGCAACGTGATCTCACATATAGCTGTACAGCTGAAATTGCTGTAGCAACCGTGCAGCTTACGATGTCCCAGTGAGCCCTGTCCTCAAAAAACAGAATAAAATTTGAGACTCTAACTCCCAGCGCTAAAGGGCATCAGTAACAGAATGCATGTTAGCAAAATGCGATAAATGTCTGAGAGTGCAAAACCTGAAAGTAGTAAAACAGACAGACATACTCTCTCTGTGTTACTCTCCAGGAAGGCAAAAGCAACTCTACAGGTCTCGTCAAGCTCTCCTGTAAAATGGCATTGAATTTTAGATACCTTGTTGCACAGATTAGCAGAATTAATACAATGAAAGACAGACATGTAGACAAACTAACAAACAGAGGAAAAATAAGCAATAACAATAAACTTGTGGAGAGCATGGAGACCTGAGATAAAATATAATAACCTGGAAAGAGGCTACACTCCAGGGAGGGAGTGTAGGTATGCTAAATAGCACATAGAAACATGCTTAAAATGCTATGTGAAAAAGCATACTCAGATTTTAAATGAATCTATTTTCTAACAGTCACTTCTTTTATTCTTATAAGTCGTTGACCATAAGCAGTGCTAAACACATTTTTCAAACTTAGTAAACAAGATTTATTTTGGTAATCCTGAAAAAAATGTTTGAAGTAGAGTTTCCTTAATATGCAGGTAAAAATGATGACCCAGCAGGATCAGTCATTGCTAATTCAGACAGTTCTGCTATGTATTCCTAAAGTAGTATATAACATCCTTTACATTTTACACAAGTCTGACATCATGGGATAAATACTACTGGATCAATGAGCCATCCATAGCTCCTTATTGTCTGTGTGCATTTTCAGCTTTTTATAACAACATGAAAGCCATAAAAATGACAAGGCCCATTTTGTAGATATTTTTGGGTAAATGGTCCATCTAGAGAGAGAACTGCTCCCTGCCATCTGGGATAACATGGCTTACATTTAGCAAAATCTACAGTTTACACTTCTCGATATTCATAGAAATACTGTGCACATCATGCATCATCAACAGTAGAGACTTTTCGTTATAACTGTAATAGCTTTATAAATAAAGTATATATTATTATATATCTTATATATATATGAGTGTGTATATATATGTATACATACACCTGTACAAATTTTGTTCTGTGTCTACCCAAGAAAGGAACCATTTACAGTGTCTGAGACAGAATTCCGCAATCTGCTTCCGGTAAAATGTATTTCTTAATGGTTAAATAAATAAATTATGCTCTAACCTGACTGAGTCATTATTTAAACAACACTTCACTGTAGACAGTTGATTTGTTCTCTTTTCTTCATTGTTATGAATGGGATTGATTAGAGATGGGGGGGGCAAGGGCAATGCGGCGGGGGGGAGAGTTAGGGAACGGTGATCGTGGGTGATCCCAACGGAGCTGCACTAAATCTGGGTTCCTCATTCACACACAGTTGTTGACGCCTGAAAGCCAGCAAGCAAAAGGTAAGTTATCATCTGTATTCTACAGTTTGAGTAACACTCGTAAAAATTAATAGAAGATCCAAGCAAGGAAAATTAGCCTCTAAAATGCAGAGGGAAAGGGGCTAAGTGGGCAAGTCTCCTTCAGACAGACCTCAGTACAAGCCTCAGTCGTTACTGACTTAATCTACAGCAAGAAAAGTAGTTTCTTGGCCAGGAAGAATAGTCTTTTTGCCATCTTTCTTGCATTTATAGAATCAAAACACAGCCCAAGCATTCAGCTAAGTAGCTTTAGTTTAGTCCGTTACATCTCCCAGTTCAATCAAGAATCTATTTATGATTAGCATAACTTCTCAGTTAGACTCTCCTATATACATTCTTACCATACACAAGGCATTGAGGAGAACAGTTGAAGAGCCAAGAGGAAAACTGACTGAAGAAGTCCCCCCATTAATATTAACAGAATGTAAAACTACAGCAGTATCTGCCTCCTTGAGCTGTCTCTCATGTTCTGTTAGAGGTATACCTGAGCAGCCCCAAGGGCTTAAATAGGTGGAGTGGCCTCCTCTGGCTTCCCTGACAGCTGACTATTTTGCAGTCATTGCAACAGCTGATGTTTTTAAAGGTTGTATTAAAAAAAAAGATGTGTATTTTATGCCTCCAGTTTGCTTTCACTACAGTGCAACTCACCATATAATTTTCCAAACTGGAAATGATCATTGATTATGGCCGAGGGAAGGGAGGAGTTGAGAGGGTCTCGGAAGTGCCATGGGTTCAGCAGCAAAAAGCAATGAGCAGTTTAAAAAGATAATAGACAGAAACGACCATGAAATATCAGTTGCACAATTGTCATCTCTGAGAGGAGCCCTGATAAGGAAAACTGCTTAGAAAGTGCTTTGAAATCTTCCATGGTAGCGCAAACTGTTATTACTCTTATAACTTCCCTCCCTCTTGCAAGTTGGATGGCTTAGTCATTGGAAGTCAAAATGACTCACCAAACGCGCATGTGTTTGTGCCTGATCACAGGCATGGAGAAAGCTCGGAAGATCCCTGGCTTTAGCGAGGAAACTGAGGAAGGAATTGGTGTGCCAGTGCTGCTGTGCTCGCAGTGCCCCTTGCAGACCTGGAGCAAGGCATGGGGGCTCAAAAACTGCTCCGGCAAAGCTCAGTGTTTTTGTTTCAGCCATTGCATACCCCTGAGGTCTGAATCAAGGCACCCAGAAGAGAGGAAAGTTGGAGCAGGGCCTCTCCCAAATCAGGTCCTCAGGCACTCAGGCCAGGCTGAGCCGCTCAGACCCAAATGGTCTCATCTGGGACGCAGGCATTTGACTCAGCCTCGAGAACCCTCAGCGGGTGGCTCAGCCTGCCTGTGACAAATGGGCATTAGGAATAGGCTCAAATAATCCTTCCCATGCCTCTCCCAGCCCTCGCGTTGTCATTTTTCCTGTGCTACAGGCGCCCTGCACCAGTGTGCACTTGCTGCCATCCCCATACCAGCTCGGGCGCAATCCTTGTTCAAAGGCAGCATCACTCCTGCTGGGAAAAGCGGGTTCAGATGTGCTAGCTAAAGGCCAGGTACAGAGGGTGACCTCAAGAAATTAAATGACTACGAGATATTTCGGGAGACAGTGAGGGACCCTGTGCTGAGAGCTAATTTAGGTCCAACATCTGTACCCAGGCAGGCAAACAAATGAGACTTTCTTTGGCATTCGCAAGTGTAACCCTTGGCGGCTGTTAGACAGAGCTGGCCAATACCCTGTGTGAGTGCATTAATAAAATATGCCCTGGTACTGCTAGCAGCAATGTCAGCAAGTTATTGTTCTTTAAATGCTGCCATAACACTCGTGCATGAGGAACACAACACTGAATGGGGGTTTAGCCCTTGGCCAAGCTTATCCTTGCTCAGACTTCCCTGATAAAAGAGGACGTACAGCAGGCGTTAACTGCGCCTGGTATGTCCAAGTGCTTTGGACATGAATGCAATTGCTTTCTGTGACGGGAGGAGGAATGCGACTTACGTAAGAACCAGAAAACGACATACCCTCTTGCAAACTAATAAGTACATTGTGTGCCGAGACAAAGACTGCGGGAAGAGGAGGCGGCGGGCATAGCTGGGATCTTCGAGCAGTGTCCTTGGCCATGCTTCTAACATGGCCTTGACCGTGCTTTCACATGCCTGTACAAGCTAAACACGTCTGAAGCAACCTGTAGCTGCAAGGGTGAGTGAGGCTCAGCAGCACCGGCGGAGCAGAGCACAGCCCTGGCAGGGGTGTCCTGAGGGCTCCCCGCGGGCCGCGTCAGAGGACCTGGTGTCCCAGCTCGCTCTGTGGACCATCTGGGTGTGGGGACCACACGGGAGTTTGAGCTCTCCTTCAGCAGCGCATAGGGTGTGCTCGCAGGCGAGCTGTGCTCCCGTCCTGATGAGCAGATAGAGGCTGGAAGGGAAAGGAAATGTTAAAACTCCTCTGCAGGGCAGGAAGGGAGGATGCACAGTCCCGTGGGTGCAAATGGGCTTTTCTGCAGGATTCTCACATCTTCTCACAGACTCATAAAAGTGACCATCATCTGCAGATTTTTCGCACGAGAGCATTAATCCCAACAACGGAATAAGCAGAAGACACCTTACTTTGCATTTTTCAAAGTAGGAATGACATGCCAAGAATATGCGCATGAATAATTATTCGAGAAAAACTACAGGAAGCTTTGCCAAGCACTACACATCAGGAAGCACTTTAATCCACATGACCAAAAAGCATTGCATTCATCAGTGCTTTCATGATAACAGGCTTTCCTATGCTTAAGCAGCTAAAATACATTGTTACATCTACAAAAGGATTGGTGACAGTTGTTTTGCGCTGTATTTCCTGCACTTTGTCTGACAGATCATTTCTCACAAAGGTGCCTGAGCTGATCCAGGCATTTATACATACATATGAGATGATAGTAATTCAGTATTGCAAAGTGAATTCTGCCTCCCATGATTACCTATATCGTTTGAAAATTAAATGGGTTTGAGGATGAAGAACGTAACTCACACTGCATTATGGTTCTTCAAACACAAAGCTGATTCAAATCTACATCAACATTCCTTTAAGCAACAAAAGAACATACAACTGCCACCCAGAAGCAGTGCCTGCCTTTTTCCTCACTTGACCAGTGAGCTGTTGAAAGAAAATAAAATTCACCAGAAATTAAAATATTCAAGATTTAAAAAGTTGAAAGGAGAGAAGGGTATGAAAAAAAACCCTTGCAGATACCTCTCAAAAGCAAATGCACATTTAGTGTCTTGTGTGGGGTAACATGTTTTGAATGAAGTTGCAGTGTAATTTACTTCTAGGTCACAACTGTACCAACCAAAAGGGTTAACCAAAAGTCTTGCTGATCTAAAAAGCCATGTGTTTGGGACATCAGTGTTCTCATGAAGAAGACAGGATGCCCTGAGGAAGGACTCATGAAGAGGACTACCTGACAGAAACCTCTCCCCAGGTTTGGTCTCTCTCAGGCTTTGCAAGCAGAGAAGCAGGGAGCAATGTGGCAGCCATGGCCACTGCCCTGTTTCCACCAAGCCCAGGAGATGGTTGCAGCGTGGTGGGTTCACGTGTGGTGTCTCTGGCCATGCAGTGCCTCTGCCCCCCTGGTGGGATGCGCACAGTGCTGTTTCCTTTTGGATTACCAGAGGCAGGGAGTCCTCGTCAGGGAGTGTCCATATGTCACTACGGGGACTCCAATGACTTTAAAGTATAGTTCTGACAAATGCCATCACCACCATTGCCAAGGTGGTGACACTTGCAGAAGAGGCCTGGCAGACCTTCCCCATTGAAGAGGAGCATTGGAAGAAACCTGTGGTGGGCCTGATGAGACCTGAGAGAAGCCATTGACCATTTGTCACTCTTCTGAAACTTCCTTACTAGGGGAATTAAGGGAAAATAGCTTTAAAATTTTTGTTACAGACCATCAGAAGGCTGCACAGACATTTCTACACTGGTACGGGAAGGGTAAATATAAGCCACAGTGACTTTCTTCCTACTTCAGCCTTTGCCATCCTAATGAAACTACAAAAAATACCTGTCCTACTGAACAGCTTCTTACGTAGGGTGATTTAGTGTTATTGCATAAGGCACCTGGAGATAGTAATTAAAGCCCAAATGCTGCTCTATAACTTACATGTTCTCAAGGCCATAATTAACCAATTAACCAAATCCTGATTTGGGGGAAGCGGGGGAGGCTTTTTGTGACCCTGCCATGACTTTGCAGTGAGCGTGTGGTCCGCAGCACCATCCCCAGCTGCAGTTTATTGGCTTCACCGTCAGACACGATGGGGGAGCGAGGAAGGGCTGCCAGCAGTGTGCGGCGGGAAGCTCAGTCCCCGTCGCTTGCCAAATTCCCCAAGCCCGAATACAGACCTTCCCGCGCAGAGGCACTCGGCTGGGCTAGAAAGGCTCTCCAAAGAAGAGAGGCAGAGTGGGAGAGCAGCAGGAATTCGGACAACCAGAAGAGAAGCGTCCCGTCCCCCCGGGGTGCTGGCAGGGGGACAGCTCTGCTGAGGGCACGGGGCTGGGGTGTGCTCCCCTGGGCTCGGGGAGCGGGGCTCTGCAGGCTGCCCCTGCCCACCCTGCGCCCAGCCAGGAACCAGCAAAAATGCTGCTTTTCTGCTGGGTTTGTTCTGCTAAGTAGGAAGAGAGTGTGTGTGGTCTCCTGGTTTACGAAACACTCGGCGTTTTATTGCTCCTTAGCTTTAGCATAACTGAACTGCAGCAGTCTGTCTGCCGTCCGGGCCAAGCATGCCTCAACTTGCATACAAGGAAATTAACACTGAGCATTTCGAGCTAAGACCATTTCTATACTAGGGTAAAACTGAAGCATTTTGACACATTCGGCTAATTCATGCTGTAATCTGAACAGTGGGGAGGAAATCCCTCATGTTAACCCACAGGCAGCGAAGATCCACTACAAATACAATTTCTTCCTCCATAGAAGGGACGGAATCCTCTCTCATTAAAATTTTGCCACTGGCACTAAGAGGACAGGATTCCCTGAGGATTTCAGCGCACGTTTCTTCATACTCCTGAAACACCACCTTTCCCTTGTGGGGACAGGCCCTCAGCTAGGCTGAAGCACTCATGAAGGGTAAGTGTGGAGGGAACACAAAGAGCGTTGCTTTGATAAACTACTGCAACTGGACTGCCTGAGCTGTGCTCAGCATTAATATGCTTTATTTAATTTATTTCTTTATTTTAGGAAGGGCTAATGAAGTTCACCCATGGTAAAACCTATAGCAGTGAGCTGTCTTCACCGAGCAAATTTGTTAAGCATTCAGATGGGGTTTAAAGGTATGAAACTAACATCACTGACAGAATATAACCCAAAGGGCAGGCTGCATTTTCATCTTTAAGGTATTGATTGTGGCTGTTACTGTTCTTAGAAAAACAGTCATATGCCAGTAAAAAGCCAAACTGCTTTACAGTTTTACAACTAAATTATCAAAATGATCCTAAAAAAATGGTCTTATTATTTACCAATAAAACACCAATAGTTAAAAAGAATGATAAGCTAATTATTTTGTGACAACACCACATACGAATCTAAACCTACCCATTCCAGGGAACCACATTTGAATAGCGAGGGAGAGCAATTATACACAATCTGTTCCTGTGGAATTTTATACTAGCTGGAAAAGAAACTACAGTCATGCCTGACTAGGTGGGATGAGGAAAGACTCTCCTTTCAGCTGCCCCATAACGGCTGAATAAGCTTGTGCTTTCTGTAAACCTTTGAGGTCCATCTTAAGTACAGTACTAGCACGAGCATAAGTTTTCTGTGAAGTATGTCTACATCTATCTTGTGGCTCCTGAGGGTTTCAGCTGCAAGTCAGAAGCTCACGCTGCCAGTGCTCTTCTGGGAAAGGAGATGTTTAAGCTACAGAGGGAGAGTGAAGAGTTAGAGACCGGATCCTGTGGTCAGCCCTCTGAGACAGTGAGCTTCTGCACACAGAGATGTCTGTCCTCCGATGAGCAGCTTCATGGCACCATTACAGGTACAGAGATGGAGTTTTCCAAGGGATCCAGCAGCTTTGTCCGACAATTACAATCTGCTAACCGATCATCAAGGTCTTTCAGCCAGACAAGTGCCACACAGACTCTTAGCAGTGGTATTTATAGTAAGATCCCCACAGCATTCAGGCTATGGTTGACTACTAAAAAGAAATATTGAATGCTTAGAGGAAATTAATTATTTCTACCAACCAACAGAGATGTCATCATGGCGAGACAGGGTCTGCCTGAAGCTGCAAAGATTCTTTCTAATACCCCCTCCTTGTTGCTTCAAAATTCCTTCCCAGCTGATCAGTGCTAGTGTTTTGACATCTGGCTCCACGAAATACATCTTTGGGTGCAAGTGCATGCTGGCTAATTTGGCTTTATTGCCTCCAGAGAGTACAAACCAAACCTACTGGCTTTACTCTGGACTCATCTCTTTGCAGGTGACCATAGAAAGGGCTATTCTGGAAGACACAAAGATTGATGTCATGATTGCACAACTGGAGATGAGGTTCCCGGAGGCAGAGAGAAGCAGTGAAGCCTAGTTCTAGCTTGGCTCAGTCTGCTTGTCAACAGATTGCTTCAAGGCTATTTTCATGTCCTTCGTCTACAATCCCTAAGTCAGGCAGCAACCCAAAAGCTGAATGCCAACCTCTCTCAGCATTATCAATACAGCTCTTTCAATTTTCTTTCCTCAGGGCCAGTGAGGTGTTCAGGCTTTACCTGGATATGATTGCCTTTAACACTCAAAGTTGCTTTTGATATTGATCTTCTTTGAGCTACTGGCTCATTCTACCACTTCCCTAATTCAGATGGGGAATTACTCATGAGCGTCGTGACCAGCTCCTAGAGTCCTGTCCAGATACAGGTGAAGTATTCATGGCTTATCTCAGGTTGAGGGGTTATCTCAACTATTCAAAGCACTTTCTTGTGGTTACAACATTCGTAAGTCTGATCCTGTATGCTGCTAATTACATTTCAGTTGTACATACTCTTACAAACCATGAGTCATTAAACAATCTTTATGGTTACTTTGGCTTTTCATAGAGATTACACATGATACGTAGATATTATAGGTGAGGGACATTGTAAAAGGGCTTTTAGTCCAAGCACCTTCCACTCCACCCCACCAAGGCACAGGCAGGACACTATGGTGCCACGCTGACTGCTTCTGAGATGCAGAGATGATACCCGTGAGAGCCGCAAGTCTGACATCTGCAAACATTGATCTTGTGCTTTGATAACTGCTCTGCTGTTGCTGAGACTGGTGTTGCCTGAATGAATTGAAAACAGAAAGGCGTTACTTCTTCTCCCATGTTTAAAAGTTACAAGAAAACTCAGCTTATAACAGAGTTTCAGCAGAATCAAATGCTAATCATAAATAGAGGCCTGCGTACACGAGCCTAATTATTGTGTGGGGATGTTTCTCCAAGATCATGAAGTGCAAATAACAGTCATGCTGTTGGACTCCAATTCTAATCTGAACTTCTCCAGCAAATACTGTTTGATGATCCTGAATCTGCTGACATATTTATATTGTTTACTGTGTGATTTCTTATGTCTTTTTTAAGCAAGTTGAGAAAACTGACACACACAGCCAGAACTAAAAAGACTTTTATATTTTATGTTTAACGTGCAAGGCTACTGAGAGGATAAAGACTGTAAGTTCATGAGACGTTTTATTGTCAGGTTACTTTCAAAAGTTTATCTGTGAAACCTCTGCTTCCTGAAGTGAAAATGTTTGGGGCTGCTGGAAAGGCATGAGGGACAGGGAGGGCACGCTGCAGCCAAAGGAATGAAGAAGGCTGTACTGCTTGTCTCTGGTGCTGCATTCCATGCAGCACGGGCGCACTGCACTCCATACCAACCCAAATGCCAGCGCTGGGTCACTTCAGTCACACTTGACCAGAAGGTGTAGCTTGTGTCAAGTCACTTCTTTTGGCATTCTAGGCCATCTCCATGATGGCTGGAGACCAAGACTAGGTTCAGGGCAGGTACAGTGCCAGGGCATCAAACCCACCAGCACCCCACTACTGGCCCCACTCCAGACTCTGCCACTCCACGGACTGTGGGCACAATTTATGCAGAGTTATACCTGTTACGCCTTTAATACTAACAGCAATGGCAATATGCATCATCTTTGGGGTGTGGGAGGTGTGGGGAGCATCAGTCTCGGTAGGCCACAGGCTAGGATGCCACCTCCAAGGCACCTTGCTTTATGGTTGCCACTTCTTCACTGGTCCTCTGATATCTCTATTAATATTAACTCTGTTTAACATCTGCAACTAAGTATGGGTGGTTCATAAAATCTATTGGTGACCATATATTTTGTGAACTCCATCCAAAATTAAACTCTTGCTTTACTTGGCTTTTATTCTTATGATTCTCATTTCCTTTTTCTATGTACTTTACTATAGCATGTTCCTGGGGGTTAATGCTTTCAAAGAGCTATGGTATATATCCTAGGAACTCCAACAAGGGGAGCTGCATTGATGTGATGCATATTCAAGAGGCAAACATATAAGAGGAAGAAGTATTTGGCTCCTGAAGACCCCAGCTTTTCAGGTATTGCAAGATGTGGTCTTCCCACCTGCCAGGCCCAGCTGACAGGCAGAGTGGTCAGGCACTTGCGTGATGCAGTCATATGACAGAGCTGTTAGGCAGAACTGCAATACTTTCAACAGCGTAGCCACAAGAAAACATAACCACCCAAGAAAAAGGAACAAACATAATTTATTTGTCTGCAATTTCATCTACTAGTAACGATGCAGTGCTATCACATAAAACTGTTTCCAGTTTTAAAACTTACCAAATAACTCCCACAGTGTAAAATTTTCAGCGCTTCAGAAAGACCCTGGGTTGTGTCATCGTCATTTTGATCATCTATAGAAGCTGCGCTGAGATGGCAATCTGAAAGGAAACTGCCATTTCTCTGAGCCACTGCATCCAGTGTGGGTGTGAATGTGACTTTTTGAGGGCTCTCAGAAGGAAAAAGGACAAGGATAATGTTCCAGATATAAGAAAATCAGAGAGCCTCTCTAAAAGTCTTCAAGCACATGTAAAGAAGCAAAGGACAGTTAAACCCCAGATCAAGAAAAGGTTGGTGTTATGGTGAAAAAGCAGAATAAACAGAGATAAAATCTGGAAGCCAGAACAAGAAAGATAAAAAACCGCTTGCACACATGAAAAAAAGGAAAATTAAAAAAAAAGCAGACCCTTGGGATCAACACTATAATCAAAACTGTTTGAAGATAGTGAGATTTGCTGCCTACTGGCACTGGCCCTTTTATGAATCATAGATTGCAAAAGTTGAGAATTATTTTATAAATAAGCTGTGAAACTTTTTTTTTCCTCTACTTTCCTGCTGGGACACTTGGTTGTTTTTCAATATGACACTGCAACAGGTAAGTTGAAAATCTCCCTTATACAGTGACTGGTTTTGATATGTATTAGTTACTATAAAACTATTCTCCTGTCAGCTCAAGAACTGTGTGTGCAAGTTACAAAATGAAATTCATTCATGAAATGTCCCTGCCACTTACTGATCTGGAGTTTCTCAAAGGCATTACCCATGAAAACAAAAATAATGTAGATGTGTGCCAGGTTACTGTTTATTTCCATAGCAACTATGTACCAAAAAAAAGGTAAGTATTGTCAACGTGAAACACTTCTCTTCTTAAAAAGTTAGTCAGCATAAAGGGACAGTGGAAGCAGCCACATTGCTTGTTATTATAGCCAAAGTCTCCTGATGAAAAGTCTCCTACTTCATAGTATGTCCCTGTACTGATCAGAAGAATAGTCATTCAGAACTGGACCCAAGCCATCTAGTTAAGTATCTGATGGTGAACAACAGCAAATATATAGACAAGGTTATGAAAGCAGGACAAGCATATGAAGATACTCTCCCAGAATACTCTCCCAGCCTCTGGCAATGTGCTAGACAATCATTTCCCGAGCCAGAGGTGCACATTTAAACTCAGTATTATATAGGGTTTGGTGTTTTGATGGGTTTTTTTTTTTAATTTTCATGAATTTGTATAATCACTTTTTGAATCAATGTAAATTTTTAGTACCTAGAATATCCCCAGGCCTGGGTTCTAAAGCTGGGCTGCTGCCTGATGATTTCCTTGAATGCTCCCTCTTATTTTAGAGGAGCAAAATGATCCTTCCTTATTGATCTCCATTCCATACATGATTTTATATCTCTCATATCTCCTCTGAGTCATTTTTTTCATAGCTAGCATCCTTGTATGTTTGAGTTTTTTGTATTGAGCCTATTTCATAGTCACTCTACTATGCTCCTTTTTTGGCCCTGTTTTTTAGATAGATAGATAGATAGATAGATAGATAGATAGATAGATAGATAGATAGATAGATAGATAGATATGAGGGCTAAAAATGTCCACAGTATTCAAGGTATTGTAGCCTAATATTGTTTTATGGGTTGTTCTCCCTTCCTTCCCTAGTAATTTGCTTCATATTGACTGCCATTCAGCACTGTGCTGATGTTCCTACAGAACTTGCTATTATAACTTCAGAATCTTTGTACTAGTTGATAATAGCTTTTCCAGAGTCTGTAACTGCATACATTAAATTAGGATTTCTCTTGTGAACTCTTTTTATATTTTCATACATTCTCTTCCCCCACCCCACCACGTTACTCAGTGTCACAAGACATTACAGCAACTCTTCATACTCTGGTAGCTTTTTCTTTTTCTACCAGGAAGAGTTCAGAACAGTCACTGAACTTTGTCACCTCATTTTTCATCCATTTTACATTCATTTGTCAATGTGATGAAGAGCCCGGCTCCTCAGATAAGTCCCTGTGGGGTCACAGTGGTAAGGTCCCTCTGGTGAGAAAAGTAACTACTTATTCTTTTAATCGGTTGCATATCCATGTCAGCACTGTCCATTTCATCCCAATCTTAATTTCTTTAAGACCCTTTGGTGAATGATCTTGTCAAGTGCCTTTCAGGAATCCAAGAAGACTATATCAGCTGTATGTCCCATATCAACATGCTTGTTCATTCCTTCAGAGAACTCCAACAGATTTATGAGGAATTAATTCTCTTTACAAAACCGTGAAGAATCTTGCCCAATGTATCATATATTCCTGCATATCCAATAATTCTGCTATTTTATTAATGTCCAACACCAGTCTGTAATCTTCTAAAATTCCTGCAACTGCTTTCAACCAAACGCATCATAATTTGCTACATTTCCATTCCTCTGGTACACAGGTTATTGGCTGTAAGTGAGAGGTAAGTGGCTGTACACTACAGCTAGTAATTCAGCTATTTCACATTTGCATCTCTTTAGAGCTCTCAGATGAAAAATGTGGTCCTGCTGGTAACTCTCCCTGTGGTGGCCACTTACGGCAGTCTGTCTTGTCATGGTTTGCCACTGCCAAAGCTCAGTCCTCCAAAGCTGCTTCAGGTTCGGGACATTCTCAACTCATTCTTTATTCCTATGAAAGTAACTGAAATGAGAGTTGTGAAAAGGCCAGGAAAGGAAAAAAAGGTAACAGGCTGTCACTGGAAGACCATATCAGAATGCTCCTTTCAAAGGCTGGACTGTTAAAACCTACTTATTTAACTTCCAGTGATGTTCCTTGAAAAGCTCTGCGGATCAGCAGAAGAGAAAAGCAATAGCCTATGTTCACAACAGCCAGTTCTCCTGTTCAGTTTTGTTTCTTTTTCTGTCTACACTCTCCTGGTTCAAAAGGAATGAACAAACAGAAGATCATGGTGCACAGGCGTGCTTTTTTAAGTAGGATGAGCCTTCATGAAATAGAAGTTTCTGTAACAAAGGCTTTTAGACACTGGGGCTTTTTATACATTGCTCACATATAATCTAGTAATGAGTAGTTACCAATGTAGTTAGGCAGTTGTGGACCCAATTATCCAATTACTGCACAAACAAAGTAATTGTACAGCAAACGTGTTCCTGTACTTTGTATTCGAACTTTTGTAAGCCTGGCATTACCCTCTCAGTGCTATGCCAGAATGGGGACAGTTCACCCTGTTTATTATCACCTCTGTCCTTGGGGAAGTTTTAGCACGTATTTTGGGGAGAAAATGTTCTGGGTTTTCACAAAAGGCAGCTAATGGTAGAACTATCATGAGATATCTGGCAAGTAGGAACATTAATTCTCTCAAACTCAGATGACATTGAAGTTAAATCTGCTGGCTTATCTGATCTTACTATTCTCAAAGTTCTCTTTCATGATAATTCTATTGCAATAATTCTATTGCTTATGGATGCTGAGAAGTCATAGCAGCCTCATCATCCAGAAATTTGCATGCAACTGAAATAAATCCGTGGTGAAAACCCAGTTTTGTCCTTTGTCTTAATGGAATATTAGAGTTTAGTGCATGCCACAAAACACAAACCCAGATCTAACTCACAACAAATTTCAGCGTTCTTCATGTTATTCCTCTTGACATCTGGGTTTGGCTTGAGAAGAGAAAGGTGCATCTATCAAGTCTGTGCCTGTGCAACATTAGTATAAAGAATTAGGCAAATTTTTCTCCAAGACTCAAGCTCATGTGCAAAGCTAAATAATAAGAGTAGATTGCATGGGCAGTTGCAAATAAATCAGATCACAATTTCATGCCAAGCAGGAGTGGGGTACATTTTCTTCCAGAAATTGGAGCAATGTGTTTCCCTTCACACTTATATTTCTGACTGTGAATTGTTGTGTAGGAAGTATAGTGGCTTGGGACAATTACTGAATAAAATGGCACTGCAGGAAAGGAGATATTCTTTGTGGGATGGAGCAAAGGTAAAATCACAGATTGTTCTAAATTGCATGTACAGAACATACCTTATAAGCATAAAATATATGCTTATTTTTGCTTTGATACAGCAATATTCTTACAGTGTTAATCTTTTTTCCTGCTAATCTCCTGGATTCCCACAGTGTATAGCTCTCTTCCATTTCTCCCTAATCCTAAACTCCAGGACCATGTTTATCTTGCTGGAGGCAATCCGTTAGGACCAGCTGTCAAAGCCACAGCCGGTTCCTAGCACATGTGTGTGTTGCTTGTCAGCATGCACAAGTAACAGCATATGCCTTCCAGAAGATAATGATACTGATCTTAAAGTGGAGTTGGGTTTTGTTTGCTAGAATAACACATGGAGAACCAGATTACGCCATAACCAAATACTACGATATTTCAATGAATGATTCAACTTCAGGCCTATTTTTGGTTTTGCAGACTGTTAGCACAGCAGCTGCTTTTAATATAAGCTCCAGTTTATCTACGCCCTCCCAGTACTTAGAGGTTTGAATACTTCTTTTAAATCTAGTCCCATGTCTATTTTTAAAAGCTCATTTATCAGATAAGTGCAGCTGAAAGACCAAGAAACCTCTAGGCTTTGAATGGATTTATTAGATTAAAATGTTGGGCATAAGAAGTGAAGATTTTATTCAATTATACAACTTCCGCTGCACATTCACATTTTCAACACTTTGTCATATTTAGAATCTGTTTAGATGCAATATTATTAGAAACACTAGTTAAGTGTTACTCACGAAACAAAAACAAAATAATGTTACCAATTTGTGAGCCTGAAACGTCTACCTTCTACTGAATGAGAACTGTCAAATAATAAAGAGCTCTTTGAGGTCTATAAAAACACTCCTGTAGCTGAGTATGTTCTACATAAACCTCTGTAATTCCCAACAAATTCAAAATGTAAAATCAGTGAAGAACAAATGAAGATAAAGCTGACAGAAATTGTTAAATACAGGTCAGAGATGGGAATATTTCATTCCAGGAGTGGCTTATCAAGATCGAGAAACTCTGTATTTGGGTTGAGATACATTTCTAAGGATGAGCCTTCTTCCCTTGCTGCCTCCCCCCGAGAGGCTGCAATGGCCCTAGAAGGGAACCGCAAAGGCTAGAGGCTTTTCTGTGCAAGTATCTTTAGGAAGAGAAAGTGTTATCAGGCCGGACAAGGCTGGAGTAGCTTCTTGGGAAACTGAGACAACCATCTGCTGGAAGGGAAGTTCAAACCCAATGCGGTGATCGCTTCTGAAACTGGGAAGTAGAAAAAGAGCAGCAACAAACTGCTGAGACTTGAGCCACTGGTAGCTGTTCTGCCTTGCAATAAACAGGGAGCTTACTAAAAGCAGACAATTTAGTGTCTTGGAAAGAAGCAAGATAGGGAAGTCTTTCCCTTTCCTGAAGCATAGATGTCTCAAGCTGCATTTGGACACAGGATGTGCTCTCTGCCTGTGCATAATTTTGACTGCTAAATGTTGATGTTTAAAGCCAATGCACAACTCCTGAGCAGCAGAAGAGTTTGGATTTTTTTTACTTGCTTTTGGATTGCTGAATTCTAGACTATGGAGGTGATAGCTTTTTTAATATAGGGTGTCCCTTTCTTTAGAGAAGTGAAATGGAGCTAGAAGCTCACAAGAAGGGTAATTTTGAAACTCAGTATCTCCACTCTAAATGTTCAAAACCATTGCAGGAAGAGAGGCAAGATTATAGCAACCTCTCTCCTTTTTGGATAGCACTCTGTGAAGTGCAAGCCAGAGGAGAATATGGGCAAAAGAAGAAATGGGAGATGGGAAAGGAAAATGTTGAGCAGATTTTGAAAATTATCCAAATAATGTCTTAAATGAAAGTAATCCTTGACTATGAATGCAGAGAGCTGCACGTAGATGGGCCTTTTGGGTAGAGAATTCTTCTTACTAATCAGAAAGAGAAACTCTGTGCAAGCAATCTAAAAGGAGAATAATGGTATTAGTCACTCCTCATGCTCTGAGATTACTCCTTGAAAGGTTACTTGAACAGTTAGTTCTAAGTACAGCCCAAAACTGGAATTTACAAATCAGATGAGAAAGTGGCATTTTAACAGTTCAGTTTCAGATCCTAGCCATTCTCTTTCTACATAACTAAGAGCAGCTTTTATAAGCTCATGAAGTTCCGCTGTATATAGTTATTCATCCTACATAGTGAATTTTCTCTGTAAATCATACTATGCTTCAGCCAATTTGACAGCTCATTGCCTAGGCCTGAAAGATGTGCAGTGTATGGCAGCCCAACAAACATCCCTGACTACTGCAGATCTCTGTGAAATGCCTCTCTGTTTGGCTTTTAAATCTCGTAAAGCATCTGCACAGAGAGGTCAGGCTGAAGATATAATCTGGACCTTGGGTCTCTTTTGCCTTCTCTGCTGTGCTTGGCCTCCCAGTTGACACAGAACCCATCAGAGGGGACAAGCACAGTTCTTCCATTGAGCACAGAGTGCACAGGAAAAACTAAGCCTGACCGGCCACTTTCATGTGTCACTCTTGGACACCCTTGGTGATTGCCCAGGGCACACCAATTTTCATCTCTGAATCCCTAAGGTCAGTAATGACTAAGCAATAAATTATGATGTGAGAAGATACTGAGCCCATGACAAAGACACCTGGAGAGAATAACATAGAAGACCCATTTTGGGAAGAAGACAGGAGGAAGAAAGAAGCAGGAGCAATGAAGGTTGTCAGGCAGCAGACATCCTTCTGTCAGAGGATGCCTAGTCTGGGGTTTTTTTTAAATATAGCCTGCAAATTTAAGCACAATAACCCTGAAGTAGAAAACTTCCATGGATTCTTACTTAACAAGCCTGCATGTTCTCTAGCTCCTCAAGGAATTAAGTTGCAGAGTTGGTTCCTGTCTGGTTTTCACCTCCGAACATCTGGAGGTTGCACATTGCAGGTGCCCAGAGCCATTTGCAGGACACTAGGAAGATGAATTTGTCTCAGAAAAGCTTCTCCCCTTCTCTTTCTCCCTTTTCTCTCTTGCACCTGAATATGCGTGGTGAATCACAGCATCCCTCAGCACAATGTGGAGGAGGGACATGTTTGTCCAGCAGAATTCACACAACTTTGAACATACACTTAAGCTCTTGCCCAAATGAAAGCTTGAACTGCTGCTTAGCTGCATCTCTGCCAAATGAAGTCCATAAGGACTAGTAACAGCAGTGCTCAACGATTATGGAACTGTGTGGTCAGACTAACAAAGCAAGTGCTCATCCTGTGCTGAGTCTGAGCGAAGCAGGTTGAAAGTTTGTTAATGTTTTAGTTTCGGCTGCTGCCGGCAATAAAAGTGCCACGCGGCCGCCCCTCCCCCCACCGGTGTGCGGAGGAGAATGAAAAGAAACAGGCAGAAAACCGGTGGGTCGGGATAAGGGCAGTTTAACAGAACAGCAAACAGAGGGAACAGCAACAACAACGATACAGATAAGGAGAAAAACGACACAAACTCGCACAAGAGACCCTCTCTCCTGAACAGGACCGGCGCCGCGCACTGCCGAACCGCGAGTGAGTCCCCGCCGCGCCGCCCCCCCCACCGGAACCCAGAGTATGGAATGGTATGGAATACCGGGCTCTGTTTGGCCAGGTGGGGTCAGCCCCCAGCCCCAGGCTGTGCCCCTTCCTGGAGTCCGGTGAAAATTAACCCTGTCCTGGCCAAACCCAGGACAGTTAACATGGACGGTGTGGCTAGATCCTAATATAATTTTAGGCTTAAAAAATTATGAGATCAAAACTCTGTAGTAATTACATTTCATTATAGGCATTCAGATTGTACAGCTGGTAACCCAGGTGAAAGTGAATTGATCTCAGTGTATACATTGACACTGTATTGTCTGCATGTTCATTAAAAGCATATGTATTTAAAGAACATGTAAATTACCTAAGCCCAGCAAGACAGAAAATATTAATGCTGAGGTTATGCATTCAGTCTTAAGTGAGTCCCCTTCACTGTTTCTTAACTCACAATATAACATTTCTCTCTATTTCTCTGTATCTTCCAGTGTATCAAGACATTGTTTTCATATCCTCATCTAGCCGAAAAGCCAGTCATTTTTCATTTAATTGTTCCTCAAAGCAGTTATTAGTGTGTCAATAGATGTCCAAATATTAATATCAAGCAGAAGTTTAAAAAGGAACAAGCCTCATTGGTTCTTTTATAATGTCTCCTTTCTCCTCTTTCTAAATTATAACTTCACTATTCACCTCCTAAATTAAACATGTTTCTTTGAAATATACATAGCTGCATTAGGGTCCAGCTCAGTTTCTATTCAAACCAATTAGCAGAATTCCCAATGACGCAAATGAAAGGGAAAATGAGACTCGTTGTATCTCTCACTCCCAGCCTTAACTTCCTTTTTTCTCTTCCTTCTTCGATTCGCTATACGTTTAGCTTGGTTTCTGAATGAGATGTGGCTTATCTTACCACATTTTCTGTCTGCCCACCTTCACTTTTGAACCCTCTGGCTAAATCTACCTTAACTTGAGAGAGCTACAGATCTCCAAGAGATAATATTTCTACAAATTCCGGGAAAATAGCAGTGAAGAGACAGCCGAATCAGTTGCCCCTCTAGGAGAAATGTGACAGTGTGAGATGGGTAGTTACTCCCTCTCTTATGCCAGTCTGCGCTCCCTCTTGCAAAGGCGGTAACTTGGGAAGCACAGCTAGAGAGCTTGGGAGCTGGGTGTCAAGGAACATAGAGAAAGATGAGCCGGGATCAGTGTGATAGGAGTCTTAGGCAGATCGGATGCCAGAGTCAGGAAGTTCACAAGTGACATTTCACAAACTGAATGGTCTGTAATTTTTTTTTTTTTTTGGGGGGGGGAGGTGTCAGTTTGATCATGATTCGCAGTCTTTGTGCAGATGCAAGTTCTGAAGAGAAATCCAACAGAGTTGAATGAGCATTTGGCTGAGCTAAAACTAAGCAGAAACTTTGGGATTCAGCCCACTGGTGGGAAGAGCTGACTTCCTCACAGCATTTCCTCCCCAGATGTCAAATGAGTATTTCACCAGAGTACCAGCTTATCTCACCCACGGCAGCTGCAAAAGCTCGTACTGTGTCCAGCTTCTAAAAGTACTGTTTCACCTAGTGTTGGATATTTCCCTCTTCTCTCGGTGATAAATTCAGCAAAACTTCCATTTTTGTTTCAGAAATAGGATACACCAAATCCCAGGTCTTAAAAATGAAGGCTGCTGTATGTAATATCTTATAAACATAAAAGCAGGACAAGAAATATGAAAATCAAATCCCATGGCCCACTCTGTTCTGGGAATTTCTTTCGTTAGAATAGCCGGTGCAGCTTATGTAGCTCAGCTACAGCTAAAATTGTTCACATGCATGTTCCATATTCTTCTTCACTGCTCCATTGCTATTTAAAAAAGCTTAATTTAAAAATGTTTTCCACATATACCGATCCCACAATCACACTGGCCAGTGCCTTCAGCATCTTCAGGTAAATTCTACCCAACCCCATGGGTCTGAGTACATCCAACTTCTTTCAAGTCTCTAACATGTTTGTCCCCTCCCCACTGAGGGAGGGCTGCCCCTCTCCATCCCAAATCACACCAGTACCAGAGCAGCCTTTGATTGTGAAGATTGAGGTGAAAAAGGTCATTGAATAACTAAGCTTTTTTTTTCTCTATTGTAACTAGGGTTTCTTCTCCACCCATCAATGGGCCTGTGCTTTTCCTGAACTTACGCTGAAATCAACGGTCCCACAGAGTCTGCCTGGTTCCTATCAGTGCACCTTGGCAGTCTCAGCTCCACCTGGGCTTTGGCCTTCCTGATTTCAGCACTAAGTACCTAACACTCCTTTATGCTGCCTGTCCTTGTTTCTACCTCTTCTCCACTTCCTTCTTGTGTGCTAGTTCAATGAGAAGCTCCCTGTCTAGCCATGGAGACCTGCTTCTGAAATTCTCAGTCTTCCCACATGACAAGACAGTTCATGCCTAAGCTCCCAGTAAATTGCCTTTAGAAACCAGTCAGCTCTCCTGGGCACCCTTGCCCTTCACGGCAGCTCCCCAGGAGATCACACCAGGCAAGCCCTGAATAAGCCTCTGTTTGCTTCCCCAAAGCCCAGGGTCCTCTGCTCACCTTCCATCCTTCCTCCAGACCCAACCTCCAGCATCTTGTGGTTGCTGCACCCAGGGCTGCCCTGTGTGACCAGAGCTGCCACCAGCTCTTTGCTGCTTGTGAGCAACAGGCTGAGTTAATCCTTGACCCTGTTCAGCTGATCTGGTGTTTCCGTAAGGACCCATCACCTATGCAGACCAGGAGCCTCCTGGCTTTCCTGCCAGATGCCGTGTTGCCCTCCTAGCAGGCATCTGGGTGGTTGACCCCCACCCCGAGGATGAGAGCCCACAAGCAAAAGCCTGCTGCTAGTCAGGAGCTTGTGCTAGTTCCCAGGGAGCAAGCACCTTTCTGCCGTGGGTAAGCACTGCCTGTCTGTACCGCCAGACGTTGCCAGCCGTGGCTGCTATTAAATTTCATCAGATTTTCCATAGTAGTTTGCCATTGAAGAGGCTAGCTGATCTTCTATTTTTAGATCAGTGAGAGCCTTTCTATCAATTACACTGAGACTTAATGCAATGAAAATGATACTTCTGAAAAAAACTGGGTGTTTGAACTCCTTTTTGAAAATAACAGGAACATCAACCCAAATTACTGCTTATCAATTGCTGATGTAATTGCAAGATGGTTTATGTGCAATATAGCTTTCCAGCTTGTTTTCATTTTTAATTATTTTCTGGCATGATACCCATATGTCTTACTGCACCCCAGTCAAAGAGTTCTTTTTTAAATTTTGATACAGCATCTGGGTCTTTGGGGGGAATGTTGGTGGTTAAAAAAAATAATGGTATTGTTCAGAGATTTTTTTTTAGAGTTAAATAAGAAAATGACCACGTCTGTACCACAACACTTCTATTAAGCTCAGCTACACTTTGTTCAATCTGTGATTACGAAACCACTGTTTAGTAAAAGCTAAGATCCATTTGAATGCATTGTGGGAGCAGGGAAGAGTTTTCAGCATAGTGGTAATGGAGTCTTCTGTCCCTGACAACAATAGCATGTCTGAGAAATCTCACTCCGGGATAAAAATGGTATAATTATGGGGAAAAAAAGATATATTGGCTTGGCACTGGCAGCGGTTTGTCAGGCTGGGTGGCTAAATCAGTACAGTCTGCATCAGTGAGACATGGCCTTAATACTATGTTGTCCTACGTTAATGTTTTTATAGCATCTGGAATCTTCAGTGCTGAAATTCAGATCCAAAAACGTGGAACCTAATGAAAAAGTAGTTACCTTTGAGACTCATCTCATCTGAAAGACTTTAAGACTCTGTTTTCCACAGGAAAAAAAAGACATCCCTGTACTAAGCCTGCAGAGCTGCTAAGTGTGGTACACGTGTGTTTTAAGTAGTTTTAGTCCATGGGGTCAAAAAATAGAGCTGGAGAGTGTGGGGTTTAATGTTAACATCTATATTCTTCCCTTTCTACACCTTCCTTTTTGATCCTTGAGGATCACACTCTGCAGATTTCCACTACCAGAAACACTAATTTTAGCATCAGAGATCATAAAATGAGGTCCCTGTTCCTGGGGATGAATAATACACTGAAGTGAAGATGGTACAGAAATGCCATTAGTTCTCAGAAATAATTATCATATAAAATTAGAAATGGACAACTTTGGTGCATTTAGTCCTATATAGCCTATTCCAGTCATGGGGATCAGCCACCAGTAAGATTTTCTTTCAGATCTCAGAAGCTGTGTGGTGCTTTGCTGTCTTGGTTGCAGCAGAGTGAGAGTCTGCAGTCCTTGAATATTTTGAGTTTTAAGGACCATGTAGAAATGAAAAGACTTTTCCTCTAATGTCTTACTCCTCTGCTTTCAAGGCTCTAGGTGAATGGTGTTTGCCATGCCACCCCTGTAATGTAATCTCTGTTTACAAGGCATTATTTTTTATTCCCTACCTTACCCTAGCTATCTTTATCTAATCAGGTTTGTACATTGCCTAAATACCTGAATGCTACCAGCAGGAACTTGATTCTGGTATCTACAGGGGCATATTTTCTTCTAAATAATTACCCACCCTCTCAAAGCAAGCCACTAACATTTCAATTTTAATGTAGCTTTAGTTTCATCTGTTACTGACACTGGCTATGCCTGCCGAAGTAGCAAGGTTAAAGACTGACCCAGGAGCAATGGACTGGATGGAATTTCCCAGTGTATCAAGTTCTACCTATCTGCTACTACAGGAAAAAAGCCTGCATCTTCCTTTTTGTGAATCGGTCAAGTTCTGTTTTAAACTACTTAGATTCTGTGCTCTCATATTCCCATTGTTTTAAAACAACAAAAACTTTATTGCTTTGATGGTTATAAACCATCCTAGCCCTTCAATCTACATTTATTCATGGCCTGTTTATACTCATTCATTCCTGTGTTGTTCTTTAGCAGAAGTGGCTCCCTCCCTTCCAGGTGTTTTACCTGTTTTGCATTCACAGAAAGTAACCATGACCTCCTTCAGCCTTTGCTTTTCTAAGCTGAGCAAGCTCTCTTCTCTAAAACACTTTTCATTACCACCATCACTTCCTTGCACCTGTTCCAGTCTGAATTCCCTCTCCCTCAGTCACTGATGCTCAGAAGTGCACACAATACTCCAGATAAGGTTTTGGCAGAGTCACATACACTTGTGTGAATATGTCTCATTTTTTTCTAAAATTGCCTCAGTTGACAGATCTAAGCACTGTGCTTCAAGGAAGCTTCCAAGTAGCGGCTCATAGTCAGATTCTGTTCAGCTAATACACCCCAAAGCCCTTTATCCCCTCCATCATTCCCACCTGGCACTCCCACAATACTTTCCCTAGCATATTTCTGCAGGGAATGCTTTCTCTTGTACAATTCTGGCTATCTAAACATTAGTGGCCAGGCTCACCAACTTTAAAGTAGCTGTCCAAGGCAATTTAGGCAGATAAATCCTACTCTGTGATCCATCCCATCTATCTCAAATAAATCTTTAGTACTAATTTGATGCCTAAAACAAAAGTCAGGCAGACTCTGGGACACATGGGCCATATTCCCATGTAAATATCCAGCCCTTGCCTAGGCCCTTGGTGCTATTTGTCTGTTTTATGCTAGCCCTTTAAGTCCCATTTCTGTCCACTGTCTCCCCAGTTCTCTCTGAGCTCACATCATCCCTGATCAGCCCAAACAGGTGGAAACCAAAGCTCCCATGCTGTCAATCAGGCTCATCCACTCTATGTATACACGGACCCCCTCAGCCTTGAATTACCCAACACCGAAGAGATACATGACGTCTTTTCACAGAAACTGTTTAGACTAAGTTACTCCAGATGTTAAGCTGGGATAGAAAAGGAGGAACTGGAACACAGCAATGGGGCTTGGAAGGGATATTGAGAAGATAAGGACTAGACTCCTATTCACTTTCCTAGTGCTGGACAAACCTAGACCTGAGACAGCTTTAAAGTTTGTGAATCACACTGGGGAATCCCTAAGAGTGCAGACCATGGGACAGCTCAGGCCACGGCTGCAGGAGGGGTAGGGTGCTGCTGAGGAAAACACTTTCTCTGAGATATAAAAGAATAAATACTCACTACCGTGGTTTTCTCATGTCAAAATTTTAAAGAAAAGGTTTATCGTTATGATCTGAGCACTGGGCTTTTCTTTCAGGATCATTTCTCAGATGGTTCCTGAGTGCGGGCATGGGAAGGCCAAGCAGGGTTAGAGCAATGGTGGAGATATGGCCTTTGACTACACCTCTGTGCTCTTCCTCATTGCTTAAAATGGGCAAAGCCAGGACGGATATGGGACAAACCCACCCTATCTGTGGAAAACTGTTGTCACTATCTAAAAGAAAATCATGGTTAAAAGTTAATTCACTGTTTTCCTGCATGAAAATCCCAGGCTTAGGAGCCTAGCAGTCATGTCTGCTTGGACAAGGCAGGTGAATAAGGCAGGTCTAGGTCTGTCCGTCCATGCCAGGACCAGGAAGGCAGCTACTATGACCTTCTCTGAACCTGCTTATCTGCGCAGCTTCCTGGTTGGTGTGGTTTGCCAGGCTGGCCTTCCGAGTTTTGCTCTCTCCCACCCTTTGCCCTGACCACAACCCTCCTGCTTTTATCACTGCAGGTATTTTGACACTTTGAAGCACTTGGAGTCGCTTTTTTAGTTTGTTTGGTTTGTGGGTGGTTTGGTTCAGCCCAGGGAGTTAAGGTTCACCAGCAGACTGCTGAGTGCCCACCGCTGTCAGACAGCGTGCAGAGGTTTCCCATGCAGTATTCTTCAAGATGCATCGTACTGAGGTGCAGCCACCCGTCCACTTCTTCCTGCAAGGGTCAGCTCTCACCTGACTTGGTTGGGCCCCTCTTGCACTCCTCAGCTTTGAGGCCGCAGTGAAGTCTGTCCAGACTCCCAAAGCTGTCTATACAATGGGCTGGCTGGAGGGCTTCTGCGTGGTTGAGAGTGGAAAGGAGGGGCACTCTTGCTTTCAGGGCAGGAAGTGTTCAAAATTAGGGGCAGAGCTGTGTGGCACGACTGGAAGGATTCCCACCAGATCCTTAAAATGACGGGATAATTGTTTTGTACAACGCTGGTCTCATGCAAGAGAACAGACTTCTGCCAGCTAAGTTCTCTCTCCCTCACATCTGCATTCCCCTAGTCACAGGTAATTTAGGGTGGTGAAAAAGGTCTCTCTGTGTGAGCAGCAGCCTGAGACATGGGCCCTGCCAGTGGGTCCCCAAGGCAGTTGAGAAACTTGGTAGAGGCCTGCCCACAAGAAATGCGACCATTTGTTGTCCCACTTGAGAAAGTACTGCCTGAGTCCAGAAAGCTTCTTCCAGATACAATGCTAAGCTTGATTTCAAATGACTAACATTTTTTCTCACATTTTCAAGTTCATCTTCAGGCAGTGACCCAATACAGAATCGCACATAAGCTACATGTATATTAATCTTCCTATTGCTTGCAGGTTTCAAAGACCATTTAAATTTAACAGCACATATCTCAGTATAACAAAATTGTCAATGATAATTTCCACATTCCACTTGACAATTTTCAGACAGTGATGTTTAGCCGTATTGCCATCAAAATGTGCTAAAGTCATTCTACAAAAAACACTACTTTTCAACCTTAATTGACCCTGCCTCTCCATCCTAGAGGAAGTTTTTTGAAAGTATGTTGTCTGAATGCCTCTGGAAAAAAGGGCATTAGATATCTTTTACAAAACAATACAGACACATAAAGCTGAGATAGCTCTGTATTTTTTATTCTTTCATAGTCCATACATCCACCTGGTATTTATTACATCATAAGTGCTATAATAAGCATGTTGATGCAAGTATCTATTTAATCTTGGCAAGTCCTTGATTGCAGCCTTTTGTATGGAGACAGTTCCTGGTGCTTAAGAATTGCAGCTAGGAATTGTGATAGACAGTGAATCGAAATGATTTTGAATTGGGAACAATAGCTGTAATGAAGATTTGCATTTTTAAAGGCATGTAATTAACACCAGTATTAGCTTCTTCCTCTAGCTAAAAAAGTTAAGCTGAACTACCTTTTGCTGAACTTGTGTTGGGTTTTATCATAGAATCATAGAACGATTTGGGTTGAGAGGGACCTTTAAAGGTCGTCTAGCCCACCCCCCCTGCAGTAAGCAGGGACATCTTCAACTAGACCTGGTTGCTCAGAGCCCCGTCCAACCTGGCCTTGAATGTTTCCAGGGATGGGGCATCTACCACCTTTCTGAGCAACCTGTGCCAGTGTTTCATCACCCTCACAGCAAAAAATTTCTTCCTTATGTGTAGTCTGAATCTACCCTCTTTCAGTTTAAAACCATCAGCCCTTGTCCTATCACAACAGGCCCTACTAAAAGTCTGTCCCCATCTTTTTTATAAGCTCCCTGTAACTACTGAAAGGCCACAGTAAGGTCTCCCTGGAGCCTCCTCTCCTTCAGGTTGAACAACCCCCACTCTCTCAGCCTTTCCTCACAGCAGAGGTGTTCCAGTCCTCTGATCATTTTTGTGGCCCACCTCTGGACCCGCCCCAACAGGTCCCTGTCTTTCCTGTGCTGAGGGCTCCAGAGCTGGATGCAGGACTCCAGGTGGGGTCTCACCAGAGTGAAGTAGAGAGGCAAAATCACCTCTCTCGACCTGCTGGCTACGCTGCTTTTGATGCAGCCCAGGATCACAGAAGCACAGAATGGTAGGGGTTGGAAGGGACCTCTGCGGATCATCTAGTCCAACTCCCCTGCCAAAGCAGGTTCACCTAGAGCAGGCTGCACAGGACCGTGTCCAACACAATTGGCTTTCTAGGCTCCAAGTGCACATTGCTGGCTCATGTCCAGCTTTTCATCCACCAGTACTCCCAAGTCCTTCTCGGCAGGGCTGCTCTCTTCATTCCCCAGCCTGTATTGACACAGGGGGTTGCCCTGACCCATGTGCAGGACCTTGCACTTCGCCTTGTTGAACCTCATGAGGTTCACATGGGTCCACTTCTGGTTCCCTCTGGATGGCATCCCGTCCCTCAGATGTGTTGACCGAACCACTCAGCTTGGTGTCATCTGCAAACTTGCTGAGGGTGCACTCCATCCCATTGTCTGTCATTGATGAAGATATTAAACAGTATTGGTCCCAATAAGGACCCCTGAGGGACATCACTTGTCACCGACCTCCACCCAGACACTGAACCATTGACCTCTACCCTCTGGATGCAACCTTCCAACCAATTCCTCATCCACCGAATAGTCCACCCATCAAATCCGTATCTCTCCAATTTAGAGAAAAGGATGTTGTGGGGGACGGTGTCAAAGGCCTTACAGAGGTCCAGACAGATGATCCGTAGCTCTTCCCTTGTCCACTGATGTAGTCACTCCATCATAAAAAGCCACTAGGTTGGTCAGGCAGGACTTGCCCTTGGTGAAGTCATGCTGGCTGTCTCAAATCACCTCCCTGTCCTCTATGCATAGCTTGTAGGAGGATCTGTTCCATGATCTTCCCAGGCACAGAGGCTGACAGGTCGGTAGTTCCCAGGGTCCTTCTTTCCACCCTTCTTAAAAATTGGTGCAATATTTCACTTTTTCCAGTCACCAGGGACTTTGCCTACTGTCGTGACTTTTCAAATTTCATGGAGAGTGGCTTAGCAACTACGTCAGCCAGTTCCCTCGGGACTCTGGGATGCATCTCATCAGGTCCCATAGACTTATGTATGTTCAGGTTCCTCAGATGGTCATGAACCTGATCTTCACCTACAGTGGCAGGGGCTTTGCTCCCCCACTCCCTGTCTTGTGGTTCATCCACTTGAGAGGTGTGGGAAGAAAGATTGGCAGTGAAGACTGAGGCAAAAAAGTTTTTCAGTACCTCAACCTTCTCCTCGTCTGTTGTTACCAGTTTGCCAGTCATGTTCATCAGGGCAGAAACGCTTTCTTTGACCTTCCTTTTCTGGCTGGCATACCTATATAGGCCCTTCTTATTACTCTTTGTGTCTCTTGCCCCGCGCCCTGGCCTTCCTGACCCCATCCCTACACAGCTGGGAAGCATCCCTATACTCTTCCCAGGATACCTATTTCCTATTTCTGCTTCCGCTGCTTGTGCATTTCCTTCTTGGCCTTTAGTTTGACCAGCAGGTCTTGACTCAGCCATGCCAGTCTCTTGCCTTCACTTTCTGATTTCTTACACTTGGGGATCAAGAGCCCTTGAGCTGGATGGAAATTTTATTTCTTCTTTGCTGGCAAGTATAAAGTATGCAGGTCAGCTGCTGCCCAGGTACTATTTTGAATATCGCTCCTACAAATGGTTATCCCATGACAGAGAAGCAGCAGGACAAATCAGTGGATGTGCCAGGAACCAATGGATGAAACAAACACATAGCTTATTTCAGGGCCTGATCTAAGACATTCCCATTAGAAAACTTGGGCCTTACTCTGTTTTGTAAGGCAAAATCACACAGTGCCCAAGGCAAGAAAAATTTTCTTTCCATAGTTTCTTCACTTTCATTGTATTTTGTATGCATATTTAGCTAATGCACACAGTATCAAACATGGAAATGGCTTAGGTGTCCTTTACGCTCCTCCAGACTTTAGATGTAGAAATTACGTTAGCCTGAACCCACCCCTGTGAAGGTATGAGATTCAATCCAGTTATTACAATTTTTTTTAACATCGCCAAATACAAAATAGAACAATATTATGGTTAACAAAGTACTAACTCTTATGGTTTTGAACAACTTAAAACCCATCTATCCATCAAGAAGGCTGAGTTCCTACTTCTTGTAATGCTGTTTACTTATTATTTCTATCATTTTTTATTTTCCAGATACTGTTTCTTTAGCTGAAATCTCCTTCAGCTTGTTTACCCAGCTCAGTAAGTGCCAGTGGTAACAGTGAAGAATTACTTACTTGAGCTTTCTCTGGGCCAAATCCTGAGGTCTCTACTATAAAGGGTATTTGGTTCTTCATCAGACAAAACATCCATGAGCTTTCAACAGTCTTTACTCTTCGAAAGCCACGAGTATAAGCCGTTGTATAGGATGCAAAGAGTTTACCAAACTGTATGCATGGGTAAAAAGCAAGACTGAGCATGAACCTTTTAGATGTCACTGTGGGATGGAAGGTGAAGTCTCTCCCAGTCTTGTTTATGACACAGAGCCCTTGAAGCATAGAAATTTTGGTTGTCTAAGTTAAAATCCTTTACCAGTCGATGAGTAAAAGGAGGTACTCATTAATACGCATTATCGTTACAGGCTGGAAAAGAAACACTCACATGTTTTCACAGAAACTCCGTGTGTTGGTGTAGTCCATTTAAGACAGAGATACAAACTTCTAAGCTAGTCATTGCAAACTTTCTTTATCCTGCATTCATCCTATCCTGACCCTAGAGAGATTCCCAAAGCAGGATTAAATTAGACTACCATGGTCTGCAGCATTAGGATGACAGTCATCTCCACACCATCCTAAAAACGCCTACAGAGCCAGCATCTGACGCTGAGTACAGAGACAATGTCTTTTAAATGCATGGTGTTACAACCAAGTTGAAGGATGTTATGCAGCGATCCTCTATGGATAAACTTTGCTATTGTAAAATGGAAGTTTAAAAGTTAGATTGAGTTTTGCTCCTATAGGTATTTATTTGACTTATGCCTATGGTTTCAATGGGAAAAGAATTGTATTCATTGTTTTAATGTACTAGTACATTACCTTCCCATGTACCTCGTATTTAAATGAAATGTTGCCATCAGTTTTCACAGTATGTTTCTAAGAATACACATTCAACAATTGAAATTAATCCCAAGGGGAAGAGTTATAAATGAGTATTGTTAATGTTGTTGTCACATCAATTTCCAGAATTCCTTGTTTTTTCCTACAGAAATACACTGATCTATCATTAAAATGCATGCACATGATAAAAGTGTGACAAATAAAAAATGATTCATTGAGTCCATGAGAATTTAGAAATATGGCAGCATGTTTTCCTCCTGAATCTTAACAAAAAAGGGTAAAAAAACAGCAAGGAGTAGCTCCCAACCAAAACTCTAGAATGAGGAACTAAAACCAAACAAGCTAAAGACAGAAAATGAGATTAGATCTGATATTAAATAACTTCTAAGGATTACAGAAAAATAAATTGTAACGAAGGCAACGCTACTTAAACATCCTGAGGAAAACCACATGACTGAAACAATCTGTATCCTTTTTCTTCTTATTATTTCCTGCATGTGTTCTTCCTTGCTCTAAATATTTAGAGCCATTCATTGCATTCAAATACGCCTCATCTTTCAATTGTGGACACAACTCCACTTTGCTTAGGTGAGTCAGTGGCAGTCAAAGCTTTAAATCCCCAGAGTGCAAACCATGCAAAGTGGTTAAAAAAGCTAGAGCCCCTCTCATTTTCTGCCAGCAGAGGATCTGGCCCCTGGGTACTTAAATAAAGAAGGAGAGCCAAAAAAAGTATGCCGTCAGGAAAAGTTCCCATTTGCTGCTACTTTGCCAGTCGAAACTATGCTGCAACCTTCAGGTTTTTTTCAAAACATGTGTAAAATATGTCATGTAGACATCAAAAATGTTCTTTGTGGACAAGAGAAATTCTGCCCAACCTCACAGGTATGTGGAAAACAAAGGATAATGAAATGGACAAAAGAGGGTCCATTTGCACACTGATCTTCCACAAGACTTCTTCAGCTTGCAGAGACATTAGGGGGCAGGCCAAGAAAGAAAAATAAAAGCATCTGAACAATGGATCTGCAGCCAAACCATCGCTTGCTGACACCACCAGTAGCGCATCAGCTGCTGAGGCTGAGGTTAAGGTAACAGCTCAATCATCCCAGACAACGAATCATCCCAGACCACCACTGTGGCCTAGTATGAAAGAAGAAAACTATTCAGTAGGGCAACTCTGCAAAAATCTTTATATGTTCCTGCTTTAGACAACATCTTCTCTAAGATAACAAAGTGCAAAGTTATTTCAGACTCTTCATTTCCTTTCTCCTTCATGAATAGGAGTACCTGTACCTCCTACAAAGGGGGTGGATATTTAAAGCCCCAAACTCATGGCCAAATAGACAAAATAAGCATAAGTACTTTACTTCAGACCTAACAAGTGAGTCAGCAGTCAGATTCTATTTCCCCTGCTGAAGTCAGAAAACAAATTAAGTTGACAGCGTGCCTCTAATGGTGATGACATCACTGAGAGTGGAGTTATTTTCAGTCTCCACAGCACTGGTAAGGGGGAAGCATAAAAGTGAGAAAGGGAAGCTTAACTTTTTCTCATGCCTACTCCTAATTTATTTGCTTTGCAGTCACCCTCTCAAATTAGGTACTTTTTACAATTGTCATTCCATGCTTAAAAGTATATAGCATTTTTCAAAGGCTTGTAATTGAATAACACTTTTTTTTCTTTCTTTAGTGAGCACCAATACCTAAGGTTGACAGCAATTTTAGCCTTGTGTTAAGCAGGAACAAGTCGTCCAAATACTTTGGAATTGCACCTAAATAAAACAGGGAAGAGTTTAAACCATTTGCCAGAATGTTCAAAAGTGACCTTACATGGAGTATGTTTAGATGCCCAACCTGTGAGCCCCAGAGAACAGTATAGAATGCGGATCTGCATCTGCAAAAATATCTCTCTCTGAAGTGTACCCTTTACTTTTAAAGTGGAGGTGGAAAAGTTTCTGCTTTTTGACAGTACAAAAGCTGAGCTTTGCAGAGTTTTCTAAGTTGAAAAAAATACACTGTCTGGGACAGCGGCTGAGAGACACTGTTCAGCCGGATACAAGAAGACTCAGGAGGATTTGGAGAAGAGCAGGGCTTTCTACATGAGAAGCCTGAAGCACAAAGTGACATAAAAAATGCATGAGGCTGAGAAACAGTGGGAAAGAAGATGTAGGATACGGAACCATGAATAAGGTAAAGGATAAAATGAGAAAAGTGAAATAATCCAGGACAGAGTTCTGCTGAAACACGAAGCTGAACCTGAGTAAGAAGCAGAAAGAAGTGAAGGTGCAGAAATATCAAGAGAGATGGGAGCAGTCTGGCTTTGTCAGTGAGTGATGAGACGCGAGGTGACGAGAACACTGCAGCAACGGGACTGCAACTCCTGGCAGCGGCAACAGACAGGAAATGCTGAATTGTAAATACGCAGCTCCTGAAGGTACACGATTTAATGAGAAGCTGATGACTTGACGAGGAGGATTAGAGAGGTTTCTTGTATGGCAAGTGGGAAGTTAGTAAGAGAAAGGGTTTAGGTGTGAAAAGGGGAAGCAAAGTTTTGGGCACACTGCATGCAATGCGGAGACAGCTAAAGATGACTGGGTGGGAGAGAGGAGATCTGGTAAGCGAGGAAATAGATGTACACGAGGTGGGTGAGCACCTCAGATCCACTCGATGTATTGCAGGGAGAGCAGGTGACCTGCTTCTTCTACCAAGCGCCAGCCTGGAGCTGTCTGAGGATGAAGAATACCTCGAAAAAAACACGAGAATGAAGTTAAAAGAAGCAGGTCTGTCTTCAGAAGATAAAATGGAGAAAAAGAAATGTACAGAGGATTAAGAGGACTGAGAAAAGGCAGTCAGAGCTGGCTGGAAGGAAATTAGTGACAGATTTCCTGCTTGTCTCCAAGGAAAAATAAACCCAGTGTGGAATGTAACCCTTTAAACAAGAGCATTGATGTGTCACTAATGTAAAAGGAGTTCCTGTGGACTAAAGTGGACAAATTTTGTCATATAGATGAGTGGTGCTTTAAGGAGCTCATAAAGGATCTCTTTGTCCTAAGAAACTATTAAACCAAAAAAAATGTGTAGCAATGAAATGAATAATTTAAGAATCCCTTGCAACAGACCGATTCAGCACTCTCTGGAGATGGACATCTTATTGCAATTTACACTCTCTCTTAACCAACGTCATTAGTAGTGGTTCTAGAAAGCACAAAGGAATGAGACACTGAAATACTGCAGGAACACTGTCAACAATGATCAAAGCCCTCATCGTAGCTTTTGTTCAACTAGGGCAAGCAGCTTGTTTCTGTGCAGTAGAGGAGCATTCATTCTCATGAAGCAGGCAAAATAACATCATTCCTTCCTGAAAATTCTGATTTTTAAAATAGCTTCTTTGAAGTCAGACAAGTTTCAGTTTTGCTGAAAGTGAATCAATAGAGGAGGAATATAATCCTTATAACTCATTTAATCCTTTCTACTGCCTGTGGTGATGTAATACCAAAGACTCCATTAACTTGTAGGCCTACTCATGAGCTGAACATTTGTTTCTTACTGCAAACATTTAGCTGAAGCCATTGGAAATTTTATCTGGTTGTAATAGATTTAATGAGACACTGAATGGTTGTTTGTTTCATTAATCTTGTATCAAGTGACTCTAAAAAAGAAAATACTGGCAGATTTCTGTAAGTGCTTAGAGCATCTCTATGGATTATCGCTGTTAACACATCAGCCTTTCTGATTTCCTGTGATTCACAAAATATTGACACAAAAATTCTTATATAGGATTAACTGGCTATTCATTTCCAAGACACAACTGCTCCTTATATGCTCCTTAGAAGTGTTTTGCTCTTTTTCCTCTTCCCTGTTTAAAGAGCCATCTCCTATTTTCAGCCTCCCCTTTCCGTTTCCTCCTACATCTTACGTTAACTTCCTTTACACTTACTGGAGAATGACCAACAAGCCAAAAATCTTTCACAACCTCCCCTCCTCCACCTACAGTATCTTGCCCAATCTAGCAGTAGGTCCAATCCGTACCACTTCTTAGCTTAAGCACACCATAGCCCAGAACCTCTTACAGCTCAGACAGCACAGACTTTACAGTTTCTGACTCTCCTGCCGCATACACACCTTTTTGCAACACCAAAGCTCCAAATAAGGGACCATGGCTTAACAGCCTTCAGCTGCTCTGCAATACTGGATAAATGTTGCTGTCTCCTCATCTTGCAACTCCTCTTGGCAAGGTTGTGACTCTGCAGCAAGGCCTTGAGGATGTCTTTGCTCCAACAAATGGGACGAAGTGGGTCAACACAGCAGTGACAGAGCGCGGTGCCCATGAGGGGGACGTGGTTGTTTCAGCTAACCCATTTCTCTTCACTCCTCCCTGATAATGAGCTGGCTTCCATCATGTTCATGCCTCCCTTCAGTAAGCACTGACTTTAGGTGATGGAAATGAGCACTCACTGTGGAACTGTGTCATCGCATGGTCCTGGAATGATTGCTGGGGATCTAAATTCAGAGTAGGCACCTTTTCACCAATAAATCACCCATGGAACACAAGGAAGGATGCCAGTATTATTTGGAGTTTGCCAACCCCCAGCTCATACTGAGTGGTGAGGAAGCACTTCAGGGTAAGTCAACCATCAGTTCCTTTTTCACAGAAGTCATATACCAATAATACATGGGAGTGTCAATCTGTCACATACCTAAATTACGAGGGGGCCAAGGTTCATGGCAGGAATTCCCCAGCTGCACTGGAACAGCACATAGCGAGATGGGGAAAATACTACATACATACAGCCTGTTGTACAACATGCACAATTAGGATCCCTTCTCATTTACATTTGATGTTGCAACAAGTTTTATGGGCATGGACACAAACCTGGGCCCCGCCCTGCATGGCACTGCTTGGTTGTCTACAGGGGAAAAAGCAAGGTACAAATGTGAGATGCTGGTGGAAGAGAGTGAACTGTCTTGAGAGAGCACATGGATCTTTCAAACCAGTAGAAGTACAAAATTATATTTTTAGGTCTGATCACTTCAATAGCAGGTGAAATACTGTTGAAATAATGTTGAAAAGATCAGCAAACTGCTGGGAATGAGGATCAGGTATTGTCAAGCAGGATAAAGGACAGCTGTTAGCTCAGTCAGGAGAATCCTGTTCAGTGTAATTAAGGGTCAGGAAAGAGAAAGTAAAGCTTTCTAGGTTTAAAAGGGATTCTTGTCTAAGAGACACTGGATAATCTATAAAAGGAAGTAAAGAGTAAGCTTGTTAGAGTAGATGATTGGGTGAGTAGCTTTCAAAGAGACCAAGGGATGGGGGAGGACATTAAAACTACTTAATTGGGCAAACATAAAATCAGAAATAGAGGTAATAAGATTAGATCCCCAAAGAGCTAGATAAACTGGGTTATGCTTGTCAGCAGACTCCTTAAATCTGACTTAATTTGATAACAATAATAGAAAGGTGTGTCATCCTTAAACTCCTAGGTCTGGGGGAGGAGACAGGTAGGGTACATATAATGTTGTGTCCTCCTCTAGGCATGCAGTGACTTGGGAAGCTGACAAGTTTGTTATTGCTACACTATGTAGTACAATATAATATCATATTCTACTTCTATCAACTTTGTATCTTTTTTCTTCTTTTTTGTGAACAGTTATCTTGTGTCATATTTAACCCAGGAGAACCCTGACCCTCAAAGACTTATCCTTGTTCATATTCTGCTGCTTCCTTTTTGTCCCAAAATACCACAATCTGGAATTCTGATCTGCTTCTCGATGTTCCACCGTAACAGGGTGACAACTTGTATTCAGTATTTGATAGCAGGTTTCCATGTAAGATTTCAAAGCTCAGCAAAAGGTTTCTCATATTTTGTGGTAAATAGGATAAGCTTTGTCATTCAGAAGATAAATCTGAGCTATCTGTATGTGCAGAAACACTAAAATGAGAACATATGTTGGAGACAGGTATGCTGTAATGAGACCATACTTTATTGAATTCCAGACTTCCACTCAGGATGTAGAAACCACAGGCACAATATTTCCTGCTAGTACAGTGACCACAGATAAAACTCAGAGCAGTAATACCATCAAGCCTGATCCACTGCGTTTTACTCTTTCAGTGCAATTTTACGTAAACATACATATAGCCAGAAAAGCTAGAGTTTTAAGCGGTGAGTCAGACACCATATCTCTAATATATGTAGGATTTAGAAGTATTCTTATTGTCATTATCGCATCTTCTGCTACACTTGTGGGATCAGAACTTCAAAGAAGAGCCTGACAGAGGAAATTGTAGGAAATGTTTGCATTCCTGTGTGATTCCATCATCCAGGGGCCTGTAATGGTGAAAGAACCCTTCAGCAGATGTCGTTTGAAAGGTCAGGTTAACTCTTAATATACAATGGACATTTATTTCAGTTCTTCCTTTTTAAATTATTGATTACAACTCTCTTTGACCCTGGTTCATATAGCCAGTCCTTCTGGTGTCTCCGCTACGACAACTCACACCAGCTGGAAACTTCTTGCAGCACTTTGTCTCTCTCCCCCTTGGTCTTTGTCAGCTTTGCAAACAGCAGTGAAACCATTCTTTCAATATGCCAGTGAGGTTAAGGAGATGTTCTTTATATTTGCAACTAAAGCACAGAGCAACCATTTCTAATTAGCACTAAGGTTTCCTTAGTCTGTTTCGGCAGGATGTATTTACACTTCTCCAATCAAGGCCTCTTCACACTTTTGAAAACATCATTAAAAGACTAAGTCTCCTTAGTTGAATCTCATCTATATTAAGAGACCTACTAAATTACACAATTGTCCTTTGTGATCTGCTAGGAATTAAATCCAGGTGTCTTGAGAGTAAGAGACTCTCTGCATCTGCTAGCTATACAAATAAATTGTATTGATTTTCTTTTTAACTCCTTGGAGGTTTTTCCCATGTGGACAGTAACTTCTGCATATTTTCTTGTGCATTAAATTCAAATTATACACCTGAGTACTATGGTTGTAATACCTGAAACCGAATTTCACACTTTTGGAATGCATTTACTTTTTCATATTCTGTTCATTTTAATCCAGAAGACACTGGATTACAATTCACACCTAATACACTACTACACCTCCTAGATGAGTGTCAGATTGTGGGTTTTGTTGCCATAAATAGTTTGCTTCATTCTTTCCCCCTTTTTATTTGTATTTTAAAAATGCAAGTTCAAGCTCCCAAATATTATTCTGATAGTTGTATTAGCAAACTAATCCTGTTTTATACCTGTTAACCTATTTTAGGGGTATGACGATGGTGGTTTATTAACTCTGCCATGAATTCTGCCTTAACTGCGAAGAGTAAGTAGGTGCTAGTTAAAGCTAGGCAAAGCATTAGATACCACCGACCATCAGCAAGCTTCCCCAGTTTCTGCTACTCACACATCAGGATGCCTTCTGTGGTGAAAAGACAGGCAAGTCCTATCAAGCTGATGTCTCCCTCTCAATAAGGTAACATTTTAGTGAGATTTGCTAGAAGACAGATCAAAAAATGGTGCAGCTTGTGAAGCCCACCTAATTCATGTGATGACAGGTTAACAGGATTTTATACAGTGCTCTCCTTTTAGTGCCATATGCTACCCTCTTCCTAACAAATGTGACCAAATTTTCCGGTGCAATGCATGTAAAACATCTGTGTGGATGCAACACAATTGCAGCCACTTACGCAGAGCTGAAAACAACCCCCACAACCGAGTCTGGTGACAGACAGTTATTAGTGGTGACTACAGTCAAGTAACGATGGCTGTGGCTACAGGAAAAGAGGGTAAAAGGAAAGGTCTGCTGCCACAGGTGAAAGCATGATCTTGCTTTGGCCTGAGACAAAAGGAATGAGTAACAGGAGCTGCTGTCTTGAGGCAAAATATCCTCAGCATCTCTCGCTGGCAGGACGATCCAACTCTGAGCTTAGCAGGAACTGAAAGTCAGAATCCCCCGCATCTCCCTGAGATTAACTGATATGTTTCCCTTCCCTGTGGAGACAATTTGCAGATTATTTTCTTGCCCCGAAGTCTGTTCCTGCATAGTAGCTCCTATTAAAATCCTGGTGCAGCTTTCTCCTTTATAAAATTTTAAATGTGTGGTGTGATAACACTCAAACCCCTGAACAATGAAATGGCATACCTCTGCCTACCCTCTGTACTTCAGTGCCTGAGAAAAGGTCAGATTTCTATTGTTTGCAGCCCTCCCATAAGCTAGCGCATAAGATCTTTGCCCTTTTTTCTTCTGGATTCGTGGGACGCATACAGGGAAGGACAGAAGATGACCGGCATGCAAAATTTAGGGACTCTAACTGAAATGTAACACCCACTCTCCTTCTAGAGTTTTTAATTTGAACAAGAAATTCAGAATAGGTACCTATGGCAGGAAAGGACTAGACAACTATGAAAGGAAAAGAGCAGATCATGGAATTTTTTATTTAGAGGGAGGAAGTCTTATCAGATAAAGAGGGATTACTTGAACTATGTTAAATGCAAGCTTAGCTTTAGGGTTTTTTTCCTGTCATCATTGCCACCTTTCAGCTGCTCCGGTTCTTCTCCCTAATGGCACATCTTGGAGGTATGTACCTGACTCTAGTTGACACAGGCACAAATGCACGAGCTTTGACAATGTAAAGCAAACTGTCCCTGTGAGGGAACAGAAACTGATGTTTCCAGAGTGATGGAAGGAAACAACTTTTCATCGTGGATTTTTACACAAACTCAAGGATTTTTTAAAAAGTCCTGATTTGTGTGTCAAGCACATAATGTATGACTGCTGTGAATATGAGTTTTCTGTTCAACATTCCAGCAGCCAGTTTGAGACTGAACTGACCTGGCGCTGATCAGACTACAAAAAAAGTTATTCCTTGCTATTAACATTACGCTATTCAGCACAAAGGCTGCCACACACTACTGAATTATCTGTTTTCTATTGCCTTATCGTAAATTTCATACCAATAACTGGCCAATTTCGCAAATTGCCTCTGTTTTTGAAGGAAGCAGTCCTGACCTCTCTTCAACCTTTAACTCAAACTTTGATAGGGTTGTTGGGTGGGGTTTTTTTTTTGAGGACAACAGCAGGTAAGAACGGTAGGGTTAGTTTTGACGTAGATCCATTCCCCAGCCTAGCTCACCACGTGGCAGCACGAGCAATTGCACCACTTCAAAAGAACGGCTGATGCAAGGGCCAGACTGAACAGCAGCGAGCAAGGGGACGGCACAGCTGCTTCCCCTGGCAGCGGTGATGGCTTCAAGGGATTATGACCTTTTACTCCAGATATGGAAGTCTCTGTAGTACCAGCTGAAGTCTGATTCATGATGAGCAACTGCCTATCCACTCCTTTGTACCTCTTTGTAAATCGGTATTTATGCTTACACACATGTAAAGTGGGATCAAAAATGCTACCAAGCAAAAATAGAAGTAGCCTGTGTTCATCGCAGTAGTGCGTGTATGCACGCACACACATTTTTAACCACTAGCACTCCTGTCATTCCTCCCACCCCCAAAAAAACCTCCAAATATTTAGAGAATGTTAACTTTTATTAGGGATGGAAGAAAGCACGTGACCTGTCAAGATCTAGAAATGCTTTGCGACAGTGGGAGCTGCTGAAAACAAAGTGGCCGCCTTCTCAAACACAGTTCTGGAAAATTTGGCTTCGGCGGCAAGGTGTCTGACACCAGCACCCATCTTCAGTTGCTGGTCTAATGTTTCAAGGATTCTTCTGCATCAGCCAAGCGATCTGAGTTGCAAAGGTTGGGTGTTTATTACAGTGCTTCACATTTTAAGGGAACCACGTAAGACCACGTACATTCGTGGATCTCGGTATATGTTTAAGTCAGCTGTTTGTGTGCTAGTCAACACATGAGGATAGAAAGAAAACTAAGGTCTGTTCTCAGAACCCGTGGTGTGTGGGTTTTTTTGACAGCTTTATCTTCATGTCTCTTGGCCTGCAGAAAAATGACTTTCCCGCTTCCAGGCAACTCTTACTCATGCAGTCCAACCACCACCTAAATGGTATCGCTATAAAAACAAATTCCCGCATCTCAATTCCTTTCCGTCTTTGCCTAACGATCTTCTGCACAACGCCACGTCTCCCTCCCCGTCCCCACCCGCCTCCCAACTTCTCCGCCCGCTCTCCTGCCTGCGCAAACGAACCCCTGGCCTCCCCACCCCCCCAGCTCACCTGCCGAGCGGCGGCAGCCCCGGGCCCCGGCCGGGCTCCCGGACGCGTTTCGAACAGCCCGTCCGGCTGGCGCTGGCCCGACCGACCCTCGCCCGGCACCGCTGGGGGCGAAGCCCCACACGGCCGCCGTGCCCTCCGACCCGGCCGGCCCGCCCGCCCGCCGCTTCCCGGCGCAGCGCTGGGCAACACCGACCGAGGCCGGAGAGCGGCCAAGTACGGACGGGCCGCGCCCGCGACTGACCCGGTTCCGGCCGGGCCTCCAGCAGCAGCGCCTGGCTCCAACTCCCCGCCCGCGGCCCGGCCCGGTACCCGCGGGCAGCCAGGGCCGGGGCGGTGGCGGCCCCGCCCGGCGGTGGCGCGCGCAGGCGCCGTTGGCCCCACAGGTACGGCGCGGGCGCCATGTTGTGAGCGGAAGCCGGGCCCGAGCGGCGGGCCGGGGGGAGGGCGGAAGCGCGGCTCCGCCTGGCAGCGGGGAGGGGGCGGGGGAGGGACGGGACGGGACGGGCGGACGGAGGGACCGCGGCAGCGGGCAGCAGTCGCCGCAAGAGCCGCCGCTAGAGCCAGCCGGGGTGTCCCGCGCCCCGCCGAGGGCTCGCTTACCGGCCTCGCCGCCGGGGTGCGGGATCAGCGGAGCGCGGAGGCTGCGGGAGCCGGGCGGGGAAGATGCCCCTGGCGCAGCTGGCGGACCCTTGGCAGAAGATGGCTGTGGAGAGCGCGGCCGAGAGCAGTGCCGAGGTAGGGCGCGGGCGGGGAAAGTTGTGAGGAGGGGACGGGACCTGGGCTCCCGCCGCCGCCGCCGCCGAGCGAGGGACGGGCAGAGTTTCTCGGGGCGGGCAGCGCCGCGGCTGCGGGCGGGGGGGGGGCGGGAAGGGGCTGGCGGGGGGGGCCGGGCGGGGGGACACGACACTGGGCGCTGCCGGGGGCCGAGCCCCCGGTGCGGGCAGCGGGGGGTGAGCGCTGTCGCCTGCCTGCCTGCCTGCTGCCCGGCCGGCCCCTGCGCGCCGCTTCCTCCTCGGGGCACTGAGTCAGGGCCGGGACCGGCCGGGACTACCCCGCGCCGGGGCTCGGGGCGTGTTTCACGGGACCGGGCTGCTCCCGGCTCGCTCCCTCCCCTTCCGCCCCCTTCCCCGGGAGGGAGTAACCTGCTTCTGCGGCTCCGCCGACTCGGGCGCTTTTGTTCCAGCTCGGTGTCTGGTTACTGTCACGGTGAGTTCCCCTTCCCGGGGCGGCCCCGCCGCCTCCGCAGGAGCGGTCCGCGGGGGAGAGAGCAGGGAGGGCCGGGGCCTGCCCTCACCTCGCCCGCTGCCGTCCCCCTGCGGCGGCCGAGGGCCGTCCCCGCCCGGGAGCCGCTGCCCCCCGGTCTGAGCGCGGTGGGGTTGCCCCTGCCGTTCCGCAGGCGTTTGGGAAGCCGCAGGGACGTCTCGCACTGGGTGGTGGCGGCGTGGATGGGGACATCGCTGAGGCGCGGCGTGGTGTCCCGCTCCTGGCAGCGGGGAGGTCGCGCTGGGCTCCTGACCTTGCCGGGCTGGACGCGTGTTGGCTCTCCTCGGCCGAGGTAACGAGGGCGGCTGGAAGTTAGATTCGCTTGCATCCGAGGCCGTAGATGCCTTCGGTTATTTTCGCTTTTTTCTTCCTACAGTGTACTACTGTGTTGGTTCGGATCTGTGTAAACACTGCGCCTACACAGTCAGTTGTGCTTGCTCCGAGATTCCCTAGTAGCCCACAACGCGTGTGCTAGTTTGCGACCAGACTCCCATCTGAAAAGAGATAGCTGCTTCTGACAGTGCAGCTTCTATCTGAATCTGCTCCAGCTGATACGCAGCCAGGCTCCTTCAAGTGATGCTGCTCTCGAGCGGTGTGGACTCAGGCCAGCTCACAACAATTAGTCACAAGGTTAGGACTTATTCCTTAGTGAGCGGAGCAAAGAGAGAGGGAGAGACCAATGCAAAGTTTCTGCAGTATCAGAAGTATTTGTCCTTTTGATGTTTGTCTTGTCTTCTTTCTGCCTGAAGTGACTGCATCTCTCAGGGTCAGAAGAATCTGCGTTTCTGATCTGACAGGCAGATCCGTCTTTTAAATTCTTGCCAGTTACTGTAGTTACTTTTAAATTCTTGCCAGTTATTCACTGACTTCTGAAGTGGTGATCTTACATGATTTTTTTTTTTATTTTTTTTTTTTTAAGTGGGGAGTAACTACAATAGTAGTGTGATGCTTGGGAGGGCAGTAGAGAAGGTGGTAGGGGAGACGTTTCTGCAAGACCACTTAGAGAAAAGAGCTTAACTGTTCCTTTAGTCCTCTGTGCTCACTGCATGTAGTCTGTGTAACTTCAATAATGCTATATATGCTGGAAAGGTAGCAAAATAGGTTATGTTATTTGAAATGTGTGTATGTGCATGATTAATTCTACACCAAAAAAAGCAACAAAGTATTTCAGACATAATTTGTTTTTAAAGTGCTGTCCTAGACTTCTTGAAACAAGTGTGTTTTACCTCTTCCTAAAAAAAAAATAAACACTTACATTGACATGAGTCTACACCAGTTTATCACCAAAAAAAATTTTGTAGGACCACTAACAAAACATGAAACAGCAACTGAACTGACAGGTTTGCACTGTAAGGCCCTAGAATAAACACTCAGTTCTTGAAAAGACCAGACTGCACCTGTAAAAGCTTCTCAGGTGATCCTCAGACAGGAAAAGGTAGACTTAGATAGGCCACTTACCTGAAATCAGCTTTTAGGAAAAGGTGTTTTAGTGAAAAGAGATAAGTTTGTCAAATACGTAAACAAATGACCTAAACACATAACTGACATTTTCAGTTTGCATGAGTTGTTTTTATCTGTAGCATAGCAGTATCTTAATTACAGACCAGATCCTGCAAGAGTATCCTCGGGCAAAATTTTTTTTACATCCACCTGGAAACTCATTGTGATTTCAGTCATAGTTTGGTAGTAATAATGTCTGCAGCTGTAGTAATGAGTGAGGTATAGAGTTACTACTAACCTCTTGGATTTGCTGACATAGTTCCTTGTAACACTGTGTTATCCACATGGAATTACAAATTATTGAGCTTTAAAACTCATCTCAGACACTTTATTGGTCTGAACAACTCTGTGAGTTTTTATATTTAATTAATTTTTTTGTTTGTTTCACAGTGCAGTCCTGTATTTGGTTTTATAGCGGTACCACCGAGGAGGTGATTTGCTGTGGTGTGTGAGCAAATTTAGTAGGCAGAATAGAATGCCTTTAGCTACTGTCACTTTGGAAAATGGTATAGTTAACCACCAACAGCTGCTGTAACTTAGGTGTACAGGACAGCAGATTTGTAGAACATTGTCCTTCTTAAGAAATAATGCAAACAATTTTTTTAGATAAAACATGGGTTTATAGTTTTCAGAGATCAGTTGCAGGACTTCTGGTTCTGCAGGTACAAATAAGTCAGTGATCCATATTGCATCTCTGACAGCTTTTCCAAAGTGTAAAGCTGCTACACAGTTTTTAACATAATTTGTCTATGTGGTATAATGTGATTTTGTTCTGGTTTTAAAGTCTCATGTTTTAAATCACAACACCTTTAAAGCCTGTGGAATGATGCTATCTCATTAACTCAGGGTCTGCTCAAGATTTATAACAAGCACAGGTTTGTTTTTTGTGGTGAGAATGCCTGGTATTTCAAGTCATCTGCTTTCAAGCAAATGAAGTATTGATGATTTGAGTTTGTATTTGAATGCCTGAATAGCTAGCCTGATCCTTTGATCTGTACACCCAGCTATGCATATTAATATTGACTGGGGGAGAATGAACATGGTTATGGCAGCCAAATTTTGGACACCAGTATGTTGAAAGAGCTGACCGTTGTAAAAAGGTGCTGTTTGCTAGACTTTCTGGGAAGCATTTGTGCCATCTATCTTTAGGAACTGTAATTTAGGTGCTCTAAATTGGCTGTGGAGAAAGTTCCATTTTTTCTGTGGCGCTTGACAGGGTATTTCTGATCACCTGTTTAGGTGTATAAATAGATGGTATGAATCGCCTTTCACAGAATTCCTTGTTTTATTGTTTGTATCCAGAATTATTTGAACCTTGCACAAGACAAGGGGTGCTGGCATTTATCAGTCATGCTGATGCTTTAAAGAACCTGTTATAATGTAATTTCTGCTTTGTAATTCCATTCTGATGTCAGTGTGACATTCTCTGTGTCAATGTATACTTCTGGCATGGAGTCTGAAATCTGTCAGATGTCTTGCCACCTTGAAGCCATGAAGCTGTGGTTGTGATTGTCTCTTTACAGTCTGTACTAGTCTGTGTAATCAGCATTGTACTTGCGTTCCCCAGGAACAAAGGCTATATTTACAGTCATTTCTTGTATAGCCAACACAGGTAAACAATTCAAAGCCAAAGTGGAATCACCTAAATGGACTGGTCTGTGTGGATTTTGAAGACTGTCCGTCGTCTCCCTGTTGTAGGCAGAATTCTCTGCAGCTCTCTGCTATCGCGTCTCATACATACCTGCTGTCAGTACAGTGTGTTCTGAAGTCTGGGTATCTCACAGACTAAGTAGTATACCCTGTATTCCACAAACTGCTGTGATAGAGACGGATAACCGGTGTTGTATATATGTAAATACTGTCTTGAGAAGCATAGCTTCTGTATGAAAGATGTTTAGGCCTGTGAGTTTTGTTTTTTTTTTTCTTCAGCTTTTTCAGATCCTTAATGGTACAGTTTTACCTGTACTGTTTTTTAGTTTAACACATTCCTACTACATGACGTGGTACTGATGTCCTGCTGTCAGCTGGGTGGGGTAGGGGGAGGCAGGTGCCTTCAGTATCTTCATGCAGTATTGTGTACGCTCTGCAGCTCTTGGTTTCCCCGTGGAAGGTGTTGAGTTTGACTTGTTGGATCGTTCTGTTGGTTTTTTTGACACATTGGCAGTTCTTAGCTTGTAATTGTTTTGTTCATTGTAGTGTATGTAATATTTCTCATCACAGCTGGGACGTCTAACACAAAGTTGATGTAAGCAGACTGACATGTTTAAAGGCATGTCTGTTGTCTTTGAATTGATTGTGATCTGTCACACTAACTGTAGTTGTTTGTCATTTGAAATGCTCCACTTAGATTCACAATGATGCATAGACTAAGGTGGGCGTTTAATTATTTCTGCACATCAGAAACATTAGCTTTATGAGTTGATTGATGTTGGCAGTTGGCAGGTCTATCAGCTGTAAGAACTGTGATTGTGAGCTTTTGTGTTGTTTGGTGTGGGGGATTGGTTGTGGTTTTTTGTGGGTGGTTTTTTTTTTTTTTTGTAACATAATTCATAGCAGTATTCCACTAATGAAAATTTTAAGCGGTTTTTCAGGCAAGAGTAGAATATTGCAGCTGTTTTTTCAGTCTTGGAGACTTCCAAGAGGGGGATAATTTAATCAGTAAAATAGGAGAAGTTAGAATCTTTTCAGGGATTTTTTAAGCTTAGACGAAATAAAGTGGTTTGAATACTGCAAGGATTGTGCTACATGCTTGCATATGTGATACTGATGCTACTTATTCTCTATTTATTCTCTGAAATAAGATTAAATACCTCACCCATTGGAAAAGGGGGGGAGGGGGGAAGGGGAAATCCTGTGTAGCAGATGGGAAAATGGGGCTCAACAACTTAGCGACTCCATCTAGCATAATTCATGGGGTCTGTTCTAGAGCTAGGAGCTGATCTCTGATTTCCAGTGACCTACTCCAGTGTCTCAACCACAAAAGTTACTGCTCTCTCATTCTTATCAGTAACAGTTACCATACGTTCCCTTTGATGCAAGGACCCCCCCTGTGGTATGCTTAATGCTCCACTTAACTCTTTTTGGAGGAAGTGCGCTGCTTTATTTATTTGAGTAAAGCAATTCAATTGTGTAAAAAGTAACATGTGTCTTCTAAATACATTATTATTGTCTAGGTCTATTTTCTGACATAATTTCTAAGGTACCATTTCATTAAATTAATTATATTAATTGAATTCCAATTTAACATTTAATTTCAATCAGTAATTTATCAGAACAGGTAATGTTTAAGTAGATACAGAAGATGGGAAGAAATGGTATTTTGTTGTGGTTTTAAATGTCCAACAAAACATAGCTTTGAAATATTAAATCATCTTTGTCCTGCAGGCTCCAAAGGTGGTGGTTTCAGGATGTAAACAGACCGTGATGAATATTGTTTGTGTTATTGCTTACATAACATGATTCCCAGAAGTAGTTACTGTTAGAACTTAGACTTACATGTTAAATTTTTTTTTTCACTTAACAGGGAGTCTTTCTCCTCCTGTCTGCCAGCAACTGAAGTTTATTGTGTAGTCACCTGTTAAACCCTGAATTTTAGGAATTAGTGAAGTTGCTCCATAGCTTAGTCTCTCTTCTTAGTAGAATATATTAAAATAGCTAAGTGACAAAGTGAGTGTAAATGAGTAATGCTTTAGTTGACTTCAACATCAATTTCCAACCTTTGTCATTTATCATGCAAAGAGATTCTAAGAAACCCATGTCTGCTTTGTAGGGAATTGCAGCACGCAGCCTTGCTGTGCCCACTGGGTAAGAACCTGGCCCATACTTCCGTGTGGGTGCCCCGGTCTTCTTTGGGAGGAGCCCAGGCAGGGCCAGGACGTTTCAGTGGGCTTGGGACTGCAGGAGGGAGCAGAGGTGAAGCATACCTGCCTTCTCCTGCAAATACAGTCCTGGCGATAAGATTGTATACTGTCAGGTGCCAGAGTCACTGTTAGGATAATGTGTACGAGCAGCGAAAGAATTTCTTTTATTTTTGTATGTGCAGCCATGGCTGGATATGTTGAAGTAAGTGATTTCTGCAGGTATATTTCTTTTTCCTCTTTGGAGCAGATGAACAGACAATAGGCGGTATGGGTTTTGGTTGGGGTTTTTTGGGTTTGTCTCTTCCCTCTCCTGCTCCCCTCCCAGGGCTGCTGAATTGATATGTGAAGTGTAATAATTTACCACTGATGCAGGTAGGGAACTAAATGAAAATTTCACTTCCTTGTATTTTTTTTTTTTTTCTGAACAAATGAACATAACATGATTTGGAGCTTGTTCTAGCTACAGAAAATGGTTGGCCAGGATAAATATTTTATGATACTGTATGTCCAGCATTGTGGATAATGCCATGGCACTTGTCTGCCTGTCAGGCGGAGTTAATTCAGAGAATTAAACATGCTGAGAGCTGCGATTTTTTTTTTTTTTTTTTTTTTTTAATTTTTTTTTTTTCAGTTTCCTTTTCTGCCCTCACCTGGCACGGGGCTGGACAAATGCCAGTGCCAAGGAAAGCATCACAGTGGAGGACAGGAGACTGCTCCTCTGTACTGTTAAACTATATTCTTGAGTCATATTGGATAAGAAGAAGGTGTTAGTGTAAAGTAGATAGGGTTTACAAAATCACATAGTTAAAGTTGCCCAAGTATCCTAACTTAAGGAAGTTGGCTTTGTGCCTAGATGATCTGCATGTTAATAGCTTGTATCGGAGGTTGATTGTCTGCAGAGAGGCAAGTTTCAATGTTCCGCTGTTTCTTTCAGTGCTCAGCAAAGGAAGAAATCAGTCACCTTAGTCAATAAAATTTAGAATAAATTATGTGGAATTAGTGGAACTTGAAGTAACAAAGTTTTATATAAAAAATACTTGCAGTAATTTTATGTTTCATAAAAATAGACTCATATCTTTATGTTTTTGTTTTTTTAAAAAAGTTTAAGGAGCTTTTAATACTCACATGTACTATTTTGAACACAGTATATGCAAAATGTATTGAATATATGCTAGGAGAGAGCAGCTAAAGAAGTCTAAGATGATAGCTCACTTCTGCTACTTACATATAATAAGTTTTAATCAGGTCAGGATTTCGGTAAGTGCTTTGGATCTATGTGGCTTTGCAGCTCAGGAGTTAGGGCCTTAGTCATTAATTCAGATCTTATTAAAGCCTTATATTTTAGTTAAGCACTGGAATAGACTGTGAAAACTCCATTAGTGAAGATTTAAGAAGGGGTTAGACATAAATGTCTTGTGAGCGACATTGTAGGAATAGCTGATCATGCCTTGGTGCACTGAGATAGATTGGGTGACCTCTCAAGGTCCTGTCAGTCTATTAGCAACTATTTTTCTGCCGAGCTGCGAATTTTTTCTCAGCATAGCTCAATGCTGCTTAGAACAGCAAGTTTGAGTGCCTACAGTTCAAAAGAGTTTTGCTGAATGTAGTTCCACGCAGCGCCATGTGTTGCTACCAGCAGATTTGTTATGAATGTTTCAGTGGGAATACTGTATTCTGTGCTGCTTTGAAACAAGCCAGAAGCGTTGTTACAGCTTTACTCAATTCAAGGATGGCACGGTTCTTGAGCTTTATCTGTCAGTTGAGAGTGCCTTGAAAACACCAGAGTGTAAATGCTCAGGTCTATGTAGGGCCAGTGTTTTAAAGACTAAATAATACCGAAAGTTCGTGTGTATACTTGGGTTTTTTTTGTATCCTAAACTTTGAGAAGGTTAAAGGGGGGGGAGGCGGGCGGGAAGTTTTCAGTTAAATCCTATAACTGTATTTAAAAGTTGTTGGGTAAGTCTGGAAGTTCCGATTGATGAAAACTAGGAATTACCTGGGATTAACTTCAGACTTATGCAGGTAATTTATTTAAATTATAATTCCAAAGCATAGTTAAATCATCACCTATGTTACTCATTGGCATGTAACTTCTAGATAATGATTTTTAAATGGTGTGATTCAGATGTCTTGTCTGCTTATTTGTGTACTTAAAACATCATCCTGCACTGATGCAGAGTGCATAATTCTTGATTTGTCCAATTGGTAAGTCTAAGAATATAACAGGTTTTTTATTATATCTTAATTGGGGGATACGATTCTGCTGTAAGGCACGAATTACATGGAAAAGTCCGTAGTTATATAATATACTGAACTCTTAATGGTTTAAAGACTGGTTACTAACCTGTATGCTCAAGCCCAACATTAATAATTAGGAAATGTTGAGGTTAACGGCGGAAGAATTATACCAAAAGCTACAAATGGTATCAATTTTGTAAGGGATTTTAAAATAACTGACAAATGTAGTCGGGTAAAAAAGTTAAAATATTTGGCAGAGAGGCAACTTAAACATCCCAAAATAGTCTAACAGTAGTTTAAACACAAAGAGAAGTTTCTGGGGGAGGAAGAAGATATAGTGTGATGTCTAATATCAAAGAAGCTTTGGGGACAAACTTATGTCATTCAGAAAAAAATTCTGTTAAAACATAAAGTTCAGCAAGGTAAGTCCAAATTAGCAGAACTTTGATTTGCAAACCAAATTGAGAATGGAAATACTAAACTAAATCTAAAACTTTGAGTGTATACTAGCTGTGATATTATTAATGAAACTAACGGGCAAAATAGGAAAAAATGAGCACTACAGGAAATGTAAAGATTTGTCCACTTAATATTTCAATTAATATGGTTTAGATACCTGTAAAAAAAAACTGTGATGTGAATGATGGGTACCTAGTATTATTATTAAAATAAGATATTCTACACTAAATTTTTAAGTTCAAGTTGCTGTTGTGGATGCTAGATGGTGTATTTGATGTACAAGATTACCCTTGTGGGTCCAGTGCTAATGAGAAGGATACATGGAATAGTGTTAGATTTATTGTGCAGGTGCCAAAGATAGTGCAATTTTGCCAGACTTCTGAGATGAATTGGATCTCTTGCAATAAGTGTTGGAACCATAAAAAAAAAAAAAATCAAAAAAAAACACAACAACATTACAAGTGTCATTAAGACTGTAGATCAATATATAGTTGTAGTGTGTAGAGCGCAGCACATTGCCTGCTTCACAAAAAGTGATTAATTGATTGTGGGTGGGATGTGGGCTACATTTTTTGATGTACTCCTTCCTTACACAGGATTTTGTATGATTATATTTTCTCAATACCAATACCCTAACATATGCCATTATTTGCTACCTCTTGGTCCCTTCCAGTGCGGTTATTTATGGGCATGCATTACTGGTGAAGAAGTGAAATAATCTAAATTTAAAATAAATTTAAAATCTTCTTTAAACTGTCTTTTTGCTGGGAAAATATTGTACTTGATTATATCCTAAGAGTTCAGTGGGTTTAAACCTGTAATTTTCGATTGCTAGAAATATTGATGGTTGATTTCCTGTTTTGTTCTTGGTTGTCTTTTGTGTTAGAGTTTCTGTTGGTTCATATGGGGGACATTCATGTACCAGCTGCCTGATGCAGTTTCCCTCTTTGTCTGCTTTGTGCTTAGTCAGGGAACCTTTAGGATCTCTTTTGTGTTCCTGTCCATGTGCCTTCAGGAAGACTGCTGGAACCTAACTGTGTTTAAGTATTCATTTCTACCAATTTAGTGAAGTGTGGCAACAGGTTTAAAAGCTTCTGGGAGTAAAGTTTGTGGCTAACTTAACATGACTGTTTCCACTGGAAACAGAATAGGAAATAGAATTTGAATGGATTGGAAGAGCATTTTGTAAGTTACCTTTATAAAGGATATGCACCCTCATTTCATGGTGTAAATTGATTGCTGACATGTTTAGGTTTAAGTAGAAACTTTCTGTGGACCTGTTCTGTTGTTTTTCGTATAGTTCTCTTGTGGTGTCGTCTGAAATATGTTGTACTTTTGGAGCCAGAGTACAGCAAATAACTGGATCTTCAATCCATTCTGCTTGCTTAGTGTCCCACTATAGGAGGAGTGCAGCTGAAGAATAATCAAGTTCTAGAGTCTCTGTCTTTTGAATTAGACCAATCTGTGTATGTGAAAGATATATTCAGCCTTCTCTGATACTGTATGCATCAGACTACTATATCTAGTCCCAATCTGTTATGTCGTTGAGACGTGCCCTTCGTTCTAGTTAAATACCAGAGACAGCCTACCAGCAAAATGAAACTTACTTCATTCACTCACCTCTTAAGCGTGCTGCTGACCTCCTTGCTCCACAGTGGTTTAAATATTGCCACTTCCGATAGGAAACTTTTGACTTTGCATTTTAACTCGTAAGAGAGGCAGTACGCTTTGTAGACTTTGTGAATGCACAGCTGCTTTCCATTTAATAGTATCATATACCGGCAAACCATAAAACATATGTACATATACTTCTTTACCTTACATGGCTCAGACTGTTGTGAGAAAAACTGGTTCTACCATCCAGTGATTCCTTTAGCATAATCATTGCTTGGGTAGACCTATTTAAAAAGATCTGGCTAATCCAGTGATCTGGCTCAGACATGACCACGTGGTGCACATGCTGGTTTCATGAGTTTGTTCCTAGTTCCAGTAAGTGTGTTTGGAATACATTGCTGGAATTCAACTGAAAAGTTGAATTCCAGCAATGTATTCAACATACATTGAAAGTATGCAGGATTAAACAGTAAAACCAGATTGTACAAAACAATTTGTGTTGCAAAAGTTTACTGCTTTTTTTCTGGTAGACTGATAAAGTGTTGAAAAAGTCAGTGAGGTTAGAGCCTTTTTGAAAATAGAGGTTTATCTCTTTGTCTTCAAAGAGAGGCTTGTTTCAAGTTTTTGATGGTGTGTTCCGCTTTCAACTACGTTTCAATTGCCTTAAAATAGTAAGCATGCAATCTTAAAGCCTACGGTGTAGTAAAATATTATTTACCCTGCAGTTAAAGTACATTATTATTCAGTGGAATGATTGTTATAGCAGGAATCGCTATTTCTGAAAGTCTGTGCATGGAGCCAATTCAGAGTACATGTCTTTGATACACAGGTTGCCCTATTTTAGGCCTCAGAGTTCAGCCATCATTAATTGTTATATTATAGACTCCTCCATTCCAGCTGAAGTCAATTGTCTTATTTGTTCTACTGGTTTTCGTCTCCTTGTTTCCTATTGTCGATATACTTTGGAAGCTGTCATGTAGCATGAGTAGAATATAGAGATGTGTAGCTAAAATACTAAAGTTAATTTAATTTAATTTAAATATACGCCATAGGTCTGAGAAAAGGCAAAGTATGTGATTTGTGGCCTTGATGGCGATGATATATGTATACACAATGTGCTTCCTTGTAAACAGGCTTTATTAAAAACACTCATTTCTGTTACTTAGCTAAGCTGGTATTTTTACAGTCTTCTATTTGATAATTTCAACTTTTTAAGTATGTTAAGGAAGGATAGTACAATATTCACTGCTTGTACACTATAAGTAAAAGATGCTACAGTAAGGGGAATTTGGGTTTTGGAGCATCATCTCATCAAATTACCCTTAGCTGTACAACTAGAAGGTGTAATGCTGACTGTCCTTAGCTGAGACAGCTTATAAAGATTATAGTCATCTCCATAATAACCTATAACATGCAAAGCTGATTTCTTACTAGCTCTCCCTCAGGGAAAGATGACTTCTAAAGTAGACTAGAGTGATACTAGAAGTCTCCAATATCTTCCTGAAGCCAGTAAAGATGAGAAAATGGCAGTGTTACCGTGTGCCAGAACTCTGCACATGGAGTCACAGTCAGAAGCCTAAACTTCCTCCCCTCCCCATCCACTAAAAAAAAAAAATCTAAAAAAGCCCCATGTTTCATATTTGGGCAATCCATAGTTCTCACACTTTAGCTTTATCCAGCTGTATCTTCTAGCAAAAAAAAAACTTGGGAGAAAACTTGGTAGAGAGCTGGTAATCATCTGAGATTGAATATTCAATGTATTTGCGATATTTGAAAATTAGGATTCTTAAATTGTTCATAAATTGTTAGGATTTAATCTGTCACTTCATATAAAAGATTCTCCTCCAGTCAGGTGCAAGCTGGAAGACTATATTAACCAGAAGTTGTTACAGAAAAACTGAACTCTGGGAAGGAAGGTGTAGAATGAAGCTAAAATCGCTGAATCTCTGAGCAGCTTTTATTACCTTTCCAACATCGAGAAAATATGTATCCATACATGCATGTAACTTTATTTTAAGTAAATTAAGTTCTGAAAAGATAGATTAATTAGGCCTTGTGTTCTGTAGGGAAACAATGCACAAACAAATTGTGCCGCCAGTGATAATGAAAAACATAACCATTTTTAGTAGTTTTTCGTTTGTTTCTTAAATTATATTGAATTGCTGTTAAGCTGTAGGAGCAAACTAAGAATTAATGCCCCAGGTGATATCCTGTACCACAAGTTAGGAAATATATATTTTTCCTTACAACTTGCTAATATTCATGTTTGTTGTGTAAGCAATGTCATTCTAAGTCTTTCAGGGAAGAATGTCTCTTGGAGATTCTCCAAGTATAGTATCACTGACAAGAAAAAGAAAGCATTTGTTGACCAACAAGGTATTTAAGCTTTTGTTTTAATCTGTATAGATGAATTTAAAATTCAAAAGCCTGTTCTTATATGGGTTTTTAGAATGGTCCTTAGAAAAATACAGAAGGTGGTGAATGCTGGCTAATAAAATTAGCATTGCATTCGTAGTTTTTATAAGGCTATACTGTAGTTAGAAATGTTCTTGAAGTAGTCATGGTAGAGTAAGGACTGATTGTTGCTTCGGAAGGTCTTGCTCTTAGAAAGAACCTGTTGATCTGTTCTTTGTTGTGGCTTTTTGCTGTTCAGTCTTCATCAGGTTTGACTGTTCTGCAGAAGTGGTAGTAGTTGGAAATAATGTCTAGCTGTGTAGTAGTAAGGCTTCAAATGTCAGATTGTTTTATATATTTCTTATTGTGACTTCATCCAGTTTGATAATACATGAGGATCAGAGCAAGAGTGGCATTGCGTACCAGCAATATGCAGTCTTCTGTGTTTACTTTCAGTGATTTTTTTTTTTTTTAATGTAGAATATGGAGAAGGGAACACTTGATTCTGTAGAGTAGCATGCCATATAAAAGCACATCTGCTATATATTTATTTCTGTACTTGGATTCAGCATTTCTAGTAACTTGCTGTGTCTGTTTTTTACAGAATGGACAGCAAATTGTAGATGAACCTATGGGAGAAGATGATATCAACCCACAAACTGTGAGTAAATCATGGTTATAATAAAGACAGATAATACAATATTGTAGCACACTGATATGAATTAATTTACAGGCAGTTTGCCATGAGTGTTTTGTTGTTTAGGTTTACTTGACATGAAGTGCAATCTAGGAACCTGATATTTTTGACAGGTTCTTTCTCACTGACTCTCTTGTCTGGTTCGGTATCTTACTGTTTGTTCTGATGAACTTTTATGCTTTCCCTAGTATTTTTGTATGATATAGATTCTCCCTAGTGTTTTTAATACAAGGCGGGCTTTCTTGTGGAAAGCACAAAGCTGAATATGGTAGAAATTATAATTGGTTTGGAGACTGAGAAGGTCTGATAGTAAGAAGTGGCGGGTTAGAACATTCTTGAATAGGAAGGGAAGTTGAGCTCCCCTTTTCTTATCTTGGTAAACCTTAAAAACATGTAATTCTTTTTTGTTACCCACTTTTTCTAGTGCCAGCAAGCAAAGCACTTCCATTGTCTTCTGCTAGTCTCATCGGTGCATAGGTGAAAATATTTTATATCTATGAGTGCCAGAGTATGCTTTATTAGTAGTTAAGGTTTCAGTTGTGGTTGTGTCACACCAAAGGATTCTCTCATGGTTAAATTCCACACAGATTCTGTTGCAGACACATGGGCGCTGACTGTAGGAAATACGATTCTTTCCGAATGGCAATGTGCACCATAGCTTTTCCCCTTCTAGTCTGATATGCAAAGTGTAACAGCAGTGATCACCTTTGTTTTTTCTGTACTGTCAGATTTCTTGGCAGTATCTATCTCTGCCCTTTTGTCATTAGCATTAGTCATTTCATATTTTCCTTACTGACCTGTGTAAAACTAGATTATTTGCATAATGAATCTGCATTAGCCGGGAAGACTCTTTCTATTCCTCTTCTCCATAGAACCAAGAAACCAAGATACAAGGTTTTACATCTTCTTCCTGGGATTCTGGTTGAAAAGTTTAGAAGTGTCACACTGGAGTGCATTCGAATAACAAAGCTAGTCCGCTGAGGCCCAGGGGTTTCCTAAGTCTTTTCTCTGCTGATGTGGGTTCCAGCTTTCCTCCTGTGTTGCTAATTTGGCTAAGTTGGAGTAGAAGAGAACTTCTGTTCGTTATTTTAGAGCTGACAAAGCTGAGAGCTCCAGAAATGCTTGTGTGAAGATACTCAAAGATGATAGCTGTAGGTATCAATTTAGATGGTGACTTAAGACCCCTTCCCTGCCTTAGGTAAGATGCTAAATGCTGAAAAGTGCTTAGTTAAATTTTCATAGTGATGGAATAGCCAAAGGCAGAGGCTGAACTATTAATGTAGATCTTGAGCGTTTGGTGTAAACCAGATCTGGACAGTAAGTATTAGAGAGTTCTGAACTAATGCATTGTGAAGCACACATAGGCATAGAGTGGTCACTCTGAGATTGAACTAGCAAACAAACACAAAAAAACAGGCATCTATTCCTTTTTTCTTCCTTCCCAATAACTTTTTTTTATCATTTCAGCTATCTGTAAATTCTGAAACACCATACCTCATATTCCTTTCAGCTTTTAGTAGTCTTTCAGGGGAAAATCAAAGGTGAGGAAGGACTGTGAAACTGTAGTTTCCATTGTTCTTGCGACTGGGAGGCATTAATCAATGGAATTCTTAACCCAGGTCCCTTGAAAATAGAGGTTGCTACTAAAGAGAAGATCACAGTCAGGAAGGTTCATTGATAATTTAAGTTCCTTATCTTCATGGCAAACTTGCAATTTACAAAATTTCATAATGTGAAGATACCAGTGAGTTCAAGTTTCTAGTTGCTATACCTGTGACTTTTTCTCAGACATGAGGGCAACTTCAGTGTTTACCTGTAGTTTTGTGTGAGAGAGTACTAGCTGACTTAAGCCTGGTGATAAATGGTCTTATCAATAAAACACGACTTTTGGAACTCCGCATTTGGTTGCAGTTCAGGGTTCGTATGCTGGTATTGCATGTTGTGCAGACTTGTGGTTAGATGGTCAAAGCTGTTTCCATCTACGCAGCACGGATGTAAATGCAATGCCAGAGCAGTTTCTCTCTCTGCTGAAGTTGTGGACAGAGCCAGTTTAGATAATGAGTGGAGTTGCCTTTTCCATGCTTGTCTTCAGACATAGCACCTGGCATTTATGGAGGCTAAACCAAAGCAGTTGCCTTGTCATAGAAGGAGAGTCAAGCACGACTTGCCTTTCATAAACCCATGCTGACTGGGCCTGTACGACCATCAAAAAATTAACACATTTCACTGATATTCTTTCTGTCATGCTTGAGGTACTTGGTTGAGATTGTTTTAGCTTTTTGATGCCTCAGACCAGTAATTTAGGAATTTATTTTGCATTTATTTCTAGGTTGTGGTGCATAAAACGTTGCCAATGGTAATGTAAAATAATCTAGGTTTTTACACAAAAAATTTACCGTGGCTGCTCCATCAGTTACAGCTGGAAGCTAGCTTTTGCATTCTGTCACCTAATAAAATACTACTTCAGCTGTGATGTGATATTCTTGCAGTGCTTCATATCTGTTTTGGTGGAAGATAAAGGCTAATTTTAAATTACCAATGAAACTCATTTAAGTTCTTCTGTTTAACTTTGCACTGAAATGGACTTAGAGCACGTACGTGGTCACTGACTATGAAATTTCTCATCTGCAACTGAGGACAGTAAAGTGAATGGGCCTAGCATGTACCAGTACGTCAGGTAAGAAGACAAAATTTTTTGGTAGGTGTGCAAGGTATGCAAGTTCAGGATAGAGAGAGAGTTGCCATAGTTCTGTGGAGATAGCAGGTGAAAACTTGAAATACTGCATCTTTTTGCTATGTTAAGTGTTTGGGTAGTATGCTGATAATGCAAATCAGATAAGAAATTTAAAATAAATAATAAAGCCTAACACATTTTTATCTACTTAGGAAGTCTCTCTAGTATTCTGTGTATCAAAAAATCAGTTTCATTTTGTTACATCCCTGTTCTTTTGGTCAAAAGTAAAGTTATTTGACAGGAGACTCTGAGTTGCATAGCTTTGATTCAATTTCAGTAGTTTGTTTTAAGAAAAGCAGGAGTTATAATGGTACATACAGCATCTTGGACTTCTCAAACAGGTGTGGTTCTAAGTCTTGCTCCTCTTAAAAGAGGAATCATTCAGTATTCTAGTTTTATTACAATGAAAATACTGGTTGTATCTGGCTTTATAGCTTGCTGTCAGCATTTTTGTTATCTGACATATCTCGTAAATGATCTGGGTCCAGCAGGAAATAAATGTAAGAACAAGTAAACAACTGGCTGAAGCTTGACCTAATGTGAAAGCTTAAGTGAACCTTACTGAAAGAGGGGAAGCTATTTAAAGCCTTTTATTTGCTACCTTTCTCACTCTTGTGCTGCCTACCGTTGCTTTCTGTATCTCTGTGTTCATAGAGACTGAGTAAATTAACTGAGCAAATTAATTGTTTTGAGCTCTTACAGTCATGATGCATGCTTTACTTAAAGCTAAACAGAAACTACAGCTGGTCCAACAAATAGCTTCCTATTTTGTATGTATGTGAAGAGGTATCGTGTGTGCTGTGTTCTTTGTTCCATTCTGTTCTCTGAATTCAATTTAGCTGTTAAAACACTGCAACTGGTGTATTACCGTTGCACTCTACTACCTTAAACACACAAAAATATTAGATTCCAAGCATTTGTGAAAAGTCCTAATACTTTGTAAGTTGCAGAAAAACTCATGTATATTTGTTTTGGGTAACCTACAAAGACTGAAGATCACTTATTTTCAGTACAGGCAGGAGTGGAACCTATTCAGGCTCAAATAACTGGGATGAAAAAGGAAACGCTCTCTCCAATGGAGGTGGTTAGGTAGTGTTGTTACACTTGGCTTCTTGTATGCTTTGGTAAAACTTTAAATGAAACTCTACTGTTAAATAAGCAGAATTAAAGCATACATAGAATTAAATAGAATGAAAGCATAAAGCAGTATATTAAAATATGCTGATCTGAATGATGAAAAACTGAATCTCAGTAGCTGCCATGCTCTTACTAAAAACATGTAACTGATAACGAAGACTGTAGTCAGTGGGTAGTCAAAAGCTAGTGTAAGAAATGCTTGCAAGTAAAAGTCAGTAGTTAAAAATGTTTTTCATTTATTTTTCTCTAATAGAATTTAAATAAAACAACTGTTTGCAGTCAGGAGACATGAAAATTATGACCTTTGTCTTGCCAATCGGTGTTTTAATAGAAGAGTGTATAAGGAAAACGTGATCTTAGAAAAGGCTTTAAGATCCATTAGAAAAATAATTTGAAGCATGTAGGCAATATGTTCCCTTCGTCAAAGTACTGATCTTGATCATTCAATTATTTGTAGTAATGACGTTGAGATTCTATATTACGCATGCCTGTATACTGAATGCTTTACTATAAAACACTAGTCAAACTGGGGCAGGGAGTTGTCAATGTAAGGACAGGGAGATCACTCACCCATTACAGTCATGGGCAAAACAGCCCCCACCACTCAGGTAATAATACTAAAACTGGAGTAATCTGGGATGATCTTGTTTGTTGTGTCACTGTCGATGAAAATAATGAAAGCTAAGAATGTTAAAATGAAGTAATTCAGCAAAAAAAGCATAATTAAACTGACAAATGTTTAGATCTTGGAATAATTGAGGGAGTCTTTAACTGATTTTTAGTTTCATCTTGAGTTTTAATATTATAGTGTTGTACTAATGAGGACTCTTAGTTTCAAAAACTTTGTTTGCATTTTGGCAGATTGAAGCACCGTTTCAGGACTGCTCCAAACTTCTGTTGGATATTGCTGTTCGGGTGCTCAGTAACAGTTTCCGATTACAAGAAAAATCTTGTGTATAAACATGACCGTGAACATATTTCTGATTATCGTTTTGATATGTTTGTTTTCCTTTTGCTGGCATAACCATTACATTTCAGTTTTCTGTGTGTGTATTTTTGTAAGCATTTTGATGTAAATTCTTGGCTCTGTGGTAGGGGTTGAAAGACATAGCTAGAATTTCTTAAATATTACAGAAATATTTCACGAGTGTTCATAGACCACCGAGTTTGTGATTTCTCATTTTTTACAGACTGATACTTAATTGTAGCTGAAACAGCTGCTTGGATAGCTTATCAGTAGTAAAACTGTGACAAGTTAATATTTTTGTAGTTTTACAGAGAGATGAGGTATACACTCAAGTTATTCTTTCACATTGATTACACGTTCTTGAATGTGTAATTATTGCCTGCTCATATGGAAATCAAACTGAGGGAGCTTTCTTTACAGCTGTAGAAATACATTTGTTTGAAACTATAATATTACGTAATTCAGTATAACGCTGTGTTCCTTATTATGAACTAAGTTGTAGTTTTTGTTAAAGCCAATCGATAACCTGGCCATGTAATGAAACAGTGTCCAGTGAGTAATGCAGTGAAGGAAACAATCTGTGTTACAAACACTAAACTTGGACTTTAAGGTGGTCCATAATTCTTACATTACTTCTAATGTGTATTTTACTAAATATAATTATGTATAAGTACATATGTATGTAATTCTATTTTACAATCAAATAGCTTGATTCTTGAACAAAAAAGTTTCCCAAGCAAACCATTTATGTCTGCAAAACTTGAATCCAGTTATTCCCTTGCCCAGATTTTCCTTTGTAAGAGGCTGAATACCTTTGTTTTTTCATCTAGTGTAATGAAATAAGTGTATTCTAAAGCGCTGTGCTGCAGCTTGCATGAATTTTGGTAGACTCTTATAGTGAAGTGCATGCATCTTACCTGTGTAAGAATGGACTTGGCGGTCCTCGTGTAAGAAGTTACAGCATGCTGGTAGACAGTGCAGAGCTTTTAGTCTGCAATGTTAGCTGTTAGAGACCAAACCCATAAGAAGGCAAACCACAGAATATTTTTTTCCCCAAAGACGTCATCAGGTGTTGAGGAAAGGTTACAGCAAAACTCTTTCGTTGATGTCTTCTATTAGATTTTCTAAGTGGCTCATTTTGCACTTAGTATCTTAGGTGCAGCGTATTTTCTGGATCTTGATCAGAAAACTGAAGAATTTGAGAGTATAAGCAATATTAGAAGTCAAGCTGCTTGCTTGTTACATGAAGAGAAAACAGATGGTAACCCTGAAAAGCCTGTAAACTAGCAGATGGAAACTGCCACACCCCTGATTAATAGAATGTTGCTGCTTTGGCTATGTAAACATACTTATTATGAAGAGAAGTATATTATTCAGCTTCTGAAAAATCAAAAAAGTAGCTCTCCATTCCTCAACTGTTGACCTTAATCAAATGAGGGCTTTTAATTCCTTATGTGTACTCCATCTGTTTTTTTTCCAGATAATTGAGGTACTACAGAGCCTTGCTTGTCTTAGCAGTACAAAGACTTAATTTGCATTATTACACTTCTCAGGCTGACGGTATAGGAAGATTGTCAGTCTACCTGATAGACTCCACTTAGATTAAATGCTTCATCTTTTTCTGATTATGTGTAAAAGTGAGCATCCCACAGCAGCGTGCACATTTTATTCAATAAAAGTTATGGATTCCCACATGTTCTGTACTGCTTTGAGAGTTTCTCCAGTATCTTTCAGTTCTCCTGCTCTCTGTGGAGGCTGTGAGCCCCATTCGGCTGAATGTCTGGACAGCAAGTCTGATCACATTTTCTCTTCGTTTTTGTAAATTCAGACCATCCAATTTAAAAGGAGGGGAAGATGAGAGATGAGCTCTCTTTATATTTCTCTATTGGAGGATGAAATGGACTGTGGAAGTGGAGTTCTGCAGTTGACAGAACTGTCACTGACAGGCATAGCAAATTCCTTTTGTTTTGGAGACACTTATATTTCATGATAAACAGGTATAATACCTTGAAGTCTTTGATAAGGATTTGTAAGCACAGCAATTTGCTGGAGCAATTTGTCCTTGTTATCAGACTTCCCTGTTGGGGACTACTGCCCTCTAACCTGTCTCCTTCTCATATGAAGGAATATTTAAAAGGACAAGCTCTCCTCTGAGATGCTCAAAATGAATTATGTAGCATGTATCTTGATGTTTCTGGTTGGTTGTTAGTGGTCTTTGGGAACCATGCAGGCTTTATTCTCCCAGAACACAAGAAATTTCTTCCACCTGCTGCAGACCCATGCCAGTTATAGGAGAACTATTGTTGTGAAGTAACCCCGCTGACCCCTGAGCACTGTGCTTTGTGCTTCGCTGGGAGGTCACATAAAAGGTTTGGGAGAGCAGTAGTCAGTAATTGTACAAATGCTGCAGTTGAAATGCCTTATTCCTGTCACCCTTAACAGATACAGCTTATCTGCAGCAGAATACACTCATACCCTTACGAGAAAAAGGGAAGAAAATGGTTATTTACCCACAGTATCTTTTCAGCTTTAAAGAACATTGTAGTTAGTGTAGGTCTTGCCACTTACTCTTCGTTTCTGCTTTTAACTCTCCTTGGTACCGTAGAGTTTAATTTAGTGATTTGGAGATTCCTGATCACTCTGCTTTTAGTACATTCATACGTGTGCCTGACAAGGTAAGGCAGAGAGCTGAGATGGTCTCCCATTTATTTATTCAATTTTTTTTTCAAGTTTTCAAATTGTAAACAACAATGTTGCTGTTAAACTGCAGTTCTTGAGAGATTTCAGTTCTGAGGAGGAAGTAGCTGGAAGTTTAACACAATTGAAGAGAGGAAAGCTTCAAGTAATTTTTGCACCATTTATGAAATACTTCAAATCCTTCTGTTGCAGTAACATCCTTGTGTTCAAGAAGCCTTGTTTTTCCCGAAGCAAGCGTAGAATCATTTTTTGTGCTGGGTTATTGCTGCTGTAGTAAAGGCTTTCTTCCAAAAATACTGTAACACACTGGACTGTAAAAAGTACATTGTAACTGGGGACTCAAGGTATAATAGGAGTTACTGAATGCCTGTGTAATCTATATTAATAATTGTGTATATTCAGTATGTGGAATTTGAAAGATCCATCCCTGTGGGTGTGACATAAAAAAAGACCTGAAGGAGTACAACAGAACAGAAAAAAGGCACATTTTTGCTTGTGGGGTCCTGATAAAGCCAGGAATGAGGGTTTTTTATGTCATCTTTGCATTTGGGTAAGAGGGTCTTTGCTGGGGAGACATGTAATCCAGGTTTTAAAGGCAAAGTTAGAAACTGATCCTGTCAACAGCCAGGATGTGGTACAGAGACAAAAGTGACACATTCTGTCACTTAAGTAAATTCCTGACTTTGTCTTCTGAAGATGAATTAAAATCTAAAAAAAATGCAGTAATGCAGGTATTTGTTAGAACCCAATCAAGGGAGGTAGTTTGGAGGGTTTGTTTGTTTTGATGTCTTGTGCAGGAAGAAGTACAGTATTTTGCAGTGTGTTTCCTTTGGTACAGAATGCCTTTGACTCGATGTTGTTACTTGCCTTTGTTGCTTGAAGAAAAGCGGTCTTGCTCCATATTGTAGTGGAGGATGCACTATGTAATTCAGTGTTTTTAATAAATATCAAAAAAGCTGAAGATACTGTCAGATTTAGAACAAAAAATTCTGTACTATGTCTAGAGAGTTCAAATTTAAAACTTCATCTCTAGCTTTTTGAAGTAATTAGATCAAATTCTAATTCTTAAAAACAGAGGTGTTTTAAACATTGAAAGAAAGCTTAGGTATTTTTACTACTTTAAGAAATTTTTCACTCTCTGTAGAACAATATAATATTGGTGCATAAGTCAGACATTCAAGCTGGGCCATCCAATTCAAATAATTTCTGCATTCTGTCTTGGCCTGACCTTTGTAACATCTGTGTAGCATTTTCTATATGCAGGATTTCAAAGGGCTATGCGCAAGGTCATTTTGGTCCTCTAATGACTCTAGTAAATAAAAATGGTGCTTAAGTGTAAGCATACTGGATTCTCTGCATTGACGTCTAAAATGCTCTGACGTATGTTATCTTAAAATATTTTGTAAAATTACGTTAAAAATCATAAAAATACAGTTATCGCATGTAGGACTTAAAATAGGTGCCATTCTACTTAAATAGTGAAATGTTGCATAGTAGCATGATTTCTGAAATAGATGTTGATCTTTTTTATACTTTCTGGGAACCAGGAATAAATAACATCTGCAATAACATGTTGCTATCAGGCAATCAGTTTATGTTTCCTGTGCTGATCTTTACAGCGTCAGCAACACAAGTACCGCTGCTGCCCAGTTTTTCTTTACCATGGATGGGGCGAGGGGGGGATTAAAAAAAAAATTTTAAAAACCCCAACGATGTGGGTTTGTTGTTTGGTTTGGTTTTTTTTTTTTTTTACCTTCTCCCCACCCCCCAACAGTGTCTGACTTGTCTGACAGGAAATTTTCTAATTGCCGGAACAGCTGGTCACAGCAAAAACGCCAGGGTTGGTCTTCCCTGCTCGACTTATGATCGCTCAGTCAGAAAATCTAAACATCATGGTTTCTTAGTCATGTTTAAGTTTCTGGCTCTACGTGTTCGTTCTGTTCGGGTGAGCTTAGTTTCTTATTTAAAATAATATGGGGGAAAAAGGGAAAATTTTCTTTTAATTAAACTTCTAATTTCAAAGCAGTTTTAGTCTTTGACTGCTTTGGGATCAGTGCCATCTGTATACAAAGCCTTTTGTATTTTGTTTTTTAGGAAAAAAAAAAAAGTTTGTTTCTGGTGTGCTCATTCTTTGTAGAAGTTTCTAAGGTACCTGTTGATATTTTAGCCTTACTGGGAAATTTTTACCTATATGTAAATATTGTGTAACTGACTGTTTTTTTTTTCTCCAGAAAGGTATGAGCTTAGTTGTATGTCAAGTTTTCTCAACAAGAGTCTAGTTTTATTAAAAATGTTTGTCTTTTTAAAATTAATACTTAGTGGTTATTTTAACAGTTACATTTTCGTGTAGTATTTTAAATTGTAAAATATGGTTATGTGTGGAGTGACAGTTAAAATAGCTGAGGCTTATTAAGATCTTAAATTCAGTTCTGAAAACAGCACTAAGATTAGTGACGCTTATATTACAGTTAGTGTTACGGTTATTTCAACTTTTAAATGATAATTTAGTCATAACAGACACTTAATTTGTATAATTTGTCTTGTTGTTGAGCATATATTTAAACGTATAAGTTTTTTTTTTTAAGTTGAGAAAAATCTCTAGTGGAGAACTGTATTATCCCAAGCACTGCTTCTGAACTATTTCACAATAAATGTAAACATGCAATGTGATACAGCATTTTAGCGTCGAAATGCAAATCACTTTTCGTGTTTCTCCTCCTATAAGTCTGCAAATACTTTTCAGTGGGGGGAAAAAAAAGAACACCACCTAAAAAAAATCCACAAGACCCCCCCCAAAAAAACCCAAACCCTTCTTACGTACTGTCGTAACATCTTAAATGAAGCAGGTCTACTAACTTGCAAATAAAAGGGATAGTATTTTAACAGCCACTAGCCTAGGTCCTGGTTTAAACTTTGCAGTATGTGTTAGAAAATGAAATTGAATTTGCTTCCCATAACTGAAATGCTAAAACAAGACATGCATGTAAAACAATAGAACATAGGCTGCGTTGTATACAGGTTTTCTAATGTAAACCTTGTAAAATGAACATTTATCAGCTCATAGTCCTGAATGATAATTCTTTTCCACAGTCAACGTGAAAGGTATTTCTTAGAAGTCTCTGATCCAAAAAAAAGATGTTGTGTTATCTACTTATGCCAGCTTGATTACATTGTCTTTAACATTCGGTTGATTTTAAAATGCTACACAGTGCAGCCCACATAAATTTTAGACTATATTTAGGTTATTATCTCAATAAAACAGGAATCATAGCTTTCATAGATTAGTGATGAATATGCTTGTGGATTTTTTTTAATAATTGATTTTTTTTTTCTGGCTTTGAATTTTTTTTTTAATTGTGATGCTCTGAAATGTTAGTGCTTACAAAGTAGGAACAAAACTTGTATCAAAGTTACTGGGAAATGAAAGTTCCACCCAGTGAGTACTTTTTTCCAGTGCTGACATGCACAGACTAGTTCATGAGATAATTTCACATTCATGGTGTTTGATCAAAAAAATTTTATTACAAAACTGCTTTTCATGTTGAACATTGAGATTTTAAAATGCTTACAGGAATTCCTCAGCTCTACCTGCTAAAGAACCTACTGCTCACAGTTGCTTTGGGAAGGAAGCACTAGAGTCCTACTTCTGTCCTGGCCTGTGTATTTTGATTCTGAGGAGGGAAAGCATCTTCAGAATTACCCCCCCAGCCTTGATCAGTCATATTTATCCAAAGGGCCTCATCTATCCTTTGACTTGTTGCTTAGGGACAGGATTCATTCTTCAAACTCCCATCTTGCTCCATCTAAAACACCAAAAGAAAGGGAGGCGTTTAGTCTCAGTAACCAACTCTGCAGTCTTCATTGTGCGAGTGAGTTGGCTACCTGGAACAAATGTGGACATAGACGTCTTTCTAGATCTCAAAACTGTTGTAGTAGAAAGCCAGGAATGGAAAAGAGTAGAAGGTATAGAGAATAAGGAATAAGTACATAAAGTTTTCTTTATTATCTCTATGCACTGTTCTTCTCTTAGAGACATAACAATTTAAGAATTAAAAAACCCTTTGAAACTAAACATTTGCAAATAGAGTTTGCTTTTAGGAAATCTTCTGTCAGGCAAAACAATAGATGCCATCTTCAACAAATAATGTCGGATGAAAGTGCAAGTTTTTCTATCTTCTAAAAAGCAAAGACATAAATTGTGAAAACCTGTATTTCTGACTTCAGATGTCCACGTTAGTTAGAACTTCTGCTCCAGTCTTGCTTTTCTTTGGTACTAGTGTAGAACAGACAACATACACAGAATATCCGTAAGTCAGCTTGACTTAATTTTATGCATGGCAGCATTTTGCTTTTTGTTGTATTAGAATAATTGCTACTTCAAAAGCAGCGTTTTTAATCAGCTTTTTAGAACAATTGTTTGTGTACAAGCATTTATGTAATCATTAGTTCTATTAAGTGACTCAAATTGAATATTAGTCACAGATACAAGGAATGTTTTTTATTCCATGGTTTAGCTCACAAATATTGCTTACTGAAGTAATGGGAGATTGTGAAATTCTTGTTGGACATTGAATTTATTTTTTTTTTTTAAGGGCAGTTTTGAATTTAAAGGTAGGAGTATAATGAGTGTAGGATGTATGAATATTTATAGGATGTGTCTGAGATTCTTAAAAATACCTAGACTCGTCCACTCCTCACATTTTTAACTCCTGTTTTTGACTTAAGAAAGATTTCCTTAAGCCTGATACAAAAGGTAAAAGTAATTGGTTTGCAGTTTGTTGGCTCTTTTTTACTTCAAAAACCATAGCTCGTATGGGTTTTATTTCTTCAGGTAATACTGACAATTCATCCTACATTCATAACAAGTTGGGAAAGTAAAAATGTATCTAGGATACTTCCTGTCTCAGGGGAGGGGAGGAAAAGGAAATTATGTATATGAGCTGGGGAACTGTGCCAACATTGAGTCATCCTTCTAAAATCACTTGATAGCCTTACTGTCCTTACAGGACATAACTGCTTTATGTAACTTTAGCACGCGGTTTAATATCAGTCAGTATTTCAGAAATGCTTTCCATTTGATTACAGGAATCAACGTTATTCTGCCTATGACAGAAAATTGTTTTGCCAGATAAAGCAATGCCCAGCTGAGCTCTGATAAGAGCAGTGAAGGCTAGCAAAGTCGTAAAGGGCAACTTGCAGTTGTGGTTGGAGTACTGTTAAGTAACTTGCTGGCTAATCCATTTTTCTGTTTTCAGCCTTATCTTCACTTGCACTGAATGTACATGTGCCTCAAGAACATGCATTTGTCTAGAGGAAGCAAAACATTCCTGAAAAAGAGATTGAGAGGGGTGAAAACAAAGCTGCTGCTTCCGTAATAAAAATGGAAAAAAATCTGTGTAGCTACATACCTGATACCAACAAATGAAAACTGGTAAAACAGTATTTTTGCTGCTGCTCAGCTTTCAAGTGGAGAAGATTGCAATTAGCTCTTTATTAATTGGATTTGCTTTTTTGAAAATTACATGATCAGTAGTAGAAACTGATACAGCAATGGATTTGTCAGATAAGTTAAAATTAATTAAGTGCAGCTGAACAGTATTACAGGGAAGTACACTATGAACTGTTCTTTACACTGACAGAAATTACTATTACCTGTTTTATAGGAAAAGGGTTGCTCTTTAATACTGTTGAAATATTTGTATCTTTATTTCAGAAAGTTAATTCTAAAATTTATTTTAGGGCTGTTGTCTTATCTTGAAAGATGGCTAATGTTTGAGGAGAGTGTTCGCCAATACTGGCAATATAGATCTGACCTAGTTGTGATTAAAATGAGCAGAAAGATTCCCTCCTCCCTAGTTCTGGTTTCTGACTGTGTAAAAGTTGAAATTCTAGAATTGTGAACTTTCCTAATGGTGATTCTGGCTGTTTCTCACGTGTAAAGCATCACTATACAAAATGAATATATAAACCAAATTTTAAACCTTTTTAAAAGGTTATTTTAAAGTGAAAATATTTATGAAGAGTTTCTGTTGGGATTCCAACAGCATTTCTTAATGCATTATAGCGTCCATTTGGAAGGCGTGTTAAAAATACCAATATTGGCACAGTTAAATGCTAGCTTGTGTATTAGGAACAAAGAATCTTGCACAATTTGGGGGACTGACTTGGCTTTGACAGGCAGTGACTGAAAGGGCTGGTGATACCCCTGAGCACTCAGCTGAACGCAGCCTCGCGGTGCCTTCGCAGCTGCAGTCTGCAGGTTGAGGCGGGAAGATGGTCGCTAGGGGTAGTGGAGGGCTACTGCTCTATGTGCAGCATAAAGTTAGTCCAGTGTTGCAGTGTCTAGCAGAGACGCAAGAGCTTCCAAAATAACACCAAAAATTAAGTATTAAAAATAAACAATGGTTCAGAGAAGACCTTACAAGACCAGGAGCTGGAAGGTGGCTTTACGGCAAAAAATCTGAACAAACTCTTACCTATCTTAAGGGGCAAATTAAGTCATAACTAAATCTGTAAGTAACTATACGTGGAAGATGCTTCTAATTGCACATTCTTAACTCTGTTAAGAGCAGTACAGAATTAACAGGTATAGGTGAAACCTGGTAATGTTGGAACCAGGAATATCAGTATTGAAGTGAATTTCTCCAGTGGTTACTTAACCTGGCTTAGGTATGAGAATATATTTTAATTGTTTATTGAGATTAATATTTGTTAATCTGTTTATCTAGTGTTTACTGTAAGTCAAAGCCTTAACCTTATTTTTACAGTTTTCTGGTCAGCATGTGAACAATGTTTTCTGTCCAGGAAGACTTTTTTTGAATACAGGCCCCGTCTTAAGGATTTTTTGCATACACCACATTTCCCTCTCACTGAGTTTTGATGAACTTGAGTAGGTATAGTCATGTCTGTCCTAGTCATCTGTGCCTCTTATTAGAAAAATACAGTTTATTTAAAAGCCCTACTGAGAGGCAAATTTCTTCTCAATTCCAAAAACAAACATACTATGGTATTTTTTGTTGAGAAATTGTGTCGTAAAATTCAGAGGTTTTGGTTTATTTAAAATGAGTGTGAGGGATAATGTTTTATCCTTGTTCCTTTTTTTAATATCAGTTATTTCATGACTTCCATCTCTGTTAGCTGCAGAAGAGGCTGGTATGTGGCCTTTTACTTTTTCTCCCTGTGAAACCTTTTATTCAGATGTTACAGGTTTGGTGTTGTATTTCTTAATGTATTTCATATAGCCAGCAAGTGTGCAGATGGATGGTGCTTTGATCAGTGATTAGTCGGCTGCCAGCTGAAATTCACTGCACTGCTCAGGAGATTTTCACCTACATCTAGATAGTATTCATTTTCTGGGAAAGTAAACATGCAACCTTGTTTTGCAGTCACTTCTGTCCCTTTTATTAACAGAATACGGATGTTGTGTGTTATCTTTAATTTCCCCTTCCTGATGTTGAGGACTGGAGATAGGATACAGTTATTCATCATATATCTTACATGGTACTGGGCTTTTCTAAATCCATATATGAACGTCTTTATAAAGAGAATTTTCTGAGAAATTAATTTCTGAATTCGTTAGAAGCTTCCTGGTGAAATTTGTGTATGATGGGGCCGTTTATTTTGTTTACCATTTAACTGCTGTTACTCCCTTTTTTGTCATCCAAGAAGAACACCCATTTTCCACGATAACAGGCATCAGAGTCATCAAAAATGTAATGCCAATCCTTCTGAAGTGTTTTAGCATGTTAAAAATAAATTGAGTGTTCTTTCGAAAAGCTTTAATCTGTAGATACTCATAGCAGGTACTGGACATACTTATCTTTGCTCTTGATATTATAAAAAATAAACTGTCATAGTTGTACCACTGGACGTAGTTGACCACAAATATATCTTTAAAAAACCCACACTGTCTTAATCAAATAAAACCTTCCCAGCTCCCACTAACCTCCAATCTTGTTGTGCATGAGTATCTTGGTTAGAGATGTTACCTGTGGATATCTTGGTTTTGGTTAACTTTCTGTATTTCATCGGATTTCAGTTTAATTTCACTGAAGCTGACAGCAGAGACGATGCAGTCAGTCTTTTTGTTGAGGATGGGTCTAGTTTACTTTGAGTCACTTTCAACTTGACCTGAATGCTTAGGATGTCTTAAGCTGTAGTTGTTTCCCTGTATTTTTTTCCTCATGCCAGCTCATGACTTTATTAAATGTCACCTATGTATAGGAACAGTTTAAATATATCATTTCATTATTACTACTGATGTAAAACTTCACATTTTTTAGATAGCAGCTGCTTTTCCCCTGTAGTGTAATCTGCACATATCATAATTTTAACTTATACTTTCAGGATATTGAAGAGTGTATACTCAGATCTTTGTCACTCATTGTGAAGCTGATGAACTAACTGCTCTTTTAATAACTGTTATGTAAAATATGCTATCATAAAGAGTTAAGTGTTTAAATCATTTCTACTCATATTCGCATAATTTTGAGTACCCAGAAAAGGAAGAAGCTGTCTTCCAGGGATACCTTTCCTAACTAAGCATTCCATACACGACATAGCAGCTTATTCTTTGATGTTCTGTTTAAGTTAATTCACATCTAATTCTTACACAGCTTTGAGAGTAAGGTAACTTTCTTGCTCAATTTCCTGCTTCTGTCCCCGTGTTTTGGAATTTCTTTGTCAAGCACTTGTCATTGTGCATATTCATGCTGTGCTCATGCATTAATTCAGGAACCTGAATCTGCGAATTTGAGGTGCAGCAGGACCCCTATAGTGTTTGGGTGTGCGAATGTTCCTTACTCCAGATAGCCTTCCTCTTCCTGGTAAGAGTAAGAGCATAAATCTGATCCTGTGCCATCTGTTTAGATGATTCAGAGCTTTTTCCTTATGGTTTAATTTGTTGGTGTCAGAGCATACATTTAAGGGTTTTTTTAAAATTATTTCAATCTTTAGTTGGTTGTTTCTCTATCCTTTTTATATAAAATTTGTGGACTAAGAATACGTCTGTTTTTTGAGGTGCTGTTTAAATTCTAATGAGTGTTTATTGTATTTTCTAAATTTATCAGATTTAGGTTGTGTCATAAGAATATATCTCATATGGCACTCGCAATACTTAGTTGTTGTAAATGCATGTCTGACAACCCTCTCTTAAAGTGTCTACAGACGGCTTAAGCTCAGACTCCAGAATTCTCTCACAGACCCATTTTACTTGTTTTTCCTTTCATACCACTGTCGCGTTATCTTCAGGCATTGGAAGTTACAGGTAAAAGGGTATGTACTCTTTTTTGCTGCTGTATTCATGATTAGAAAATAAAATGAATCTGTAAAAAGATTGGAATTATTAGGAGTAATAAAAGAAGTGGAAATTATAAGCCTGTGAGAACAGTAGGAATGGTATTGTGGATAATACTGGCAGCTCTCCTAGCAGTTCAGAGCCTGGTTTACTAGCCCTAGACCAGCTTTTCAGTTGTCCCTAGAACATACTGCTCAGAAAAAAGGTCTGCAGGTAAACTCATCTGTGTAAAGCAAGCAGTGTGTTAGTGCTATCCAGCTCTGCATGGGCCACTTCACACACAGAACCATTTTCAAATGTCCTACTGAAAATTCAGAAATCTGAAGGATAAATTACAGAAGATTCCGTGTATGGATAAACTCACATTTTTCTCTTGCTTTTCTGGGCTTTTTTTGTTACTACTGAGAAATACTTACCTAGTAAGGCTGTTCTGCTTCTGCTTCCTTTAGGGTTTGAAGTCCAGGTTCCTTTTCACACATTATCTAATAGTTGTTCCTGTAATAAGATCTCAGAAAAAAATACAAGAAGTATTTTGTGTTACAGCGGAGTTAATTTAGTCTTGAATTAAAAAGTGAACATAGAAGAAATTCACATAAATCAATTACTAGAACAGAAGGGAGTATTTAGTGTTCGTTAAGTACCTAAAACATGGAATTTTTCCAGCAACATGCTTAGGCTGTAATTTTTATAGCGTAATAATGGTTAAATATTTTTTCACTGCTTGCCTAGAAGGTGTGTATCTTTTTTTTTTTTCCTGAAGTGTATTTCCTATTCTAATTTGCATCTGATTACTAAAGAGAAAAATGAGTCACCCTTGGTGCTGCTGAATGCTGACCTCCCCCCCCCCCTTTTTTTTTGCTTTTCTCTTTTAGATTTGATTTGTCCGTGGGATATAGTCCATTCAGTTCAGTGTTCTTTCCTATGTATGTTTGCATTCCAGTGCATAGACATATATTGTGAGGTACATTACTAACAGCTTACTTATACTGACATACTTACTGACCAGAATAGTTCTGACTTGCAAGCTATATTGGTACAGGAAGTTATTCTGAAATATTGGTGTTTTAAATTCATACCCAAACTTGTTTGTCATTCACTTCCCTTCTCGGCCAGTGTTGATTTAACGCTATTATACTGCTAAGGAAATGTTAAGGAAACTCAGTAATGTTAACTTCTGTTAGTTTCCTTGTATTCTATATTTAGTTTCACCATAATGGAAGCCAGTAGCGACCACTTTAAGTTGACTAACACAGGTTTAGTTTTGATTTGGTTTCTTTTTTTAAAGGTGTCTTTCTGTGACAGTTTTACTTTCTAGTGTGAAGACCTTAAGAGAGATCTGTGTGGCTAGAAAAAGAAATTTATATCTTGGGACTTTTATTTAGACATTGCTGCAATATAAGGCTTGAGAAAAGGGAGCTTTCCAAGCTTATAAATAACAGAAATAAAATATAGGCAGTAGGGTGTAGTTACAACTGGAAAGATGATCCCACCATTGCAACGGCCAGATCACTGGTGAGTGGGTGTCTGTAGTGGTGTGAAAGTTGTCAGGGAATGGAGAAAGGAGAGGAGGACAAAAGGCTTTCAGCATGCGATACATCATCTCATTTAATTTGAATTGATCACATGAGACAAATGTTTTTTCCAAATATCAGTGATTGATCAGAGATAGAGCTTAAGATGAATTCAGTACCAGACTGAGCGGCTGGCTTCTCTTCCACCTTACTGTAAGATGGCATCTATCAACTTATGTAATTAGTGCAGTTGGCTGAGAAAGAGATCTCTTTTCAGTGTGAAAGGCTTGTATTTTAATTCAGGTAGATAGTGGGGTACAGTGAGGGTTGATTGCTTCTGCATATAATTTGTATTTCTATAAATGGTTTAGCTTTTGTATTTTTAACTGCATTTGCAAAATACTGTTTAGGTTAAAACAACAAACATTCAGCAATTGTGTCAGAAAAGGAAACTGCAAATTTGTGGGTAGCTATTCATCATCAATCTTGCTCCCAAATATATGTTATGGGCAAGCTACTATGGTAGGATATGGCCTGAGTTCTATTTCATTTGAAACAGAACTGTATTAGGTCTGCCTTATAAGGACTGAAGAGTATCTGAACCCTGAGAAACTGTGAGGACTGGGAGTATTCTCTTAGTATCAGGAATGTGAAGTGGTGGTTTGGGTTTTTTTTTTTGTTTTTTTTTTAAAGGGTGCCCAAAATAACCACTGGGAAGTTGGTTGCATAATAATCGCATTGCATTGAAAAATAATGTTTGTTTGTGTATAGAGAACCAAGTTAATTTCTTTTCTTGTTTTTATTATATTTTGTGATGCTTTTAAAGCAAGATGTCCACCTGATCTTGTTGTATCCCTGAATCTGGGTAGATAACAGAAAGATGTGAGGAAGTTGTTTCACACATTTTTTACTTTCCCAAGATTGCCAGGGAGCTAACAGATAAAACAGTTAAGCAGAAATGGATCAAAGTATACAAAGTAATGTGTACTTGGCAGTCTGTTCTGCTGTGCTGTTCCTCCCCTGGGATTCTCTAAGATTGCAGTGGGTGGTTTAAGTAATATGTAATCCAACTGATCATATTTAATTTAAAAAATGAAAATACAAACGTCCACCAGCAAATAATTCCTTTGACAGGTAGAAGGAATCAATATTTCTTTCAAACTCTGTGAAGATTCAGCCTTGAGTCAAAGATGGTAGCATTTTCTCTTGAAAGGAGAAAGGAGTTTAGGTTTATTAGGAGTAGTATACAGCATGCATACATGCACATGCATGCAAAATTTCAGCTGTCTTACAATGAAAACTGGCACCTATCCTTATTGGTCCTCTTAATTTTAGAATACCCAAGACAAATCGAAGTTCTTCATATTAAAATATCTTTTTTTTACTTTCTGATTTTAAAAGTTGCCAGGATGTTCTATGCATTATTTTAAAGCATACACTGAAACTTTATGTACACATTCTCTCACACATACATGCTCTGGATTTGTTACTTGCAGTTTATTTCCAACTTTGGCTGGAATCTTTTGAAAAAAGAATCTTTAGAAAAAGAAAAGTTGACCTAGGAGAGAAGCATGTGTTTGAGCACAGAGATGTATATGGACAGTTGCTGTGCACTTCCACACAGTATTGAAATGACGGTATGAAAGGATACTTTTGGCAATAATTCATGCATATAAATTTTGCTGATTACTTGAAAAATACGTAAAGTAGTGCTGCAGAAGCACAGCTTTAGAATGCTGCCTCTACTCCCCCATCACTAGAACTAATTAGCGCACATTTTGGTGCATATAGATATGGGGGAAGTCTGGAGCAAGGAAGACATACCGACGGGAAAAGGGTCAGGTTAGAGAATACTTAGGCAGACTGAACATACGTAAGTCCATAGGCCCTGATAGGATGCACACATAAGTCCTGAGGGACCTGGCAGTTGTCATTGCAAGGCCACTCTTGATTATCTTCCAATGATCATGGTAACTGGGAGAGGTGCTTGAGGACTGAAGGAAAGCAAATATCACTCCCATCTTCAAAAAAGACAAGAAGGAGGACCCAGGGAACTGCAGGATGGTCAGCCACACCATGATCCCTGGGAAGGTGATGGAACAACTAATCCTGGAAAACATTTCCATGTACATGAAAGACAAAAAGGTAACTGGGGTTAGTCAGCAGGGATTAGAATCACAGAATAAATCATAGAATGGTTTGAGTTGGAAGGGACCTTAAATATCATCTAGTTCCAATGCCCCTGCCATGGGCATGGACACCTTCCACTAGACCAGGTTGCTCAAAGCTTCATCCAACCTGACACTGAACACTTCCAGGGAAGGGGCATCCACAAGCTTTTCTGGACAACCTGTTCCAGTGTCTCACCACCCTCATAGTAAAGAATTCTTCTCTTATATCTAATTTAAATCTACCCTCTTTCAGTTTAAAACTATTAGCCTTTGTCCTATCACTACAGGCCCTTGTAAAAAGTCCCTCTCCAGCTTTCCTGTAGGCCCCTTCAGGTACCTGAAGGCTGTAATAAGGTCTCCCCACAGCCTTCTTTTCTCCAGGCTGAAGAGCCCCAACTACCTCAGGCTGTCTTTGTAGGACAGGTATTTCAGCCCTCTGATCATTTTTGTGGCCCTTCTCTGGACTTGCTCCAACAGGTCTATATACTACTTTGTTGAAGGCCCCAGAGCTCAAGACAAAGGTTAATTCATGTTTGACCAACCTGAAGGGACGGTGCAAAGACGACAGACCCAGGCTCTTTTCAGTGCTGCCCAGTGACAGGACCAAAGGCAGTGGGTACAAACTAAAGCGCAGGAGATTCCCTCTGAACATGAGGAAACACTTTTTCACTGTGAGGGTAACCAAGGCCTAGCACAAGTTGCCTGTGGAGGTTGTGTAGTCTCCATCCTTGGAGGTATTCAAAAGCTGGCTGGACACGGTTCTGGGCAACTGGCTGTAGGTGGTCCTGCTTGAGCACGGGGGTTGGACCGGATGACCTCCAGAGGTGCCTTCCAACCTCAGTCTGTGATTCTGTGAAATAAATCTGAGACTTCCTCATTAAATAGAGGAAAAGTGTATTCAGAATTATTTTATTTACTATAGCCCACAGAAGGAATAGGAAAACAATGCACAAAACGTTGACATTGTAGTTAGTATATTTGTGTGTCATGGTTTAACCCCAGCTGGCAACTAAGGACCACGCAGCTGCTTGCTCACTTCTTTCTTCCCGCCCCCCAGGGTGGGATGGGGAGGAGAAGCGGAAAAGAAAAAGGTAAAACTCATGGGCTGAGATAAAGACATTTTAATAGGACAGCAAAGAAGGAGGAGATAATAATAAAAGACTATACAAAAAGTGATGCACAATTGCTCACTGCCTGCTGACCAATGTCCAGCCTGTCCCTGAGCAGCGATCCCATCCCCCAGGCCACCCCCCCCACTTTATATACTGAGCATGATGTCATATGATATGGAGTATCCCTTTGGTCAGTCTGGGTTAGCTGTCCTGGCTGTGTCCCCTCCCAGCTGCTTCTGCACCTCCTCTTCCGGCAGAGCATGGGAAGCTGAAAAGTCCTTGACTTAGTATAAACATTACCTAGCAATAACTAAAATGTCTGCATGTGTTCAACATTGTTCTCACACTAAATGCAAAACACATCACAATACCAGCTACTAGGAAGAAAATTAACTCTGTCCTAGCCGAAACCGGTACAATATCCACCCTTTATTCCATCTATGTGATGCCCAGGTCCTACGCTTTCCAATACATTCCAGTTACCACCACTTTTCCTGTCTTTTGATAGATACATGAAGAGGTCATTCCCTTAGCCTATGGGCCATCCTCTAAAATGTCCATTGATTTCATTTAGACCATGACTTTGGGCTCCATCTGTCATAACAGTCTTCCAGAACAGAAGAGCTGGTGTGTGGTGTTGTGTTGTTACGTGCTGAAGCCAGTTCTGGTTCCATCACTGCTGCATTTTGCTTGGTTTCATTGAAGTTCCTTCTTCATTAGTTTGGGTGATTCTGACTGTAATACCATTGATATGGCATATAGTACCTATAGCAGTGGTGACATACAATGGCAGGGTTATTTAGTGATTAACATCATCCATCATACAATTTATTTATTGACTGTTCTCAGCCAAAATCAAATCCCCATGAGGTACACATCGAACTTACCCATCTTTCTTCATCACCTGCCAAGTGCACCCAGGTCCTTGAGCAAAAGCAATCCCGTGGATGGGTTTGCCTTTGCCTGAGGCAGGACTAACCCAGTCTGTCTTCCTTAACATATTCTTTATGCACACTACTGGGACATTACCCGCTTCTACAGTATGTGGAAGTTTTGGGCAGGGACAGCTCGAATGGTAGATCCTCCAGTATTAACTAACCAGGTGGCTTTTGCTAAGTGTGTATTCCCCCATTGCTCTCACAGTAGTTTTTAGCAGTCCATTGTACTGTTCGATTTTCCTGGAGTCTGGTGCATGATAGGGGATGCAATACACCCACTGCCATGTTCTTTCGCCCAGGTGTCTATAAGGTTGTTTCAGAAATGGGTCCCGTTGTCTGACTCGGTTCTTGCAGGGGTGCCATGTCACAATAGGACTTGCTTTTCAAGGCCCAGGATGGTGTTTCTGGGTGGTGGCACGAAGCACAGGATATGTTTCCAGAGGGACCTGGGTGTCCTGGTGGATGACAAGTTGACCATGAGCTGGCAGTGTGCCCTGGTTGCCAAGAACGCCAATGGGATCCTGGGGTGCATCAAGAAGAGTGTGGCCAGCAGGTTGAGGGAGGTTCTCCTCCCCCTCTAGTCTGCCCTAGTGAGGCCCCATCTGGAGTACTGTGTCCAGTTCTGGGCTCCCCAGTTCAGGAAAGATGACGAACTACTGGAGAGAGTCCAGCAGAGGGCTAAAAAATTATTAGGGGACTGGAGTATCTCTCCTATGAGGAAAGGCTGAGGCAGCTGGGCTTGTTCAGCCTGAAGAAGAGAAGGCTGAGAGGGGACCTTATAAATGCTTATAAATATCTCAAGGGTGGGTGTCAAGAGAACAGGGCCAGAGTCTTTTCAGTGGTGCCCAGTGACAGGACAAGGGGCAATGGGCACAAACTGAAGCATAGGAAGTTCCGTCTGAAGATGAGGAAGAACTTCTTCCTTCTGAGGGTGACAGAGCACTGGAACAGGTTGCCCAGAGGGGTTGTGGATTCTTCTCTGGAGATATTCAAGACCCTCCTGGACAAGGTCCTGTGCAGCCTGCTCTGGGTGACCCTGCTTTGGCAATGGGGTTGGACTGGATGATATCCACAAGGGTCCCTTCCAACCGCTACCATTTTGTGTGATTCTGTGTGATCTGGTGGTTGCTTCCACCACTGTAAGCATATAGTACTTGCCTTAGCAGGTTTGTGGGAGCTATAAACAGTTCACCCTTACGTTGCCAGTCCAGATTCACCTGAGCCAATTCAATCTTGGTACCCTGATCCAACTGCTGGTTGTTTTGTTGTTCCTCAGTTGCCCGACTCTTAGGGACGTGGGCATCCACGTGACGCACTTTTACAACCAACTGCTCTAGCCGGGCAGCAGTATCTTGCCACAGTGGGGCAGCCCAGATGGGTTTGCCTCTGCGCTGCCAGTTGTTCTTCTTCTACTGCTGTAGCCACCCCCACCAGGCATTTGCCACCATCTGTGAGTCAGTGTAGAGATAGGGCACTTGGCCAGCAATGTCTGAAGCCAGCTAGATGGCTTTCACTTCCACGGACTGGCTCGACTCACCTGCTCCTTCAGTATTTTCTGTGACTTGTTTTACAGGATTTCATACAGCAGCCTTCCACCTCTGCTGCTTTCCCACAATGCGACAGGAGCCATCCGTGAACAGGGCATATTGCTTTTCATTTTCTGGCAGCTTGTTATACAGTGGGGCCTCTTCAGCATGCATCACCTCCAAGATTTTTGCCTTCTGGCCAGTCTATGATCAATTCTAACATTTCTGGGTAACTGGAGTTTCCTATTTGAGCCTGTTGTGTGATCAGTGTGACCCACTTATTCCATGTACCATCAGTTGCATGATATGTAGTAGGGACCTTCCCTTGGAACATCCAGCCCAGGATCGGCAGTCATGGTGCCAAGAGGAGCTGTGCTTCAGTGCCAGACACTTCTGAAGCAGCTCAAACGCCTGCATATGCTGCCAGAATCTCTTTTTCAGTGGGAGTATAGCAGGCCTTGGATCCTCTGTATCCCCGACTCCAGAACCCCAGGGGTCGACCTCAAGTCTCCCCTGGTGCTTTCTGCCAGAGGCTCCCGATTGGACCATTCTCCCCGACTGCAGTGTAGAGCACATTTTTCATCTTGTCCTGCCCAAACTGGCCCAAGGGCTGCTGTATGAACTGTTTCCTGTTTAATTTTTTTAAAGGCTTGTTGTTGCTCAGGACCCCATTTGAAATAGTTCTTCTGGGACACTTAATAGAGAGGGCTTACAATCAGACTGTGATTTGGGATGTGCATCCTTCAAAAACCCACAACACCTAAGGAGGCTTGTGCTTCCTTTTTGCTAGCTGATGGAGACATAACTGCTGTTTTGTTGGTGATATCCATTGGGATCTGATGATGTCCATCTTACCATTTGATTTCCAAAAACAGGATCTCCTGTGCAGGTCCCTTGACTTTGTTTTATGGTGAAACCAGCTTTCAGAAGGATCTGAACTATTTTCTCCCCTTTCTCAAAAACTTCTGCTGTATCGGCCTGTACAATGATGTCTTCAGTGTATTGCAGGTGTTCCGGAGCTTCACTCTTTTCCAGTACAGTCTGGATCAGTCCATGGCAGATGGTGGAACACCTGGGGCAATTGATTCCAAATGTACTGGACACTCCTCCAAGTGAAAGTAAACTGTGGCCTGTACTCTGCCATCAAAGGGATTGAGAAGAATGCATCAGCGATATCAATGGAGGCATACCACTTAGCTGCCTTTGACTCCAGTTCATACTGAAGTTCTAGCCTGTCTAACATGGCAGCACTCAGCAGCAGCCTGACGTCATTCAGGCCACAATAGTCTACTGTCAGTCTCCACTCTCCATTAGATTTTTGGACTGGCCATATGGGACTATTAAAGTGTGAGTGAGTCTTGCTGATCATTCCTTGGCTCTCCAGTTGATGAATCACCTTATGGATGACGATCAAGAAGTCTCAACTGGTGCGATGTTGCCGCTGGTGCACTGTTGTGGTATCAGTTGGCACCTGTTGTTCTTCAACCCTCAGCAACCCCACAACAGAAGTATCCTCTGAGAGACCAGGCAAGGCAGACAGTTCTTGAATTTCCTCCATCTCCAAGGCATACCAAAAGTCTGCCAGTATCCTTGTTGGGTCCTTGAAATAACCTCTCCTGAGTCTATGCCAAGGATGCACGGAGCCTCAGGGCCAGTCACAATGGGGTGCTTTTGCTTTGAGTTAGACTCATTTCGGCTTCCAATACAGTTAGCTGTTGGGATACCCCTGTCACTCCAGAAATACAGATGGGTTCTGCCCCTTCATAGCTTGATGACATTAGGGTACGCTGTGCATTGGTGTCCACTAGAGCCTTATATTCTTGTGGGTCTGATGTGCCAGGCCATTGAATCCACATAGTCCAATACACCTGCGTGTCCCTTTCCTCCACCTGGCTGGATGCAGGGTCTCTCTAATCCTGGTCATAGTATTTGTTATTCACCTCTTGTAAATAAAAGTCAGAAGTCTCTTCATTAAAATCAGAAGTAAGATCAGGCCTTCTACTCTGGGGAACTGCCCACTGGAAACTGAAACAGCAATCTTCCTGGAAGAACCCCCTCGTGTGATTATTTTTCTTGTAACTCGTATACACATGCCCATAACGTCAAGGCAGGCTTTCCATCCCCCTTCCTCAAGTCCTTGCCATGGTTACGCAGGCAAAACCACAGGGTGCCCCGTGGTGTGTAGCCTCTGTATCCTCTCTCTTGAGCAGAAGAATTCTTACTGCTAATAGTTGAGATACTGGTCCATGCAGGTGAGGAGTACAGCCTATCCTATTTGAGTTGCTGGACCTCCCGGGACAGTTTCTCCACAGCCAAGATGAGGGAGGAAGAGACATATTCTTTATATTGCCAGAGCTGGCTAGCCAATTCATCCACCACTGGTGCCCCTTCGTTTTCCAGTCCATTACTGCCAATGAGTTGGAGTATGATGATGGTGTGCTCTGTACAAACTTCTGCCACATGGGTCATGTGCATTGGACTTCGTGTCAGTCTGTAGGTAACTGCGCATTTTCAGGGTCATAATAGATCATCTTCAGCACAGCTAATTCCCTCAGGTACTGGATACCTCTCTGCACGGTGGTCTCCTTGCCTGGGTGACACATAACATCTTCCTGGAAGGGATACCTTTCCTTTCCACCTGACAGGAGTCGCCTCCAAGGCGACTTGTGTCTTATTTCCAGTTGCATTGTAAATGCCCCTTTCCCTGGAAAGAGATCTCAGCTGCTTGGCTTTCCTACCCTCTAACTCCAGGCTACTGGCCCCATTATCCCAGCACCAGAGCAGCCAGGTGATAATGTGCTCACCTGGATTATGGTTGAAATCTTTTCACATATCTCACAGCTCACTCAGGGATAGGGATCAGGTGGTTACCTCTGGTTCTGCCTCTCTTCATCATGTTCTCATGATAGCCCTGCTCCATCATCCTTTACTAAACAAGTTGACTTTCTTGTCCATTTCTTTTTGTGTACAGGGGCAACTGATACCAGCACAGGTTGGTTCTCTGATTCAGCTTGTCAATGGGATTTGAGTAGGTACAGTTCCTATCATGGGTTTTGGAGTAGCCACAATGCCTGTTGTGGGGTTTGGAGTAACCATAGTGTCTGTCATGGGGGTTGGAGTAGCTGCAGTGCCTGTCTGTGTGTTTTCCGCTCTCTCTTCCCTGAAGATGCTGCGTCATATTGAACCGTGTTTGGTAGATACTGGCTAGGGCCCAGCACAGTGAGGTAAGTTGTGCCTCTTTGGAATAGCCACAGCATTTTTCTTTCAAACATTCGATCACTATTAGGGTCCTGTAGTTGTTCAGGAGGGAAGTTCCAGACCATTGGAGGTGAGGACTGCTCTAGATACCAGCCCATATTCTCCCACATGCCGTGCCACCCGTGACTGTCCCGCCTCAGGGCAGATCTCTGGGTGCTATTCTTAAATAGTAGTTAACCTTATACAAGACCAAAAACGCATTCCGTGGACATGGCAATGCGAACATGCTAGTTTGAATGTCCCAAGGATATTCAGAATTCTCAAGAACTGTTGTAACTAGCCTGAAGGAGAAAGGAGGGTGAAAGAGTGGCAGAAAGCATTTCTCCTTGTCTTCCTCATAGATTTGTTCTGTAAGGAAAATGCCAAAGAGTGCGATTATTAATAATTCCCAAGAGATCACACCTGAGGTACGGAAACAACAACAATACCAAGTACAAATACCAAATCGGTCTCATGACCAGTAATGTTATCATATCACAAGCTGATATTGCACAATACAGCAAAATGATAGTTCTGATCCATTTCCCAGAGGTGATAAACAGCACCATAGGGAATGTGTACAGCAAGTAAGGAATCATAGAATCAGTAAGATTGGAAAAGACCTCTGAGATCATCATCGTCAACCCAACACCACCATGCCCACATGCAAGGATTTACAGAACATAACCATGCAAACAAATAATACAACATTGTGACCAGAGACTATTAAACTAATATGATGAATGCTTATAACAAACTTGTTTTAACAAATTTTGTCAGATCCGTCATTATCTCAACCCTTCAAGCCCCGCATTGGGTGCCGAAAAGGACTTTTGTGGTTTAACCCCAGCCGGCAACTAAGTACCACGTAGCCACTTGCTCACTCCTTCCTTCCCGACCCCCAGTGGGATGGAGAGAAGAAGCGGGAAGGGGGGAGGGAGCTAAAACTCATGGCTTGAGATAAAGACATTTTAATAGGACAGCAAAGGAGGAGGAGATAATAATAATAAATAATAAGATATTATAATAATAATAAAAGAATATACAAAAAGAGTGATGCAGAGTGCAGTTGCTCCACTGCCCACTGACCAATGCCCAGCCTGTCCCTGAGCAGCGATCCCACCCCCAGGCCACCCCCCACCCCACCCCCCTGTTTATATAACAAGCATGATGTCATATGGTATGGAGTATCCCTTTGGTCAGTCTGGGTCAGCTGTCCTGGCTGTGTCCCCTCCCAACTTCTTCTGTACCTCCTCTTCCGGCAGAGCATGGGAAGCTGAAAAGTCCTTGACTTAGTATAAGCGTTACCTAGCAACAACTAAAACATCAGTGTGTTATGAACATTATTCTCATACTAAATCCAAAACACAGCACAATACCAGCTACTAGGAAGAAAATTAACTCTGTCCTAGCCGAAACCAAGACGTTGTGTTACGTAAGCTAACTTGCAGTCAGTGCTGCTTATGGATTGCGCTTAATGCCTAGATAGTTGTTCAAATGACATTGAGAAGAATGCAGAATTTTACTTGCTTCTGAACAGTTGCTGATAAGCTCTTAATTTCTTTCCTATGTGACAAGGAGTGTTGCTTTTCAGGGGATTTTTACATTCTGTACAGAAAATACTGAATCAAGCGCAGAGCACAAAAGACTAGAAGATCCACTGCCCTTTAGCGCTTTCTGGTGACCAGTTTCTCACAGAAGGGGGAATGCTGAAGACTGGCAGCTTTTATAGAATAGGCTTTCCTGGAGAAGAGGGACAATGAGATTCTTTTCCTCACCAGAATTTTCTCAGTGACAGGTGGAGAGTTTATTGCTGCTGCAGTGGGGATGGAGGATGTGCTGCTTTGCTGGGAAATGTCTTGACTCTTACACTGCCATATAAAGATGAGCATTAGCGTTGCTGCAGCATCATGGTCCTCATTCAAGTGTTAAAAAGGAGGACTATCATAAGAGATCTGATCAGTTTGATGCACTCTAGGTGTGTTTTGAGAGGACTAAATTCTTAAGAAGATTGATTTCCAATTAATGGGTTGTGAATCTGGAATGGACATTATGACCCAGACAATATGGGCCTAAGCACAAAAGCTTGAGAATCCCTGACTTATTATTGTCAACTCTGTTATTGTCTGATACATCCCTAAAAGTTTAAGCCACATAGTTACTGAACTAAATACTGCTTTTTGTAACAGTTATAAGTTTTTGTGTGTGTCTTAATTATGCAAATAGTGTTGCTCAGAGGTTTTCATCTAGATTTGGGAGCTTGTAGTTCATTGGATTCAGTGGTATTTTTTCAACATATTGTAAATTCATAGACGTTTTAGGAAGATGCACCACTAACTTAAACTTCTTCTACTCTTTTCCTCTACCAGGAAGAAGGAAATATCAAAGAAATTGCAATAACTCACCATGTGAAGGAAGGACATGAGAAAGCAGACCCTTCACAGTTTGAACTTCTGAAAGTACTAGGACAAGGATCCTTTGGAAAGGTTGGTAACTGAACTCTTCTGGAGCCAATTATTCAGGACTATAGCATTGAATAATATTAGGAGTGAAATATTTAGAACAGGCACAATCTTGCATTGAGGCAATGTTGCAAGAGAAAACTGCTTTCTAAATTAGTGCTAATTAGCCACTGTAATTGTGGCAGATCTTTTTAAAGCAGTAATTTTTTTTTTCTGGTTTGTATGATATGTAAATCTCAAAGATCCATAGAAAAATTGGCTTGATATGAAATAATTGGATATTCACTGTTAAAATGCAATGTCATTTTTCTGTAACTACTCCTCTTCTGTGTTTGAGGGGGCGAAGGTTGAAAGGCTTTTTGACAAGTATTCATAGTTGCTAATTTGCTAATGGTAGGTTATCACCAGTACGAAGCTATGGGCAGAATTTATTTTTGTAGCAGATGGTAATTGTAAAGAACAAATTGTAGGCAATAATGGCTACTGAAGTAAACATGATGGTTGTGTTCATGCTAGGCATTATCTGTCATAATTTGGTAAAGGCACAAGATACCTTGATATTTATTTGAGCATCTGTTAAAGACTCAATGTTTCTCGCATTTCGTGAGCACTGTCCACACTGAGATCTCACTAGGTGTACATGATTCATACTTTTAGTTGTCCATATCCAACTTGGAAGCAAAACATTAACTTCATGTGGCAAGTCAGATCATTGAGACAGAATGGAATATGCAATGTAAGACAATGGAGCCTTTACATCCATTTTCAGCCTTAACTGCAGTTCTGAATGTGATGTTAAACTCTAGCATGTAATGCCAAATCCGTCTTGGATATGGGGGAAAATGAGAATAATTGGTCCAATTATATCTCTTGGGTGGTAAGAAGTTACTGTTAGTCACATTATTGGAGTAGCAATTCTAGTTAAGCTTGGAAATCTAGATGTTTAGAAACTATAATATTTTTACTTCAAAATAGTAAGAATTCACTGAGAAACCTGATTCTGAAGGTGGTTTCCTATGTTGTTTGATTTCACCCACAGTCATAACCAAGTTTTTACTTGGAAATCTTCCAATCAGAAGAAGTAAATCATTCAGGGGCAAAGAAATGTAAGATAATAAATGATAATGTCAGCAATCTCTTTTATTGATAATACTAAATTCAGTGCTGTAACTGCTGAGGAGAGACAGCAAATTCTGAAAACACAAAAATAATTAACTGTCTAGCTGACTCAAAGTATTGCAAAAATGCTGTTCTTGTCCTCCATTGTTATAGCTTTTGTGTATAAGAAGGATTAATAGTACATGTCTTTTTTTCTAATAATTTGGAAAGATGTCACTACTTCCCATTCAGTTTAAAAAGACTAATTTGCACGCTTTACAAGGTCTCTTGATGATGTTCTGGTAATCTCTGGATAATGCAAAGGGACATTAACATAAGTGGGAATTGGATGCAAAACCAGACATAAAACTAATTTCACGTAACATGTTTAACGTTCTCATATACTACAACGTGCCTCTACGCTTTTTCATAAATAACTAGAAAACCGGTGGCAGGTCTATTTTTTTCTTCTTCATTTATAAATCTAAAATTCATTTTGTACTAAGGATATTAAAAACAGTCCTACTCAAGAAATCTCATTACACTAAACAAGGAAATGAAACACACCTCAGTTGAGGCTACTTGTACTTTATTAGTATGTGCAAAACTCAGCTAAATCATGTCATAAAAAACAATGATTTTGCGACACAAGAGTTTGGTTCTTTTATAGGTCATTTTTTAAAGAAATTATTTTGTTATGCATTGAGTCATATAGTGTTCTGGATCGACTTTTGTACACACATTTATTTTCATATCTGACATTTCTTTTATTAGAACTTTTGCTACACCATCTTATGAATTTCAATAAGACAAAACTATTTAGAGGTTAAAAGCTGAATTTTCTGTTTCAAAGTTGTCTCAACTTCTGAGAGAATCCAAGTTCATCCTTTCTTTTCTTATTCACTGAAATCAGTTAAGTTAAACCAAAATCAATTTGGCAGACTGCTTGTCTTGAATAAACCTTTTAGATTATGAAATGAAGGAATAGTGGGAAAAACTGCAAGGAAATTTTTGTTTGGCTTTGCAGAATCTAAAACTGTAAAAGAAACTAACAGTATTGGGAGGAAGAGTAAGGTTGAAATAATAGTGACTACTTGAATTTCGTAGCAAAGTATATTGATCTGACTTGCCTGTATTTTCTTTTAACAAGTATTTTCAATTTTCAATGCAGGTCTTTCTTGTCAAAAAAATCTCAGGATCAGACGCTAGACAGCTTTATGCAATGAAGGTATTGAAAAAGGCCACCTTGAAAGGTAAGCATTGTTTAGAGGGAAAAAGGAAAAAAGATAAATCAGGGACATCATACCAAAAATTAATCTTTACACACATACTGTTCTACAGATTGTATCTTCTATCAAACAGCAAATAGCAGAATACACTGCCTTATATTGTAAACATAGAAGAATTAAGTAAACAGTACTGTGCTGATAGTTATGGGGGAAATTAGATTCCTTTCCATCTTAAGTTCATTAGGTGATGGTGGTTTAATGAAGTCGTCGTGTTACATCTGCCGCCTGACTTGCTCCTGAGCTGTTATTTGAAACTTAATATCCTTCCTTTTTTCATTTGCTGTGTATCACCAAGGATACAGTTAATGCCTTTTGCTCAGTTTATATTTAGGTCATGATATTTAAAAGTGCATTATATCAGCTGTTTTATTTTAAAAATTCTAAGCACAGGAGTTTAAGTCTTTCTTCAAAACAGAAGTATACACTTATTCTGGATATAGGATACATTATAAAAGCTTAAGTTAATCATCTAAGTTACTTGAGCAAAAATGAGTTTTAAAATGTTTTGTTTCTTGGGTGATTTTGGTCTTGAATGGTATCAGTAACAAAATAAGTTCAAACCTGAACAGTCTCAATTCTGTCCTGGTGAATTCCATAAGAAAAAAGAAATAATATATTCTTTTCTGTACCTTAAAATGAAAAGATAATGCTTTAGATCTAGTGCTGAATATCTGTCTCACAGATCTCATTATATATCACTTCCACTTAAAACTATTACAGAGGGTGTGTTTTTGAACAGTTTCCTATATTTTGATTCCTCTGTGTTTTGTGGCACTTGTTATTCTCATTAATTACTTCCTATTTTTCTGAAATTGATTTCCACTCATTTAAGGTACTTTGATATCCTCAATAGCCTTTCATTCTCCAACCTGTTAATAGCTCAGAATTGGAGTCAAAGGTCATTCAGCAGTTGGTTTTTTAGGACGTCTAAGGGCTTTTCTGTATCACCTTTTGATTGTGGTATAACTTTACATGAAAAAATTAAAGTCCAAGCTGTGGATCTAGTTTTGCCTACAGATGGCAGAGACTGATAAATACTGAAATTGGAAGCTGGACTTTGGGTTGGAAAAGGAGACTCATGGGCATTAAGAATTCAAGGATGAAAAAGGCTTGAGCAGAAATGTGACACTAGCAGGAGGATGCCATACTTTTCAACACTTTATATCTGAATTTTGAGATGCTTTTGAGTGTCTTTTGGTTGCGATTCGTGTTTTAGGAAGAGTGGAGTTGCAAGCTAATGAGGGTTACTGTTGAAATCTTAAAGTAACTGAAATTAATTATTTTTTCCATAATCGTGACATTTTTGAGATCTAATATTGTAATTTTAAATAATACACTGTATTACTTGATTTGTCTAAGGTTCTTTAGCTCTTTCAGATCTATTTCATAAGGTTATTTTTATGCTTTAAAATTAAAGACAAAAATGCCCTTTAAGCCTGCTTCTTAAACAGAAGTGGGTGCATGATTCACAAATCAAGTTTAGAGATAATATTTTGATAAGAATGCAACTGTATTAGCCAGAACACACTGATGTAATTACACAGTCCAACCTATAAATGTTTAGAGCAAGTCCAACAAAATACGCATACAACTTTGTTTAGTGCAGAGACTACTTTATTAATACACTCTGATAGAAGGTATCATCTTTCAGTGTCCCTTTATGATGGGGAGAGAGAGAAACGGGGCCAAATCATTGCTAGAGAGTCTGGCATCAAATGTGCTAAGAAAAATCAGTACTTCCAGCAGTACACATACGGAAACTGTAGTCAATAAAAGTCAGATTTTTTAATGGCTAATAGTAATGTCTGAAATGAGCTTTAGTTCCTTATACTTTTTTTGATTGAGTTTTGTAAATCCGTACTTTCTCTAGCTTTGCAGAGATAAGGCTTGTTACCCATGTAACTGTTGCATAGCTATAGGCACTGAAGTCTTTTGATTTTTTTTCACAACTGAGTCTGCCTTAAAAAAGAGTATTCTGAATTTCAATTCTGTAATTCATATGAACCCTTGGAGCAGTGAAATCGCACAGCTATCCTGTGGACTAGATGACCCACAGAGGTCCCTGTCAACCCCTACCATTCTGTGATTCTGTGACATTTTCATGACTTTAGATGTAGAGGTCAAAATTCAAATGTGAAGTTTGCTCTGTGTTTAGTGAGCATGTATTTCATGTGCTTCCATTTTTAGGAATCTGTCCTGCAGGGAGGTGGAAACTTGACAGCTTTATTCATTCATGAAAATGTATCTGTATAACTTTATTTCACAAATGCCTGTACTATTGTAAGTGTCTGTTTCTGAGATAATATAGGTAAACTTCTAAAACACACTTTTGCTTCTTGAATTTTTTTCCTGCCTGGTTCTTTTAATATCCAAGAACTCTAGCTTGTTAACAGTACAAGGAATGCCAGCAACTTCAGCTTTGGCCTGGACGTCATTGCTCTGGGATGCTTCCTTCAAGAAGTTGTAACTTTTCAGAAAGGGGCAGTAACAAAATGTGTAATAGGGGAAAGAAAGAGAACTGCAACATCTTAAGCCACTGTAACAAACTCTGCTAGCTCTCACCTGTAAGAGTCCCAAATTTTGTCTGTGTCCTGGAGGATTTGGAGCTTCGGATGGGAACCGGGCCCTGACTGGAATGGTAGGGGAGTTGCCTGGAACAGCTGAAGCAGGTGCCATGCTCAGCTGACCATCCCACCTGTCTTCATGCATTGCCAGCCCCATATACAGGGCATCTGCGTGTGGTCCTCAGTTACTTTAATCTGTAGTGGCTTAAGAGCAGACACATGCCCCATTCTGGGCCACCACTGTGGGACAGGACAGGCAGCCTGAGCAGTAGTTGCTTCTGATGTCTGATATACTCCTCCATGCACATGTTTACTCTCAGTAAACCTTTTTAAAATCAAAAAGATTGTCTGAAGTACACACCACATTGAATGGATATTCTTTTTATTGTAAGTTCATAATAAGGAAAGGAAATTTTAGAAATTTTCCCTCCCAAGTTGTGAAGGTACTTAATATCTTAATAGTGCAAGTTATTTGAATGAGTTAAACCAATATAAGCATTTTTATGACAGTATAATTGTATTTATAAGTTTGTTTTGCTATAACTTTAATTCTGCCTACTTTTCAACACTAGAGAAAATGGCTGTGTTTTCTGTACATAGGTATGGCAGTTTTGCTCTACTGTTTAAAAGACGAACTAAGTATAGAGCAGGCTGAAGGGTGGTTATGGTTTCTCCTGTGCTTTTATTAAATTTATTTATGCGGTGACAGATTTTGCCAGTAGCAGAAACTGAAGATAATTGAAATGCATGAAGAGATTTACCAGAAAACTCTGTGCCGTGAAATAAATTCTCTTTCAGGTCTCTTCTGGGTATAGTGACCTGCAGACAACTGTAATACTGTGGGATACAATGTGAAGTACATCAGGAAACACAGGAGAAATACTGATTCACAATGTAAATCCCTTTTTTTTTTTTTATCTTGCTCATGTTCTGTTGTAGTTCGAGATCGAGTTCGGACAAAAATGGAACGTGATATCCTAGTAGAAGTTAACCATCCTTTCATTGTCAAGTTACATTACGGTGAGTTGCAAAAAAATTCATTTTTATATCGTAAAAATGGGTGCTTGTCAAGATAGTATCTAATACTTGCTTTGCGGTGCAGAGGATCCTAGAAAATTTGTGTGCTATCTAAATCCTGATCATGCAAAGGCTTGCTGTGTAGTAATTCTCATACAAAGTAAGCACATGGCTAACTTCATGCATGGTGTTTTATCTTTATAGGACTGAGAGTCTTGTAGCCCTTTGCTTTATTAAAAAGCAGTTAAATTTATGTCTAGCCATTCTTTTCCAAAACCTCTTATCTTTTCTATATGTCATTCACTTTTTTTAAATTATTTTTTATCCTTGCTTTATTTACTCTGTAGAAAACATATGCAATGGCATTACTTCCAGTTGCATCAAAATTGGTGGAAATATGCCTTTTAAGGTTAATAGTATGAACAGCCATAAAAAATTATTCATGTGGAGGGGCTAGGAAATCAGCACTCTTAACGTGTCGTGCAGAAAGTAAACTAAAAAAAGATAGAGAGTAGTTTCTGTTGTTCATTTTTTTTCAATTTATGTTTTTCTTTTAGGACCCAGTTTTTCCTATAGTTCAAACCTCAGATCGCTATCACTCTCTAATGTGGCTTAAATAATGTAGCTTTCACTATTTTACTTGTCACTCTTTTGCAAACTGGACAAGATCTCCCTGTTAAGCTAAGTTTCCAGAAGTTTTAGAATACATGCATTAGTTACTAATTTGCCCTTTTAAATCTAGGCATTTTACTCCCAAAATCTGGAATGAAATGCTGACTAAACTGAGTATAGTTTATTTTTTCAGAAATTCCACTGGTGACTTGCTTTGCTTTCACATGGCATGAGAGTTACTTGGTCCGTGATAGAGGAACAGTTACTTAATTCATTTAAATACATTTTTCCATAAAGGAAAAAGAATAATAATTCATTTTGATAGTGAAAAGAAGGGTGAATTATTTGGCATGTTATTCTTCTGATCATGGGTAAAATTAGATTATGTTTAATTTTTTTAATTGATCTTTTCAGCTTTTCAAACAGAAGGGAAGCTATATCTTATTTTGGATTTTCTCAGGGGCGGAGACTTGTTTACACGTTTATCCAAAGAGGTAAACTTTTTTAATTTGAAAATCATCTATTGATAATACTTAACTATAAATTGCCTATATTAGGAGAGTCTAGTTTTTAAATTCAGTTTTAATTGAATAGAATTTTAAAGATCTTTTTTAACCAGCTGGGTTTTTTGTTTGTTTGGGTTTTTTGCACAAAGTAGTCACTTCATGAAAATGTTGTTGGTAATTTACATTGTTTCTGAAAAAAGGGTTAGACAAGCGGTTGTTCTGTGGTGCTTTTTACACCTTGCAAAATTTTCTTCTATTGCTACCATGTTTAAAGATGAGATTCAGATCATGAATTTATATAAAGTAGTTGTATTCAGATTAACTGATTTGTGTCTGGTTCTAATATCCAGAATTTAGTGTCAGATTATTTTCTTATTATTTACATATGAACACAAAATTACATTTTGTATAAATATTAAAAAAGCAAGAATGGTATTGCACTTATTTTAGTAATTTTCTGAACATGAACATTTCGCCTTTGTTGGGCTGGTGATATCTCTGTGTAGGTATATGAAATAACAACTTTGGAAAGTTTGATTACCTCAAATTAATTTGATTATAACTCCTAAAATAAATGCTAACATTTCATATATCAGATTTTTTTTTTTGCATCACTCATGTGCAGAAGCTTCCAACAAATATATAGTAAGATAGAGATATAAACATATCTAATTTATATCCTTTGCATATATATCCAAAGCCAGAACTTGTAATTGTAGCTGTGTTCCATTTTTCTTTGCTACAGAGTATCCGGGAAAGTTGGGTCACCACTACAAAGCTATATGGTTATTAAGAGAACAGAATGTATTGCATTTTGTGTATAGATATATCATCGTTTCTGTGCTGACCACATAAATTACTACATTTTATTCAATGAAGCCATCTGTTTCAAGTTGCTTCTTTTGTTTTCGTTTGTTTTGCCAAAGATAATTAGAAAATTATTAGTACTCTAAAATTGAGGTGTTTTTTTTCTTAAAATCTGTAGTTCTGTCTTAATTCCCAAGAATGAATGTATATCACTTCCCTGCTCGTGACTTTTTAATCTTGAGCCACTCAAAGTTTAAATGATTTAACATGGTTAGATAAGAAATACTCATTATAGGTACCTGAATCTACGGTAATTGTTCAGAACTGGTGGAGTGAAATGGGCATGCTGGATGCAATTAATGTCATCATCGTATCAATTCATGTAAAATAGATCAGATGAACTGCAGCCTAGAAGTTCTTCCTTTTTCCCCACTGACTACAAAGGGAAAAGTGATTAATTCAGAACTAGATAGCTACACTGCAGATGTTTAAGGTTAGGAGAGATGAATGCCATGCAATGTTTTTAAAGAACAGTGTGGGTGTCTTCTCATCCTCATGGGATCTTTCATTATTTGAGCTTTTAAATTCTTCTTATAGAGATTTCCCTTCTTGAATGTGCCTGTACTAAATATTGGCTCTTTTGTAGAAGTAACATCAGCAACAACCTTGGGTAGAGGCTTTGATACGTCTTTCTCCCTTTAAACTACTAAGGGGAAAATATATGATATTATCCATTCTTAACTCTTGCTTAAAATAATGTTCATCTGTGCTCACCATTGCCGTTCTTTTTTCCAGGTCCATATGCTGTATCTAAAGATGTTAATGATAATTCTAAAAAAAAGGGGGGGCTCAGATTAGTAACTGAGGTAGAATCAAATCATGCAGGATTTTTTTTATTATTTTTATCTTTTTCTAAATTCTCAGAGAAGTTTAATGTTTTCTGTCAGTGGATCACAACAGTTGTTGATGTAATTGGGACAACATCTTCATTTCACTGAATGTAACGAGGGATTAGTTTATCTTCCTAACAGAAAATGTTAGGTTTTGTCTCACCAAGAAATTTGAGTTTCTAGGGCTTTGTATAGAAATGAATTCAAGTATTACAAAGAACCATTCTGCAAAACCATTGTTAACATTGTTTAGTTGGTGCTGGTGTAAGCTTTACAGATTTTATGTGTAAAATACATTGTTTTGCTTTCTCAGGTGATGTTCACAGAAGACGATGTTAAATTTTACCTGGCAGAATTAGCACTTGCTTTAGACCATCTACATAGTCTTGGAATAATATACCGGGACCTAAAACCAGAAAAGTAAGACTCCTCTGTGACAAATGCAGTGTATTAATTTGATTTGTATAGCACTTCTACCTATGCATTTCTCTTTCCAGCTGTTAAACTTAGTAAGTTGCTATATAAACTGAACAGGGAGGGAGGTGGGGGAAGCTTGTGGGCTATTTTAATTAAAAAGGTTGGATTTCATTTCCACTCGAACATGAGCATCTAGTTTCAGAGTGATATGCCAAGTACTATAGTCCATGTTACTTTAGGTTAAAGAGTATACCAAAATATTCCTACCTTTCGTTTGCCAGGTGTTTTAGGGTGTACAATGGAGAAGATGTCTTCTCAGCCTTTTATTTTTTGTCATTACTGTAGAATTTCTGGACTAGAGATAAACTTAGAATGAAAGTGTGATACCAAGTTACAGTTTAATGTTGTGTCTTTGCAGTTGAAAGCCTAACAGCAAACACCTTTTCTAACACTGATTTTTAAAATCCACTGAAGTAAGAGCAGAATGGAGTTTAAATTTTAAAGTAAAATATGGAAATAGCAAGTCACAGGCTTTATTGAATGTATTGATGATCACATAATTACACTGAAAACTTAAAATAACTTGAAGTTACAATTCTGGTATGGTGTTGTGTCTCAATATGTTAGTCATCTGTGCTTCATTCAAATGACTGAATTCTGTCTCCTGTTTGTATCTTTCCTCCAGTCATTTTTTTTAATCTTTAGAGGATGTAAAGAAGAAAATGTCAATGCTATTATCTGAAACATTTGAACCTTTCAGATAGAAATGTATGCTGTAGTGGTACTCTCTTAACCAGACAGGAATCTAAGTGACAGTATAATGCGTGCATCTCCTCTGTTGTGCGTAATCAGATAGTTAACATACTCTGCCTCATTGCAAGGAAATCTACAATAACTCTGAAGTCGTGATGTCCTTGGTGATCCCGCTTCTCTGTTATGGCTGTATGGAGAACCTGAAAAGTCTGTGTGAGAGAACCGGCTCATAAAGTATTAGTGGAAAAGAGAAAAAATGAGTAACAAGTATCACAGAACCTGGCTGTTAGGTGGAACTTCCATTGGCTTCCATAGCTGCTTCTTCTGTGCATCCCTGGAAGAAAGGCACAAATTTTAAAATGTTCAGCTCTGGCTGACAAGAGGGGAAAGATTCATACTCAAATCAGAATTTTGGAGACTTTTGGCATGGGGTTGCACTTATAAGTGAACAGGCACTGAATTCTGTTTAAACTTTGAGAGTGTTCTGTTAAGTAATTCTAAAGTCGGGAAAAATAAGCTTACCAAGTGGAAAAATATCTTTAAAAAGCAAAGTGAGAGAACTTTATTTTTCCAACGTTTACTTCCAAGAGGAAAAGAATCAAATAGTAATTGTCAGAAGACTGAATAGCTACTGCCTCAAATACAGTATTTTATTTTTTTTTAAATGTGGGTGTCTATACCTATTGAAAGGCCTTGGTTTTAAGCCTTGGGTGTATCTGATTGAAAAACCTATCAGAGGTTGAAGTTACTTGCAAGTTATGGATGAGATAGCAGTAACTCTCACAGGCTGTATCTATACTATGCAAGGGTAGGGGAAATGGACAAGTGCTGTGTGCTTGGGTTGTGTGTTGTCCCCAGGACGAAACACAGCGCCCCGCAGAAGCTAGAGGAATCAAGTCGGCTGTGTAGGTGGTGCTGCACAGTGCAGTTCTTGAATGCTTTGCATTCTTTGAATTGCGATTATATTCAGCGGTGGTTATGGGTAGTTGGCATCTCAGAGAAGTGTGGCTGCCTTTGTGATGGAAACAAACAGGCGGAAGGAGAAGGCCTGCTCTAACTATAGGGCCCGTGGGCCCTGGCCTTTGGTACAACGTGAGAATAGTTATTACTTGATGTTGTTTGAAGTGGTCAACACCCTTTGAAACAGTAATTACAAATGAATGCCAATTTTGTATACATATGCAAACATACATTGTATTAAGATGTCTTGCTCAGTTTAAGAGAAATAGAACTACATCTCTTATTTTTAACAATTGTGATAATGACATATGATGCAGATGGCCAAAACTGAAAGTTCAAGATAAATGCTACTACATACCATGCTGAATTTAAAAAGTGTTAAATACAAATCTGATATGCTGATTCTGTTTCATAATCTTTAAAAAGAAAGAACTGAAGGAAAAGAAAATGTGCAATTTCAGAGTGTCTCCTTCTAATGATTCATTTTCATGCATGTTCAATTCCACTTGTCTTTGTGTATGCTGTTGTCTTTATTACTAAATGTTGTCAGTACGTTGTCTGAAACAACAGTTAGAATATACTTTAATTAGTTTATTTCATTCTTTTTATTGGTTTTTAGCATTCTGCTTGATGAGGAAGGACATATCAAATTGACAGGTGAATACAGGGGAATTGCAACACCTGGATCTTTTCTGTTCAGAATAAAATCTTTGCATTTTCCTTTTTTTGGGGTAAGGCAATGTAGTAAAATAAGCAATTTTAACTGGTAGGTAATTTTACTGTGGACCAAATAGTGTAATTACTTTGAAATAAATGAAATATATGAATATTTAAATAAGATATCTGCTTTACAAGTACAGCTGATGTTAGGGACCTGTGATAATGCAGGGAGGGGAGGAGAATTCTGTAATTCTCATATGTGTATTTGGGTGTATATGTGAATGATATAAGCATCACATTTCACATTATGGTGAAAGTATTAACCATGAGTGATTAAAAAAATTACATTTAGAACTGTGGGGTTTTTTTCTTCCAGATTTTGGCTTAAGTAAGGAGTCAATCGATCATGAAAAAAAAGCCTACTCTTTCTGTGGAACAGTGGAATATATGGCACCAGAAGTCGTTAATAGAAGAGGCCATACACAGAGTGCAGACTGGTGGTCTTTTGGTGTTTTGATGGTAGGTTTCTGGTAAATGTGAATAATAGCAAAACTGTGCTTTGCGAGGTGTGGTGAAACAAATCAAACATTAAACTCTAAGGTGAGCTTTAAATGAATTCGAAGTACCAAAAAAGTCTAAATTATATGAAATTAATAACAATACCACAGAGTTTGAATCAAGAACATGGACCAGGTCTCATGTCAACACCAACAATATGCCATATTTTTGTTATCATTGAATTGAAATATTATGCATCTATTGCAGTTTGAATGCTATGGAGACTAATAGGAATACTAAAGTATATAGGAAAAATACTGTCTCTTCCAAGGCAGGGAAGAAATTTAGATCCACATTTTAAATTTGAATTTATTCTTAAATTGAAAAAAAAGTGAAAACTTTCTAGTTAATCTCCAGTGTAATACTAGTAGTGGAATAATGACAGCTGTTGCTGTCACACATCAAAATAATCTAAATGACACTGAGCTGATATGGGATATAGATGCTCAGTTGCTTACAGCATTTCTGTAAGGAGTTAACTTCTGTGAAGTGGCAGGGTTGGGGGAAATAATGTGTGTATCCAAATATGGCTTTGGAGAAGAAAAATAGATCATGTTTGGTATTTTGGGAACCCTGACTGACTTTTAATATTTATAATCTTTGTGTACATTTTTCACATAAAGATTAAATAATTTGATTTTTAAAGGAAATGTTTTTGTTTCTTGCTGATTCTGCTACATATGACTGTAACAGTACAACTAATGTGCACTTTGTAGTACGAGGACTCTTGTGTCTGAAAATAAGTCATCCTGTCACCTTTTAATCATCTGGAATGCTGTTGTGATCTGAAAACTGACTATGTAAAAGTAGCACTTGATAACTAAACTCTCTCCAGACAGACAAGCACACCCCCCCCCAACCGCACATTTTATCAGTAAGAACACAGTCAATTAAAAGATAATTACAGTGTAGTTGCAGAATATTTCTTGTTGATAACACAAACATAGTTAAAATTCTGCTTTACTTTGTAAAGCTGGAAAACATAATTTTGTGCTTATAAAGTGTGTATGTTAAAATTGAAAATTGCTGAAAGATGTTAGAAATGACTGATATAGCTTTCACAGCCTAATTGCACTGCATTTTAAACACTTTGGTTTCTACTTTGAATACAAAAATATTACCTTAAAAAGCAAATTCTCTAAATCAGTATACGGAATACAGTGTAGTTTTCTCCAAGACATATTTTTGTTGCTTGCATTCCTAGTTTGCATGGTAATTTTCATAGATAATCTGTATATATTCACTCTTAAATCATTCTCAATTAGAATCTGTGTTGATTGAGAATTCGAGTGGTTGTTGGTGTGGTATGAGTACATGGTATCTAGATGGAACAGAAGTTATAGCATAGAAACAGAGACTAGAAAGACATCTGAACAAATCATTTGGCCTCTTTTCTCCTGCTGCTAGGTACTATGTATGTTTAAACCATCCTTGAGAGGTATATTCCAACTTGTCCTTTAAAACAGTGACTGTTTTAAGGCATGCCAGACTTCTAAAAACATTCATTTAAAGTTTTCAGAAGCATTATGTATTTGTTGAGGTAGTCTCCTGCTGAAATAAAAAGATGATAGCTAGAGAAGGCCAGTGTTGGCTTATTCTTAAGGTACTATTGGCCTGTTGATATTGGAGTATATCATTGGGGGGGGGATGGGACATAAGGAACATGAGTGCTGAGTTGTTAATACAAGTGCATATTCTTGTTAGAAACAGGAACTTGCTAAAGAAACTTTTTATGTCAAGCAAGTGTAAGTGAAATATGCAGCACTACAAATTTACCTTTAAAAAAGTTTTGTTGCAAGTGCAATTTGTGAAGATAATTCTAAAATATAAAAAAACAAGAGATGATTTTTTTTTATATAGTTTTGGCTTCTGCCTCTCACATTTTCCTGACAGTTGTCTTAAGAAGTGTTAAAGATAAAAGTAGGGTTTTTTCATGTTTGAATTATATTAAATCTAAAATTTTAAATGTAAGTATATAGGTAAAAATTAATATTGAGAGTAAAAAATATCTAGCAACAGTGAAGAGTTGGCAGATTTTATTCTCTGAATACTTTATAGGGTATTGATAGTAAGAAATTTTAATTTTTATTTTAATAAAAAGGGGTTTTAAAGAATGCGGTTAGTGCAACTTCATGCTTTTATTGTAGATCTAAGAATGCTAGTCGCACATTATTCACTCAAGTTAACCATGTACATTTTTAATGCTTAAAAGGCTGACTGTTTAGGTCATCCCAGAAAAGAGGGGAATAGATGATACCTTGTTTTCAGGATGACTTAAGTTTGCATAAGCTGTTCAGAGTATTCTTTTATGATTATTTTAGTTTTGATGGCTTTAAGTGTATGCCATGAAATTTCATTAAACTAAATTGTTTTGCAATTCTTAAACCAAAAACCAGGATTTCTGCATCAGAGTGTTGGCTGCTGTGACTGCTGCCAGGCTGCTTTCACTGCCTCCCTTAGATCTGATACCCCTGCAGTATACTGCAGCCCAGCGGAAGAGCCTTTATCTATTTTTACTCAGTCACTTTCAGAACAAATCAGTATTTTAACAGTGTCTGTTGCAGTAGGCACTGTAGAATGCGCATGAACGTACTGTGTAGTTCTTACGTGTTTCTTCAGGCTTTATTTCTGCTGTATACATACAGTAACCACTTTTCATCATGCATGTCTTTGTCAATCAGCTAACCTTTTTCCTCTTTCCAATGAAGGCTGTGTACATGCCAATTTTAAAAAATTTGACCTTTTTAAATATCTCTGCATGAGGAGAAATCGTCACTAACTTTTGAAAGGGAAATCTTTTTCCCTACCCACACTCTCTTGAAAACTAAAATACAGTTGTATAGATCAAGTCTTCCAAGAATAAACTTTTTAGGCAGAAATTAAACACAGATGTTATAGTCTAAATTGTTCAGGTAAAAGCATGTAAAGCAAGGTATGAACATAGGAAAATATTACGCAGCTTTTAAAAATGGCAAAGGCTGCTCAATGTTCATAGTAATTAAATTTGTACAATGAGAAGTTGTTTTGCACAGACTTGATTGTTAACATGCATGAATTTTGGAAGGTTAAGATGCTAAGTAGTTTTGTCAAAAATTAGATTTTGTCCAGGTAATGTAATTGATGAAAGTTTTACTCTATACAGTTTGAAATGCTCACTGGTACTCTACCTTTCCAAGGGAAAGACAGAAAAGAAACCATGACTATGATTCTCAAGTGAGTACACTCTTATTTATATATCTCATCAGGTATTCTACAGGGATGCCCTCCGGGCTGCAATATCTAATTTCTACTCTTCCCTCATTTCCAAAGGTACTGGTAAATCGTCACTCCCTATTCCATACTATTAATTCCCTTTGCCACCTATCTAATTTGCCTTTCTATTCCTCCCCCATACCAGGTACAAAGAATTTCATAGCAGCTCTTTAATCTATAATAATAACTTCTCCAACCATATGATCTTTCCCATCTTATTTCCATAATATTTTTTAACTTTCTTATACTTTTTGAGAACTTGTGCATTTTTTCCTTCTTGTTTTCTGGTTTAGCGGTTTTTTTGAGAAAATATTTTCTCTCCTTATCCTTTTCTATCTTACCAGCTCCTCACCCTATTTCTTTATATTACTGGTGCTGCCGACAACTTGCCTCCCTATTTGCTAAAGTGCATTCTCCCTTATGTACTCTCCTATAACTTGCCCAAACTCCAGTTTTCCCCTTTGCTATTTCCAGTATAGATTTTGCATTAGCTGTATTGTGGAAATTGCTTTCCTTCATGCAGTTAACATTCTTGTTTTTGCTAATGAAGACCTGCTCTTTTTTCCTTGCTATCCCCTACACACTCTCTGAACTAATACAACCTGTGACATAACAGTCCCACATTTGGGACTGTAGCCTAACACTGTGCAAACAACTTTGTTTCCTCATATCATAGTTTCACTTCTCTGTTTCTATCCATTTTTTACTAATACCATTTTTTTTCCATAGAAGCTCATAAGACTTTTAGTTTTCTCATTTGTTTCCTGCTGCATTGTTTATCATTGTTCTTAGTCCCGTTACCACTTGTCTACTTATATATCGAAGCCAGCATTTCTTTTGCACCAACAGCCTGTTTTGAAAAGTAAATATATGAAATTCTTTCATGTTTTTTTGAAGGAATTAGAATATGAAAACAAACTCATTCTTTTCCTTGCTTTTGCTTTTATAATGCATATGTGTTATGTTATTCTTTGCACTTGTTTTTCTTCCTCATCTTATATTTGCAAATGTATTTAGTGATGCTAGTTTCTTCTGCTGCCTCAACACCATGCCAATTCAAATCTTCACATTATAATTATTGAATGTCTTCAGCTAAAAGGTTCTATCTATTTACAGCAAGCATAAACTCCTGGCCACCTCCTATTTACAAGAAGCTAGTCTGAGATAGTTCTACTGCACTCTCACTTATTTCAGGAGCCATGCCTTTTCTTTAATCCATGTCTCACGAGTCACATCTTTCTCTTCTTTCCCCTGCCTGCATGTGACTCCACTCTGTTCCTCAACAGTCTTTCCACTGTTGCTACAAAAATGTTCTGTGTTCAGCTGCCATGTAGAATATCCTCCTTGCATCTCCCCAGTTAACTGACATTCATAATTACTTTCAGATTTTATCTCAGCATGTATCTCCAATTTCCTTTCCAACTTCCTTCTTTTGTCACCTTCTAGTCTTTGTAATTAGTTAGTTTGAGAGCTGCACAAAAAATGTGGTAGGAAGTAAAGAAATTTTACCTCTGTTTAAGTATTCTGTACACTTATGATTATTACATACCTATAAATCTGTTTTGCTGCTGATAATATGAACAGCTGAAAAACAAGATATTTTAAAGTCTTTTCTGATAAGTTCGCATGTTTTGTCTGGCCCTATAAGAATGGCAGTATGTTTTCTTTTTATTTTCTGTATTCTAGTAAATGTACTATATTTGTTCTTAATTTTTTCATAAAACTGATAAAATTGACAGGTGTGCATACGAATTCATATTTTCCTAGTGTATCATTTAAGATATATTGCTTTTCTTACTTTCTGTTCCTGAAAATCCTCAGAAAATGTATTCCTCTTAGAACACGTGTTTTTCTGGGTGTTTTATTTCTCACAATATTACCAAGACAACTTATTATTTATTCTTGTGTGTTTTACCTAAAACCGAGAAGCTCTGCAATTTGAAGAAATCGTAGTTTTCAGCAATGAAGTTAACTTTTTCAAGCATCTTTTCTCCTTTACTTGAAGAGGCATGTCTTCATATAAAGTTTTGTCTTCATCCATCAGGAACGTCCGAAAAAAATTGCTGTCACTCATGTGACTACACATGTAGTTGTATAACACAGGAGTCTGAGGACCTGGTGATTGCTTCGTCTTCTGCTGTGTCACGTAGTCAGTGACAGTTCAAAAGGATTTTGTGAAAGGTGCTCCTTCACGATGGAAAAGGAGCAATGACAGTCTTAGTCTCTGTGGTTGGCACAAGCGCCTCCAGTTCACTCCAATGTGAACTGCCGTACATACCAGTCCTCTAGAATTCCTTCTACATATTCTGTTTCTGTTCATTGAGTCACTTCTCCATTAAGATTAACTGCAGTTACGGTTTTGGCCTGGTTTTAGAGTTTTCTAAGCATTTGACCTCTCATGCTGAACCTCCAGGGCTGTATCCTGCTGTTGGAGCTGGTTTGGATTATAATAGGACAAAGATTTCCACCCACTCCAGCACAGTCCTGCCATATTTAGTTGTCTGATCTCTGTCCTTCAATAACATTGTAAATGATACCATTGTGCTTCTGCAGACAATGTGTTCCTTGCTTCCTTCTTACCAAGTAGCTCTGTGATACTTTGCTGTGAGTGGAAATGACATCAAGTGAACCTGCTATGAAATCATTGCATACAAAGTGCATGAGTGAGAATTCAGTTGCTAGTGGTGCATGGCAGTAAGGGAAGCGTTGGATGGTCCACTGCCCATTCCTCCACTCCGCTGGTGGTCTTGATCTGCCTGTACTATGTTATTGAAGAGTCCAAAGAAGGCTAAGGTTTTCAGACTTCCTCTTCCTCCCTCCGACTTCTTTAATATTGAAAGGAATAGAAAAGTTAGTAAATTCTAGTTTTAAAGTAATGAATAGTGAATCAATGGCAACGTGTATCCACTTGCTGAAGTGACATGGAGGTGGACATCTACAAATAGCTGGAACACAAGGCAATTCATGTCTTCTGGTTGAAACACAGAGGAAGCTTAGTGTCATGGATTGTTACAGGAAAAATACAAGCTACAGGTTGAATAAGAGATGGAAAGGAGGAAATAAGAAAAAGTGAGACCTAGTAACATGAGAGGATGGAGGCTCAGTGTTAAATGGAGAGGAGAAGAATATGGTGAGGATTACAAAACAAAATTTAAAAACAGAACTGCAGAAACCTAAATCTAAAAATTCGAGACTGGCAAGTTGGAAAGTAGTATTTGAAATGGATTGAGGTGGAGCAAAAAGAAAGCAAGAAGGGAGTGATCTTTTTCTCTTTTTTTACCTGCTAATCTTGCAAGATCTGTCCTACCTTAGTTCAATTTCTGTCTTCTACCTTAGGTTTCCTGTTGTTTTGCTTGGATGTTCTTGGTGTATGTCATACTGTGACATACTGTTTTTCTTTCCCCTTCTAAAATGTCTTTTATCTTATTATGAGAATAGATTTGTTTGTTTGGTGTCATTTGGTAATAACCAGACTTAAAAGTGGATCAAAGCATATTACAAAAATTCACAAGTTTGTAAACTGTTTTCCTATAACTATTCTTGTCTACATTTTTTTTACCACCTCTTCTTCTGCTTAAGTTCCTGAGTCATTACTGAAAATATTATACTACTCAAAACAGAAAAAATATAGAATTTACAGGTTTACATGACTGACAGCACTTTTGTTCTGTTTCTGATGTCTGAAGGCAATTTCTCAGTGATGCTATTTTGATAAGGATTTGTTGAATGACAAAGGATAGGGGGAATGCAGAGTTAATTCTTACCTAAATATGTTTGTATGCTATTAATTGTTTTTGTTCTATAGGGCCAAACTTGGAATGCCCCAGTTCTTGAGTCCTGAAGCACAGAGTCTTCTGCGAATGCTCTTCAAAAGAAACCCAGCAAACAGATTAGGTAAAGTGTTTAGCAGAATATTTGCATTTTGATCACAATATTGATAACATCCATGACCATTAAACTGACTAAATAAATTTACAGTTTCTTGTATAAAATAGGCTTTGAAGTAAGAACATAGTTTGCCTGTTTGCTCTTCTAATGATCAACAGAATATTATCATTTCTGCTATTCATACATCTAAAATTAATACAGAAGAAATAAGAAATATAATTTTGCTTGTCATTCTTTTAACAAAGAAGAAAATAATTCACAGACATTTTTCTTCCCTATAAAAGGAGCAGGTCCAGATGGAGTTGAAGAAATTAAGAGGCATGCATTCTTTTCCAAAATAGATTGGAATGTGAGTATCTAATTCAAAATTAATTCAGTAAATTTCTTAAGTGTTTGATGGTGTTGTATAACTTTTAATTCACTCTGGCCTATTCCTTCTCTTCAGAAATTGTACAGGAGAGAGATTCATCCCCCTTTTAAACCTGCAACTGGCAGACCTGAAGATACGTTTTATTTTGACCCTGAGTTTACAGCAAAAACTCCAAAAGGTAAAAAGAGAAGAATGAAACAATTTACATATTCCAAAATTAGAAACATTGTTTCTGTTCAGCTTATGTAAAATGCCTTGTTCTTCCAGGTGTTGCTGGGCTAGATTAATGCTTACAGACAAGTTTTCCATAGTTCATAAATTTTTTTGTGGTCTTTGGTTTAAGTATATTAGGAGGGACAACTGAGTTGTCCTATGTTAAAAATAAAGTAATCCTTAGCAGCAAAACATATACATCAATTTTATTTATCTGAGTAATCTCATTTTTTTAATTCAAAAAAATTATCCATTTCTGTGTGTCTTTAAAGGCTACATTCTGTGTTCATTTAGTTCATGATGGTGACACTGCATACTATCTATATGCAGAAGGTTAGTCATTTCAGACTTTGGGTGACAAAGTTGCTGTTTCAGTGCAATCTGTCTCTGCATAGTTTTACACTGATCCATTCAAAATATGATAGAAATTTTTGTCTTTACAAATTTAGGGTGTTTCCAGAATTTGAGTACTTCTCCTCCATAAAAATAGCACAGATATATTGCTATATGTAAATATTTTCTGCAAAGTACTGTTTTTTGTGGAATAAAATATTGCTGACAGTAATATCTTTGTAGTCATTGATTATCAGTTTTGTTTCTAGATGGTATATGCAGAACAGTTCAGTAATTTCTTGTATTTTGGTCCTCAGAAACACTTTCTGCAAATCAGAGTTTCTGCGTAGTTTATAGCATAAAGCTGTAGTTTACTCTTCAGACTAGACATCATCTCGTCTCTACATTTTAAAAACTCTGCTTGTAAGTAGACGATGTGTTTTTCAGATTCACCTGGTATCCCACCTAGTGCTAATGCGCATCAGCTTTTTCGGGGATTTAGTTTTGTAGCTATTGCATCAGATGATGAAAGCCAAGCAATGCAGACAGTCGGAGTACATTCAATTGTCCAGGTGAGTTCATCTGCTTTAAAAAAAAAAGTCAGTATAGCAGTATTGCTGTCTCCTGGTGGAGGGATTGTTTCCTTCATCGCAGAATGAAGTACCATGACAAAGTCATTATCAGCTTTATACAAGAAAAGTAAAGATCAGATTATTTTATCCAAACAAAACCTCTGAAGGTGCAGGACCTGTTTAATTACTGAGCAGCCATGGGTGTCAATGGGCTTCAGCCTTGAAATGATAACATTCTACCATCTGTGCTGCATTCACTCTTTAATATCAAGCCATAAATGTAATGTGGAGGGGAATAACAGACATCTTGATCTTTTTCCCCTATGCATGAAAATATCAGTTGATTCCTGCAGTGCAGTAGGAGTCACTGGAGTACAAATGTGAATTGTATCTGGGTGTTTTGGACTGCTGTGTGTTTTGGAACCCATGACTTGGGACATATTCCATCCCTGCCAAGCCATTTCAAGTTAATGTGTTAATCTGTGATATTTTGTGATTTATTTCAGTGTAGCATACAAGTCAATGTTACAGCAAGCACACAAGCTTTGGCTTCCTAGTAGAATTAGAATGACTCCAATACAGTCTCCCATATTAGTAATTGTGAGGTTGTCACTTTTAATAGCCTAATGCAGTTGTTATGTATTCTATTACTGCCGGTACTGCTTCTTTTTGGACAACAAACCTTAGGTTAGGTGCAGTTTTGTGAGAGTTTAGAAAGGTGGAGCTCATGCTTGAATGGGGGAGAGGCATGCCTTGCCTCCTTATGAAGTTGAGGTCATTCTAAAAGCATGCTTCAGCCCTGGAGAATTTAAAACCAGGGGGGAAAAAGCAGATGCTTCCAGAAAACTGGAAGACATCTGCAAAAATTGTATTACTACCTCCTCTTTCTGCTTTTGGTAATTTTAATTATTGGGGAAGACTGAGAGGTGAGTACCAACTGGTGATCTAAACTGTATTGAAAACTTATTGGTGTATAGGTAGGAATAAAAAGGTATGACGTATGATTTGGTTTATTTAAATGTTTCACTCGAAGGGTATTTTGCAAATGTCTGAGAAAATTTTTTAAAAACAATTTATTCAGAACATGAATAGCTCTTGTATTTCTTTAATCCTCTCATTATGCCTAGAATAGTCGTAACATGCTTGTTTGTACACCTTACCTGTTTCATGTATAATGAACAGTTACATTTCAAGGGCTTTTAGATCCTTTTTTATTCTAAAGAAGCTGTCTGATTTGCTATACATGTCAGAATGACTGCTGGTCCTGAAGTCTTGCTAAAAGTTTCTGCAAGCTTTTCCGTGCTCCTTCTTTCCCACATAGTTTCGTGGATGAAATTCTTTCTCTTTGTGTAGGGTTTCCCTCTCGTAAAGGTCTCTTTCTCTGCTGCCTTTCCTCTGTGCCCCTCAACCACTTCCTCACTCCTATTTCCTCTTTTCTGCGCTGCAGGATACCCAGATGGTTTCCTGCAAATGCTTTGCGTCCTTTGCACAGACTCCTCATACTAGAACACCATTTCCTTCCCTTACAAGAGTGAACACTTGTCCTTCTTACAGCTTTTTATTTCTGTGAAAGGATTTTTGACTGCCATTCCATGCAATTTCCAGTTAATCTGATTCTATTCAATATGTCTGCATTTTCCAGATGGCATTCATCTAGTCAGACAACAGAAACAGTGATACTTTTTTAGATTATTTTGCCATGTAGACTGATGATCTTCTTTGTTTTGGAAATTCTATCTGTAAGTTAATGGATCAGTAACCAGAAAAATCATGTTGTCAGTTTCTAAAATACAGTGTGTGTTACTTGCAATGTGTCTATTATATTATTTATCTCATACTAATACCAAACAGAAGGTAGTGGCTATTTACACCACTTTGACCTAGTACAGCCATCAGTTTAAAATTCAAAGCAAATGAATAGGAATTCAAAAACTTGTTTTTAATATAAAGGTCAGTTAAATATTTAGACTATTCATCAATTGATAATGTTATTTTGGTAGCAGTTGCACAGGAACAGCATTCAGTTTACTGATGGATATGAAGTAAAGGAAGATATCGGTGTCGGGTCTTACTCTATCTGCAAGAGATGTATTCATAAAGCTTCAAACATGGAATATGCTGTAAAGGTAATTACTTTGTTATAAAACACACGATTTTCAGGTTTTAGCATTGTAGACATTTGGCTACATAAATCATTAATTTATTTGCCATAAAGAACATAGCAAATTAAGATAATTTTTTAAATGGAGAAAGATTTTAGATGAAAATGTGAATTATAGTAATCAACCAAACAGAATACTTACTGGCAGATATTTACGTAGAATTGCTATGAGTTTTGTTATCTATATGCTGGTTTGGGTGGTAAAAAGCATTCTTCAGTGTTTGAAACATCTCTGTAATTACGGTGAAACTGATGGGAGTTACATGACTGCTTCTAGAAGGAAATGTTCTATGAAAAGCTTACATGACTTTTCATCATTTTTTAAAAATGTGATGGATTACTTTTATTTAAACATAGTTATAGATGGGGTTTTTGCTTCCAAAGTAAATTCATAAATTGTCAGATAGCTAGAAGTTCATAACAGTGCTTAAGTCTGGCCTGCCTTCCAGAATAAACTTCTACTCTTTGTCTTTGCTTACTAGTTTTTAACAAGGTTTCTAATGATGGTTTTATGTTATTTCTGTTGAGCTTTCTAGCACTTCCTTGAAGGCATTAAATTCTTAGTTGAAATCAGTAGAGTTCCCAGAAGTGTAATGATAAGTTTTTTTGTCTTTCTGTATAACACTGTGGGGCTAAATGGTTACTATGAAAACAGGAGTATGGATTATCAGACTTGGGGGGGGCGCAGAATTTAAATCCTGTAATATGAGGCCGTTCTCTTTTTGAATTGTTGAACAGTTTACTACTTAAATATGTAGAATGCAAAGATAAATTATGTTTTGCTGTATCCTTGTACACAGATTGTCTACTGGAAACCCTCCAGTTTCAATCTGGTAGTCTTTATTCTGGTTCTGGCCAGTAACAGATTTGACTTGTGTGCTTGCAACTTGAAGTAATTTCTTGAAACTGGAAGAAAGTAGACATAGCTGTTAATTGTCTAAGCTGTAACATTTATTGTGAAGATTGCCTTGCTTTTCTGTTGCCTCTGTTGTGGCTTTTTTTCCTCAAGTAATTGTGAAAAAAGAATAAGGTGATCATTGTCCAGTGTGTTAGGATGGTGCAGTAAGGGCTTAAGGATGTCAAGAGGAAGAAGGGGTAAGACAGAGATGGAGAAGACAGCAGAGAAAATTTTACAGTTCAGAAGGAGAGAAAAAAAGAAGAATACTTTTTAAGCAGGGCAAAATATTAATTTTGCTTGTTTGCAGAGGGAGAACTTCAAAGCCTGATAGCAAGCCTCCAGAGATTCAAATGAACTCTCATAATGGAATGCTTGTCTGAATTAACTCTGAGAAATTTTTCCTTTTTCCTATTTTTTATTCCCTTACTCACCTGCTTTGCCTTTTGCTGCACTAAACATTTTTTTGAGATTAGCTTTGTGAAAGTCCGTTCATTAGCATCGTCAAACAAATATCTCACATCAAATTACAAACTTCCTATTTTACTAAACGATGGGTGACTGAAGTCTTATCTACTAAACAGCCTTGTGTTATTTATCACAGCCTGAGGGATCAGTTCCTTTATCCTCCAAAATTGTTTCCAACTGAAGATTTTTATGTTTTTCCAACGTTTTTTGCTTTGCCTTGCTGTTCCAATTTAACAAACTTTGGTTTGGTAATAATCCATGCCCTTTATCAACAACAATAAATATTGCTTATCTGTTTATGCTAGTAAGCACACCAAAGTGTTACACTATATAATATTCACAAGAAGAATTATGCCTACGTATCTGTTTGCTCTTATAGATTATTGACAAGAGTAAAAGAGATCCAACAGAGGAGATTGAAATCCTACTGCGCTACGGACAGCATCCAAATATTATTACCCTAAAAGATGTAAGTAGTGTGTTAAAGGCATCCTTTAATGTATTACGATTGCATATCACCTTCTAATTTGAGAGATGACAAACTCCACATTTCAGATTTATGTTCATGTTTTTCAGTATTTAAAAATAAAACAATGTCCTAAGGCAATTTATTCAACAATATGCAGTTTTTTACTGAGATGTCTCATTGTCATCTTTTAAAGATGCTCATATTTTGGTGCAGTGTAATCCTAAGCAGTCAAATAATTCATCCTTCATCAGTCCTAGCACAGGAATAATTCATTTAACGTTGGCTGTGTTTTTAAAGGGGCAACGAAGTTTTTTCATTGCTTAGTTAACTTTGAATCCACTTTTGTTTACATTAGTCAAAAGCAATTTTAAAGTGCATTGTTATATAACTGAGGACTCACTGTTAGAACAATACCCAAAGTAATTGTCATGGATACTAACGAGGATTACTCAGTAGTGGACAAAATCCTTTCATATACATGGTCATCGCTTTTCTTTACCTGATATCTTTATCTGGTCTTTGTGTGGAAGATTACCTGGCTATTTTTTTCTTGTATTATTTGCTCTGACCATAGAAAGGCTTCAACCATAAAAAGCAGAGAGTAACATAAGATGGGAGGTAGAGATTTTTCATAGAGAACAGAAAAAGAAAATTGTCTGTCACTCCTTGATTGTGCATTAAAGAGGGTTAAAAATTAAAAAGTCTTATGCTTAATGACTGCCTTAGTCTGTGGGAAAGTATTCTGGTCCCCAAAACCAAACCTCAAGCAAACCAGCTAACGATTTCCAGGAAGCTGAGCTCAGCTGGAGGGAGATTCTCAGACATTTTGAAGTCATTAAAAGAGTAGCTCGTGAATATTGTGGAAATGAGTACTAGAGAACTTTGCCTCAAGTTCTTCTCCTACTGTAATCTGTCTTTAACTTCATCAGTATCATGTAGTTTGGCCCTTTCTTGGGAGAACAAAACAAGTCAGATATACAAGGAGCCCACCATGGAGCTTACTTTATTGCAAGCTAGATATCATAATTACAATCCCACTTTCTGTTTGTTCTGCTTCATGTGGTTGGACAATAAAGCTATGTGAAAGCAACTGTGCTAACACAGAACCCGCATCAGCATTCACGTTGCTTTTAGTGCTGCATACTAGGTTTATGGGTTACTTTAATTCCTAATAGTGATTAGGTTATTTAAGCAGGAAGACAAACATAAGGAATGTGAGTACGTTACCTGAACTTTAGCATTATGAATATTTTACACTGAGAGCAGAGAAACTCAAGCCACCTTGAAAAGTTGCCACATATGCTGAATTATTTTACTTTGTAATTAATTCTTCATCATCATCAGTCACCTTCCAGCAGGAGCCATCTTTCATTCACACCAACAGTAATACACAAATAGGAAAGGAGACTACAAAAAAAAAGCCTGAAGTCCATAGAGGAAGAAAGACAGTAGGCTGTATAATACTCACTTATTTCTACTTCAGATCAATTCCCCAAGCAGAGTTTATGGAAGTATGTCCAGTGTAAGGAAAGTGGTATAGAATTCATATGTACTAAAACCTTGTTATCCACTACTGTAAGAAATTAACATTGTTGTAAATTTTCATTGTCCTAATATAGAAGCATGGGGCAGATTGCTTGCATATCCCACAGTATAGCGGTGTGCTATTACAGCTTTCAGAGGAAAGAACAAGGAGTACTTGGCCTTCAGGCCACAAACTTATCAAGAGCACCATGTATTATTATACAAATAAAACTCAGTGTTGATTTGACCCAATTTTTCATTCAGTTCCACGCCAAAATTTAAATCTTTCTATTTTGAAATGCCAAAATAAAATGTTTTAGCATTTAAGTGCATGTCTTTGTAAATTATTATTCTGCAAGAAATAATTTATTTATTTTCTTGCATTTCAAGAATAAATGCAGTAATACTTGAATTGAGCTTAGGATGGAAATTTTCATTCTTACTCAGTCTTTTTATGTAATTTAATTCTGAAGGTGTTTAAATTGAAACAATGGATATTCAAAAGACCAGATTCTTTCTGCAATGTCCAATCCTCTGGGATTTTTCCTTCTGATTGTTATCAGTGGTCTTTTTCAGTTACACAGTATATAAACAAAAGAAGGAGCTATATTGTGCTAAATCAGATGGCCAGCTTATCCAGTATCCTGCCTCTGACAGTGGCCGTTAGTGGGTGCCTAGGAAACAGTGTAAGAACGGAGGAAGCACACAGCTTCCAACAAACCATTACCTAGACACTTCCTGTGCCCGACCATTATATGTATTTTACCCTTTTTTACCTATTAGTTGTTGTTCTGTAACGGAACTTTTGTCCTCTTTTGAGCTATTTAAAGCATTGGCTGAAGAATCTTCTCAGAAGCATTTTAGAAACCTGAATATAGTATATCCAATCTCCCTGTCGAAGTGCTTATTTATGAGTTCAAAAAAACTCCCAATATATATGCAAAATCTTACTTCACTTTACAAAAGTTGTGCTCCATTTCTCCATTACATTATATTGTGTTCATGTGCCTACATCTGTTTCTCACTATAGTTTCTTCCAATTTGCCTGGTAGAGAAGACACACTGACTGATCTTCGGCATGTGCCAGGAGTTCATTTTAAAAACTAGCATCACATTTATGATCTGAGCATAATACTGTGCACCTAACTATGAAGAAAATTTAAACAGTATTTATTCAGTGCAAACAACTAAATTGATAATACCATTAGAAAAATTGGGGCAAGGGGAATGGTTTGTTTGGGATGGTTTTTTTATTTTTGGCAGGCAGACAGGACCAGCAAGGGGTAGCGGATAAAATAGGAACCAAATGCAAATTTTGTTTGAATGCCCCCTGCAGTACCGAGGTGTGTGTGGTCCGTTAATGTCAAATGAAATAAGCTTATTTCCTCATGTTATACCAGGATTAGAGGGAGCTCGCCTATTAAAAAAAAACAATCTAAAATGCCAGTTTCATACCTAGAATTAGATAATTCTGTTTTTTAATACTGTGTAATATTTAAAGTCTTAATACAAGCACATTCAGGTGATCGGTCATTTATATTTCATGAGGGAAAAATTGCTGTTAAATGAGAACATAGAAACTCTTGTCTTCCTCTCCTTAAGATCATAAGCTTGTACAGCCTGCAGAATTATTTCTTTAACACTCCTCTTTTTTTATTTGGTGAGAAAATAAATCCTTTTAATATAGTTAAGAGCACAAAAAATTCTAAGCTTAAAACTTTAGTAGCCTCTATTTCCTGGGTAGCTTAAACCAAGGAAATTGGGATGAGAACTCTTTTTTTGTTAATTTAGCTGGTATCTATTCCTAAATTTATTTTAGTACAACTTAGATAATTGTTTCTCCTTAAACACAAACTAGTTTTTATTTCACATGTATTACTGAAGAGAAAGATTCCAATATCACCCTAAAATATAGGTTGAAATAATAATAGGGAACAGAGTCTGTAAAAGGTTTCACTAAAGCAGGAACCACTTTCTGGATTGAGCTAAAACCCCAAGGAAGTGCAACTGAAATGAAATGCCAAAGTATACCTTAAAACGTGTTTTGGTGTAGTTCAGTCTGTAGTGCCCCCTGGTGATCATATAAATAACTCAACTATTGTTTCAGTAGAAGGTAAAAGCCATGCAAAAATTAAGCCATTTTTTATAACTAGAAGTAAGGACTAAAATATACATATTTTATTAATTTTAGACTTTGTTATAGGCTTTATGTGTGGAGTAATGTATAGGTTGTAGGTTTTTATCATAGCAGCTTTGTATGCATTGACTTCAGTATTCGCAGAGCCTATTTGAGGTGAACTTTAATGTTTATTAATTTTTTTTCTTGTCTGACTGTTCAGTTGGAATGATCTCTGCTTATATTTGTAATTTGGTACAATTAATTGCTTCTAGAATTAGCTCTGGTTTTGCCTTAATTAGACTAATTTCCATTACTACTTCTTAATTTCTCCCATGTCTAGTTTAATTAGTTTCAGTAAAACTATGTGGGGAAAACTACATGTTATTCATCCTTTTTTGACTTTAAACATTTACATGCCAGGTTTTTTTATGTTATTCCATTACTGTACTACCTTTTTGTAGAAGAATTTGTGTTCATTTCTGAAGATAAACAATGTTTGCATGTTTGCATAGTGTGTGGGGTGAGAAATATGGGAAAAATAATTGAAGAAGACAGCTCATGGATGCACCTGCACTATCTCTGTGCATTTTGCAGGAAGATAGTAGAGAATAAATATTTTGAAGTTTACATCTTTATGTACTTTTTGCAGGTGTATGATGATGGAAAATACGTATACGTAGTAACAGAACTTATGAAAGGAGGAGAACTGCTGGATAAAATCCTTAGGCAAAAATTTTTCTCAGAACGAGAAGCTAGTGCTGTTCTGTTTACGATAACAAAAACGGTTGAATATCTCCATGCACAAGGGGTAAGTTTTTGTCTCAAAATGCCTGTAGATGTTAATATTCTTCTCTTTCAGAAGTATAAACTCAAATCTCGGTATGTTCTTCTGTGTGGTAATTAAGTAATTTTTGGTAAATAATTACTTTGCAGCAGGAATTTGTGTTGAAATCAAAACGTTCCTCATCAGCTGTGCAGATGTCCAGATAACAGAGATGATGCAACTGTTTCTGTTGTCGTTCATGCAGTCTGTCAGCAGTTCTGTGGAATGTGCAGATAATGACTAACAGAAAGGATATGAGAGGGAGTAAGTCAGGATGAGGTGCTAGGACCGGTACTGTTGCTTAGCCATGGGACCTAATGTAATTCCAACCCTATCCTGTGATAGACCCTGAAAATATTTTTTCCACCCATCACACTTGTAATTTCTTCCACTTCTTGGTTTTGAAGAACGTGGTTTATGACTTTTAACTCCTACGCCATAGGGTCAAGAAGTTGTAATGGGCTGTTATGAGAAAGAAAATTAACGCTTCAGCAAATTAATTTGGAGACGGTGGAAGTAGTTCAAAGATAGAGAAGGCCAGTGTGACAATTGCATGGCAAGAATGACAAGTTGTGCTGCATTTTTAAGTAAACAAGAAAAGGGAGATAGAGAAAAAGCAGAAAGTAAGGGTGCAAGGAGAAAATCAAGCTGCTGACACCTAATGTTATTATCCAAGAAAAGATGCTTCAGAATGCATAGTATCACAGAATCACAGAATGGTAGGGATTGGAAGGGACCTCTGTGAAGATCATCCACTCTAACCCCCCTGCCAAAGCAGGGTCACCTACAGCAGGCTGCACAGGACCTCGTCCAGGCGGGTCTTGAATATCTCCGGAGAAGGAGACTCCACAGCCTCCCTGGGCAACCTGTTCCAGTGCTCCATCACCCTCAGAGTGAAGAAGTTCTTCCTCATGTTCAGACGGAACTTCCTGTGCTTCAGTTTGTGCCCATTGCCCCTTGTCCTGTCACTGGGCACCACTGAAAAGAGCTTGGCCCCATCCTCCTGACACCCACCCTTAAGAGATTTGTAAGCATTTATAAGGTCCTCTCTCAGCCTTCTCTTCTTCAGGCTGAACATGCCCAGCTCCCTCAGCCTTTCCCCACAGGAGAGATGCCCCAGTTCCTTCATCATCCTCGTAGCCCTCTGCTGGACTCTCTTCAGTAGCTCTTCATCTTTCCTGAACTGGGGAGCCCAGAACTGGACACAGCACTCCAGATGGGGCCTTACTAGGGCAGAATAGAGGGGGAGGAGAACCTCCCTCGACCTGCTGGCCACATTCCTCTTGATGCACCCCAGGATCCCATTAGCTTTCTTGGCAGCCAGGGCACACTGCTGGCTCATGTTTAACCTGTCGTCCACCAGGACACCCAGGTCCCTCTCCGCAGAGCTGCTTTCCAGCAAGTCTGCCCCGAGCCTGTACTGGTGCATGGGGTTGTTCCTTCCCAGGTGCAGGACCCTGCACTTGCCCTTGTTTGACTTCATCAGTACTCAAGTTATTTTAAGAAACAAGTAACGATTCAGCACACAATGTTCATTTTTGGGAGGTATTATTTCAGAAAACTTATGATCAAAGTTATCTGCTGTATCTTATTCTATGATTCATCACTTTCTTTAATCATTTGCTCATCTGTGGGTTTTAATTTAAGCCTGCATATACAGGAGTAGAATCCTTGGCAAGCAGCATCCATGGGAATTATGAATAAACCTTGATACCTTCTGTATGGAAATATAAATAATAGAATAACACAAATCATAACTTGGTTCCTTCTTACCAAACATGGCCAAAAAAGGCCCAGTGTCCTTGCATCAAGTAAAGGATTTTAAGGGCCTTTGTTTGTTTCTTTACTGTAGGTCTCTGTAAATATTGGCATTTTAACTTGCATTAGATCACATGCTCTTTGGAACTTTTACCTGTGGAAATTTTCCGGTCTTCTTATGTAAAGTACACTTCTGCATGAAAGATGGCCATATGTGTAAATAGTGAGCACTTCAGTAGTCTAATTTTTATCTGAAAGACTCTTCCCTGTCTTTAGTGGATTTTCCTTTTGTAGCTCCTTTGGACACCAGAGGAGCTCATTTGAATATGGTATTAGGTAATAACTGGTTTGACAGACTCTGAATCTGTGTGCAGTCTCCACAACCCTTCCCAGAAGGAGTCTCCTCGTGACCATTCATAGGATACTTTTGAACTGAAAAATTAGCTAAGCAAGGAATGAAATCCTCCATTTCAGGGTAAGCAATACTTCCAACTCTCACCCAAACTATTTGAAAAGTATTAGGGCCAGCATACAACAATTAAGGGTTGGTACAATAGACATCATAAAAAGGATAAACGAGAAGTATCATGTCATCTTGGAGCAGAATACTTCCACATGCAGGTAAATAATTGATGCTGCTAATCAAAAACATGATGCTAAGAAATAAAGAACTGAAAGATCCTGCATATTGTTTTGCTCTCTTCTGTTGCTCTAAAATAAAATGTTATTTCTGTGCAAAATATCAATGTAATCTAAACAATCTGACAACTTTTTAAAATTCACCTTTGGGAAAACAGCTTAATACAGGAAAGTATTTCATTTATTCTTTGACATAAACATTTTGATTGCTTAGGAATTAACGCTTGGATTTGAACTAGACTGTTACACTTACTCTTCCTCCCACTTGAGATTTGCATCCACTTCTTCCAAAAAAAGTACAACTCAAGCAGACTGAGTCTAGAAACAGTCTGCCAAATCCCAGCTTTGTGCTGCTTGCGTTGCCCACCTCTTCCTTTCTATCTTTTTACGATCTATTTCAAAAAAACCCTACCAACTAGAATAAAACCATGGGGTTTTTTTCTGCCTCTTGGAGCAGTAAAGGATGTATCATGCATTACTTAGAGAAAAAGGATTCTAATCTATCTAAGCACCAAAAAATTAGGGCTATCAGGAGCTGGTTCTCACATACACTGACATCTCAAGCCAGGATGTTCCCCTTAACATCTGCTGTTCCAACTCAAATTCTTTAATTAATCATTTGTAATATTTCACCTTATAAAGTGTTTATTTCCATAATTTTAAGTATTTGTTTTGTTAAATTTGAGAACTGCAAAGTATTTGCATGCTGAAAAAGCTTCTACTAAATAGACTTACCGTATTAAATGGCTTTATAATCTGCAGACCCTCTGCAATCTTTTACTGCTTGGTCTTATATTACTTTCCTGAAACACTGCTAGCTTTGTGGAAAAGTACATAGAGCTTCTGATTCTGCACATCACTCACTTGCAGGAGTTTTGGGGTATCTTCTCATTCTAATGTGTTTACCTTCTTGAAATATTTCACCACGGTCTCCTCCATTGAAATTTAACCATGAAAAGCTGTGTTTAATATTAATTAAATACATGGGACAATCGGGAAGATAAAGGCCCTCGTAGCAGGTCTATTGAAATATTTAAGAGGACATTTAGATCCACTCTACCGTCTTACAGGAGTATATACCCTTTTTTTTCACAGAGAACAAGGACTCTAGAGGCTTTAGGCTAATTTGTCTTGTGAAGAAAATATAACAGGTCATCTGATTTTGAAGACTGTCGTTGTGCGTTCCAGGTTTTATTAAGGCTTGTTATAACATAGCTTCACATAAGATCAGATTTATTCTGCCAGAACTTTGGCAGCTTCTACAGTTTTTGTCAACCATTTTACATGTCAAGCCCTACAAAACAGCCACCTGGAAACCAGTACAGGCTTTTTTTAACATGCCAGTCAATTAGGAGTATACCTCTTTGATATTTTGTTATTTTATGGCAGGACTGTATTAAAACTCCTCCTTAATTGGGCCTTAAATTCTTGCACTGAGATTAATTCAGATTATCTGAATGCCAGAGGGTTACTCCAGCACTAACTAGTGTGTGGTTACATAGCATGGTGGTGCATCAATAGCTACGAACATCTGTGACTCCAAAAGATATTATTAGCCAAAGGTTCTGATTTAAAGACCTTTGTAGGCATGCATGTTAAAATAGGAAATACATATATTCACCCATTAGAACAAAATATCTGGAACTGTCTGTACAAACAAACTAGAGGGGAGTGGGATGTCTGGAGGGGTCTTTATAGTTAAAGAGTTTCCAGGTTAGAACTGTAGTAGTCTAGATAGCACTGAACATCAGAATACTGCACCTGATGTTAGATGCTGGACATCTGGAAACTGATTGCTGATGGGAGATAGGAGATTAAGTAGTGGAATTGATAATTGTAGTATAAAGCCTTTCCTATGTTTAGCTTATTGTATTTAATGGTTTGTTTTATTTTTCTAGGTTGTTCATAGAGACCTGAAGCCTAGCAATATTCTTTATGTTGATGAATCTGGTAATCCAGAGTCAATTCGAATTTGTGATTTTGGCTTTGCAAAACAACTACGAGCAGAAAATGGTCTTCTGATGACTCCATGTTACACAGCAAATTTTGTTGCACCAGAGGTAAATACCAGGCATATAGCTTATACACCTTAATTTATTTTGATGGGATTTTTTTTGCTAGTTACATATTTGTCACATTCTTGAGTAACAGGTTTTGTAAATACTAAAACTTTGAAATCTCACTATTTTAATGGCTTAATCAAAGCATTTCTAAGCTTATTTTTTTTTCAGAAAAAATATTTGTCTCCCTCAGGTTTTAAAGAGGCAAGGTTATGATGCTGCATGTGACATATGGAGCCTTGGTGTTCTACTTTATACCATGCTTACTGGGTAAGGGTGATTTCAGTTTGCTATAAAATAGCAAACCAATATAAACAAGAAGAATAATAAATGTAGGCCCACTGTTGAAGATGTTTCTATCGAGGCACTGATTCACCTCAACTTTTGCTTCAGTGGGGGCAGAATATGCTTTGCCTTTAGTAGAATACAAGCTTGCACAGACTGATGTGAAAAATTCTTGGCTTCTCGTGTCTCATCTGTTTTACGTGTTTAATTTCTGCTTTATGGTGATTTAGGAGTAAGAATTTATTGTTTCATGTGAAAATTAGCTGATAAAGCAGCATATATGTTGAAGGAAATATATGTTGCAAATATAACTGCAGTGCATTGAAGCATGATTGTGTGCAAAATTCATCTACTGGATAGTCTGAAGTGATGCAGTATGGATATAATGAATGCAATAGAAATGAATTTATATATGCAATGCAAATGAATTGTATAAAAGATGATGAACAATAAATTCAACTATATTTCTACAAGTTCCAAAGACGGTTGCTGTTGCACCTGCCAAATAGATTATCTTTTTATGATGGATTACAGTAATTGCCACTTTGGTTAAGAGTTAACATCATCAGAGATATTTTGGCTTTTTAAAATAAGTAAGTGACAAACATATTTGGTTTTAAACATACGTCTTTTTTGGTTGTGAGTATTCTGGTAGCCGCAAGAATGCTTATAGTGAAGCAAGGAAAATAGCTGTATCTTCCTTCCCTCTAGTATCAAAACAGCATTTATTCTTTTTCAGAGTCATCATAAAGTCTTCACTTTTAACTTTATAACAGCTTGTTTTATTACTTCACTAAGATATGAAGGCTTAAGGAATACTTTCTGTAAGTCAGGAATCACCAGTACTTAAACTGCTATAGGTCAAATCTGTTTTTCAGATCCAGTATAGAGGGAATACATACAGTAAGAACAGATCTGTAGTCAGTGCCGTGCATTTTCATGTGTTAAGAATAATTTCTTTTTACAGCTATTTGACTGTCTGTTGTTGAACTCAATGAATATTATGATCGGATTTATAATAACTATTGAGGTTCAGATTATGGAAGTTATTAACATTGAAGTTTTTTGGTTAAATAGCTACACTCCTTTTGCAAATGGTCCTGATGATACCCCAGAGGAGATTTTGGCCCGAATAGGTAGTGGAAAGTTCTCTCTCAGCGGCGGTTATTGGAATACCGTTTCAGATACAGCTAAGGCAAGTACATTTGCTTTCTCCTTTGGGGGATGAGAAATGGATTGCAATGTAACGTGTTTCTTATAATGTATATGTTATATCATATATGATGGGTAAGTTCCAGCCATTGTTATTTTAAAATACTGATTTGATCCTTTATGTGCCTAGAAGTTTGTTTCCTATTTATGATCCCTTCATATTTCAACAATCACTTGCGCGTAGGAAGAAAAACAGGTATGCCTTATACTATAGTCGTTAACAAGTGTCCTTAGAAATATAGTGTATTTTATCAGTATTCACACACATGCACAGTCATCAATGATGAGAAATGCTGTAATAAAACTTCATGTGGAAGCATGACATTCAAAAATCGTATGGATAGTCTGAATCAGGATAATGAAAATATTACGATAATTACCATATGCTTACTGATTCAGGCTAGAAAAAGAAATAGTTTTTCACGTTTTTCTGTTTGGGTCAGTTCTTCAGAGTTACCCAAGACAGTTTATCTCATATTCTTTTATTAGGATTTGAGCAGTTTATTCTTTTAACTATCTTTAAGATACTTTAAAAAAAAAACAAAAACAAAAACCACTTTCTTTTTACGGCATTTGTACAAAGTAAAAAATTTAGACAATTTTTTTTTTATTTTTTGAGAAGTACATTTTTTACAGCAAGTAGACTCTGAACTTAAATGTGCAATATCCTTTATGCCCCTTTTGTGTAGCTACGGTAAAGTGCTAAAGTTTTCCCAAAAAATTTTTTACATATGTTGTGCTCTTTCTTGCTAAATGATTTATGATGTGCTTTCTAATGTGCTGGTCTCATAACTCAGCCATTTTCCCACAAATCAGGTCATTCATTTAACTGACAAATCAACCTGTTAGAATAACATGTTTATACTACTCTGTTAGCTTTTTCTTCCTTCAGTGCCATTCTATTCAGTTGTACTTGAGAGTGCAGAATGAACCAAAAACTTATCAGCTATGAAAATATCTTAGATTTTTAAATCTTTTTAATTATATCTTTATGTCCAAATGCTTAATTGAAATTACAAAGTAGAGTGTTTTATATAAAAATGTCCAATGTTGCTGATGTAACTTAAATTACCTTAAATCCAGTTGTGGTCAGCTAAGTGTGTTTCTCCACCTGCTGTCGGGCAGAAATATTTAGATCATACTAATGCTTAGGTCGTAGTAATATAGGGCAGAAATGCTTAGGTCGTAGTGCCATTGCTTAATTTAGGCCTGACTACTTTGTATAAACAATGCATGCCTTACTAACTAGCATGCCCTTGAAGAGGAGCTAACAGACTGATAAAAGGGGAACATCCAGCTCAGAAGGTGCTGAAAGCTGGATGACTGCCAACAAAGCATGAAGTTAACAAAGATCTAGAGTAACTAGGAAAAAGGTAAAGGCAGCAGGGGGACATCATGACCACCGACTCATTTCAGAACCAAAAAGACTGAACCCCCCCAGCTTGTGAGCACAAGTAGTTAAGAAAGGAAGGAGTATACCTCTAAGATAATCATGTAACACAATGAACCAGACAGAACGTAATGAGTAATTTCTTTATTTTTGTAAGAGTATATAGTCCTTGTGACTCTGCCAAGCAGTGTGCTAGCTTTGTGAAATTATCACCTAGCACCCATATCTGCGCAAATATGCAATAAAGACAATACCTCTGCTCTGTGGGTATATTGGTGTACTGCACACTGGGTGAACGATTGCAGTTTTGGGACAACACACTGGTAATTGCTTATGTAGAAATCTTATTTATAGTTTACCCATATTGACTGATATCTAAAGTTATCTATAAAATATTATACTGCTGTATAAATTTGTTTTGAACATCTTCAGTGTTGTATGCAATTCTCACTATGATAATTTGAAAAAGATAGAAGTTGAAAAGGTGGTCGAAAAGGATGTACCAAAACAAAGGTGAAAATCTGTTCCGATATTGATGTAAAGAGAGTAAATAGAATACGGTGTTTCATCTCAGCAGAGCTGACTGATACGACAGACAAAAGAGATCATTTCACTGATGATACAAAGAAGGAAAAACTAATTCCTTTTTTCTCATATGATGATTTTATTAGGGAAATTGGGAATTGTTCAATTAATATATTCTGCAGAAATTAAAAACCAAACAAAATTAAATATCTGTTCAAGAGGTTCACAACTTAATTGTGAAACAACTGTGAAAAGTGTTTAAGAAGGGTGGAGAAACAAAAATATAAGCAGCAAAATGAGTTCAGAGACTATGAGGTAAAAATCACTGAGGTTACATATATGGCCAGCAGGAGCACTAAAATTCAACCTACAACTTGCACAGTTCTTGAAAGATTGTTAGAGACTGGGAAGTCATGCAAAGCAAAGGATCATCTCTATTTTCTTAATTGTTCCTTTTTCAATACTCATTTCCTATATATCTGCTTTTTGTCATTGTTAAAAATAAAATACTGGCATAGTGAGGTGTCTGCTGTAGCCCAATCTACATATTTTTATGTTTGTGTATTTTGCCTCACTGAATTGGATACCCTCCTGTTGTGTTACCAAACATCCATTAAGTAATTAAAAGATACAGTGTTAGCATTGCTGGGCAGTTTTTCAGCTCTTTCAAACTGACATTATGAACATATTCTTATACGCAAAAATCTTCAATTTTGAACTATAATCTGTTTTAAAGGTGCAGTTTTACTGTTATTGACGTTGCCTCTTTGTGTATTATTGGCAGGACCTTGTTTCAAAAATGCTTCATGTTGACCCACATCAAAGATTGACTGCAGCCCAAGTTCTTAGTCACCCCTGGATAGTTCACTGTGACCAGTTGCCTCAATACCAGCTGAACAGGCAGGATGCTCCCCATCTAGTGAAGGTAAGTAGATATTTGGTCAGCTTGCCATGTAGCCAAAATTAGTGTAAAAAAAAAAACGATTTTTTTTTTTTTAAAGTTACCATAGCATGTGTTTCCTCTAAATACTATTTAAAAGTTGCTATGACTGCAAGTTGCACTAAGCCATAAAGCGAACTTGTAATATGTGATAGGATTTCATAAGAACCCACTCATGGAGAATAAATCTTAATACATTTGAAAAAGACTTTCATTTTCTTAGGTTTGACATTCATTGGACTTACTTAGACAGAGAGACTTAAGTGCCTTCAGAAACCAGCATAGAGGAAATCATTCTTCTGATAGTGAAAAATGCTGTCAGGTGACTACAGGGGAGCTGAAAAATAGTTTGGCTAATATTACAGCTTCAGAGGAGGTTAATTGTCAGTGACTAAAAGAAAACAGTATACTTCATGATCACAGCTAAAAATAAGTCCAAAAGGCAGTATTAATTAATATGGTATCGTAGTGTTCTGCACTGTCTGAAACACATTCTGGTTTTGACCCTGATAAACTTTTTCACTTTGAACAAGCAGAGAAAATCAAAAATAATTGAATTCTACTCCTCTGTATTCCACCCTGCCTTCAGTCCTACATCCAAGAATCTCTGTCGTGCAACATAAAAGGGATCTGAAAAATACAATTAACGCTCTCTTTGAGCCAGCTATTAGAAATTTATAGCATCCAAAACCACAAGTGGAAAGAGAGGGAAGTTCTGATCCCACCACTCACAACTTTTTTTTTTTTAAACAAATCTTCATGTGCTGAATAAAGTGGACAATTTTTGAATATTTTGTTGAAAACTGTAAAGTTTATGTAAGTGATAAGCAGAGACAGCCTACCGATGGGATTTCATTCCCGAACTATTTCACAAAGCATGGAGAGAGAACTTAATTTAGCAATCTATCTTGTACCTTCTGGGTTTGACTTTTTAAGCAAGGAAAATTGCTTTAGGTTGATCTGAACACTATTTATTACCCTAAAAAACACTCACTCCTAACACTGCTGGTATTGGAGTGATGCAGTGGTGGGTTTCTGGTTTGTCGATGAAAGTAGACGGGAAGTTGAATCTTGTTCAGAATCTCTGGCACTTAGCGCCGTGTGATCTCTAGTGTGCGTGTCAGTCACAACGTACTCTTCTTGGGTTTTTTTCCCTCTGCCTCACAGGGTGCAATGGCAGCAACTTACTCTGCTTTGAATCGTAACCAGTCACCGGTTTTGGAGCCAGTCGGCCGTTCTACTCTTGCTCAGAGAAGAGGTATAAAAAAAATTACCTCAACAGCCCTGTGAAGTGACCTCAACCAGATACTTGGTACCATGACATAAGATGATAGCACAAATCATGGCGACAGGTAGCACATATCTGACAGATACCTGCAAGCACACTCTGTCCCAGCTGGTACCTATAATGCTGCTGCTCCTGCTGCTGCTACTGCTTTCATCTATTCTCGCTTTAAACTGTTGATGGCAAGTTACTGATCTTACTGGAGCTTCAAACGGAGTGACAAGTGGAAACATGAGGAAAACGATCATGTGCACGACTGAATAAACCAGAAGAATTACGAATGCCACCTCTGTCAAAAATACACTGAATAAAGCACTCTGCACCACATAGCATTATTTTTATAAGGAATATTTTTTTGTCCCCTAAAATATTCTTTGTTACAGGTAGAGATGGACAGTTTATGTTAAGCACTTAGCTTAAACAATCTGTTTATATTAGCACTATATACTTTGTGCCATCCAACATTTTGTATGTTTTTGTAAACAGTCACAAGCAGTACATTTCCGTGCTGTTTTCTTTAATGTATACATGCCTTGTGTTACTTAGATATTATTAATCACTTTGACAATTAAGTCTGATTAAACAGTTCACCTGGATTAATCACTATTGTTGAACAGCTCTAAAAGAAGCCTGACTGTTAAACAGCTATTGAATGTAATACTATGAATATGTATTTCTCCTTGCCTATGTCTTTTCTACATTTCCATGTTTTTGACACTGCATGTCATATTATGAAAATCAGGATACTGTTTATAGTATTCAAAATTTAAACAGTGGATCTCTCACTATACTATATATACAATAGGTAATATAACCCAGAGAAAAGATAACTTTCTCCATATTTTACTCTGTCTTTTGTTCCCCCTCCCTTTTATTCTCTCCCATCTAATCTCTGGACTCAGGAATCATTGCTAAATACTTTCTGATAGAGGACATTTCTACATTGTTTATTCTTATAACCCACTGTTAATATCTCTATTTTGTGACTTTTGTTTAAGCTGCAAAGGATTTGTTCAGTGAATGTTGGCATTATAGAAGGAAGGCAACATTGAAGATAAAGCAAAACATATTGTCTGCTAATAAGCAGAAGCGTGCAAAAAGTAGGTTTAAACTGCATTCAGTGCAGTTTCAAAACTCATGAATCTAATGTTCCATCAGTTATTTTCTGATAATCTTAATTGACATCCAAAGCAAAACAAGAGGAGAATCATCCGGATCTGTCAGGGGTTAGAAAAGGGTCATTATAATTTACCATGACAATAGTATTGTCCCAGTCAGGTAAGACAAAGCTGTTAAGAGTGGGTGTTCTTTTTTCCCATATGGAAGCAAGTTTGTAATGAGGGTGAAAGACTCATTTTAAATACTAATATAAACTCAGCCTCTCGGTGTCTTGAGTAATTAAAGGCACATTTTGATCGCTAGTCTTGAAATATCAAATTGCCCACATGCGAAGGTGCACTGCAATGTGTTTGAATTCAGTGAGTGTCCCACTCCGCCAAAATGATGTGCTACATCAACTCGTTCCAGATATGAAAATGGCTATTGGGAATTCCAGCTTTAATAAATATGGATCTGGGTGAACAGCTCTATGCGAACAATACAATTTAAAAACTAGAGGTGCAATTTTGTGTTTCGCGTAAGAAGGTATTTTCATGATTTAGTGGTATTAAATTTCTTTTATGGTGATTATTTTGCTGATTTCCCTGAAATCATCAGAGGTTTGTTGAAAGGGAGAATCATGTTTATGACACCAGATTTGCTCTAAATGAATGTGAGTGTTCCTTCTGCCACAAGTTTCTCCAAGTTCCTTGGGGAAGCTTCCTTTGTTAGACTTGCAAAGGATCCCACTTTTATTTGCCTTAAAAATCTGTTAAGTATTTAATCCATCATATAATTATTAAGGAATTGGTTTTATGGACAAGAATTCTTAAATTACCATAGATCTCAGAAATTTGAATACACAGCTCTTCCACGTAACTGGCATTTTTCCCTTACTTGGTGCTCTGTCATTAAAGTTCCCTTTAGCTGAGCAGATGCATCTACCCTTCCTTCAAGAAACGTCTTTAATTAGAGGCAGAAAAAGGCCATTTTAATTTTCCTTTGACAGTGTCTGCAGTTCCAGACTAAAACCTTACCTTTCAGAAAATGTATTTTCAGCTCCGTGAGCGATTTTGTCAGGCTTATAAAAATCTAGAAACTGTACCTTCTGGAGCAGCTTTTAAATGTGTTAATCTGAAGATAGTCTTACCTAGTCAACAAACAAGATATAAAACTGATACTGTTGAAATAAAGGGATGGCAGTACTTGCCAGTGCGTCAGGAATAGCATTTCAGTTCAGGAAAGAATTTCCCACGTGTTCTCAGTGTGTGTATATCGGTACCTGGCAAAGGACAGACCAAAAGGAGGAAGTGTTGAGCTGCCTCACTATTGGCAATATCCATGTTAAAATAATATAAAAGTACTTTCAGTAGTTTTATTTTAGCTGTATTTTGTGGCCCTCAAGCTCGCTGGTCGTTAGCCATATAGTGAAGCAAAGTTAACTGCTACATTTTATGTATCTACATTCTCCAGTAAGCTGTTAATTCAGTCTGGACTTCACAGATGTTGCTACTATGTCGTGTGTGTAGCAGCATCAGCTGAACATAAAACAGGGCGGTGTAGCACATGCAAACTCGAACGTGTTGGAGTCTAGATCCAGTATATTTTTAAGTTTCTTTCTAAACCAAGGTGTAAAAGGTCCATCTATGCAAGCGGTATATTCTACAGGCTGGACTTACGTGGTTTTATGTACCTTACCCCCTGTTTTGGATCCATGTTCACAACTTTCACACGTATTTTTATGGTTTTGTACCTGCAGTTACTAGAAGCTGTAAGGAAATCCAAATAACGCTTCTTTGAATCCCAGCACCTTTCAATTAGAAAATGAGTATATATGACACACCGTAAATTCGTTGCTGGACTGCTGCTTGGTCTGCAAAGCGTAGCAGGTTGACTCCAGGATACAGAGTCATGGAGCATGAAAAGGACAACAGCGGATACAGGTGAATTCTCTATATGGAGGCCAGGGTTAGGGGTTTTTTTTAGCATGAAGTTACCATTGAGAGCATGAGAGACCAGAGGGAAGAGCGTAGTTGCAATACTCAGTAAATGCCATCTGTATCCAGTAAGGACAAAGGTCTTTATTCATAAACATTGAGTGAAAGTTGGAGTTTTTCAAAGAATATATTTAAAACTTTTTTTCTAAAGAGAAAAGGCATAAGAAAATATACTTATGTGTCTGGGATTTTTTTCTGTGTGTTTTGCTTTTGTAAATGTGGTGTACCAACTAAAGCTGTGCTTTTCTATTATTGGAAGGAAAGGATTCAAACTATGCTGGTCCTTAGTAAGCAGCAATGGTTAATAGATGAATTTACACTTATGAAAATGATGTAAATGATTAGCTTTATCTTGATACTCTTTACTCAAAGGGAAGGTGTACTTATGAGGGATGTAATTATTTTGCGACCTAGCTGGGGGAGGGGGGGGAAAATCTACTTAAAACGTTTTTAAAAAATGACAAAATCACAGATAAAATATTTTTCTACAATTCTATACAATCACACTTTATACTAGTTTTCTCAGCACGGCGTGTAAGTGAGTCTAAGGTACTGTTCCAGGAAATCAGTGGTATTGTACCTTGTTCTAGACCATTACAATGGCATCTGTTAGATGCTTGGCACTGCTGTCACAGAACTGAAATGCTAGTTAAAAAAAAATGTACTGAATACTTTAATTGATTGTTTTATTCAGAGTCTGACCTAGGAAATGTTCCAATCATGCTATTAATGTGTAATTAGAACTGTTCCAGATGTAACTATGAACAGTTCTGGAAAGATATCATTGCTTGTACTCCTGTTTAATGGCAGGTTTTGTAGTCTTCAAAAGAAACTGAAATTTCTACTATGAATAAACTTTCAAACATCTTAAAAAAGTGCTGTTTTGGTTAATCATTTGTACAAAAGTTGTTGTTTGTTCATCACTAACTCTGAGCTACTTTTGCAGCACAGAGTGTGCGTTTCCAGCCAGAAAGAGTTTTTAGTGTTTGTCAGTTGAAGTGTCACTGTGTTACAGCAGGTGTAGTCTGACCCCTGTTAGTGAGGTAAACAGGGAACTGAAGGAAAAACACTTCTGTTCCGAGGGGGCTACAGACACGAGAATATTTTATTTTAATACCCTGTAAAGACTCCAGTTGACTGTAAAGTACAACGTAAAGGGAGGCTGCGCAATAACACTTGAGATTGCTCTGGATAGTGAAAACAGAGGCGTGTTTGGTAACTAATGAACCTTTAAACTTTTGAAAAAAGAGAATGCGCGCGTGTAAGTGCTCCCCAGACAAGCAGCCCACGTCCCAGCGGCGCGCGCGACGGCAGGCCTGCAGCGGTAACCCTCCTGAGCCTCGCGGCCTGGGCAAGGGGGCAGGTTTTTTAACGTTTGCCTAGTCTACATAAAATGACGGTAATTGTGATAGTGTGAGAGGAGCGTCGGCAGCGGCCTGGCCCCAGGGAAGCCCCGCAGGAGCCGGGGCAGGGTCCGGTACCGCGCAGCACACAGCAGGAGGCCGCGCACCGGCGGGGGGCTGCGCTCCGTGCGCCACCGCCCGCTTCTCCGTAACAGCCACCCCAAGAGCCCGCGCAGCCCCCGCCAGCGGCCGAAGCCGATGCCGTTCCCCCGCCCGGCGGGAGAGCGGCGGCGGGCGAGGCGGGCCGCCGGGGGGGGGGGGGGGGAGGGCAGCAGGGCGCCCGCCGGCACCGTTCCTTGGGGTCGGCGTCGTCAAGAGCCCCAAATCCCGGCGGCCCGCTCCCGTTCGCGCGTGCCCAGCTGCCGCCCCGCCGCAGGCCGCCTCCCGGAGCCCCTGATTGGCCGCCGCTGCCCGCCCGGGGCGGAGCCCTGGCCAATCGGGCGGCGCCCGCCTCTCGGGACGCCCATTGAGGTGCGGAACCCCGGCGGCGCTCCGCCGCCGGGCGCGGGCAGGCGGCTGAAGAGGGTGCGAGGCGCATGCGCAGAGGCGGCGCTGCTGGGCGGCAGCGAGCCCGCCCGCGCGCCAGGGGGCGCTGCGGGCCGGATCGGCGCCAGCAGCCGGAACGCACGAGTCAGCCGCAGCCCCGGACCTGCCGCGCGAGGAGCCGTCACCGCTGCCCGCGCTGATCCCGCCCGCCGCCCGCCTCCGCCTCGCGGGAGCCGCGTGAAGCCCTAGCCGCGTGAAGCCCTAGCCGCAGCCCCTGCCCGCAGCCCCTCCGCGCCCGAGCGCCCGGCGCCATGCCCAAGAATAAAGGTGAGGCGTCCTCCCCTCCGCCGGGCCTGCCACGGCGGCCCGACCCTGCGCCGCAGCGAGGAGGCCGGGCCCGGGCGCGGCCGCGCTGGGGAGGCCCGGGGACGCGCCCCCCCTTCCCCCGCCTGCCGCTCCGCCGCTCACGTGGGAGCCGCCGCGGCCTGGCGCTGGCGGGCGGGGCGGTGAGGTGAGGGGGCGGAGGAGCCCTCCCGCCGCGCCGGCCGGTTCCCCGGGTCGGCTCCCCCTCCCCGCTCCCGGCCCTCCTCGGGCGTGGGGCCCGGCCCGGCCCCGCTCGGGCGCGGCCCAGCGGCCTGCCGGAGGCCTCTGGGGCCTGGCCGGCCAGGCAGGAGAGGCCTTGTCGGGCTCGGCTGTCAGGAGCGGCCGCCGAGGAGCCGGCCGGGTGTGCGTGCCCCTCCGTGCGCTGGCTGGGGGCTGCTGCGGCTTCTCCGCTTCCCCCTGCTCGGCTGCTTAACGGCAGAGAGGGGAAAATGAGAGGAAGGGAACTGCAGCTTTTCGGTGGGGGGAAGTGGGAGCTGCTCTTCTGCCTCCTCGTCAGGAGCAGCTACTCCTGTGGCCACGTGTGGGCCTTTTAAAAAGGGCATTTCCACTTGGAGCTTGAGGTTTCCCCTGAGCATGTCGGGGGCTTCAGCAGTGCCATAACCCTTCAAGCTGCTCTTCTGCTCTTTGCTGGTTACGTGCATCAGGCTATCCCACCGTTATTTATGAGGTATTGTGTAGCAGTGGACACAAAAACTGAAAATGGTGATCTTGTGCAAATACTTGTTGAAGGCTGCTGTCACTCCAGAGCAACCAGGACATCTTAAGTAGGGGATGCTCTAATCATTCAATTACTGTGTTACTAGTCAGTTAAAAATTTAGAGCCAGAAATGTTAACAGCAAGCAAAAAACCAAGATCTGGATAGGATAGTCAAAGCAGCCATATAGAGAACAAGCACAGGAATCCCTGTAAGTGTGATTATTTCGTTCACTGAGTTCAGAGATAGTAATGCGTGCTCTTTTTTCCCCCCTTTTAATTTAGGCAAAGGAGGTAAAAATAGGCGACGAGGTAAGAATGAGAATGAATCAGAAAAAAGAGAGCTGGTGTTCAAGGAAGACGGGCAAGGTGAGTTTTTAAGTACAGTTTGGCAGTGCCTTTGTTTTCAGTCTGATACTATAAGTGGTGTACATTGAAAGTTGATGTGCAAAGAAAACATCTTGGATGTCTGAGAAATATGAAGTTATTGTGGAATAAAGAGAGGTGTTCTTATTGGGGTTGTATTTGAATTCTGAATGACACAGTGTAGGAGGCAGACATCAGGAAAAGGGAAGTTCTAAATACCTTCACCACTTAAGAATGAAGCTTGCCTCTCCTTGATCTTATTGTGATGCTGTGTGTAATACAGTGTGCATGTAAACATTCCCTAGCAATCCCTTGAGTAGCTCTGTGTGAGGGTCTGTAAGCAGCTGGCTTAGCTGGTGTAGTTCAGTGTTGCCAGCAGTTGGTGGTTGTCTCTTGGATGCACCGTCCCGCTTTCTGTTTTATACTGACCATAACATTTTATGGATCCTTTGGTGAGCTCTGCAGGGTCACTGACCTGGCAGAGCAGTACGCCTTGCTGTTCTTCCCCTTTTCCCTGGTGGTTTGGTTGAGTTGACTCCTGGGTTGGGAGGTCTAACAATTACTAAAACAGGAGTGATAGGTCATGTCCTTACTTGGATGTTGTCAGGTAAAGTAAGTCACAAGAGTGTTCAGCTGGAGGGTGATGACTAGGATTCCTCTCTCCCCTCCCTTTTGGTGACAGCAAGCTCACCTCCCTTTTGGCTTACCCTGTCTTGTGTGTCACACTCCTGTGGTTGCTCATATATATGCGAGTACTTGTCTAGTGACCAATTAACCAGCTGGTTTGTTACAAGTACAGGAAAAGTACTGACTTAAACCCCTGTAAAAGAAGTGAGCACTGAACTATTTTTTTTAAGGTCTCTCTGATATTCTGTGACAGTTATAAGCAAAAAAAGGAGTTGGTTTTGATATGCCTGTAAAACTTAAAATCCTTTTCAACTCCCAAGCAAAATCTACTTAATGAAACATTGTTCTCGCTTAGTCCAACAAACTACATCAGACTGCTAATATCTAGCTTGTGCTAAGGAAATATTTTAGAATATTGTAATACAGCTCTGGCTAATTGAGAATTTCTTTTTCTTGGGGAGTATGGACAGTCAGGGAAGGTTATAATTCTTAGAAGCTTTATAATAATAAAGTTATAATTCTTACAAGCTTTATTCTTTTTAGTTAAATGGTAATACGTTATGCTGCAAACTTTAATAGTGTGTGTGTGAAGTACTACAGTAAGATTTGTGGAACTCCGTGAGGGAAGGAGATTACATACAAGGTGAGAGACTGGGTATGGGTCTTGGAGAGAAGCTTCACAGCTTTCCTGTGAGGCCTGCTACTTGCCTTTCAGACACGTTCTGAGAACAGCAGAACGTTTGTTTCAGGAACAGCATAGTTTTTTCCATACAGCCTCTGCAGAAGAGATGCAGAGTATCAGTGGGGTGGGTATACAGGGTGTGCCACTTTCTCCTCTTCCCTCAGTGATGGGACAAGATTCTATCAGTTAGGACGGGAGCTGTGATGCTGTTATAAACGTTGAAACTGAGTGTGACTTTATAGCTCTAAAAATTATATGTCGTAAACATTTGGGAGGGAACAAAAGCATGGATACAACCAAGAATGAGTAGTGTTTGAAAATGTTAACACCAGCAATGATACAAAAACTCTGATACATTTGGCAGCCTGGGTGGCTGATCAAAGCACCTCTCAGTGTCCGTGTTTGATAAAATGTTACAGCAAACTTTGGTTACAGTGGCAAAAGGTATTGATTGTTTCATGAAGCTGCATTTGTTTTCAAGTTTTGCTGTATGGTGCTGTCTCTTTCAGAATATGCCCAGGTGATCAAGATGTTAGGCAATGGAAGACTGGAGGCATTATGTTTTGATGGTGTGAAGAGGTTATGTCACATTAGAGGGAAACTAAGAAAAAAGGTAATTTTGAAGCATTGCAGTAGAGAACAGTGGCATTATGTGTGATATGTAATTGTAAAAAACACATATGTAGCTCGTTACAAAAGTTAATTTTTCTAATACTATCTTAAACTTCTTTTTTGATAGTAAACTATTTTGTTCTGTTTGTATTGCTGTCACAAAAATAGGCAGTGTCTGGCTTTTGAGTGAAGCTTGTAGTTGAAGGGCTGCCTTTGTGTGTATTTTGAGGGAGATTTTTTTGTCTGATTACGAAACGCTAATTTTTCATATTTTAGAAATTTATATGTATATGAAATATTAGAAAGCTCCCTAATTGTGGTTGGAGAACTTGATGACTATTTGTAAAATCAGCATATTGTATCTGAGACTAGTTCAGTACTTAGCTTAGCAGGAGAACTTCTATTAACATGAAGACTGACACCCAGCATAGGAAAGTAAAGGTGTAAAAGGGTTGTCCAAAGCTGACTTTTTTGTACGCTCCTTCCCGAAACCAGTAAGAATCAGGGTTTGATACCCACATAGTTTGATCTGGGGAGGAACTGAATAATTATCATTATCTCACTGGGTGACTTACCTGAGAATAGTTCAGTAAGGGCAGTTTGGGCAGGTTTCTTTATCGCTTCCCACAGGCACCTCAGATGCTATCGTTTCATTGTCCACTTCATCAGTTCCCAAAATACTTTCGTGCAAAGCTGATCTGTAAATGTTTGTATCTTCAGGGAAGTCAGGTGCACGTGTTTGCAGTCTTAACTTTGCCGTCTTTGGATGGTGTCCCCTCTTGCCCTCATCAGATGTTACAGCTTTCTGTTCTCTGCTGGTGTATGGGATGGAGGAGGTCCTCTCAGATAGTCTGTTCCCAATAAAAAGAGGCGTTCGCTGTTTTCATTCCGGATTGTTCCATCTGTCTTTTTGGAGGCCAGTGAGTGCATGTGTCTTGGGTCTCAGTGTGAGCTCTGCTAGCTGCCTGCAGTACACTGCTGAAGGTAATGGAGAGTGTGCATAGATAAATGCTGGGTGCTGCAGAATTAATTTCCTGCTACAGAAAACATGACTTACCTATTCCTCCTGCCTAAAAGAAAGGAAATCTCAGCTGAAGTATATTGTATCTCCAGAAAAAATCCAGCTGACATTGGATAGAACTATCTTGTGCATTTAAGTTAGCATGTCCTGTTTTTCAGGTTTCTGGCTTTGGTTTGACCTGATTAGCATAGTCAGTTACTAGAAACAACTCCATTCATTTTCTTGTGCTCTTCACTGTGCTTGTCCATCACTTCCTTCATCAGGTTTTTCTTTAACTTTTGCCCTCATGGAGCTCAGTTCACAGAGTGGTGGCTTGATGCGTTATTTCTGTTTTCTTGGAAGTTAGGACTTCATAACCACCTCGTTGGCTAGAAACTCTTCAAAGAAGTTTCATTTACCTTAGTAATAGCTCCATAACTTGTGAAATAATATATATATGAGTATTTATGACCTTGTTTTGCTGTATTTTAAGTAGAATATTTCCAGTTTACTGGTCAGAAAGTGAAGATTGTGGCTACAGTGAAATATTTCATGTCTCTCAGTAAACCTAAATGTGCTGTTTGACTCTCTTGTTATATCACAGAAGTTGAATTCCTGCAGTATAACGTGTTTTCTCTTTCAGGTTTGGATAAATACATCTGATATTATATTGGTTGGCTTAAGAGACTACCAGGTAAAAATTCAGTGTAATTTGCCAATGAAGAATATCTTACAAACATTTATTTAATGTTAAATTGCAGCAGGTATGATGAGGAAAATCCCATCTAAGTTCCTTTGAATTCATATTTAGTTATGCTAAATCGTTTAGTTTCCTTGTATTACAGAAAGATTGTTATGAGTAGTTGACAAATCCTGGTTCAACTTGTTCTTCTGAATTGCACCCAGAGACTTAGTGAGTGAAGGTGCTTATTGGCATCACACCTGACCCTTTTTTTCCAGGTGTAGCTGTTTGATACTTGGGTCCTGTGATATAAGGGAGAGGGAGCCAAGCACCAAATGTTTGATTGTGGTAAACAGAATTTTGGAGCCCTGATATTTAGGCTTTTACCTTAAGAGGCCAATTGATCAGTGATTAGTTCCTACTTAAATTTCCAAAAATGGAGTAGCATAAGTTTACCTATGTAAAGGTTAATGGAAAACAGTTGTCAAATTTTCATTAGGTGAATGCTTTTCACGAATATTAGTGTTGTGTCATCAGTTGTTCAAAGATAGATTCTGCTTCTGAAATGTACGTTACGGAGCTGTAAAACATTCGAAATACTGTCATTTACTCTATATCTTAAACTACTTAAAATGAGAAAGTTTTGACACTTTCTGACTGGCCACCAGATACCTCACTATGTGTGTTCTCTGAAGAAAGGTTAATTTCAAAGGCATGAAACTGAACTTCTCAAATGATTTGTAATAGAGCGAATTAAGAAGAAATGAAGATATTCTATAAATGACCATTTTTTACTTCAATTTTAAAGGAAGTGGAGGGGAAGGAGGAACAAGATAGTCTTCTATAAATAATACAGGTGTTATTCTTCTATAAATAATATAAGCATTACTGGTCTGCAGAAGTTAGTAAGGTGTTTCTTTTCTTCACAGATTACTAATAAATTCTAATAAATTTTATTTAGGATAACAAGGCTGATGTTATTCTAAAATACAATGCAGATGAAGCCAGAAGTCTGAAAGCATATGGGGAGCTTCCAGAACATGGTAATCTTTTCACTTGAAATTGGAAGTTCATGTTGGACAAGAGTAAGTGCACTCCTTAACTTCTCGAAATTCCTTTTTAGCTAAAATCAATGAAACAGACACATTTGGTCCTGGAGATGATGATGAAATCCAGTTTGATGATATTGGAGATGATGATGAAGATATTGATGATGTAAGTAGTAAATACATATTTTGTAGCACATGCTTGAAACTGTCATCTGTAGCAGTAAGCTGGTTTTCATTGTTTTAGAGCAAGTAAAATGATACATTAATATTCAGAATAGCTCACCTTGTCAGGGGCTGCTTCAGAAAGTGGTGTGGACGTAAGCTTGCTGGCTTTCTGTTCTCTCTTCTGTCCTGTAATCATCCTCTAGTTGACCTCTAAGCAAATAGTAGGCTTAGTGTCATATTATTAAAACATACATGGAGAGCATTCTTCTCATTACCCCTAAGATGCTTAAAAGAAAATCAAAGTCGTTTGACCCCAAAGACCTATAGTTATGTAGAGCGTCCATTCAGATGATTATGTCTATGTACATATATGTGTGTGTGTGTGCGAGCGCAAGCAAGGAGTTGCAGTTACGCAAGTCGACGACTACGTATGTGGATGTAGCCGAGTATGTTCCTGTTGAAGGAACTGAATGTGGCCTCGGTACTCCTCTCTGCAGTGTGAGCTGCTCAGAGGCAGCTCGTGGTAGGAAGCAAAGGAGATGATGCAGGAAGGCTTAGCAGACTAGTAGATTTCATTACATCCCCTGCACAGTAGGCCAGAAAGACCTCTCGGGGAGCAGGCACAGAGACCAGTGGGTCAGCTCCTGTGCCACGTAGGACAGCTGTGACCACCTCAGTCAAGGCAGGGAGAGCCATAAACTGCTGACGCAAAGTACGTTGGACACCAACTGCTGGAACAGGCCACAGGTTATGTGGGCATTTTGGGGAATTGCATGAACATGTGTGGGTTTCACCTTTCTGATTAGTCTGTAGTTTTAACAACCTCGCTATCTAATAAGAACTACAGAAACAATTGAGGGATTTGTGTTTTTAAAAAAAGCAGAGACTTTAAGTCTCCATTTTTGTTTACGTAAAAATCATAAAAAACTGCACTGAGTAGTTATTAAAGTTAACCATAATCCTGAATTTACACGTTGTCACAATCAGTTGTGTTACTGCTTATCACTCAGCTGTAGTAACTGACCATGCACACTCTTAAATTGTAGTAGTAAAATTGTTATAATTCAAATTATATAGTAAATTGCAGAACTAGAATCTGCTATGAAATGTTTTCTAAGATAATGCATTTCATTTTGCAGTTGAGAGATGAACGTGTGCAGGGTCAACTGGCTGAGAGGATAAGTAGTAACTTACGGAGCCAGTGAGTTAACTTAATTGGATAGACTTCTAAGTATATTATTGTGTTTTAATTCTTCATCTTTTTAGTTCTCTCTGAGTTGGTAATATGACTAATTCTCCTTAAATGCTTACATTATTTTGACTTTTTTGAGGTTCTCAATATATGATGCATTCGATCAAGTATTTTAAAAATTTCAAAATCTTGATTAATTTTCCTTCAGACTTTTGAAAATTGTATCTTGGACTTGTTAGTGGTTGAGCTTGCTGAAGATTTAGCTTACTGAAGCTAGAAACATTTTCTAGCACTACATGTTTTTAATAATGAAGCTATTGTAAGATGTCAAAGGGATAAGTAGCTGTAAGAATATTGAAAGAATAAAATTTGCAAACTAATAGGTCTTTGTGTGGGATAATGTATGTAAGTGAGCAGCTACGATTGTTTATAAGCTTCTGTCAGCCATGCAATATATTATTAATACCATGCTTTAAGAAAGGAGACAACATAAAGAGATAAAACATGAATAACCTCGCTGAAGTTCCTCCTGGTGTACCTAGAATGAACTGCAGCTTACAAGGTCATGGTTAACGTGAAAGACTTGGTGGAACCTTTGCTTTGTTGTTTATGTCAGAAGAATGGTTACAAAACTGATCATTTTGCCAACAAATTAATTTGGGTAGTCACTGTTTGGGGAAGTTACCCTTAAACTCTGTTTTGTTTTCATTTTTGAGAGTCGTGGGCTTATTTATGTCTGTACTATTTATGCATAATTATATTGGCACAATTGCTCACCTGCGTAACTACAGTATCGTAACGGTGGTGGGGACGTAAGAGGAAAGTTACTGTTCACATGTTAAGAAAATGAGGTATGAGCTGAGGCAAAACCAGTACTGTACTGAGTTCAGGAAGTCTCCTGTTGAACTGTAAAAATAACTTAGAGTTGCTTGGTGAAAAATGCACGTGAATTAAATACATGCTGTGGTGTTTTTACTTTTCAGATCTAATTTGAAACAGAGGTTTACATTCCGACTTTTTTCCTCCAAGGATTGTTCTACATTGATATTTCGATTATTTTTGGGGTGAAGTCCCTTTCTTTAAAGAAGACTGAAGATTCTCGGTAAAGAGTGTAGTTTGTTACATCAAAAGGATTTATTTTCAATGTTTGTTTTAAAGTATTTATATTTCTTTAGAAATGGATAATGCTGGATTATCACAAAGGTTCAGTGAAAAGCCACAAATATTTTGTCTCTTCACCAGTTAGAGCTTTTTACCTCTGGATGTAAGTGAGATACAGTGACGTGGGCTGTAAAAGACTGCATTTTTTCCTCTTCTGCTTTCATCACTACAATTCCAGTTAAACTTGTATTTTGAAATAAAAGTTGTTTACCCTGTAATTATCATGGATTTTGATTAAATACAAATACCCAGTTCAGATTAGTATCAAATCGTACTATGCAGTGTCTGTCCTTATACCCCTTGCCTTGATGTTGACTTTAAAAAGATTTTGATAATATAAAAGGAAGGCAGAAATCTGCATTTAAATTCATAATGCATGATGAATCTGCTTTTCATGTGTAGTAGCATGCTGCTATTTTTATACTGATTTTGATAATTAAAAACACTCATTATTTCAAAGATGTAAATTTGCCACAGTGGAGGGCTAGGGGAGAAGTAAAGATAAAAAGTAAGCAGCATCTCAAAATTACAGTTGTTAAAAACTGTCTTGTATGCATAGCTCTTCTGTGTTTGAAGTACAGTAGCCAGGCTGTAGTTGCAGAAGATGAACACTGGGTGGCACCCAACTTAACAGGGATACATTAGTACAGAACATTAGCAGTTGGGTTTGTACTGAAAAATGCATAAAATAGTTTTTCCCCAAAGTGAATGCTTACCATTCTTGATATGTTAAACAAGTAGAATATTTTTACATTATAGAAAAGGTTATGTTAAGAGTAGAGTTTTATTTTAATCTGAAATTCCATGCATTGTAAGGTACAACATTAAAGCTTATGTGAACTTTGAATAACAATATAAATGAGAAAATAAATTTGTGTCAAACGTAGGAAAAGAATCTTTTCATCCAGAATAAATCACTGAAACTAATGGAAAGATTCTTCTCCACCTTCAGACTGGAGGAGTCAGTTAAGAAGCTGAATAAAGACTAACAACATAATGCAAATATTATTTTGTGGTAGCCTTAGTTTCTTTGTCTTCAATTATGTATTTAACAACTCTGAAAGCAGGTTAATGGAAAATTTCTTTTGTGCCATAAAAATCTGATTCTTGACACTTGTATTCGTTATACGGTCTTTTTGGTATGATGTAAAGTGACTACCCCAATAGATAAAAACAAAATGGCTTTAAATATGGAGTGGCCTCATTGCTTTACATGATTTTGAAGGAGGAGTCTGTGCTAGATTTGAACTGCCAGAGCTTTTGTGAAAATGTCTTCTCTTCTACTTTTTTTTTTAATCATAGTGTCTGTTTTCCTTACGTGGATCTGGTATCTTATCCTAGGGATAACATCTTCTTAGTACTAAGTAATTTTGCCAAGTTTTTCATGGGTTTTAAATATTTGTTGTAGAAACATGCTAAATAGGGGGAAAAGATACTACCAACATAGCATTCTTACTCCACTGATCTTAAAGTATATGAATTTACTGTCTTTGTGTGCCTATAAGGTTCAACTGTGAAGCAACATACATGCTGTAACGTTTCAGGAGAAGGTTTATAAACCATTCCCTAGCTCATTGGTTTCCTCAACATATTTAGCAGACTATGAGCAGCTCTGAAAATGGTTAAAAGCTCTCAAAACTGGTCTTGAGGTCCAAGTGCAGAAAGTGTCTGTTCTTTCAGTTGTGCTAGCAGAAAGGTTAATGATTAAATTACAATTAAAGTTTACTGAAGATACAGATATTATGGAAATTATACTTGCCAAAACCAGTATTATACGATATTGTGGGACAAAATGTAACGTGCATGGTCAGTGGTAAGGAGAAATGCAAATGAACAGGCTGCTGTTGTGAGGTACTTGTTTCACTGTGCTGGAGTTCTCCGGCATGACAGACACCTCAACTGTGGGACGAAGGTGAAACTCCGTTCCTGGTGGAATTGGTTATGGTTTGCCCTGAGGTTCCTTCCAGTCTTTATTGCTCCCAGGCTCATGTCTGGCTCAGCGTAAACTCTATGGAGTTTTTAAGGAAATTTCCTACTGAACTATTAATTTCTTATTAACACTCTGGCTCAGCACCATCTGGTTTCTACTTACACACTGGGCTGCGTTGCCTTCCTTGAATATGCTTCCTCATCTTGTTTCTCTGTTCGCTGGTGAAGCTCCTTTTGCAGACCGATCTAGGCAGCTTTACGTTGTCCCTTCTTGCTTCTCTTGTCTTCGGCGCAGGGGAAACAGCTTGCACAGGTCAGCTCGCTTTTCACTCTCTCCATGCAAAGAACAGTGGTGGGACAGCAGCCGCCAGGTAGAGGATTGCAAGATTGCTGACTGAAGCCATGAAAGGTGCTCCATCTGTAAGAGTATTTTCTAGATAAATTTTTAATAATTACTGTTAAACTTTGGAAACTGCTGGTGGCTTTTTACTTGTAGCATAAAATTGAAAGTAGGGGTTCAAAAATTAATTTCCTGCAGCTAAAGTCTAAACTTTTTGTTCTCCAAGGTGTTTGCCATTTTGAGGTCTTCTCTGTGATTAAAACTTTGAAACATGATTTTTTGTTTGCGGTTCCAAATCTTCTTTGTCCCTTCACCTTGTAATAGGGGCAGCTGTGCATTTGGTTGGACGGCCCTAATGCTTTTCCACCCTAATCCTTGGCAGATGTAATCCAGACACACTAATCTAAAAAAAGTATATGGCTTGGGGAAAGAAAAAAGCCAAACCTCTTCTCTCCCTACGCAAGAGGAGGAGCTGGTAACCGATGATTGTTGAGCTCTGTGCCATTTGCTTGTTCCTACTGGTAGGTTGTAGCATGTGACTGTGCACCGCGTGTGCTGGTATGCATACATGTGGTACCATGTGCTAGTGCCATACATATGCGTGATACGTACTGTACAAGTATATGGTATCATATGTAATTATACACAGAGTATACATCCGGTAGAGGTTAGGGTGGCACAGTGATTGCTCTGCAATCTGAGTGGCGGCCATGAATGACAACGAGCTGATGACTAAGGGTGGCGGTTTGCTCGGTGTGGTACCCAGTGGTACTCCTGACCAGGTTCTTCCTGAGGAACAGATAGGACTTGTGGCACATCCACCTTGTGAACCAGCACCAGGGCTGCTGTTGCTCACTGGGGTCCTCTGGTGATGAGGTAAGTCGTGCTCTCAGGTGAGTGGGGGTGTCGCTGCTCCTGCTGTCGAGCAAGCTCCAGTCTAAGCCATTGTTATTTGCTGTTAGTGAACGTGACCATCACAGGACTCGAATACTGCATCCTACGGTTCACCAGAGGACTCGAGCCTAGCTTTTTGTCTGTGGACACTTACTGTCCTACAGGTAGTTTGACCACATCACAGAAATGAGGACTTGAAAGTTAAAAGAAGTGCAGCCTTTTGGAAAGTGCGTGGGAAGAGGGAAGTATGACCTGAAATAATCTTGGAGTAGTCGGAGAGCAGCTTTATTTGTCTCTTTAAACTTGAGGCCCGTTACTGTCTTGATAGCTGTTGGCAATGCTTTCTTATTTTGACACAACACAATCTTCAGAATTTATTTTTCAGACTGTGTGTGCCCTTGCCCTTTGGAGAAGGAGGGAGAAGAGGTGAGCAGAGAGGATGCCTTTACGATTGTTTTTATCACAGCAAGCGTAAGTCAGGAGTTCCTATTGATTAGTTCAGGTTCCTTGTGCTGTATCTTGCCCATCAAATTTAATGCCGATGATCAATTTTGTGATTATAAAATACAATTTCGACCAAATAGAGAGGCAAGCTGAAAACGGCGAGTACCTTCATGTAGTAATTCCATCTAGGAAGTAGGTACTAGCAGCAGGGTACCACTAGAAGCATCTAGAGACTTGTTTCTCCTTCTGAGTGCTTGTTTGTTCCTCAGCAACACTTGGGATTCAGATGTTTTAATTACACCAATTATGTTTTCACTTTCCTTTAGATGCTTAGTGGGACAAAAATACTTCAAAAAAATGTGTAGATGAGACTGTGTTGTCTGTCCTGTGAGTTAGCTTTTCTGCATGTTTCTTCCAGCGTGTCTGCAGACAGGGAGGACACTTGCACAGCAGTTTTATTTATATCCAGGCTGTCAGCTCCAGAAAGGAAAGCTTGATCAGAAGCTGAAAGAGACTTGGTAACAGTTGGGGGGCCTGTTACTGCGTCGCTTGCCCAGCAGGAAATTATCTTCTGAAGTACTCTGACTGTATTTTGTAGGCGCTCGTTCTTCCCTCTTGCAAAAGTGGGTAGCCCTGTCCAGTGCCGCCCCTGTGTGTGTCCAGGCTGTGATGGTGTATGAGTCTCCTGCAGTCACTAGCGTCTCTTTTCCTTGAGCAGCCCTGCTCTTCTTTATGGTTAAGTTAATGAATTGTATTGCCGACTGAGGAGGATCATCAGCAAAATGCCCTCACGTGTTTGGCTTCTGGAGGAAGCAGAGAAGCAAAAAAAAAACCAAATCAACCTTGGCAGATTAGAGTGAGCAGATTTGCCTCAACGTCTTGGTAGAGGGAGTTTCTATCAGTGGGTTTCAGGGACTCTGAGATGCCCAGTGTCTGCCATAGTGCCAGCAATGGAAGTACATAAGACTTTTACTTTAAAGATTTTTGAAGTGCGTCCCTGTCGTGGTTTAACCCAGCAGCCAGCAACTAGGACCAGACAGCCGTTCGCTTACCCCTCCCCTTCCACCCCCCCCAGTGGGATAGGGAGGAGAAATGGACAGAAGGGATAACTCATGGGTTGAGATAAAGACAGTTTAGTAAGGCAACACAGGAAATACTACTAATAATAATGAATATGCAAAACAAGCTACACACAATACAAGTTTTCTCACTGCCCAATGACCACTTGCATAGCCAGTCCCAAAGCAGCGATTTTGCAAAAAAAAGTTTGAACTCCCTGAAAAGTTTGAACTCCCAGAAAAAAGCGCATATTCCTGCCCCCTGGCCAACCCCCATTTATACAATGAGTTTGATGTCTATGGTATGGAGTATTTCCACTGGCCAGCGTGGGCTGGCTGCCTGGCTGTGCTCCCTCACAGCTCCTGCCCACCTGCTCATTAGCTGAGTATGGGAGACTGGAAAAAAGTCCTTGATTTCATTGCAACAGCTGAAAACATCAGTGTTATCAACATTCTTCTTGTACTTAATCCAAAACACATCAGCTACTGGGAGGAAAATTACCCCAGCTGAAACCAGGACAGTCATCTTCTTCCTAAAAAACAAGCTGATTCCAGGATGTAGGTCTGGGCTGAGGTGCAAGGCTGCCACCGGCAGCAATGCGTGATGGGTATTGCTGTCCCCACCTGCAGCAGACACAGCAAAGAGCAGCAGATACGCTGGAGGATCCCCGTGGGACACCCAGACTGCATGGGTTATATGCGTTCCACCATCAGTGGTACCTGCTGTCAGGGAGGATTCAGCTTTGTGACAATCCTCAAGGCAGTGACAGGACTCTCTGCGCCTACCGTGTTCAGTCTCTGCGCTTACAGCGGAAAGCCGAGTGCTGCAAAGGGCTTGAGGAAACAGCTTCTGACTTACAAGGCTTTAAAATTAATGGTAGTAGACAGTGGGGCATGGGGCTGGGGAAAGCTGTATTAGCGAAGTTTCTGAGAAGAATTTTACTCTTTCGCTGCCTGACCCAGTGGCAAGATCTCCCCTGCTCGTGGCTGAAACTGGAGATTTATACAGAAACTACAGCGGTTAAAGCTGTAGTCCAGGAGACTCACTGAGAAGCCCAAGACCCTTGAAAGGTGTGGAAGACCTTGCCTTCTTCTGAGCCTACGGACAGTGACTGTCCCCATTTGCCTTGTCAGTTTGCTCTGGAATTGGTCTGGGATTTTCTTCATCAACTGACGCAGCCGGAGTCTTGCAGCAGCCCAGTCGTGGGGACCCGTGTGTCGTGAGCAGATAACAATACGCAGCTAGATCCTATGTTTTGCTGACGAAGCCAGTGCCGGTAACTGCAGGGTGTGACAGAATATATAGAGATGGATCTTCGGGTTGGCGATGTAACCTCGCAGTTCTCTGCTGCTAATTGACTGCAGTGTAGGAGCCTGAACAGCAGTGAAAAGGAAGAAGCCACAGATTAGTTGTTAGTGTGTGCAGGGGTGGGTTTCCCCTAGATTTGAGAAATAGCTTCCTCAGCTCTGGAGAGGTAGTGCTTAGACTTCTGCAGCTGTTAGCCTAACCAGAAGGACCTGTGGTGTCTTATTCTCCATGAACCTGAGGATTATGAAGTTTTTAATGGAACATTTGGTTCTTCACAGCCAAATGACGCTGGCCATTTTGGAAAAGAAAATGTATGGATGCATTTATTGATTTGGTATTCGTAAAGATGTTGGATGGTTCTGCCAGCCCTGTTAGTTGGAAACATTCTTAAAGGATTCCCTAAGACTCACTGGTGTGGTTGTCCAGTCTCACTGTGTTCCACGTGAGCGACCAGGCCAGAAGTGATGGGCACCCTGTATCCCGCTGTGGTAGTCAGCTCCGTCCCCTTACAGCAGCTTGTACCTCTTGCAACCTGGTTATGTGTCTTTGGACCTACTCTGGACTACTGTTAACCAGAATACTGGCCAGCGAGCAGAAACCTCTTCCCAAAAGAGAGCAACAATTTCAGAAAGGTGTTGGAAATGTGCAACAGCGTAGGGATTGTTCCACTAAACATGCGAGTATGCCCCCTGTAAGTGGAATAGATACTGTCACTGGTGTATTGTTACTCTACCATCAACTACTGAAACAGTTCCTGAAAAGTAAGTGCAAAAAGCCAAGATTAGCTAGTGCTCCTCTGTATTTAGTTACGCTGCAATCCTCAACAGCCGCCTCCTGTTCCCCTCCTCTCCCCAATTTGAATTGATGCCATCGTATTGCTTGGTGAACATTTTGTTTACAAAGGTAGCAAGAGTGATCTCAGGCTTAATGAAATGTTTTGAACTAAACTGCTGTAAAGTTACTGTCTAGGACTACAAAAGTCAAGGTTAATGGTAGTATCTAGGATAAGATAATACAGAAAATAACATATGGTAACTAAGAAAGAGAAAAGAATATCACCAGTAGCTGAATATGTGTTATTGTAGGAGCTTAGGTTAACCTAGCAATAGTTACATAGGCAGATGTCAGAGAATCAAAAAACATTGACTGAGGCACAGGGAAGCATTTAGAAGAAACAGCTTGTGTGCCAAGTAGCCAATAACTTTGTATTGAGAAGATTGCATGACTGTTTCTGATTACTTGCATAGATTGACATCTTCTAAATCCATTAAAATAACTGAAGGGGAAAGGGAGGAAAGTATGTCACCTACTAGTTTCCTCCTTTAATACCCAAGCCCTCCTTAAACAGGTAATTTCCTTATTACTTCCAATATTTACTCTTCATTGAATAGGTTTTTCATTCTTTTCCTGTATTCACATAACCATCCTTTGCACATAATGACTGTAGAAAATGCTGGTTTATATTCTTTATTCATATTGCATAGTAACAATAAGTAAAAATCTCTTCGCCTTCCTGTGGAAACATGATTCTTCTGGGACAAAGTCCTTGAACTCATGATTTCTCAGTTAATGTCGGGTAGTTATGTACATTTTTTTAGCTTCACTTTTTGCCACCCACACATTGCACTGGTTCTTTTGTACTGTTCATTGTTGAGATGTCTCAAGGGACTTTTGCACGTTTCCTCTATCATGAGAACCATTGTCATCATGGGAAAACAGTGTTGTTCCTAGTAGCTTAATACGCCTGAATAGTTATCCCTTCCGTGTCCTTCTTGTAAAAAAATAATATTCTTTTTATTTTACCTCAGCGTACCAAGTGGTTGAACTTGGTAGGAGCATCAGCTGCTGTTTTTTCCTAAGGACATGTTTACAGTAGATGACACTCAGTGTGCCTTCCAATGGCTAACTAAGCATGTTTTATTTTTTCTCTCCTAAAAACTTACTTTCCTCAAGGGGAGCGCATATATGTGTAAAAAGACATACAGAAATAAAGCTCCTGGCTTATTCCAAAAAATTCAAAGGATCAAGGAATCTTTGCTAACTGTATGTCATAGCTGAATGTCTATGTTTCAAAATAACTTAATGTGGACATTATAGTTAGAAACTGCTTTATCATACCACATATTAATATTTTTCAGAAATATTTTAAAAATTGGTTTGTATGGCAACTACTTCAAAGAGCATACGTAACTCACTAACCATGATTCAGTTAAGGAGGTATCTTGACACTTAACTTATAAAGCCTAAACTTACTGTTCTGTTAGACTGAATTCTTTCTTGCCGTAACAGTCTATTGCTTGCAGTAAGAGATGGAGTGCCTAAGGGGAGTTACTAGCACAGTAAGTATATTTTAAATGTATTTGACATGGATCTTCCACCCCCACCGCTATGTATCTTTTCCCAGTAAATTCTAACTTAATCCAGTAAATTCTGGATTTCTGAATCCAGAGGTGGCAAAGTAAATTCTGTTTCTTGTTCCACCCCCTGCCTCTACCACACTCCACACCACTGCACTTCCCCATCAGTCCGATCTTAATCTTAAGTAATAGGGCTCTAAGTAAATGCACTTCATCTCTTGCAGTATCTTGGAATATTTCAGGTTTGGAACATCAATTGAGCACTTCACAAACATGTGAAAATACCCAGTCTCTGTCAGATTGAAAGGAGCGTCTGGACCCTCTCCTTCTGCTTTGGAAATAGCCCAAAGCAGACAGAAAAGAATGTAGAAAACAGGTCACATACAATGAAATCTCTCTTCTTGTATGGTCCCCCACTTCCAGCATTTATCAGCCTGGGGATTCACCAACTGGAGCTCACTGTCATGATAAACCCCTCCCTTTTGAGTTAGGGAAGGGTGAGAATCATCCAGAAAAAGTCAGGAAATATATTTTTGATTCTACAAGTGATCAGGTTGCACAGGTCCGCATCAGGAATCTGGATTGGGTGTTCAACTCCAACAGGAAATATGTATTTTAGTGCTTAAAGAGAGCAGCACAAGGCTTGTTCTTTTTGGTCAAAAAGCAGCTTTCCTTCGGAGTCTTCTTCTGTTAGAAAGCTGAGCTGTAAATCACTGAAAGCACTATATATGCTAGCAGAATATTTGAATCATTTTAGAACAGTAGATTGCAAAAGGGAAAGTACACTCCTCTTTCAGGACTGAGAAAACCTTGAGGTCAATTCTTTTCATCACTTACTAGAAAAGTGCTGGACCTTCAGCTCCAACTCAGGTCTCTCTCCAGGCTCATGGTGGACACTCTCCATCCCATCTGAAAAGACTTCAAATCTTTGTTCTCTCCACAGAGGTGTGATGGTGTGTGCCTTGCTTGCTAGCAGCCTGCTGAGATTTGCCACGGAGGAGAACCACCTCCTGTGGTGGTGGGGCTGCATGAGGGTTCTCTGAACCCTTTGGTGTTCTCAAGAACTGCTTCTGTCACCGAGATGTGCAGAAATACTGTCTCAAGCTCTGTTCAAAATTTTGCTCAGTATGCCACCACAAAAGCATTTAAATTTGATGGTGCAGTTGGCTGTGTGCTCCTCCAGCCTTTATTTTTAGAGGTTTGCAAGACCATCCTTCATTCAGCTGCAGAGGCTAGGTAAAGGTGCAGGGGATATACAGCTTAGAGGCATCCACACCATGACAATCATTTGGAGCAAAAAGTTAACTCATTTACCAAAAACTGGAAGCTATTTAAAATGTACTTTCTTCCTTCAAAACCCTCAACAAAACTTGAGTATGAGATACATCCAGAAGATGGGGCACTTTCTTCCCCTTTTGTCAGTTGCTTGTGCAGTACGACAGAGGGAAAGTACTGCCAGATCTAAACATTTTTCCAGCTCAAATAATCACATCTATGCATAGCATAGTAAGAATGTGTCTTTCATGGAATAGTTAGGTTTGGAAGGGACCTTTAAAGGTCATCTAGCCCACCCCCCCCCACAATCAGCAGGGACATCTTCAACTCCATCAGGTTGCCCATAGCCCCATCCAACCTGACCTTGAATGTTTCCAGAGACTGGGCATCTACCACTTCTCTGGGCAACCTCTGCCAGTGTTTCACTGTCTTTGGACAGCAGGTTTTGGAGAACTTCCATTTTTGTGTGGTGAAGTAAAGGCAAAGTGTATTCTAGTCCCTGTTCCAAGCCTCTTGCGTAGATGATGCATATGCATGCCTAAAGAGTCAAGGTGTAAACCACTGAGCACTCCCCAAACCAGAACTCTGAAAAATTTAAACTTTCACAATATTTGGGGAGTTAACACTGATCCTCAGAATGCACTGAAAAACAAGGTATGTGAGGAGAAAATGAAATCCGGTGGAGATCAGAAGGAGTATTACATCTTGCATATCAATCAGAGATTTGGACTAGGAGCTGCTGACTGTTTACGTAGTTTTTTAATATTTTTCATGGTAACAATAATGAATGCACCTAGTTTACATAGCTGAAGTATTATATCCTTATGATTTCTTCAGCAGATATTATTATGTTGTGCTATTATACAATAATAAAAAATCAGAAGCCACAGAAACCTTGTTCTCTCCTGGCCTGAGCTGAATTAGCGGTAGCATGGGAGTCTTTTCAACTAAAGTTCGCCCACTGTAGTTCTGTGAAATTCGTCCCTTGATGGTGCTGAAGGGGAGGTTTCCATTTATTAGTATAGAGTTGACTACTGACCACTTTATGAAGTTGGTATTTTTGTTGCTTTATTTCTGTACGGTTGTGTTGGCAGGACAATATTACATTGGTATAATTGGCACAGAAAAGGACTGGAAACTAACATTTATTAAAACATGAAAGTTTCTGAAATAGTAAAAATTCTAATACTGATCATAGACAAGACAATGTTTTTGGATAAATGATCTTTAGGTACTTCCCTGGTCAATGCTCATTTTGAACTTCTGCCATAGTGCACCAATATAACGGCTGGTGCAGCACATTCTGAGCCATCTCAGGGCAGTGAAGTTACTTAACAAAACTTTTTTTTTTTTTTCCACAAACATATTTTTAAGCTGTGTTACTTCCCCTGTTCAGTTTGTGTTAGTGGCAGCCCACCTGAAGGAGAAATGCCCCGGCAGGTGAGAAGAGCCGTGGAGATATGAAGACTGTTGTAAGCTGATACAGCCTCTGAAGACTTTGAGGAAATCATGGCCTCGGTTTGTTGTTAGGCTCACAGAATCGTATAGGTTGGACAGGACCTCTGGGGGTTGCAAGTCCAACCTCCTGTGCAAAGCAGGTCCAGTTAGAGCAGGTTGCTCAAGGCTTTGTCCTGTCACTTTTTAAGTATTTCTAAGGATGGAGGTTCCACAGCCTCTCTGGGAAACCTGTTCCAGGGTTTGAACGCCCTCATGGTTAAAAAGAAACAACTTCCTTGCATCTCATTGGAATCTTCTGTGTTCTGAGTTGTGTTCATTGCCTCTTGTTCATCCACAGCGTGCAACCAAGAAGACTGGCTCTCTCTTCCCTTCCCCTCCACCCCAATTACGTAGCTGCAGACAGGAGTAAGATCTCCTCTCATTCTCTCCTACAGGCTGAACAAACCCAGATCTGAGCCTGCCCTTGGTATCATATGCTCCAGTCTCTTCAGCAGTCTTGTTAGTCATCTGCTGGACTCACTCCTTTTTCTCATGTTAGGGAGCCCCAAAATGGACTCGGTATTTCAGGTGCAGTCTCAACGTAACAGCGTTCTTCACTGCAGTCTGAAACCAGCATCTGGTATATGATTTCTTGTCCACTACTAAGCCGTTGGAGCACTCGATCTGAATCACAAGACTTCAACTTGACTCCAAGAATCTGAGAACTCCTGACTTGCTTCCCTGCTGGAGAAGGCAACTGAGTGACTCTGTTTCAGCAGAGGAGTTGCATGAAGTGAAAAAATAAAATTGGGAGGCATTGCGTAAAAAATCTAGGTGTTTCCTTTTTTTTTTTTGAGACTAGTGTTTATCTTCAGTGCAGTCAGATGTGCCTGTATCTCTAGTGAAAACTGCACCATGGACTATGGTACTGGCTACTGTCATAACCACGGATATATAGATCTGAAAACCTTTGGGGTAAAAAAAAAAATAATTCTCATGTTCTATGGCCTCCCTGTAAATTCTTTTGGAATTTTTTTTCAGCTGTGTGTTTTTTGAAGCTAGTTTTGTGAATAACTATTGAACCTGGTTGGGAGAACAAGTAAAATTCAGACTGCAGATTTCTGAACCAGATACAGAATCTTCCACAAGATGACAGATTTTATATAAGCTTATATCTCGAGCCTAGATTGGGACTTTCGTTAGATTCAAATTATTTTGTGTGGAGGCTGTCCTCCTAAGATTTCTTCAACTTTCTGTTGCCAAAGTTCAATCTATTAAAGTTTTTTGTTTTGTTTCATTTTCTGTCAGAACTATATGGTTGCCAAAAGGGATTGGCTGCATAGAATCGTCATGGAAAGGTTTTTATCTATTATGTCCGTGGCTTCAGTTTGTTAACTTAGAGCTAAGATTCAAAGGTCTGATTTATATCTACTGAATCCTAGCTGAGAAAAGTAAATGCTATTATAGATGGCAGGACATACTTCTCGTACCAGCAGGACATTCATAGGTATACTTGTTTGAGCTGTGAGCGTCTGGAATTACTTTTAAGTTCATGTTTAAACACAGTATTTTTCTTAAGTCTGTAATCAGTTGAAGCGTTCAATCTGTAGGATCATTTCTTCATCTTTTTATTTAATTAGCTTGAAGCCTTTCTTCTAGGCAGGTGCCTTCTGAGGAAATAAAGAAGTGCAACTGCTGGAATAATTTCATGGTTGTTGTTGCTGAGAGCCTGTCTATTCAAGCCCCATTTTACACTCCCTACCTGTGCCTACTCAAAGGCCACAATTATTTGTCACTGCCTTGGTATCAGCAACCCCTGAAGTCATAGTTTTCCATCTGCACCATTTAAGACAACAGAGTCTAAGAGATACCACTAGCTTCAGATCAATCTTCTAAGTGTCAGAAGTTGAAGACCTCTTCTATGGCCAAGTAGCAACTGTCACAGGTGCATGAATGGAAACAACAGTCACCGGTAGTTCCAACAGCACCAGCTTTTACTGGATATGCGTGAAACAAGGGCAAAAGACAGGTAAAAGGAGGCTTGTGTTGCTTGAACCTCCACAAAAGAAAAAGGAGATCAGATATAGTATTTCAGTATATCCTCAGGTACTTAACTTTTGCTCCCCAGATGGAGGACTTGGCATTTCCCTTTCTTGAATTTCATAAGGATTCTGTTGACCCTTTTCTCCAGCCCTTGGAGGTCCCTTTGAATGGCAGCACACCCATCTGATGTATCACCTACTCCTCCCAGTTTTGTGTCATCTGCAAGCTTGCCAAGGATGTGCTCTGTCCCATCATCCAGGTCATTAATGAAGATGTCGGGGAGTATTAACTACTGAGGTACACCACTCATGACTGGCCTCCAGCTTGACCTCATGCCACTGATCACCACCCTCTGAGCAGTTCAGTTAGTTTTCAATCCACACCACTGTCCATTTATCTTTTTCATCAGTTTGTATATGAGGATGTTATGGGAGACAGTGTTGAAAGCCTTGCTCAGGTCAACATAAAGACCATCCACTGCTCTCCCTTCCTCACCAAGCTACTCGTATCATCTCATCATAGGAGAGGCATGATGACTGCTTTGTAAATCAATGCTGACGTCTCCCCAACACCTTCTTGTCCTTAATATGTTTGGAAACCATTTGCAACACCACCTTCCCGGGAACTGAGGGTGAGACCGCCTGCCCTGTCAGTTCTTGGATCCTCCTTTTTGGCCTTCTTGAATAGAGCAGTAACTTTTGATTTTTACCTGTGCCCAGGAACCTCCCCTGATCACCATGACCTTTCAGAGATTAGCGAGAGTGTCAGCTCCATGATGTTATAACTCTTACACAATTCAAATCTAGAGGAAGCAGCACGTTCCATAAATTGCAGGGTTTGCAAGGAGGAAGAAAACTGATCCTTAGTTCTATGTGACACTGATCATTAACCTTTGAAATCAAGGTAAGTTAATGTTTGATTAACATCAGATGTCTACTTAAGTTTTGAAATGTATCTATCTATCTAAATACATCTCTGTGAAACTTCTGTAAAGTTATGTTATTTTACCTTTTTAGCATACATATTTCATATTTCTCTGTTGATTGTTTATACATTATAAACAAAAACATCGGATTTTTCAGCACTTCTAGGTGCATCCCAGCAGGTATCTTCTGGTTCTAGTTTCTCCAAGTACGGCTGCTCTGCTCCTCTCCTTTAGATACGTTATGTCCTACCATTTCTCCATTGAAACCTAGAATACTGGATCAAATCCAAATACAAGGAAGAATACAGATGTGTAGCATATATGGATATATACTATCCTCCAGGTTTGTGGGTTTTTTTTTTTTGTAATAAAACACTCCAAGCAAACAAAAATTCCACACTTTTAAACAGGAGACAAGAAGATTACCATTCCCCTGGATATGGTAAAGCAAGTTCTATTGGTGGTCACGCTTGAAAATCGTATTGGCTATAAATGACCATACTGTCATTTGCCTAAGCTTATAGAAATCACATGGACTCTCATATGCACGGCAACTTGCCTCTTGCAAGTATCAAAAAAGTCCACTTTTTAGATCCAAAGTACACAGGTCGGTCCGATTCAGCCCCTGCTGAAAGCACTCTCCCCTGTACCATCCAGCACTGCTAGAACAGAAGTCTGTGGCCAGCACAGAGGGTCAAAGAGGTAGGAGCAGAATTTATTCATAGGTCTAGGTGCTTCAATTTCCTCCGCTTCAGAGGATGCTCTATAACTCTATTGTACCGAGGACAGAATCATAATTTTGAAATTATCTTTCTATTGAGGTTTAAGCGTCAAATGGACTATTGCAGTTTGATCTGCTCCATCATGTCAAGCTATATGGAAAAACCTGGCAAATTTATATTTTGTTCAGCAGGGATTGTCTCTCACATGCAGCTTATTCCTAACTGATAAAGACAATGGCAGTCCACAGACTTAGAGGAAAAATATGTTCTTCAGTGTTTCCTAATGGAGGAAAAAAATGTAATGCAATGGAGAAAGAAATGCTTTTTTCTGTATCATGCAGTGTGGGAAACTACTAAGCTAGGATGCTGTGGAATTCATACAGTTCACAGCAGAAAATGTCTATTCATACCAAAGCATGTCCCACAGAGCAAAGAAGTTGGATAATGCTTTGATAACAGAAGGCAGGAGAAAGGCTAATTACTAATTTAGGTCCTCTTTGTTTCAGACACGGTAGAAAGAGCAACTGAGTCTAGATTTGGATTTCAATGTGGTAGAGGACTAAGTCAACTAATTTGGAAAGGTGAATGGGTGCCAGGGCAAGGGAAAGAGGGATGTGGAGCCCAAGTGTGGCTTGAATGCCTTTCCTTAGCTGAAGTCTCTTGCTGTAGTTCCAGCTCCATAAAGTAGGTTGATGAAAGGTGTTGTCTGAGTTATGCAACTCCCCAAGGTGTTTCCCATCTGTTGAATCTTCTCTCTTCAAACAGGCTGGGTGACAATCTTCTACCACCACTCATGAAAGCAAGCAAGTTGTCAAATAGATGAGTTTAATAACAGGGCTTTATTAATAAGGTGTTGTGAAGACCTGAGACCTGCTGCAAGATCATAAAAATGTTGGTTGGAAGGCACCTCTGAAGGTTGTCTTTTAATTGGACCAGCTCAGCACTAGATTATGTCACTCTTGGCCTTGCCTGAGTCTTGAAAAGCCCCAGTGAGAGATTACTCCACCTCTCTGGACAACCTGTTCTAGTGCCCAGCTACCTTCTTGTTGATTTTATTTTCTGATGCCCAGTTTGAACCTCCCAACTTGTAAACTGTGGCAATTGCTCTGTTAGACCAGCTGGCAAGTAGCAAGAGTAGCTTGGTACCGTCACTTTTGTAATAATCCTTCAAACAGTTGTAGGCTGATGTTACATCACTTCTTAGCTTCCTTTTTACCAGATCAAGTCCAACTCTTTCAGCCTCTCCTTGACAGCTTTCTTATTAGCCCTCCACTGAACTCTCTCCAATCTCACCATGTCTGTCTTGACCAGAGATCCAATATCCAAAACTCAGATATGGCTTCACCAGTACCCGGCAGAGATTATGAGCAAATTTCCCTAGATGTGCTGGCCACACTTCTAATGTAACCCAGTATGTACCTTCTTTCAGAAGAGCATGCCATGGGTTCATATTCAACCTAGCATGCACCGTGACCCACAGGACTGTGACCTAGCCAGCCACTTCCCAGCCTGTACCTGTACATGGGGTTATTCCAGCTGTCCCAGGCGCAGAACTTCATACTTCTAAGAAGGAATCACGACATCTCTGTCTGATCCTTAAGTTTTTCTGTGTTCTTTTGGGTTGAACCAGCAGCCACTTCCTCTAACTTAGTGTTATCTGCAGATCTGCTCAGAATGAGCTCTGCATTGCAGCCAGGTTGTTAATGAAGGCATTTGATATAGGTGCCAGTATTGACCCCAGGGTGCTTTGCTGATTACCAGCCAAATATTGAGTTATTGACTGCTACCCTTACAGCCAGTTTTCAATCCATCTAAACAGTCTGTTTGTCCAGTCCATGCTTCTGCTGTTTACAGAGGGGAAGCCTGGGGAAGGTGGTGTCAAAAGCTATATTTTAATCAAGGTACATTACACCCACCGCTCTGCCCTTGTCCACAGAGCCAGTCATTTTATGACAGCAGGCAATCAGGCAGGTCAGACATGGTTTGCCTTCATGGGCTGACTCCTGCTGATTATGCACTCCCTGATCTTTCCAGTGACCGAGGTGAAGTTTCCCAAGTCCTCCTTCTTGCCTTTCTTAAATATGAAGATTGATAGTGGCCTCACACTCAGCGCTACCAGGTTTTCCAGTTAGCTTGGGGCAATTCCCATCCAGCCCAGTGGATCTGAATACATCCAGTTTCTCTAACCTGTTGCTCTTCCACTGCTGGCTGCCCCATTCCTTCCCCACCTGTGCCCGTGCAGGCAGTGGTCTGGGAGCTGGCTTCAGCTGTGAAGACAGGCAGGAAAATAAGCACTGAGTTCATCAGCTTTTTCATTGTTGACAGCTATTGTCACTAGGGTCCTCCATCAGCAGAAGACCACATTTCTTGAACTTGCTTTTCCAATTAGCATTCTCACAGAATCTGCTGTGCTCCAACCAGTGTCCCTCAGCAATCTCCGCTCCAGCTGCACTTTGGCCTTCCTGATTTTGACACTAAGTACCTAACACTGGGGGTTTTTTGTGTCTGTCAAGCGGTAGTGGTTTATGCAAAACAAACTATACACAACACAATTTTCTCACCACCCAATGACTGATTTGCAGCCAGTCCCAGAGCAGCGATCGCAGAACCCGGAACTCACAGATTTCGCAAAACTCCTGAAAACAGACCGAACTCCCGGAGAAGTTCATACTCCTGGACAAGAGAGGATTCGAACTCACAGAAAAGAGAAAGGAGAAAAAAAATGATTCCTGCCCCCTGGCCATCACCCATTTATATACTGAGCATGACATCCATGGTATGGAATATTTCCTTTGGCCAGCGTGGGCTGGCTGCCTGGCTGTGCTCCCTCCCAGCTCCTGCCCACCTGCTCATTAGCTGAATACAAGACACAGGAAAAAAGTCCTTGATTTCATAGCAAGAACTGAAAACATCAGTGTATTATTAAAATTCTTCTCATACTAAATCCAAAATACAGTGGCTCCTGGGAGGAAAATTAACAGGAATTAAGGAAAATTAATAGCCGAAAACAGGACACTGGGAAAGGCTCATTTAATCTGCATAATGACAACGTAGTGAGAAAGAAATATCAGAGGGTGAGAGGAATGAAAGTGCCAATACTGGTAAGAGCATTTGCTGGCTAATACAGAGTGGGAAAGTACTGGCTAAAAATTAGCTTCTTGTAGTGGCCATTTAGCTGCTGCTTCTCATTTAGCTAAAAATTAGCTTCTTGTGGCTATTACATTGGTATAACACAACAGAGGATCCAGAACAACTGAGTCAGAATGTGTAGCACAGAGACTTGTGGAGGATCAGCAGTTGTGCCTGGAATATCAGGCTGGAAGTATATGCATCACTTAGGAAACATAAAAGACAAAAATAAATGACTAACGATTTCAGAGAAAGAAAAGGGACAGTATGTGTAAGATGGATGATGTTTGAGTTATAATCATTCAGAGAAAGGTAGAAATAACACTGTACTGAAGTAACAGAGAGCCTGCAGTATCCAAGAGAGCCTGGTGGCTGGATTTAGGCAGGGATGTATATCTCTGTCATGTCATTTGGAAAAGAAAAGAAGTACCCTTTGTAACTCTATAAATATGGAAAAGCTGAAGTTCTCAGATTGGAAGACCTACCTATTCCTAGATGTGCCAACAGATCACTACACTGCAGTAACAAGATACGCAAGAGTGGTATGAAAACTTTCTGTCATATGGCTAGAAAGAAATATGCAGATTCCTGAAACATTTTTTAACTACAAGTAAGTAATTTCCATTATTTTAAAGTGATTTGGAATGAAAAGAAATTCTGAAATGGCAGAATTCTCAATTCAGTTCTCATTGAATAGAAACACTGGTCTTAGCCATCTTATTTTTTTTCCAGCTAGCTGGGTTAGTTGCATCATGTTGTGTCTTCAAATTGAGCTTGAAGGCAGAGTAAATAACTTCTCTCATAATTACCACAAATTACTCTAAAAGCAGACTCTGATATGCAGTAGAAATAAAAAAAATGAACTTACAAGATACACACTAGACACGATTAGACCGGATTTTCAAGGGGCAGGGGGAGAAGACTAAATTGTCAAAGAGCTAGGATTCATGACTAATTCATGAATAAATGACTGCAAAACCAACACTATGCATTTGGTATCATCCTTACCTTATTTCCACAGACTCGGTCATGCCTGTTTTTATTGACCACTAACAATTACCAGATCTTTTTATTTTATATTTTGATCTCTCTCATGTTGGCCACAGAGGTTTGTAAACATTTACAAGCCGCATTCACTATGTTTGCTTAGTTATAACTCCTATAAAAATCAAATCTAGAGGAAGCAGCATGTTCCATGAATTGCTGGACTGTCAGGGAGGCAGAAAATTGATCCTTAACTGCACATGCGAATGATCTTTAACCTGTGAAATAAAGGTAAGTTAATGTTTGATTAGCATCAGATGTTTACTCAAGTTTTGAAATATGACAGCTGTCTATGTACATCTCTGTGAGACTTCTGTGTAGTTGTTATTTTATGTTTTTAGCATATGTATTTAAGATTTCTCTGTTGAATGTTTATGCATTATAAACCAAAATCACTGATTTTTCTGTCCGGAGGCAGATTCTGTAATTTTTTTTAGCTGTGTTGGAGTCAGTGGAGCTCAGCCTGAGGATTCATTTCACTCCTGATGAACAAGTTTTGTCAATAGACTCTCCCCTTTTGTGTTAAAATGTTCGGTATAATATTTTATACCCATTGATTTGAGGCTCAGCTCAACCATTTTTCAAACACTGCTTGCTTCAATATTATTGACCTTATTTTAATAACCAGGAGACTTTTAGACTGTAAGCATCTACAGGCATAGCCTGATTTTTCTTACTTTGGAGCAACCACAGAATCCCTGTGACCAGTGCCGCATTCTCTGTTTGAGCGTGCCAAGTCACACACATGAATAAATGCCATGGTCTGTGAAAGTTAAGGAAGAAGGAAAATCGATTATGAAAGTAAATAAAATCCTCATCTTTTACAATGCTCTTTCTCTCTCTTTAAATAAAAGCAACCAGAATCCAACTCCTATTTTCCTACACAGGGCAGGTATAAGCACATTCTTAAGTCTCATCTGGGTCTGTTGTAGTTCCTAACTGGTAGTTAGGAAAGCAGACCTAAACCACACTGACTTCTCTCCTCCAATTATTATGTCTCTCCCAGAGTTATCTTACAGATAGTGCTCAGAAGAGCTGAGGCATTGGCCTTCCCAGGCATATGGGAAGGGGTGAGCACACAGCAGGCAAAAGGTCTCGCTGCGAGTGTGAGCCAGAGGCCTCTGTGCACATGCACTACTACTCATAAATTTATGTAGTCTCAAGACCGCCTGACTTCTTGGACCTACCTGGTCTATATGTTCCGAAGGTTTTGTCTCCCCATGGTAGTCATGACTTCCCTTCCCTTCAAGGTGACTTAATTTCTTATACACAGGATGCTAGTTTAACCAAACAAGTAAAAACTAATTCTCTACTGACTGTCTGCCATTTGACGAAGTATAATTATTATTCAATGATAACTAAACTTAATTAGTTTAGTGCTATTTTAGGCATTCAATCAGAGTAGAAATATCTTAGGATTTGATATTCTGTAACCTTGAGAACAGCTCATTATCAATCTGACGTAGATATGTTCCTGTACATGCTTCCATCATATGTGAATATAAGATAATCTTCCCCTATATGAATAGATGCACTACTGGGGAAGGAACGTTCCTCTTCCTGGCAAAGTACACTGGTGCAGTTAAACAAAATTACGACAAATAATTGCAAATCCTTCAGGCACATATCAATCACTTCAGCAGGTGGTGAAGAGAAACGGAGAAACGTTTCTATGGCTGCAGGGCAGACATTCTTTCCTTCCTAAGCAAGACTTATCTTCTCCTCCCTCTCCCAGCAAATACGAAGACTGTGTCACATCCTGTTAAAGCATGAAAAGCTAACAGAGCTTTTGCCTTTTCTTTGCCTAATACTGCAGTAAAGAACCTTTAGTTTAATCCCAGAATCAAAGCAATCCAAACCCCATCAAAATCTAACTTGTTCATATCCCCCAGTGATACCTGGCCAGAAATCTGCAAAGCAATTAATAACACAGCTCTTAAGATTCAGAGCTTGCAACATTTTGAATCTGGAGGAGAAGAGCCCGTATTTTGATGTTAAATAAGGAAAGCCTTATTTATGTGAGAACTGGAGAAATAATATATATCACTCTTTCAACGAAGCATTGATGAAAAAATATTCAATTTAAATCAGGTGTGAAATAGGTTCGTGATGCATTCCACTGCTGTTCATCCCATTACTGTGCTCAGTCAAGCAGGGTGTGTAGGCAGGGCTATGTTTGTACATGACTTAAAATGCCTGTGCTGTCAGTAAATAGCGAAGGACAAGGTGATGAGAGTCTCTCTCTATCTCTGTTTTCACTTATTTTTGTGAAGATTGACCCCATCGGTGTCAACCTGTTCCAAGTCAAATAGCTCTGGCTGAACTTCAAAAGATAACATAAATGTGTGAGGCAAGTGAGAATATGCCCCTAGTTCAAGGCATTCTGGGAGTATGAAAAGTCATATATGGCATAGGATATTGGGGTAGAAGGTGTGTGATTTAACAATGTAGGGGGTTTTTTGGTATATATTTTCACGTGGACAAGAACTAATATACTTATCGCATGCCAAATGACAAATACAAAAGCAATCCATTATGATTCATCCAAAAAATTATTTTAGTGTTAGGCTGATATTATTCACTGAATGATACTTCTTAGCTATGTAAGCACACAGAAATAAAGTAGACAGATGTAGTCCAAGCTTTGCCAAACTGAGCTGCACATTGGTCCTGCTCTTCAACCAAGGGCACTTAAAGAGATAGTTTAATCGCTGTGGATATTCTGCCCCCGGCTCCTTAGACAGCAAGAGAGAAACAGAAATCAAAGCCATTTCACCAGGGTAAATTCAGCTATAATTTAGAAAACCATTCACGACTAAAAGGTAGAAGTGTTTTAGAAATACAACCATGACTTTTGATTTCAGAATTGTGGCTTTGAAACAGAGGACCATTTTGCTGTTGATATCTAGCTTTAAGACTGACACCACCAACACATTTTATAGAAAAGTTTCAAACGACTGGGGAAAAAAAAAATTTCTCACTTATCATAGTATGTCTCAGTTTATTGACTCAGTGCCCATGATTTTTTTGTGTAAGACTGATCACGCATGAGGAAGATTTATTATCAGTCAATTAGTCCATAAGCATTTCTGTCATTTGCAAAATTTCTTGATAACTCTTAAAGTATAATTACAATTTATAATCTATTTTAGGGGAATGCTTAAGGTCATGAGTTAATATTTCAACAATTGGGAATAACTATAATCAGTTATACCCACTACCTTTCTTCAGTTTCTGATATATGTGTTAAAACTCTTATTAACTTCTAAGTCATGTTCTGTTTTTCTCGGAGGACACAAACTTATCTGATGAAGAGGACTACTCGTCTTCAAATGAATTTGTATTGTCTGTAAAAATACTTTGGTGCGAGCACTCAATTTTCTTCAGAAGTTATGAGGCACTGGACTTCCAGGAGTTTTGGAAAAGGAGGGATGATTTTGAAGTGCAAGCCAGGAAATATTGCCCGGGAGAACCGGATTTCCCATCTCTGACACACGACGTTTGCGTGACGCTGAGCCAGTTGCTCTAACTGAAATACCGTGGGCAGCCATTCTGTCTGACTCACTTTTTTGGGTTCTTGACTCCTTGGCTATTGATTCAAAATTGCAAAACAGAGCAGAACTGGGCACCATTGTAGTTTTGTTACATTGTAGATTTGGCCAGTTTGCTCAGGGCTCATCCTTCGTTTTCCCTCGGCAGCGTTCCTAGGGGTAGGTGGCTTTGGTTGCATAGATACAACCATAAGATATAAAAAACACTAAAAAAACAAGCAAAGCTTTTCAAAATTAGTTTACACTTTTAACAATTATTATTTTAATTTCTATTAAGGTGGCAAAATTAGCAGTCCCTCAGGCTTCTTTCTGTCTGCATCCTGAAATGATTTTAATACTTTTTATTACCTCTTTGCAGATTTACCTCTGAGATTTTCCCATCCTTAGGTTGACTGACACCTGTTGTAGCTCACGTATGAATACTTGGACAGACTTGTTTCAATACAGCACCTGCAGAACATGTGTGATAAGAGGGAAAAATGTTTTCCACAAAAGACACCCAAAGTGTTGTTGATTTAGACAGAAAGAGCACAACACACCATAAAAGAAAGAAAAACACTTCAAAATGCAACAGGCTGGTACCATTATTACCAGAGTTTCACTCAGTCACAGAATCACAGAATGTTCAGGGTTGGAAGGGACATCTGGGGATCATCCAGTCCAACCCCCCTGCCGAAGCAGGGTCAACTACAGCAGGCTGCACAGGACTGCATCCAGGCAGGTTTTGAAGATCTCCAGAGAAGGAGAATCCACAGCCTCTTGGGCAGCCTGTTCCAGTGCTCCGTCACCCTCAGAGGGAAGAAGTTCCTCCTCATCTTCAGCTGGAACTTCCTATGCTTCTGTTTGTGCCCATTCACAGAAGGACAAACAGGGTGTCAGATGAAAAAACAGAATAACCAAAGTATCTGCAATAAAATACCTTCCCAATCGGAGGGCTCAATCTGACATGCCTTACATAGATGAAGATGCGCTTGGGAGAACTCCTGCATTGCCTTGTAGTTCACACTGGAGAGAAGATGATAACAGGTTAGCCACAGCCCAACACACACACAGAGCTTCTCCCTGTCCGTCCCCCTGCCCTCATGGGCAGCACTGTGGTAATTCGTACTCCTGGTCCTGGGGGTGAGGAGAAACTTCCTAGTTCTGTTTCTCAGCTCCCCAAGGCTGTAGGGCTGTCAGGTTGTATGTTCCTTCCCCTATCACTCAGCAGTGGAGCCTCATGTTTCTCCTGGTGACGTGCTGCCTCTAGGACGGTTTCCTTTAGTGTGATGTGAAGGGACAGCAGAGCAAGGTAGGGGGTGGACACTCAGAGAGGGACATGGTGACATCTCCAGCTCTGAGCACGCAGACACTGGCTGTAGCCCCAGCATAGCTGGAAAAGCCCCTTTAGCTGCTATGGTCAAGAAAATCATCTTGTTCTGTTAGGTAAAATTAAACAGTATTAAAAAGTATGGGCAAAATTAAACAGTTCATAACTTCCTTTTTAAAAGCTGAAGAAATTCCCCAGAGAATCTGTCACGAGGAAGGATACACAGATACGTCTGAAACTAGCTCCTGACTCTGGGTGTAAGCACATACCAAAGCCTCGTACGTTCTAAGTAACCCACTACATCTGGTGCTTAAAGAGCCATAAAGTATTCAAAGTAAAACCTGGAAAAGAACTGTTATGGTCTTGTTTCTTAGGTGCTGGCAGATTCACGCTGTATCAAATCCACTATTCCCCACTTCAAAACAACCTGCCAACCTTTACAATATAAAGGAATTCACAAACAACTACGGCAACTCCAGATCCATTACCTTCAGTTATTCCTTCCCTATGTGTAAAATATGATAATAGTACTACTTCAACTTAGAAGGCTGTTATAAAGTTAAATTTATTAATGCTTGAAGGAATTATGAGAGTACCATAGGAAAGCTATCATGGAAATTAATTAACCTGCCTTCAAGGCAGGGTTTGAAGAATGTACACTGAATATGACATGAAAGTTTCCACTTCACACGATGAAAAAGAAGAGAAACATTCAAGAACTATATGTTAATTAAACACATCCTTTGCATTGAGTGAGGCACGAGTCTTGCGGAAAACACTCCGCAAATGTAATTTAAAAACTGGCTCCTACCACATACTACATACAATGCTATAGGGAAGGTTTTTGTCTTTGGAGCTTTAAAGTTTTCCACACAGTTTCCTTCAGTTTTCTTTAAAATCTCTTTTTCACTGCATGACTCCCAGTCTGGATATCGGTGAGGCTGCAAGCTGGCTATCAGAGGAGATTACAGCCGCAGGAGACCACGTATTTCTCCATGTGACACGCTACGCTTAGGGGCTTCACGACCGCTTGAGAGCCAGCAGCAGGCTCACCTTCCCCGGGGCACGTCCTCCTGCGGTCCTACCTGTCCCTCCCCAGCCAGCCACCGGCTCCTGCCGAGCACCCTCCCTGCGGACACCCTCACGTCCCCACCTCCAGCTTCCAGCTCCTCCATCTTCTCCTGTCCCTTTGCATCCCCCACACCCATTCCCCGCTTTCCTAAGTCCCAGTCCTGGAAACGGCCCCTCTCTGTGTCCTTTACCTTGGCGCCAGGCCCATGCGACTTGCGCTGAGGCCAGCTGTTCCTTCCCGGGTGCTCGTCAGGTGCCCAGAGGCTAAAGATTAATCGGGATTACAGAAGAGTCTTCCTTCATTGGGTTTGGTCGCCAGAGGAGACCCTGGAAGCCAGGAGGCACAGCTACAGTAAGACACGTAGGAATTTTCTTCTGCTACACGAGGAACACAACACAGTTTCATCTTTAGAGAGACAGAATCATTTTAAGAGGAGCCCCTTGATGGAAGCTTAGCCTGAGAAACATCCATCGGAACTTCAAAAACTTGGTAGGGTCATAAACAATGAAAATAAAGTCTTTCACTGACAAAGCAGCATTAGGAATAACTGTTACTGTCTGCACTGACAAAAACTCTGTCTGTGCAGTCAATCTTCCATTGAGGCGCACGGACTCAGCGGCAAGGACACCACTCGAACCAGCAGATGCAAGACAAACTGCTGACCAGCAGTGAGTCCCAGTGGAAGAATCTGCGCTGAGTGAGGGACAGCAGCGGGCTGGCGGGCGCACCGGCAATGCCAAAGCAAATGCCTTCTGAAAACAACAAATGGAAAATATTTGCCTCCTCACGCTGACCGTGGCCTGTATTTTCAGCTGGAACAGGATGCAACGGCCCAGCCTGGCCCTCCTGCCAGCTACGGTGCCACAGAATCACAGAATGTTCGGGGTTGGAAGGGACCTCTGTGGGTCATCTAGTCCAACCCCCCTGCCAAAGCAGGGTCGCCTACAGCAGGCTGCACAGGACCTTGTCCAGGCGGGTCTTGAATATCTCCAGAGAAGGAGACTCCACAGCCTCCCTGGGCAGCCTGTTCCAGTGCTCCGTCACCCTCAGAGGGAAGAAGTTCTTCCTCATGTTCAGCTGTAACTCCCTAGGCTTCAGTTTGTGCCCAGTGCCCATTGCCCCTTGTCCTGTCGCTGGGCACCACTGAAACGAGTCTGGCCCCATCTTCCTGACACCCACCCTTCAGATATTTGTAGGTATTTATAAGGTCCCCTCGCAGCCTTCTCTTCTTCAGGCTGAACAAGCCCAGCTCCCTCAGCCTTTCCTCGTAGGAGAGATGCTCCAGTCCCCTCATCATCTTCATAGCCCTCCGCTGGACTCTCTCCAGTAGCTCCCCCGGCGCAGCTGCAGCGGGGCCCGCACCAGCCGGGCACCCCCGCCGCCCTCAGCGCCGCGGGCGGGGCAGCGGCAGCACCTGGCGGCGCGGGAGCCGCCCCCGCCCCGCGCAGGCGGCACCGGGAGAGGCGCCGGCAACCGGGCGAGGGCCGTCGGCTGCCGCGCCCGGCCCCGCTGCCGCTCCTCCCCGCCCGGTGTCAGGTGCCGCGGGGCGGGCAGTGCGCCTGTGCGGCGGCCGCTGGGCGCCGCGGAGCGGAGCGGTGCGCCGGAGGCGGCGGCAGCAGGAGGCGGCGGTGGCCGCCGGCCCAGGAAGATGGCGGAGCCGGGGGCTGCGCGAAGCTACCCGCGGGCGACAGGTAGGGGGTGAGTCTGCGGCCCCGCAAGGTGCCGGAGGACGGCGGTTCGCCCGCCCGCCCGCCCGGCTCCCTCAGCAGCCGCCGGCGCCGTCCCGTCCCGCCCCGGGGTCGCTCCCCCGCCTGCCCGGCAGGTGCTGAGGGGCGGCGGCGGCGAGAGGGTCCGGCCGCCATCTCGGGCCGGGCCCGGGGCGCGGAAGGGGGGCGGCCCCGGCCCCGCGGAGGGACGAGGCGGGCTGTGCTCGGCGGGAGCCGGGGGGTTGCCGGCGGTTGGCGGCTGCGGGGGGGGTCGCAGAGCGGGCCTCGCCCGGAGCCCCCGGCGTGCCCCTTCCCCCGCCGGCCGGCCGGTGCCGCCTTTGTGGCGGGGGAGGCGTTCGCCATGAGGTGGCTTTTGTGCGGCGGGTCGGGCTCGCCCGGCAGCCGCTTGTGCCGCCGCGATTTCCCCGGCCGCCGGCGGTGCCCCCGGGGCGGGCGGCAGCCTGGGTCCGCCGCGGAGCGGAGAGCGGGGAGGGAGCGATTTATAAATCTCCTTTCCAGCGGTGCCCGGGCCTGCCCGTGCTGGTTGGCCAACCCGGGCGGCAAACTGGTTGAGCTGGTATCGAGCGTGAACGCCTCGCGCCCAGCTCTGGTGTCGGCACGGCGCCCACGAAGGTCCCTCCTCGTTGCTCAGTGAACCTAACTTTTAATTTCCGAGGGTGCGTGTGAGATGTGGTGGGAGCTGCCGCGGCTCATGGCGTCACGTGTGGTGCGGCGTCAAGTGCCCCGGCACCGGGAGGCCTCGAGGCCGAGGCTGGTGGTCGTGGCCTGGCATGCAGGTGTCGGGGTGGGTCTGGCTTTCGCTCGACGTGACCTCTCCCTGGCTCGGCGTATGAGATGAGCGGTGATTAAAGTGTGAGGCAGCTGCTCATTATACCTTTACCTTAATTGTCTGATAGGAAGCCTTTGCTCTGCATGTGGCAAACCCATCTGAACTGGGGTGCAAGAGGGAATTAATTTCCCTCTAGTTTCTAAAAGTAGCTTTGCAATTGCTTTGGGAGATAAGGAAGCAGAGTTATCCCTAATTTGTGGAGTGGGAAGGTGAATCCAAGTCTTTGACCTCTCTGAGGCAGCAAGGTGTGGGGAGCCGAGGAGGGAGCCAGGAATGCCTGTGTGCGCTGTTCCTTGCCCTCCTCCTGTGCTCAGCAGCCGCAGCTCCCTGGGTAGGCTGTCACGGCTGAGCAGTCAGGCACTTCTAGGTCCTGGGTCTCCATTTTTTTCATGTTTCATGTGGAAGAGAAGGGAGGAAAAACAATTAATGCTCGTAATTTGTATTTGTGGCTTTTTTTGTCCCCTCCTCTCTGAAGCGCAAGGAAGTCTGCCAAATATTCCCTCGCACCCTTCCCAGTCTTATTTTCTTCTTGTGTTTTCCTACTTCATACTTTCTAACTTCGGAGGCAAATGTTGCAAAAAAGCTTCACTCATTATGTAGACCAGGACATTGTTTATTTTTCACCCTATGTGAGATTGGGAATCCATAGAAAAGGCAGCGTGTGGTGTCTTGCATTGTAGACCGTGGACAGGCATGGACAGAGGTAATCGCTTGTGGTCAAGCATCAACATTTGAACACATGGAGTGGTCTCAGCCAAATCTGTCATTTTATTTGACTTAGCTGCCAGAAGATAATATATGATGTGGTGTAAAAGATTGTCTGTATGTGTGTGGTGTGTTTTACAGATAGTAGTGTGGAAGGGATTTCAATCTGTTGCAGCAGCGAATGAGATACTTACCTGGGACCCAATTTACCAATTTTGCAGTAATCACAACAGCTGCTAACGCAATTGTTAGCAGGGGTGTGGAACTGATGTTTTTTTAACTTGTATGTATATCATGGTCCTGGAGTCCTCATCTTGTTCATAGGGATAGGAAGAATCTTAGCTCCATGTTCCAAAGTGAAATGGTCCTTCCCAGTGTGTTGCCCCCAGAAGAGGTGCTGCCACAGTGATGGGCAGTGGCTGCTGCCATGGTCCCTCTTTCCAAACTTTGTAGATCTCTGGCAGCATCTGAATTTTGATGTCTAGGGTCCTCCAATGCTGAGGGTATTGCTAGGATGGCAGTCAAAGCATGATGCCAGATTTAGCCTGTCAGTCACTTCAGACTGTCTGCCCAGATGAAGCTGTAACAAAAAAGCCTGCAGTAAGGGAAGGTATTTGCATCTCTTTATTATTAACGAAGAGACTATTGTTCAATGGTTTATAATTCTGCACAAAGGAGCAAAATTCTGTGGCACAAGCAAATAATATTTGCAGAGCTCAAGTGTTTTGCTTTGCTAGAAATCAAAGACGTGTGGCAAACAATAGCGATGCTGCAGCCTGAGAAGACATCGCAGGAATCTTTTTGTCAGGGAGAGTTAGGTTAGGTGACCAAAATGTAGGCATTATTGCTGCTGCCATCTGTAGTAACGGTAGTGACTAAATAGCATTTGAAGGACAAGCTGCTCAGTATTGAATCTCTCATCTTCCCTTTTGCTGCCTGGTGAAATTTGCTTAGTGTGTGTTCTGAGAGATTGAAATACCAAACACTTCGGTTTTCAGAGCAAAACATGTTTTTTCTTATAGAAAACTTGGTCAGCCCTAAAAGGATTTAAGAAAAAATAACGTGTTGTACCAACTTAGGCTGTATATCACAAAAAGAGTTTGTGTGAAAGGAATTTGTGTATTTCTTAAAAAATACTGTGTGGGGTTTTTCTTCTTGACAGCAGTGCGTTTCCAACTGATTTGTTACCAGCCAAAAGGATTTAAAAAAATGATACTTATACTCTCTTTTTGTACTATGTTATTTTGTATTGTATATGGATATTCAAGGTTGTTTATCCCCAAGGTTAATCTATGTGCTGCTTTTCATGTGATGTTACCCTTTGCAAGTATTGTTTTTAGTTCAGAGCACTTTAATACACTATATCTTCTCAGGGTTATTGTTATTTAAAATATTGTAATGCTGACAGACTTTGCCTCTGTCCTTAAAAAAAAAAAGTCATCTCCCTTTCCAATGAAGTTTCATTAAATTGCAGTGAAGAAAAGTATCTAGCCTTTGAATTCCAAGAGAGCAGAAATAAAATGAAGGTATATTGTTTGAAATGCACGTCTTAGGAAAGTGAAACATCTGAAAACTTTAGTGTTTGTAAGACACTGTTGTGTAGTGTCACATATCTCCATTTGCTTTGGTGGGTGGCATATCTGTAGCAGTGGAAAGGCATCAGGGATGCTTTCTTATATAATAGGTAATTTTTTATATATTAGGTAATTTCTAGACATGCTAATTGAAAGAGCATGTACATATTTAATGTAAATGAAACTATATATCCCGCATGTTGATATTGTATGAAGATTTATGTAGTAAGGCTTTTTGTCTCATGAATAAATGAAATACAATTATAACTTTCTTAGTTATCGGTCTGTAAATGTGTGCGGAGCAAAACCAACAGGGGAAATGCTTTTAAGATCTTATTCATATCTGTCATTCACTTGCAAATGCATTTTAAGGCTATAGAAAACTAAGAGCAGGGCTTCTAGTTGTGTTTAATTCTGGACTGTTCAAGTGATTAAAAAAAAAAGTCCACAAACTTCTTTCCTTCTTGTGTGTTTCACCTCTGCCAGAAGGTTCCAGTGTCAGTGTTGCTGAGTAGCCTGTTTGGATTTTCTGTTACACTTATCTTGACTACTCCTCTTGAAATCTGGTGTTTGCACCAACTCTCTTGACAGGGCATTGCAGTTTTCAGCCCTTCATTTACAACTGGCTCAAGCTGTTGAGTAGATCCTACAAACAGTTATTCTCAGTTTAAGTTCTGTATCCACTTACGTGTTGTTTGTTTTTATTTTTGAAGTATTGTTTGTATAGACTTTTTATGAATAACTAGACCATACAAGTTGAGGGGAAATACTGTTGATCAGGAAACTAATGCAAATTACAGGAATGCTAACTGCACTGAGTAACAACCAACTCAAGTTGTCTCCTCCCTGTTTCCATCTTCCTCTTCTAATTGGCTCTCACAGTTGTTCTCAGCCTAATAACTTTGGGGTTTGTGAGGTCTGTGTATCTTCTAGGTCCTGTTTGATAGAGTTACCTTTCAGGTGATGTTGGTGTGACAGGTTATACTCAGCTCTGTGTAGTGTGGTGCAGTGTTTCAGGTTAGTAAGCATGTTAAATACACTTGTGTTACACCCCCAAAGTTAACTTTTCCATTAATCTCTCCTGCTGTCAGAGAAGGAAAATCTGGATAATATGCTTAAATAATGGAAGGAGTAGTAATGCTGTAACTCAGCCAAGGTTATTGCAATAATCAAAAGCAAAGTTCTTTCAGTACTGTGACCTTTTTTTTAACCTGCATGGTTTATGACACCTAGATAATTTCTGGGTTATTTTGCTGTAATTGACTTGTGATGGAAATACCAAACACAATTTGATATATTACCTGTGTATTTTCTATGGTTAGAATTAGTGCAGGTAACACACATGGTGTGTGTTAGTTTTCCCGATATACTTGCATTCAAGCGGCTCACCCAGTGAATTAGTACTACTTAAGTCATGTAGTGGTCTGCCTATCAAATTTAAAAAAAAAAGACTTGAAATCTTGGCTAATCACAGAGGTGTTTCACAGCGTAGTATTACCCTGGACTGACTTTAGATAGGATATTTAGAAATACCTTTCACTGTGTCTTATCTCCACAGTGATGAATGATGATAATGCATGGGGGTGTAAAGATAAGAGGTAAGTGGGTTTCACAAAGTGCAAATCTGTCTAACCATTAAAACGGAGAAAAAGTTAAACTCGGTATTATTGTTATGCTATTTAAAATACTATAACACGTCTGCCAGACCTTGCCGTTCAGATAATGCACTTTTTTTTTTTCTCCTTCATTTGTATCATGAAACTCTCAAGATCCTAAAACCCTAGCACCCAGCACTCTCTGCAGGTCTGAGTGTTATAGGGATCTTAGTAAAGTACTTGTTGCTGCAGTTAAGTGATAATCAAAATGTTTCATATAGAATTACTTCTGCTTTTGAATTGTCTCCTGTATGTACATACATAATGCATATACATATCAGGCTTTCTGCAGATGTAGTGAATTAATATATTATGTCTGTTGGTCACATCTTAAGTTTTCTTCTTCATTTTCTTCCTGTAACTCTTAATTGAATTATCTGCAGTAGTTACACTTTCCCTTAACTATTTAATGTCTGTTTCCTCTGTGATATGAAATCTTGTGAAGTATGTGCTTGTTTTAATCTACTATATTATTTGCATATATCATTTTTCCTTACCAAATGCCAGATCAAACTGTGTGAAAATGTTTTGCTCCAAATTCTGGGACGCCAGTTTCCCTTTTACCTTTGAATATGTGGAGGTTTTTGCTACTGCTTTCATGTGTTTGTGTCTGTTTTCCTTTGATCAAAAGGAAGCTGATCATTCTTGTGGTATTAAGGTGCTGCAGACAAATGTCTACTTTGCTGAGATTGATAAAGCATTTCTGTGATCTTTGCGTAAACTTCAGTTACGTAGCAGGTAGTCTCTTCTCTGCTTTTTAGCTGTTTTTCAGTGAAAATGCACAAAGCAGTAATAACTAGAAGTATTCCTGATGTGCAGGATTTGCACAGTTGCATTGTGGTAGCTGTTTGCTTAGAATTAATTTTGCTCTAAACTGTTTGTTTCTCAGTGTGCCGAAGTTTGTTCTTTCACTGCGGTTTCATGTTATTTTTCTTGACATAAATATGCCAATAACAAGCTTCTCTTATTAATATTTTAGTTTTGTTAAATTAATTCCTTTACAATATGGAAACTGCAACTTTCTGTGTTCTAGTGTTATGCATACGCGGTTTTATTGATTGGAATAATTTGAAAAAGATAGTATTGAGCTGAATTTCTTCTAATTTAACAGAAGAGATTGTTTCCTGTGCATCACACAATATTTAGCTTTTTTCGAACTTTATTTTTTCTGTTACAGGAGTAAATACATGTTTGGCACAGTCTTGGGCATTCAGATCCTTTTTCTGGTGTGCAAAAAATCTGCAAACTCTCCTTTTTCTGTACTGTGAGTACAGAAATAGATTACACCTTTCAAACTTTTGAAGTCAACCTCTTCACTAATAATTACATCTGTTCTTTTGTAAAGTCATTCCTGTGTGCTTGCATTTGCCTTCCAAGAGGTCCAGTTCACTTCGTATGTGTTAACTTGTTTGATATAATGGTCTGAGGTGTCTTTTGAGTTGGTCCTTCATGCCAGAGCTGGCTGCCTGTTTGCCCCACATGCACTTTAATGCATCTACTTGCACAAAAAGAGAAATGGATTTTATGCCCTGTAACCTTAACACTGTCATGGATCCAACATTAAACAACCGTTTTGGAAGACAGTGTGTGAAGCTTCATAAAGCTACTTTCCTTTGATTGTTGAGCAATTTCTCTTAGACATTTCTTTGTACTAGTAGTGATTTTAATGAATAAAATGAGGCTCTAGAATTTATCACTTCTACCTGAGATTTTGATAGGATGGAAAAGGATGTGTTGAATAAAAATACATGATACCATCTATCAGTTTGTGGATGCCACTGTAAAAGCATCTCAAAACAAGAAAATAGTAGTAACATCAGTATATCTGTTTTGTCTGTTTTAATGCCAGATGCTGGAGGATATATTGTGGTTTTGCTTCAATTAGGTTAAGATCTGGAAGTACGTCCTGCTTGGTTCAGTCCGTATGAATTACCAAATTACTTGTCTCATGCCAAGCAGAAGCTAGCAGAGCTCTTCTTTTATTTCAGCAAAACATTAATGCAAATATTTCTAGTTTGCAATTAATTTTGATTGCAGGTGTGGTAGAATACTGAAATTCTTAATATGGCTTTCATCAGAAAAGAAAGATATAAATTTTCCTAAGGCGGTGCAACATGCCTGGGTTTGTTGACTACAGCTAGAGTGCTGAAGGGGTCTTCCCCTGCCTGGCCAGGTAGAGCACTTCTGCTTTTTCACCTCAGCAGTAAATCAGTCATAATTGGGAGAATACTTCAGTCTGAGTAAACTAGCTTTGATTATTTAGTTAGAATAAACTTCAAATATGTAATTATACTGTTAGTAAAATAAACCTGATTTTGAAAAAAATCTCCAGTCATATGAAACAAATATTTTCTCATGCTGCTAAGGTGGCCGTGTGGCAAATTGCACAAGAAAGGCCTTTCCCTGTGTCCCGGAAGGAAAAATAAGACATTACTGCAGTGTTCATCCACACATCATTACTGTAATTTTACCTATTTTAAATCCGAGTTTCTAATTTCCCTTCCCTCAGGACAGTGGTATCAACTGATGGTCTGGTTCAGCGGGGCAGACAGACTTGCCGCGATGAGCTGGGAGGAGATGCTTGCGATGGGATAGCCTGATAGTGTGCTTGTTGCCAGCTGCAGAGAAACTTCTGCCATTGTCATTGGATCTGCTTTGGGAAGGGCTTTCCTTCACCCATCGTTGGCAACTTGCCTGCTCTCACTGGTCGTTTTCATTCCCTCATTTGTGTTGAATGTGGCATCATCCGTGTGTGTGTGTGTGTACAGACCCAGTCTGTGTCAGCGGACAGAGACCTCAGGGAGAGGACTGGGGGCATGCTGTTGGGGCTCTTAAAATGCTGATAAAAAGTCAGCCTATTATGACTGCCGAAATAAATTGTTCTCCTTTCCCTATCCTAAAGGGAAGAGGGATTAGGGCTTTACTTTTATCCTTAGTTTCTTGATTTTCTGGTACTGTGCTTTAGCTGCAGGGCATCTTTTCCACATACGCTTAATGGTCTATTGATAGATGTAAGTATTTCCATTTTGTTTCCTGGGTTTAGCAGTGCTAAGTGCTGTGGTTATAAGTAAACACGGAAGTTTTCAGCAGTCATAGGAAGCAGTTTAATGGCGCAATGAAGTAAATGGCTGACCTTCCTTTGGCATAAATGAGTTTTTGATAAGGTTCTGGATGAGGATGCTGGATTGCAGGGTTATGGTCCAGGATGTGTTTCATGGCTCTTTGAGGCCAGGTTATGGCACTGATGGAAAATGTTTGAGTGATGCATAGGGGAAAGATTGTTTAGAGAACGTATTCTGCAGAAAGTCTGGATTTTTGTGACATTGTCAAGTTCCAGAACTGAAAGACAATCTGAAATTGAATTAACTGCATAGATTGAGGCATTTACAGCAATGGGAAGAGTTTGTTTTTCATAATATTTATAACCTAAGGGTAGTTTTGCATATTCCTCCCTTGCAGTATGTTTTCCCTGTTTCGGGTTGTTTTTTCTTCCCCTCTGAGGTTTTGTAATGTCTGTTCTTTAAACTAGGTTCGAAGGGGGAAGGGGATATTGCCCAGCTCACTAGGGATGAGCCTAGGCTTGGAGTGCCAAGGCCAGGGGTGAGATTGACAGCCCAGCTCAAGTGTGTTTACACCAATGCACGTAGTATGGGCAATAAACAGGAGGAGCTGGAAGCCATTATACAGCAGGACGGCTACGACTTGGTCGCCATCACAGAAACGTGGTGGGACAACTCGCATGACTGGCATGCTGTCATAGATGGCTACAGACTCTTTAGGAAAGACAGACCAACAAGGAGAGGTGGGGGAGTTGCTCTATATGTGAGGGAGCAACTGGAATGCATTGAGCTTGGCCTGGGGGCAAGTGAAGAACAAGTTGAGAGCTTGTGGGTTAGAATTAAGGGACAGTCTCACATGGGTGACATTATGGTGGGTGTATACTACAGGCCACCTGACCAGGAGGAGGAGGTTGATGAGGCCTTCTACAGGCAGCTGCAAGCAGCCTCCCAGTCACAGGCCCTGGTTCTCATGGGGGACTTCAACCACCCTGACATCAGCTGGGAAGACCATACAGCTACGCAGGCGCAATCCAGGAGGTTCCTACAGAGCATCGATGATAACTTTCTGATGCAAGTGGTGGAGGAACCAACAAGGAAAGGCGCGCTGCTGGACCTTGTGTTAACAAACAAGGAGGGACTGGTGGAGGACGTGAAGGTTGGAGGTAGACTCGGCTGCAGTGACCATGAAATGGTCGAGTTCAGGATCCTGCGTGGAGGAAGCAGGGCGATAAGCAGGATCAAAACCCTGGACCTCAGGAGGGCTGACTTTGCCCTCTTCAAGGAGCTACTGGGAGGAATCCCGTGGGCCAGGGCTCTCGAAGGCAGGGGGGTCCATGAGTGCTGGTCGCTTTTTAAACAACACTTCTTCCATGCAGAGGAGCAATGCATCCCCCTGAGAAAGAAATCTAGCAAAGGAGGCAGGAGACCTGCATGGTTAAACAAGGAGCTTCTAGCGGAGATCAGGCAGAAGAGAAAGGTGCATGGAATGTGGAAAGAGGGACAGGCCACTTGGGAAGAGTACAGAAACGTGGTGAGAGCATGCAGGGATGCGACGAGGAAGGCCAAGGCTCACCTGGAATTGAAGCTGGCAAGGGATGTCAAAAACAACAAGAAGGGCTTCTTCAACTACATCAGCAAAAGGAAGGCTAGGGACAACGTGGGGCTGCTGCTGAATGAGGCGGGTGTCCTGGTGACGGAGGATGCGGAGAAGGCAGAGCTAATGAATGCCTTCTTTGTTGCAGTCTTCAGTGCTAAGACTGGCCCTCAGGAATCCCAGGCCCCGGAGGTAAGAGAAGAAGCCTACAAAGAGAACGACTTTCCCTTGGTCGAGGAGGACTGTGTGAGGGATCGCTTAAGTGATCTGGACGTCCACAAATCCATGGGCCCCGATGGAATGCACCCACGAGTGCTGAGGGAGCTGGCGGATGTCGTTGCTGAGCCACTCTCCATCATCTTTGAGAGGTCCTGGAGGACAGGAGAGGTGCCCGAGGACTGGAGAAAGGCCAATGTCACTCCAATCTTCAAAAAGGGCAAGAAGGAGGACGCAGGGAACTACAGGTCGGTCAGCCTCACCTCCATCCCGGGAAAGGTGATGGAGCAGCTTATCCTGGAGGCCATCATGAAGCAAGTGGAAGAAAAGAAGGTTATCAGGAGTAGTCAGCATGGATTCACCAAGGGGAAATCATGCCTGACCAATCTGATAGCTTTCTACGATGACATGACTGGCTGGGTAGATGAAGGGAGAGCCGTGGATGTTGTCTACCTAGACTTCAGCAAGGCTTTCGACACAGTCTCCCATGATATCCTCCTAGGGAAGCTGAGGAAGTGTGGGCTGGATGAGTGGTCGGTGAAGTGGATAGAGAACTGGCTGAATGGCAGAACTCAGAGGGTTGTCATCAGCGGCGCTGAGTCTAGTTGGAGGCTGGTGACAAGTGGTGTCCCTCAGGGGTCAGTACTGGGCCCAGTCTTGTTTAACTTCTTCATCAACGACCTGGATGAAGAGTTAGAATGTACCCTCAGCAAGTTTGCTGATGACACCAAACTGGGAGGTATGGTAGATACACCAAAAGGCTGTGCTGCCATTCAGCGTGACCTGGATAGGCTGGAAAGCTGGGCAGAGAGGAACCTGATGAGGTTCAACAAGGGCAAGTGCAGGGTCCTGCACCTGGGGAGGAACAACCTCATGCACCAGTACAGGCTTGGGGTGGACCTGCTGGAGAGCAGCTCTGCGGAGAGGGACCTGTGTGTCCTGGTGGACGACAGGTTAACCACGAGCCAGCAGTGTGCCCTGGCTGCCAAGAAAGCCAATGGGATCCTGGGGTGCATCAAGAAGAGTGTGGCCAGCAGGAGGAGGGAGGTTCTCCTTCCCCTCTACACTGCCCTGGTGAGGCCTCATCTGGAGTACTGTGTCCAGTTCTGGGCTCCCCAGTTCAAGAAGGATGAAGAGCTACTGGAGAGAGTCCAGCGGAGGGCTACAAGGATGATGAGGGGACTGGAGCATCTCCCCTACGAGATGAGGTTGAGGGAACTGGGCTTGTTCAGCCTGAAGAAGAGAAGGCTGAGAGGGGACCTAATATATACTTACAAATATCTGAAGGGTGGGTGTCAGGAGGATGGGGCCAAGCTCTTTTCAGTGGTGCCCAGTGACAGGACAAGGGGCAATGGGCACAAACTGAGGCACAGGAAGTTCCGTCTGAACATGAGGAAGAACTTCTTCCCTCTGAGGGTGATGGAGCACTGGAACAGGCTGCCCAGGGAGGCTGTGGAGTCTCCTTCTCTGGAGATATTCAAGACCCTCCTGGACAAGGTCCTGTGCAGCCTGCTGTAGGTGACCCTGCTTCGGCAGGGGGGTTGGACTGGATGACCCACAGAGGTCCCTTCCAACCCCTACTATTCTGTGATTCTTATACCATAGTCACTACCTATATCCAGTTTTGCTTTAAGTCTTGTACTGCCAAAGGGTGTCTTAAAAAGAATAGGTAGCCTGTCTTTGAATCTTAATATATTTAATCTGTGATGAAGCTGCCCAGAGGATGTGTGTGAATGGAACTGAAAGTCGTGTTACACAGTACATGCACATCCAATTTCAAATCCAGTTTTTGTCATGACTGGTCTGTTTGTAATGCTGAAGACAAACTGAAGACTGTAAAAGAAGCCTTCATGCAACCAAGGTTCCTTGTGATGAATGCTCCCTAAAGCATAGTGACAAGCTTACAGGCCATATAGTAATTCAAAGGTGTTTAAAATAGCACAGTAATGCTCCTGGAAGACCACTGAATTCTCTGTTGATGTAAAACCCCTGCAATACATAGATCTTCTGTTGCCTACCTGCTGATAGTGGTGCACCTATGCTATTGATAAACTGACATCCTATTAGGCTAACTCCTGAATTTTTATAAGATGGGTTTTAATTTTTCTCTCTAATGGAGTTTTCTTCCTTCTTCATTCTCATCTACTCACCCCTGCCAACAAGGTCATGAGGACGGCCACTTCAGTCAGAGCAACAGTACCTCCTTCACTGCTCTGTCTTCCCCAGTGGCTAGAAGAAAGCATAGAGGGTAGGGTGTAAGATCACTGCAGGCATACAGTATGCTTCCTGGTGTCCCACAAATTACAGTTCCAGGAGCTAGAGATGTATCCAAAAGACTTGGTTACATATTCCATCATATATATATATATATATATATATATATATACACACACACATATTCCCATGCTCTAGTCTGCTCCTCACTCCAGCTTTGAAACTACACTCAGTGCGGTATTTCGTTCTTGTGCTCCAGCAGAGCTCACCCTGCTCCATCCAGTCTCAGGAGCGGAGGGAGAGAAAAGCGTGATGCCAGGGAGGGGGATGGGCCTGTCAGATGGGCTCCAGCAGGAATCGACCTCTCACCAGCCCACCTGCCTCCTGTAGTGGGAGCCCAGAGGGCTAAAGTAGCTCTTAAATTTTTCTTGTGGCAGCTGCAGGGGAGGCAAGGGGGCTGGGAAGAAGAAAAAGGTGGAAAGGAAAAGAAAATGCATTCCATGCTATTTAACCTCTGCTTCAGGCATTGCTGTTCAGAAATGGAGAATCACCATATCAAAGAGCTCTTTGAAAATCGAAGGTAACAAGAAAAAAACCAGATAAGCAGAGGAACATTTTCCTAGTTTTCATAGCAGTTATCGGTTAACACGTGTTGCAGTATGATATACTTCCTTAAGCTATAGACTCAGAGAAGTAGAGGGGCAGAAGTCCTCGAGATAGTTTTCAAATGGCTATTTTGCCCTGAAATGAATCCAGGTACCTGCTGGTGATGCACCACCACAAGAAACACTGGTCAAAATTCCTGTGGTATAAGGTAGCACTTGGAAGATGTAGTTTTCATTTTCTGCCCGTCAGTCCCAATGGCCAAGAACTGCTAGAACTGGTTGTGAGAAGCAGCATTTCAGGCTGATTATATTGTACAGTCCTTGATAAAACTGGACAGCTGAAAAGTCCTAAGAAAACTGTTAAGGGAATGTGGAATAACTGTTCAGCAGCTAAAAGCTAGCTTTAACTCCCAACTAGATTTGAATGCATTCAGCCTCCCTTTTTTGTTTCCCGCTTTGTAATCTAGTCCATTGCTTCAAGCCTTGCCAGAAAAAAACCAATTTGTTATGACGTGTCATTCAGTAAAAAGGTGGTTTTGGCATTGTCTGGCAGGTGCAAATTACTGTATTTCACTGTTTTCTAAAAATAAATAAATAAAAAATATATATATTTATTTGTAGGTAGAGCTTGAGTGACAACTATTGAGTATAGTTTGGGATCTTTGGGAATTGAATTGGATTGTAGTTTGCACAAACTTGTAAGGCCTGCTGCTGTCAAGTTTGTAGAGAGAAAACCTCTTTCAGTGTTCATCAGCTAATACTGCTTTGGTAAGGTGGTGCAGGATTTGGCTCCTGGTTCTGGATTTCCCCAAGCACATTATACTGAAGTAATCTGTCCCCAGCCCCTGTCCGCCCCCCCCCCCCCCCCCCATGTTTCATCAGGCACAAGAATATCTTCATCTTTTGATGGTAGCTGACTTTCTACTTTTTGTTCAGAAATGTTCAGTGCATCAGTAAAAAGGTACTGAAAGCAGAGACAAAAATTTTTCTTTCTTACAGTTAGATAGTCCTCTTTCCTATGGACAGAAACAACACCAAAATGTGTGCTTGTTTTTTTGGGAGAACTTAATTTCAAATACCATTTGTGTTCTCATGTAATAAGTTTGGATGCTGAATTTTCTACTGATCTTTGTGTGTGTTTGTTTTGTTGGTAGCATTAATCCTTCTCGGTGAGGCAGAGAAGGTGAGTATAGTTGGCTGTGACAATATACCTGCAATTTTCTTTGTCCCATTGCCTGCTACGCTAGGTGACTCCATTCCTCTTACTGCTGTCAGTTCAGGCATAGCGGAAGGCCATTCTTGTGTGTGCATAGACCCGCTCTTTCTTTTTCCGAGCTTTGCTCTTACATGCACAGGAGGGAATGCAACTTCTGCTGCAACTCTGACTCCTCTTCCCTTCCAAAATATTTACTGGCTTCTGTTACTTAAGCCAACTCAACCTACTCATCCCTCTTCTCTTTTCATTTGCTGTGGATAGGCAGGTTTTTCAAGCCCTGACTCTTTATCTTTTGATTTGTATCTAGATGTCAAACAAAATTCTGGAGGAGTGCAGGATTTCTGTGCAAGTGTCGGCTTTTAGCCTGGATGCGTGGTGATACGGGCTTCTGTGTTCAGCAGAACTACTTTCTGTTGCCACTGTCAAACAAAAGCCTTTTCTTGTACAGGTGTGCCCTGAACTTTGATCTGACCACAGTTAGTCTGTCTAATCAGTCCTGGCAAGGAGCTCCGTAGTCAGCTGCCTTCTGCTAAGAATGCTACATCTAATGAACATATCTTTCCAGTGAGGCAAGGTTTGTGGACAGATAACCTCTTTTTATTAGACCAACCAGCTGTAGTCCAAACAAGCAACCTTTCTTGCCCATTGATCTGGAGAAGGAGCAACTGCATCCTGGTTCATGACACTCTCCTGGAAGTGGAGAGGAGAAAAGAACAGGAGAAGTGGATGCAGGAGCCTTGAGGCTCCCTCGGCAGCTGCGAGTTCCTGCCCTGTCAGACACAGGGGATGTTGTGACCCAGCCTTTTGTATTGGGACATAGCACCTGTGATCTTTTACTTTGCTGTGGGTGTGCTGCAATGTGTCAGCTGCTGCTCAGGGTGGTTCTGTTCAACTCGGTGCAGGTTCTAGATAAGTGCTAGTCAAGAGGGAGGGAATAAAAGTTCAGATGTCCTGTTTACTTTGAAAAGTATTCCAGTATGTTTCCTGGATTTGCAGAGTGAATGTTGCTATTACATTTTGAGAAGTATTGACTAGATGAAGTTAAGACAAGTCTCGGGATATAGAATGAAGTGTGAAAGAAACAACACTGCTGTTGTAGTATTGTCACTGATGGGTTTTAGGTCTTTGTGCTTCTGTCCACTGCAGTGTAGCCTAATGTAGCAACCCTCACTAATAGGCTTACTAGCTAAAGTTGTAATTGTGGAATTCCAGGTTAGGACAGTAAATTTGGTATAAAAAAATAAAAAAGAATCAAAAACTTTTGGACATGTCTTTCTGGTCAGTGTGTTTTGGTCCAGGATGCATACTTCCATGACTCTTAAAAGTAACTAAACCAAGAGAGAATCACTGACATGTAGCATCATTGTATGCAGTTTTCTTGTTGTAAATGCTGCAGTTAACATATTTTTGAATGCACTCTCTCGCGGTAATTGCTAAATATTTATGAATTTCTAAGTCCAGTGAGTACATTTAAATAGGTAAGGCTCTTGTTTTATATACCGCAGTTGATTTATTACCTAGGTTTTTCACCTGTTTGCACTGTATATTAAACGAAGAGGTAAATGACCCTACTGCATGCTTGCATGAAAAATGTGATACAGTCTCTGCTTGTGTTGAAAGCTTTGTTTGCCAAGGAAAAAATGTCAGATGGAAGCTTGCTGGCTTCCTGGAAGAAGTAAAAATGTCAGCCATGACTCTGTTGGCAAGCGTTGGATTTTTTTGTTCCGAATGTGGTAGGATTTATGGCACCAGACTGTGGCACATCTGGAACTAAACTGCAGCAGGCAAGCATGTTGCTGTGGCTCTTTTTGCATGGGTTCTGTACATGGGGAGTCTGCTGGTATAGGCTTCTACCATTTCTTTAGTAGAAAGTAATGTAAGTGTCAAGTGTACTACGTTATTAAAGCAGTAGCAGCTTTGCTGTTTTTCTCTTAAGATTTTTATGGAGGATTTTAGAGTCGGGAGAGAGTAGAAGAGATCCTGTTGTCTCCTACAGCACCACCAAATATCATATCTATTCCTAGAACATACTTGCTGTCCTTCGGTGTTTCAGGATTTAAGTTCCTAAGATAGGTAGTATGATGCAGTAGTTACCTGAAAAAAAACACCTTTTCTCTTGCTTAGCTGAGCTGTGCTTCTCTTTGGGAGCTGTATCTGGAACCAACTATCAGAGCCTTACATGTCCAAGGGCAACTTTTTTCAGCACATGTGAAGGGAAGGGAATATATGAGGCCGTGTACAACTGCTTAGTTTCAGATTTAAGAGCTTTCACTATGAAACTATTCTTGATGTTTAGCCTTGTTTTATTCCTCTTGATGAAAAGTTCAGGGCAGTGTAAATAAAGGGGGGAGAAATTAAGGTGCTGTTTTGTCTTGATGTGTAAAATATCCTTAAAAGTTTTTTGCCTTTGAAAATAGCATATCTTTTCATCTCCTACAAAGATTGCCTGCTAATTATAGAGAAGTAGCAGCTCTTTTAACACTTTGCTTGTAGCATGAGGGCATGTGCTTTTTAAAATGGTTGGCAGAACAGCAAACTGCAGACAGGCGGAGTGAGGTTTTTTGTGTACAGCACATGACATGTATAGGAGATGGAAAATTAATCCAAGCCGATACAGTAGGCTATTGAGAAAGGTGATTTCCCATACGACTTTCATATCTTTTAAAATGTAGCTAGCTGAAAGGTGGGTAGTAGTTTTGTTTGACTGACAGGGTAAGAGTAGTAGACAAATGTGCATTGGGAGGGGAGGTTTGCAAAAAGGCATTTTAAACTGTCCTTATGCATGTGTGTGGAGACAGCAGGTAGGCTACAGGGGGGCATGTGTTGGCAGGGATAGTGCATACAGTCCACTTTATTTTAGGAAGAGTTAGAAATAATGGGTATGAAACTGTACTTGTTTTTGAGAAGCTCTAGAAGGAACGTAAAGCTGAAGGTGGTTGCCTCCCTCGGGGTTCTGATTGCTTAGGGAGGGTGGTAAGGGAAGAAACTTTAACCACAACAAAGGCGCATCTTGGGCCTGATTTCAGGGAGGTGAGGTGTCTACAGTGCAGAGCTGGGATACTGAGCATCCGTGTCTTGCGGATAGGCCTTATGTTGGGGAGACAGTGTAAACAGCTGTGAGGCAGCGTGGGGTTAACCTCAACTTGTTGCAATCATTGAAAGCCTTCAGTTTCAAAAACCTTCTCTGTATTTGAAATATTTAAGGCGAAATACTAGTATTCTTTTTAGGCCTGTGTTTAACATTACCACAAGTCTTAAATGATGACCAACGCGAATGACGGTTGAGCACAGCATTGTCAGTTTTGATGTCAGTAGTAAGGAAGGAATCCATTCGCTCTTCATTTTTTCTGTAGGAGTGTTTAGGTTCTTCTGAAAACAATCTCTGCTTCAGATATACATGGGAAAGTTCTGGCAGACTATTCAGTGGTTTGTCTGTGCAGCTGCCTGTTCTCTGAAGAACAGTGTCAGGGAGGGGAAAATGGTAGGAAGCTCACACAGAAGTTTTGTTGTGGGGGAACTACAGAAACAGGAATGCTTATTTACATGTAGCATGTTCTTTTGTGTAGCTGATGCTACTGAGACATGACTGTAGTTATGTATATGTTACCAATAATGAGCAATTAGTATTGTTTTCCTTAAACCTTCTCATGATGCACTGATTTTTTTTTTCTCCCAGCTTCAGTACTCTACTGTAAAAAAAACATTAGTTGAAGTCACTAGTTTGTGACATTTGCTCTGATGTTTCCCTTTCTGCTTAGCGAGGTTTGAGTTTTGCAAAGAAGATACATTTGTTAATCAGTGACTGTGACTTGATCCTCTAGAAGGATATAGAGCTCTTCAAATCAGTTGAATTTAAAAATAAGAGGGGGGAAGACATTGGAAAGCAGGTGGGTGTGGTGTTGTGTTGTTTTTAGAGATGTTGACTTAAAAGCAAGAACAAAGCTCATAATTTTAGTGTCACAGCTCTGAAAAATTATGGAGGAATAAAAAAGTAGTGAATCTGTTAACATTTTCTAGTGCATTATGTAGCATGCTTTTTGCAGCAGGATTAAGAATATATATGGGTGTAACTACTTTTTTAAGATACTGTAATGCCATGGGTGAAGCATGGAACTATAACCTGAATTTCTTAAATTTTAATTTCACGTCTGTGCCATTTCTACATCTATCCTCTCATTTCCTCAACTGTTGCAAAAACAGCTTTTGCTGTTGGTATTATAGTGCTTTTAAAAGACTAATACAATGTATTGAGTAAGTGAGGGATAGGTTGTTCGTTTGGAGAGAGTAATACAGTTTTTTCTTGCCTCAGATGTTTGTCTCATATATGGTCAGGAGGATTGAATTTCTTTTATGCATAGCTATAGTTTGCATGGGAAAATCTTGAGAAAGCTATTTTTTGAGCAGTACTTTGTAATTTACTGATGTCAAGGGTAAAATGAAGGCCAAAGAGAAGATGGTGAGAAGAGGGCATTCCTGATCCCTTTTTTTTTTAACTTGTGAGTGTAAAATCAACTCCTAACTACATTTTTTGCAAGTTCTTTTGGTTTTAATAGATCTTGCCTCCTACTGTTCAGTTAACCTGAAGACAGTGTGCAGTTGTCTACGCAGAGTGGAGAAAATCATCCTTGAAGCATCTGGGCGTGGACAAACTTCACTCTCAAAAGAGCAGGATGTGGGAACTCTCTGCCTCTGATGAAAGAGCTTTTTTTTCTTCAGCTGTTTCTGCCATTCCTAATGAGTTACTCATCGAAAGGTATCACTGCTAGTATTTCTTTTACAGAAGGGAATTTTGCGTTCCACACACTTGACTAAAACTGAGCAGAACCATGCTTAAGAAAGAATGGCATATACTAATTAAAGAATAAAAAGTGTCTGTGTATATTCTTATTCTGTGAAGAAACTTCATTATATTAGAGAGCAACTCATCAATTTTTCTCATGGTCCTGCTACATATTTATTTATTTATAAATGTGGAAACAGAAGAGTTTTGCATATTGATTTTTATCTGTATTCAGATCTATGCTTTAATGAAAGAGTTTTTTAAAAGGAGCATCCTGCTCCTGTTAAATGATCCTGGAAAAAAATCAGTGTATGAGGTTGTATACTGGAACCTCTCCTAGAAGTGTTGCCCTAAAAATCTTTCATACTGCATGTTAACAGAAAGAAGAATGCAGTTCAGTAAGGTTGTTTCTTTATTCTTACTGTTTGTAATTTTTAATCCTCTGGTAACAGATTTAACTTTTGCCATTTTTGTGCACAGATACATATAAAAGAATTCTTTGGAAATGTCCTGTATTTACTTGTACTTTCTATGGGATTCTTTTACACATAGTCACAGGAAGAAAATACCATACATCCTTTTGGCTGAGTGGGATTTATTGTCATGATGGGAGAAAGGATAATAGGATTAAGATTAAATAAAAGTCAAGCATTTTATGCTAGCATTACTGCACTGCTGTTGTTTCCTAGTGACCTTTTTCAAGCATCGCTCTTGCTGTGCTTTCATTAAACTGAAAATTCCGAACTCTCCTTAGGTTTATTTCTTTTTTCTGAGGTTAACAAGGTGTGAGTGCTGTATATTTCATGCTGCTCTGAGCATTCAGTTTGAGCAAGTGCTGAACCTGAAAGTATATATTGGAAAGCTGGTACTAGTGCTGTGTTATTTTGTTGAAAATGGACTCTTTCCTGGGAAACGGTACTTGCTAATGAGCATTTACAGAGGGTTGTGACAGGCAAAGGAGATGTCGTGAAGTGCAGATTTGTCAGTGTTATATGAAGAACTAGGTTCTCTTAGTCTGTTTTAGGCATTCTGCTTCTTAAATGTTTCAGTTTTCATGAAATAGGTTTGAGGCTATGTTTCATGTCTTTAGCAGTCCAAGGAGCTAATTATGAAATTAAGTGCCTTATATTTTAGTTTCTTTGCTAAGATGCTTTAGCTGGTGTTTCTTCCGTTCTTCTCAAAGCCTTGCTATTCTGTACTTTCATTCACTCGAGGTCTGTTCCTCTGTCAGTGAAGGAGTGCTGTCTTTGTTCAGGAACCCAAAGGCTGATGATGCCGGATATAGCAATATATAATGGAACCAAAAAATACAAGCTTTAGATAGTCTAATCTGTTAGAAACCCTGATTTTTAGTCTGGTCTTATAGAAGCTTTGGATCCTTAGCTGGAAATTCATCATTAAATGTCCCTTCCCTAAGGGGATCTGTGTTCTGCTGCCTAATGTTCTTCCTTTGTCATCAATAAAAATGTAGAGGTTTTGAGATTCTCCCATCCCCCTGCCAAATGTTTAAATAAAAACTGCCTGCATTACTATGGCATCTACAGTGTCGTTTTTCAGCTCTTAGTAAGCAGGCAGATGAAGACAGGTGGTATTTTGAAAATACCTGTGGAGAATCCTCCCGTTCCCTATATGCACCCTAATGCCTCGCTGGCAGAAGAGCTCACAAATTGCATTACTGTGCACAATTAGATGCTCTGCAGGAATTCGTCTGACGTCTGTCTGCGCTGGTTGTCTTGGGCACCTTTTGAGTGGAATGGGCTCTTCAATATTTCTCCCTCAGGAGGGAGTGATGGGTCCGAGAAGTAACCCCCGCCCTCCAGAAAGTGCGTGAGAGGGAAATGGGGAGCTGTGAGCTCAGAGGTCTGTTTACTTGGACAGCTGAAGTGAGGATAAATCTTGCCCTCCCTGGTACACTGGAGATGCTATAGCTGTCCGAATGGAGTGCTCTGTGTCTGAAAAAAAAGTTTGTGAGCCACCATCCACTCTCCATGAGATGCTGATGGCTGTAGCAGTTGCTTTAATCTTCACCGATCACATGTGCGGGAGAAGTGCAGGAGGGCTGGGTATGGGCCCTCCTGTACACCGGATTGAACTTGCTGCCACTGTGCCTGTGGGCAGGAGGCCAGATGCTGTTTACGAAACAGGTTTATCATGCCTGTTGCAAAGGTTAAGTGCTAGTCTGCTCTGGTATTTTCCCCTTGGTGGGAGTGTGTTGCTACTGGCTCGCAATTCATGGACCTTCTGCTCAGCCATGGCCTTTCTCAGAAACCTTTCACTAACTCACAAAGATGTAGTCAATGAGACTTTCCCAGTGGCAGCACTTGTTTTGATCTGCTCTCTTACTCAGTAAGTTGATGACTTTCCCTGGTGTGTGACTTGAGATGCCCCATCTAGGCCAGGGAAAGCTGCTCGTGATCTGTGTGACTTGTATGATGGGCAGCATACAGCCAGGAGGCTGTTGGCTTGGCACCACTGAGTTCATTGTTGGTAATCGCTTTATTCAAACCACTTACCGCTTCATTTAAATGTCCTCTTCATTTAAGAAGGCAGGCAAATTTCATAGGACACTCTTAATAGATATATTGATGTGTCCTGAAAAAATTTATAGCATGCAGTTGCTTTTCTGGCTCTGAAATAGAAGTTTGTTTTAATCATAAATAGTATTACTGCTCCATATACGCTGTACGTGACTATTACCTTTGACCTGTGTTGTAACTGTGGTTAACAACACGTGCTACTTAAGCAAATAGTGTTTGTGGTGTTTTAGCTTTTGGCAACATAGTAATTGGAAGTGTGGGGTGGACGTTATGAGTTGCCTGTCCCTGTTTTAGACAGGTCTGTGTAAGGTAAACACGTATACATGGATTCCTGTGAAGCCTGTCATTCAGCAAAGCTACTACTAGATTTGGGAAAAAAAACCCAGTTCTATAAATCATCAAGCTTCAGGCTTTTGATATGAATTTTGTCTTGATTATACAACTTGTTGATCCACGTAGGGTATTTATATTGCTAAATTGCAGGTGGTCATGAGAAGAGTTTGGAGATAAAAAGAATGTGTTGCTGCATCGGTAGATGATAGAAGTATATTTAATGAAGACTGAAATGTAACCTACTGTATTAATTCTACTTATTGGACTTGGACATCAGGTACAAGCAATGTTTCCATTGCTTATTATGTGCTTACTGTTGAATGTAAGCTCACTTTCCAGTTATAACTAGAGGGCCATATACTTAGAAGTCTGCGGACCTGTTGCTTTGGAGATGAAGTCACACAGAATCACAGAATGTTAGGGGTTGGAAGGGACCTCTGTGGGTCATCCAGTCCAACCCCCCTGCCGAAGCAGGGTCACCTACAGCAGGCTGCACAGGACCTTGTCCAGGAGGGTCTTGAATATCTCCAGAGAAGGAGACTCCACAGCCTCCCTGGGCAGCCTGTTCCAGTGCTCCGTCACCCTCAGAGTGAAGAAGTTCTTCCTCATGTTCAGCTGGAACTTCCTGTGCTTCAGTTTGTGCCCATTGCCCCTTGTCCTGTCACTGGGCACCACTGAAAAGAGTTTGGCCCCATCCTCCTGACACCCACCCTTGAGATATTTATAAGCATTTACAAGATCCCCTCTCAGCCTTCTCTTCTTCAGGCTTAACAAGCCCAGTTCCCTCAGCCTCTCCTCGTAGTGGAGATGCTCCAGTCCCCTCACCATCCTCGTAGCCCTCCGCTGGACTCTCTCCAGTAATTCCTCGTCTTTCTTCAACTGAGGAGCCCAGAACTGGCTCAGCAGTGGACACAGCACTCCAGATGGGGCCTTACTAGGGCAGTGTAGAGGGGAAGCAGAACCTCCCTCGACCTACTGGCCACACTCCTCTTGATGCATCCCAGGATCCCATTGGCCTTCTTGGCAGCCAGGGCACACTGCTGGCTCATGGTCAACCTGTCATCCACCAGCACACCCAGGTCCCTCTCTACAGAGCTGCTCTCCAGCAGGTCTGCCCTAAACCTGTACTGGTGCACGGAGTCGTTCCTCCCCAGGTGCAGGACCCTGCACTTGCCCCTGTTGAATTTCATCAGATTCCTCTCTGCCCAACTTTCCAGCCTGTGCAGGCCTCGCTGAATGGCAACACAGCCTGCTAGTGTATCCCCCACTCCTCCCAGTTTTGTGTAGTCAGCAAACTTGTTGAGGGTATACTCTAACTCTTCATCCAGGTCATTGCTGAAGAAGTTGAACAAGACTGGGCTGAGTACTGACCCCTGAGGGAGATACATCCAAATGAGAACATGGAAGAGAGTGTAATCTCTGAAAAGTTAAATATTAAATAACAACATTACAAGACAAATATTTTTAAGGAGCAGACTGGTGAAGGCATAAAAAGGACAGTGAACACCCCACCCCTTCACATACACCCTGCCAGACTATGTGGCAGGTTGCTAAACAGTCCACGTGTGAAACGATCAGTCAAGAAACATAAGGCTGTATCACTGAAACTGAGTTGTTTGCATCAGTATTCTGCGTGGATGAGGTTAAGGGGTGTTTCTTACAATGAAGGCTGTCTTATAATGGAATATAATTTAATCTATTGCTTAAATTCTATTTGGTGCCAGAGGAAATTAGCCTCAATACAAAGGCTTAAAAGGTCTAGAGAACTGAAGACTGACAAATCAAAGTCTTCAAGTATCAAACTGAGTAGGCAAAATATGATATACCGGGAAGAGCCTATGTACTCTTTATAAGGAAATGTAAACCAACTGGACTTCTCACAAGAGGTCAGCAAATACGCAGGGTGGAGTGATCCGGAAGAAGGAGTATTCTTGGGTTCTCTAAAAGGTATTTGTAGGAGCCTGAATCAAAGACCCTAAACCTCTTGAAAGCTCTTTACTGTCTGGTAAATTCATAATTGGTGTGGGAAAATATGCAAATACTGAGATGGGTTTTTTCTGTTGATAAGTTGTTAAGAAGTCATGTAAAGAGTAGCGACTTACAAAAGTTTATTAGAAAAACTAGTACCAAGTGACTGAGCAGTAAATGGCAGATAAAATTCAGCATCCATTGGTACAAATGTATATGGGGAGTAATGTCTGTGGGAGGCAAGTATAAACAATGAGGTGTTGTGAATTAGCTGGTAATGCTAGGGAAGGCGGTCTTGGAGGAAGGCCAGTTTGTGGAGGATGGACCTGCGCGGTGTATCAAACGTGGTGGTGACTGCCTTCCCCACAGAAAGTCCCTAAGCTGCTTGTCAGGGTGGGCTCGGCCAGGACCCCCTGCACGTGCTTCATCCCTGTGTCTTCACAGAGTTGTTGCTGTTACATGTATATGTGAACAGCCTTTTATTCTGAGTGGTATTAGTGATCATTCAGGGGCTGGTTACCTGTGGAGATTTTCTATGCAATATGTGCAAGTGAGCAGAAACCTTTTTGAAAGTCACTATTTAAGGGTTTGTGATAGTTTCTCTCTAAAAATAAATTACACGTAACATGTAGGAAATAATTCTATTATTTGTGTTAGAATTATTGGTGATAATGTCAAATAATTAAAAAAACTTCAGCTCGATACAGAATTTGGCATATGTGAGAAGATAAACCATTTATAAATGCCTTTAGCCATTATTTGCACTGTGAGGTCCCAAATCTATTTGAAATGTAACTTTATGCAGAATGTACGCAGCAAGGAAAACTTTGTCAAGCCTACTGTCTCCTGTAAAATCTACAGGTCTACTGTGCTTTTTGTGCTTTTTTTCCTAGTACAGATTAACCATCCAATTTCATAAATATATAACCATAGTGTAGACTTGCAGAGATTTTCAATTCTCTGTTAAAACTAGGAGTGATTTTGAGAATGAAAATTTAGTTATATAGACAGTCTTCTCTTTTACTTTATTCAGTATTTTCTATTTTAATCAGATATAAATGTAATCCTCCATAGCAAAATAATTTCTTTCATATTAGTTTATGTTCAAAGGGACTTCTTAAGTTGTCCTTTAAAATCCTAGAGTGGTTTAATAAAGATAGGAATCTAAACAACTTTTTTTTTTTCAGAAGCTAGGAAATTGTTTGATCTTTGAAGATGATGATGTTGTTCTTATTAATAGTCAATCTCAAAACATCTACAGTAATGCTGTTTCTAGAACGTATGTTGTCTCATGCTCCTGAGCAGAGAAGCATGTAATTTGTCCTCTAGATTGTCAGTTGATCTTGTTGTATGTAGTGGTATTAACACAACAAAACTCTGCTCCCAAAGACAAGTCAGAGTTCTTGGCACCTTTTGTCCTTTAGAAGGCTGTTCTTGCTGTGTTTGCTTTATAAATAAGGCAAATGGTGTTTCTGATGGGATTCAAATATCATGGTTTTCACTGTGAGTGGGCCAGTTCTTATGAAGTTCAAAGGTAAGTGGAGCTAGTGTACTGAAGACTTAACACCACCAAATATTTTCATTTTCCATTCCTGATTTTTTTTTTCCACATCTGTTTCCTGAATGTAAATTTGCATACGTGGCCTAATACGCTTTTTCTACCTCTGTCTCTAAGTTGTCACCTTCAGGAATGCAATCACAGTATAGTATTTGCTTCTTTTTCACCTTATTCAAAATAACCACATCTTTATCTCCTCTCTGTGCTACTGTAGCACAACTCTGTCCTAGTTGTCCAGAACTGGTCTCTGTAAAGGAAAGCAAGCCATGCATGTTGTTTCTGTGCTTGGCTCCGTTGGTTTGAAGTTCAAGTCAAGAGCATGCTGTGCTGCAAATCTGTTTACTCTCTTTAAATTTTTAACTGTTTGAAGCAATTTCTTAGTGAAATCTTGTTCTTATGTGTCTATTAGAGGGACATTTGTTTTTTTCCTTCTAATGTCCCTGTGATGTACAGAGGTTAGCTTCTACTTCTTCTGTCAGTTAGATGGGATTGGAAAACATAGTCTAAAATTCTGGCATCCCTGACTGCATTTCTTGCTTGTTTTGTGAATGCCTGTGCAGGCAAGATAAGGAGAAAGGGGGATCCCTCCCCTGCTTTGCCACGTCCCGGACAATAGAATTTTGCACCCTCCTCATGGTGTATCCCGTTTGTCTCACTGCGCAGCCCTGGGCGAGCCTTCTGCCCAGCCCTGGTTTCCCGAGCTTGGCGATTATGCCTGTTTTGACTAACCTTAGTCTAGCACTGCACAGTCTGCTCTGTCTGTTAGAAGTCCAGCTTATCTCATGATGCTGCAGACTATTTCTTGAGCTCTTCTTTTTTTTGAGCTACCAAAGAATTGCTGTTAACAACACAGTTAAAAGTACAGCAATTTCCAAGAACTGAAGTTTTGACCCTTAAGAAGGGGCACAGTGCTCTGAGCCCCTCTAGGGCTCTGGGATGTGCACATTAAGGGAATTTTCACTGTGTTACTCTAAAAGATTGACTGGCTTTGTAAAGCAGGGCTGTTGAACTAGGGCTTGAGCGATTGCAGAGAATAAAAACTAGATTTTTAAGAGCATGTTGTTAAACCTTCATAATGCCTTAACTTCATCTTCCCACATACACTGTTTGCTTCTGTTTTTCTTTTTAAAAGCTTTTTTTGCCTCTGGAGACTATTAAAGTGACGCTCTTTTCTTATCTAGATTCCATATGCCAAAATATTTAGCTGGTCTGTGTTGTGTGTGTGCAGATGATGGAGGATGCTACTGTATGCTTTACTATTATGCTCCTCAGTGTTCTCAAACTCACTAGCATTATGCTTACAAATAAGATAAACGTGTAAAATAAAAAGGGTCTCAGTTGCCCCAGATAAAAGCCCCTTCTCCTTGCCTTGTAGAGCCATCTGAGCCTTTGATTTTGATTTAACCGATGAGGTTCTTGAGCAAGGATATATATTTAGATTGGTGAAGTTGAAATACCACAACAGATTTTGATAGTTTGAAAGAACCTAGTTGTCATGCTCAGGTGTAGTATTGTATTTACAGTAAATTCAAGCATTAAACAAGTCGGTCCCGTCGAGTTGTGTGGCTTAGGTATGAAATTCCCTAATTTAGGCAGGTCAACACCCACCTCAGCTTTAAAGAGCTATGCTGTCACCTCCGTTGCTGTATGTCAGACATAGCTGCCTGCTTCAGCTGTCATCTGCCAAACCCCTGTATTAGATTTGCCGGTCACGGCATGGGAGAGGCGACGGCACAGAAGTGCTGCGGGGCTGGATGTGCTGCTGGGGGTGTCCTGCCTTTGAAGCACTCCTTCGGCTTTCTCCCATGGAGTGGCCCTCCTGCTGCTCTCTGCCTTGCCAAGCCAGTGTATGGTCGCCTTTGCAGGGTGGGCAGAGAAGGCACGTGATCCGCTGTGCCTGGGTGCAAAGGTAAGACAGAAATCCCCAAATAGGATCTGCTGCTTGTAGGCTTGAGCTGTTTTGGTTACGCATAGTCTGGAGTTCCCAGATTGCATGTACCTACGCACACACACAATTTAGTAGTTCTTTTCCTGAGGCCAAATATTTCTACTTCAAGCTATTTCGGTACAGTGAGTAGGATGAAAATTTTCTTGATAAGCCTTAAAAAAAAATTGGAGAAAAAAGAGTATTTTCAAATACCACGCTTAAGTGTGTGACAGACTTGCTGGGTGAGTAATCTACATCAGATATCTATAGAACACTCATCGCCTTGATGTTGAAATACTAAATCATAGGGGGTTTAAGATTCGTAAACTTTGTCCATAGGGACTCTGGTGTCTCGTTCTGTTCTGTATTTCTGGGGCACCAAGCAGTCTTGCGGTGTGGATGCATACTGCCAATAGAGTATATTGAGCCCTCACCGTGGTAGGGGGAATCTTGCTGCATGTATCCATCGCAGGTTCAAAGCATATAGCTGTGCGATATATAGACCCCCTCACTCCCAGACGCAAATCTGAGGGAGTCTACAATGTAACAATTCATGTCTTTTTTACTGTAGAAGTCTAAAAGCATAGCTGTGATACTTCAGGTTGTAATTACGTATAAAATCCCATAATTATGTCTTGGTATGATAATGTCTTAATTTCTTTTAAATAAATTGACTCCCCAGGAAAAGCTGTTACACTGAGAAGGCGTTTCATTTGTCGTTTACAAATAAGTGAATTTCGTAACAGCTTGAATGCCGTATGTCGAGCTGCCTATTTCTGATTTAATGAATAATGGAAGAATTGGAGGACACTTGCTGGTGGGTTTGTTGGTTTTTTTGATCAACCTGGTAATAGATTTTAATAATTATGAAGTCTGACGCAAGCTTCTGTTGCCCAAATTGGTATCCCACACCTTGTGAAAGAAATAGGTGTGATCCATACTTCCTGAAGCCTGTTGACTGAGGCATATATACTAAATTGAAGATCCCTTCCATTTGCAAAAAAACAGGTATTTTTGTACAAGAATTAGGTTCTGAGCACCAGAAGGCAGTTATCAAAAATACCATCTTGCTCAGCTGCTGTAAGCTGGCCCAATTCCTCTCCACTGGCTTGGATCCCCGTGGAATGAAAGCAGTGCAGTTGTTTCTCACCCTGCTATGGTTCTAACCAGATATATAGCTATGCTGATTATCACTACTTAAACATGCATGGTTTTGATTGCCTTATTGCCATAGGATAATAATGCCCTAAGTATGTTAGTTATTTTTGTTACTCAGTTCAGAGCTACTGTAGTGTAGAAGCAGTAGCATCCAAATGATCTCTTCTGCTATCACTATGTATAATAGATGAGAGCCTAGTACTACTCACTGCAAAGGGAAATTTGCTCAGAAATTGGCTATTTGGTGCTATGAAAACATTCCTTAGCAAAGAGGCAATTTTCTTTTTAAAGGACTGTGTACAAGCTCACCTCAAATTAGCTACATTAAAGTAATCACAATATTCACTAAATAAAAACAGTGTGTGTTTTGCATACAGGTGCTCAGGGGTGTCCTCTTGTGTCGAAATGATGGCTGCAGGACTAGTGACTGTATGGAGTCTTTTGTTGTCAGTTTTTTTGGGGTTTTTTTAGTTTTGGTCTGGTCTTATTTACAAAGGGGGAGCAGATCGGCGAAGTTGACTGTGTTCCTTCGTATTGTTTGCAGTGAGGTGGTGCGATAATGTAAAGCTTTTAATTGGCTTGTAACTTGGGCCTCTGCTGCGTGTGTGCTAGCTCTTTTTGCTTGCTGAACCGGTAATAAGCTTGCTAAATTGTTCTGCTCACTTAGTTCTCACAGCTGACAAGAAGAGCCTGCAGCGCCCGCAGCCTGCCCGCGAGGACCCGGAGCCGTTCCCCTCTCCCGCTTCCATTTATCAGTGGGAAGTTTTTTTACATTTCTACAAAGCTTTTGTACTGGGGCAAGCCTGTCGCCCTCAGTTTCGGAGCATTGCATTGAAGTGGCTGTGGTACCCAAAGACTTCCTTTGGCAAGTGGTGTATGAGCCAGAAATTGTGGTTGTTTTGTCTGTGTAGTGTGACATGATGTTGTTGTTTAAAAGGTAGCAGACAGATTTGTCCGAGAACTCAGAAATGGTAGCTTTATGGAATAAAATGTGTCTGCAGACAAGTATGTGTGGGGTGAAAAAGAGAAGAAATGTTCTTTAAAGGGAGTTCAGAGACTGTCAAGCCAAAACAGCTTTAGCTAAGGATGAGAAAGTGAGTTGATTTGCTGGTATTTTTTAGTTATAAATGTGCTGGTTTGTTACTGTTCAAGTATTTCAGAATGATGTCATCTCTTCTATTTATACTAGAAATTGTTATCAGTGATTTTTCTATTAAAAGAAATACACTGAACACTTCAGAAAGAAAACGTATTGGAATTAATGATTTTATAAGTGGAAACAAGCTGAGAATTCTTCTGTCAGTGGAGGCAATGAACAAACTTGGGAGGATTCATTTGAAGGTGAGGTTACAGTTCTTGCACTTCAAAAAAAAAAAATCTGTCATCTGCACCTTTCTGTCTCTCATGGAAGACATAAAAACAGATGGAATTAGAATTCTGAGTAGTGCCACAAGTTAAGCCAGCTTTAGTCATAACAAAAAGGATGCCCAGTACAGCATCTGCGTATATCAGACACATACCGCTGTGGAAGGACTTAATCATGCACTCAGATCCTTGAATCCTTTTAGATAAAAACTTATGGACGTTGTTACGGTTTGGGTCAGGTCATTACAAGGATGTTCACGTATGCCAAATACTTACCAAGATAACATACACACAACCCTAACATTAAACAGAAGTTAAGTATAGGAACTAATTTGAAGTACTTTGTAAAAACTAACATTAAAGCAAAGCCTGAAGGTGGTTTTGGTGTACTTACGTTGCTTTCAAATTTTAACTGTATTTTTACACATTTCTTGAACTGTAAGTAGTTAAATATCAATGCTTATATACATCTGAAGTGTAAGGCAAGGCTTGCAGGAAACACTTCAAGTTAAATTTCGCTTGTTCTTCTGATTGCCACATTCCCTTTTGCCGAACTATTGCAACTGATCTTGCAGAGATGTTATTAATATTCTGTCTTTAATAGCTTTAGCCATTATGCCATAGGAGAACTATTTGTTGAAATCAATTTGCCATACCGACTTAGTGTTCCTTCAAGTATCCTCCTATATACATTTTGATTAAGACAGAAGTTGAAAGTTTAAAAATGGAAGTATACATGTATTTTAGAATCAGATAGAACTTGACTTTGTGGAATTGTGATATTGAAATATTGCTGTATACTTTTTGTATAGGAAATCATGTTGCTTAGAATTTCAGGACATAAAATTCACCAGGCGGTTTCTAAAAAGCTCTCTATGATTTAAGATCACTTTAGGTTTTAATTTTGAAGCTGATTAGTAAAGTTTGGATGATGGGGAAGATCATGGGATGGTAACGTAGAGAAGATGAATAATCATGCAGGAAAGATACATAGTTTGAAAAAAATCAGAGGAAAGCAAGTGGAAAGCTGGAGTAGTTTTTAAACTTATGGTGAGAGGAATAGGTTGTCACTAGAGGATTTATATATGCTATCCCTAAATTTAAGCTATTTTTATTGAATATTTTATTATTAGTACTGACAGCTGTATATTGACATCTTGATACTGATTAAGAACTGGAATATAATTTTTTTCATTAAATATTTCTGGACTAACTTGGTTCAAAAAGAAAAATAGACTTGTTTTCCCAGTGAGTTGAGTACAAAACGTGTTTCTGATTTCTTGTCAGAGAGCACCTAGATGAAGTTCTATAAGATGTAAGCTTTGAAATGCTTATATTTTAATAACATAAAATTAATTTGGTTTGCATTGATTCTCTTTTTTCTTCTATTGGAAACTGGAGGAACTCTTACTGTAAGTTACATTGGAGGAAATGATGCTTTATAACCTTGCAACTCTCTTTTAAGTGACACTGACAAAAGTACCAGTCCAGTCAGCTGCTGTAAGGAAACAAATGCTCTTTCCTGCTCTGATTTGAAGTCTGACCTGCCTTAATAATGATCAAAAAAAAAAAAAAAGGGCAGTGTGTTTTTCTGTTGTGTTACAATTTTGCCAAAATACGAGAGAACTGGACTTCCTGTAATTTGCAGAATTGCCTCTGATTATTCCGACGCGCTTGGCTGGGCTGCTCCCTCATGCTTGCGATGCTGCAGGACCTGGCCACTGGCCTCTGTCCGTAGCTCCAGGAGGAGACCAGCACCCACCTCTTCGTTGTGCCTCTTCCATCCACGCTGCAGCCAGAGAACAAACTTTAGAAAGTGACAAATGTATTCGCAGTACCAAAACTGAAGTTATGGAGTTAAGACCTCATGTGTGATTTTTATTTATTTATTTTTTTAAAGGAAAGCCCGTGTTACATGGTTTCTCTGTGTGGCCAGGAGCACCCGCGGTGTGGCTGGCAGGCCAGGCTGGGCTCACTGGAGCAGGCTGAGGTAGGGTGGTTGCTGTGGCCGGCAAAGCCCATGGAAGTGTCCAAACCACCTTCTGCTGCGAATGAGGGGGCTGGGTGCCAGGGAGAGACCTCGTTTCGTGGTCCTGAGGAAGGATGCCCGTTTTCTCGCTGAAGACTTCTCAAGCTCCCCAAAACAGTGTGCATACGTGGCGTGGGGCACGCGGGTTTGCTTGCAGCTAGTGTGCTGGGGCGTGCCAGCTGCCCCTGACAGCAGGAGAGGGGCCGTCGGCACTCGCACTGCCAAGGAAGTTGGGTGGGCCCAGGCGGTGCCTCGAGGGCTTCCCAGGGCAGTTGGCAAGCCAGGGGAGAAGATGATGTTGGTGGGATGGAGGGCAGTTGTGCTGGAAGCTGCAGGGATGCAGGAATGAGGTGCGTTGGACATGACAGAAGGCTTTTTGTTTGAGGTCTAAGGCTTTGAGGAGAGGGAAGAGCTTGCATGGATTTATGCTGAGACATGGGGAGGTATGGAGCATGCCAGAGAAGAGCCATATGTGCATAGGCAGGGCATTGTGTTTGGTGGAACTTGAATTCAAAAAAGAAGGTGGCGGGGGAGGGCAGGGACAAAACTCCTTTATCTGTTTCTTGTTCTCTTTTTAATGAAAAGAGTGAGGAAAACTGCATAAAATGAGAAACAACAGAGCTCAGGATACCGGTACTCTCTGCAGCCAAATTCCACTAAAGTGGAAACAGGTAATGATCCTGATAACACTGAAGCGTTGTCTCAGCGGCGTTATATAAATACCCATATTTCTCAGGTGTATATAAATACAACTTTTTTTTTTTTCTAAATAAAATCTAAAAATGAACACTGGGTAACACTCGCCACCACTGAAGCTTAACGTGTGTATTGTTCTTTACACCACAAAATTCTTAAAGTAGCAGTAACATGCTCAGTGCTGCCCATTCCAGCAAATCCCAGTCTTGTGGGGGGATGCTGCTAGGGCACTGCTGTGCTGGGGAAGGAGGTTTGAAGTGGTCGTTCCTGGTCTGCCTTGCACGTGGAGGTTGTGGCAGTGGTTTTTCTGTTGATCTTTCAGAGAACTGTATAAAATAATGAGCATCCTAGCTTGGAAATAGTGTTAAGGGCAGGAAAGTTCAAGAAGACTGCCATGTGATCTCCAGTGAATAAACAAACACGAGGTATTTTAAAAGATAAATGTTCACACAGTGCTGCTGTTTATCACTCTGCTTGTGAAAACTGGAACATGTTTCTATATTTCTTTTTCAGTTTCTGTCCTCACCCCTTCTACCATATATATGTATGTGGGGGGAATACATCTAGCTACACATGCGTAAATAAAATCTTTTTCTAAATCTTACTGTCTACTCTTAATCTCATAAATCAATCTAAAATGGCTGAGACGAAAAATAAATGTAAGAGATAATCCAGTCTTTGGCTGTTCATGTAATAGATAACACTTCCAACAGAACTCTTTGCCAGTGAGAAAAGTAATCTTGAAATAATGATGTGCTCACTGTGTAAAGTATATATATTTTTGTCTAGAAAGACCATAGTTACAGAGCACTACTTACTGATTCTTCTGTAGAAGTTAGCTTTTTATAAATCATGGTAATTGACCTATTAATTTTTTCATAGGGCTAAAAGATGGTAAGTGCTTAGAAAAAGCCTGCATCCACTTGAAGTGAGGGGAAGGAAGCTCAGTTGCTGATATCACTAGCTGGAGGTGTCGTTGTCAAAAGTGATTTTGAGAGTGGAACTGAATGGCCTATATACATACACTGCTTATATTCCTGGGAGGAGGGAAACGGATATGATCTCTTCAAACGATGTTTAGGAAATGTTGTCTTTGAGATTATCATGGTAAGCAGTTGTCGAAAACATCCTTGAGCTCTTCAACGTGAAGAAGGGAATCATTGTGGCTTCACTCTGCTGCAGTGGCTGATAACGAGCAAAACTTCTTAGGAAGTTGCAATTTACTTTTTATTTCAAAAAAAACTCTGCAGAATGTTTTCTGAAAATAACTTTTAGCACTGTCTATGGTATGACAGTTGAAAAGAAGAATGATTTTTATTTCCCTGCTGTTGTTTTTCTCAGCTGCACTATGCAGGATATTGTCTCCCATCTGGCTAGATCTACATGGTATTAATAATTAAAGTTGTTTGTAAAACAGGCTGATTTCACTTTCATCATGAATACTTTGTATTTTCAAACTGAAACTTTAGAAGTTTCCTCATGGGTCTACCTTTATCAATTTCAGAACTTGCTGTAGTTGTGTTGTGTGCAGGTATGGGGTTGTCTTGGTTTTGTTTTTTTTTTTTTTTTTTTTTTTTTTAAATATGTGGACCTTCTTTAACTGGGCTTTGATAGACACATCACCTTGGACTTTTTGAGCTGTGGGATTTAATAGGGAAGTAGCCCTGATCTTTTAGCTAAAACTGCCCTGATGGTTTACATAGAGTAGGAGTCTGCTGTTCAGCAAGTGTGTGCTTGAGACACTCTTCCTCCTAAGACTTGCTTTTTAAGGTGGCAAAATAAAAATACTTCTATTTCAGCACTCAACCTGGTGACTCCAGTTGACACTCCAGCCTTTAGTGGAAATGTTGAAATGTTCATGGGCAGTACGTCCTGAAACTTAGAAAGAAGAGAGGTTAGTAGAAGGAGGGGGGTGGAAAACCCAAAACATTGCTGGACTAGGTATCTAATGTTTTCTTTCCCCTCAAGTCATCTTTATCTGATCACTTCTCGCTCATCATGCAGGAGTGGCTGCTGGTTTCTTGTGGTGTGTATTATAGTGCAAAACATCTTTTCCTTCCCTTCTGTTAGCAGCTGGTGGCCCCTGTGCAGGGAGCAAATGGATGCTTTGCTGGCTTCTGGTTACTTGTGCACCAGCAGCCATTTCTGCATATTAACAGAATCGTTTATTTATGAACATCTTTTATATATAAAGTATTTGGCCCAGCATGATCATAGGCTTGGGTAGTGGGCATGTGTGGCTTATTAAGATAGAAATAGAAGAATGTAATAATACCAGTTTTGAACACTTTTTGTCAAAAGTACTTTACACTTTCTAAGCCTCTATTTAAAAAAAAACCAAAAATCTCTACAAAGGGTGTTTTGTTGTACTCAGATTCACGTAAAAGTTGGGCTAGAGGAGACATCTGTGTTTAAAAATGTCTGAAACCTGCTAGGCTATTTGCTATTGACAGAACTACTGTTTTACTCAGCTGTAATCTAGCTGATGGACTAGTAGGATAACACCCTGTTACTGGGGGTTTTGTTGCTTCCTTTTAATGTGGTGAAAAATCATAGAATATTCTGGGTTGGAAGGGACTGTTAAAGGCCATCTAGCCCAAGCCCCCTTCAGTGAGCAGGGACATCTTCAACTAGACCAGGGTGCTCAGAGCCCCATCCAGCCTGACCTTGAATGTTTCCAGGGAGGGGGCATCTACCACACTCTGGGCAACCCGTTTTAGTGCCTCACCACCGTCATTTGCTATGATAACTTCTTTGTTGTATCGAGGCTAAATCTACCCTCTTTAGTTTTGTAGGGTCAAGAATAGGAATTTTTTTAAATAATTGAAAATGTTCTTTGAATGAGGAAAGTTTTGTCTGTTTCTACTCTGTAGCTGTAATGTAAGTTCTGGCAGCTTGGGCGAGGTGGACAGTCTGGTTGTCTCGGTAGACGCCCCGGTGAGACATTAAGGGCAAAGACAAGAAATGAATTGTAAATAGATACTTACCTATGGAATGACTGTACAGCAAGTTTTATTGGTACAAATGTCATAACTGAAGTACTACATAAAACTAGATCTCTCTATCTTACTGGTTTCGTGGCATGAAAAGGAAAATAATCACGTAGGAAAGAACATAGTTTGGGATTTAGTGTTGACATTGGGGCAGAAAAAGATGATGACACACAAGTAAGAATTAAAACAGGATTATTTGGCTATCTTCTGTGGTGCAAAGTGGACACTGAGTTATAAGCTTTTGACTAAGCACCTGCATTCTGGTGCCAAATAAAGCTACGTTTATTTTGTTTGCAAGGTCAGTCAGGTTAAATTTCTTACCAATAAATTGTTTTATTAAAACCACAATTGAGACGCGTCAGAAAAGGGGGAGATGGAGGAACAATGAACAAGAGAAAATTAAAAAGTAAATTTTAACTAGAAAATGTCACCTAACTCATGTACAGGCTAACAGTACGCTTGCAAAGTCTAAACACACATTAGAAGAAATTAAGCTAACTGGCCTTCATCTTCTAAAATGTACAATTACATTGTATTATAAGCAGATAATTTAATTGCAAAATCATCATTCAAGTGTTTTCAGAATCGATTAAAACAAAGTATTGCCTGCCAAGCGTATGTGACCTTGAATTTCTCACATTCACCATCCATTTGTCTCTACTGAAGAGCTTTCTTTTTATCCCAGTGTACGCATCCACACCATGTGTTACTAGACTGTGTTGTAGCATTGAATAAATCTGTATGCAAAAACAAAAATCTGCGTAATTAGATTTGGTTTATTCAGTGTGGCATTTGCCACAGAAGATTGTAAGTGTGAATTCAGTGATCATCGTCAACCTTAGTACATTTATGCTGCTGTTCACTTATGCACGTAATTATCTTTGTTTCCTTTTAGAGCTTATAATGTTCTGTGCAAATAATTTCTTCAAGATCATCTGTTATCATCAGCTTTTTAGTTGAACAGTGCTGTTTTGATAAACTGCAAGCACTCAGTTTCTCATTCTGCTTTTTATAAATAACCTAAAATAAATTACCACTGAAAATTATTCTTCCGTTATTGTTGGTCAGTTTATCGTGGCAGTTTTAGTCATGACACTGATTAAGCTCCTCTTAGAGTGCTCATTTTATATGTTGTCTCTGTCTTTCTTTAAGCCTGTCAGTTTAAATGTTGGGCAATTAATTAGATGCTCTGAAAATCAGTGCAGCGTAACGTCATATGGTTGTTTCCTAAAACATTTAAACCATGTGTTTTTAAATGTGTGGGTTTAGGCTAATCTATGTCCTCTCATTTTTCTTGGTTGCCTTTATTCTATGTGAGTTACTCAGAAAATAATGTGCAGAAGATGTATTGATTTTTCTCTGAACTATTAGGTTATTAAAAAAGATACCATGCAGATTTCTGTATTTGTTTTCAGCAAGTTCCACAATTTTTTATAGATTTTCTAAAGTTGTTGTGAGCTTTCTTTTTTTCCCGAGGCCATCCTGTTGTGAGTAGCTGGGGCCTTGAAGATAGAAAACCCTTAATGATGTAGGGTCATCATACACTGAATATGCTGTATTTCTCAAGGCAAGCAAATGAATAAGGACTTTGATATGGGTTTTCAGTGTCTGGCTGTAATTTCAAGAATTTAGTTGTCTGTATTTCTTCCAAAAGAAATGAAGCATAGAGGATCGTGTTCGTCTGTCTGTCCTTCTTTCTTCTCCCCGGTAATTAGCTGTTGAAGCCGTCAGTCAACTTCAACCAAATTTGACAGAAGTTACCGTCTACAGGGTGCTATATTCCTGTAAAGATGGTAAAAACAGGTGAGGCCACAGGATGCAGTACAAGCTCACCCTGTGTTACATGCCATAAAATTCACCGCTCTCAGGAGGGAGTTGATTGTGAATGCCCCGACCTCCAAGAGCACTTCAGCAGAAACTTGCATCTTGATAGATACAAGAGAATCTGGTGTCTAGGCACAGCCCTGTAGGAAATGAGGCTTTTTAGTTCCCCATAGGGTTTTCTTCCAAGTTATTGGTTTGAAGAATTTGAGGTACCAGAAAAATAAGATTCTGTGGGTCAGATTTCCGGCTCTGCCCTTACATACAAATGAGAACAGAAATTTGCTGTGTAAAGTGCTACAAATTCAGGTGCAAGAACTAGCAGCATTTCTGTTTCATTCCCAGGGTTGTATACAGAGGCATAAGGAGAAAAATAATAAACAATTTTTGCCTTTAAGCCAAACCGATAGCTTTTCTTATACTGTGATGGAAGAGCCATACAAGCCTTTTAATAGAGGTTTGTAATTTTGGACAAATATAAACCATGTTATTTTTGTTAAAACGTTTGAAATTAATTTCTGCTGGTTTTGTATAGTGTTTTAAAAGTATCTGGATGCTGATGTTGAATCACTAACTGTAGCACTTACATGCTGGTATAGGACTTTGTTCTGAAGCAAGGCAGTCTTCTCCAGACGGTTGAAGGATCAGCAGGAATACTGCAAGAAACGTCATTCTTTAAGTATTTGTATTTTCATAAAAAATAATGGTTTGGGCCAGTGTCTCTGGTGTCTGAAATGAATTCAGGTAACAGTCAAAAGAAAAACACCGTGCCTGTAGAATGCGAGTATGCGTGCAAGTGCCCGTGTGTGTCTAAAGACTGCAAAATGATTGTGGTGAGGGAAAGACCAGCCGAGTGCCACCTGCGGTGCCTGCTGCACGCGCTCCCGCGCAGGCTTCCCCTGAGCTAGGGCAGATGCTGTCCTGTCATGGCAGTGAAAATTGCACGTTATTGACTTAAACACATCTCTTGACTCCTTTCTCTTTGGGCCATGAAGGTCACAAAAGCCGGTGGGAGATACCTGTGCAAGCTGGAGTCTCCCTTCATCCTGTGTAGTTTTGCTGTGCATCACTGCTGAAGTTTAGATGAACTTTGACAGAAAATACTGAATACGGGACCTGATCTCTGTGCTATGCAATACTTACTGCAAAGCTTAGTGACCCGCTATGTTTTAATTGGCTTTTTTCTGTTGGCTTAAGTGTGCTGTGAATCCTGGATTCGGGGTTTGTGCTCGTCTTTGCATATCATTTAAGCACTTTGCATACAGCTTAGTCACTTTGTACAGGCAGCTTTAACTTCTGTTTTATCCTTTAGTTTTACAGATTTTTGTAAATCTTCATAAAAGCTTCAGATTCTTACCCTGGGAAAATACACCCTTCCTCTTCTTGAGACTTGAAAAAAATCACTGGATGCACAATCCACTCATCTCTCCTGTGTAGAAAAGTGATTTGGTAAAATACCTTGTTTATTCTGCAGCTTGAGCTCCATGTATGATGTGATTTGTGTTCTGAATTTGCATAAACAAATAAGACAACTTACAGTGGGAACTCAGTGAATAATCCTCTGAGAAATTACAGATTAAACAAAGATTTATCTTTTTGCAGTGGTAAAAAGGCAGACTTAATCTTTAAAACACTTAAAGTAGCTGAAAATCCACCTAAACACTACTTAAGTACATAGGTTCACACAACTATTTCAAGGGATGCAGAAATGATCAGCCTTATTTGTGTCTTGGTCCGTCTGCATACTGTCCTCTTCCCTTGAAAAATACTCTTCCAAGTACTAACTTACTAGTTCTAATGCCTTTTCTCTCTTTCCACAATGTGCAAGCATTGTCTTTCCATCGGAGCGAAGCAGGATTGAGGCAAGGTGGGCGAGACCCAGTGTATCTCAGTGTTACAGCTGTGCTGATGTCTCATTGTCCCTTCGCAGTCTTGGATTCCAACAAGGTGCAGCAGCCCCATATGTGAATTAGGTTGCCTCTGTCAGTGTTAAGACAATCTCTGCTTTGGGATATTTCCTAGACATCTAGAAGCTCTAAGTAATTCAGACTCTTTAACATGGTTCAAGGATAAGAGTTGAATGAGGTTCTTGCTTTTGGAGCCTTGTCTTTTGAGGGTGGGGTGTGTTTAGTTTTTAACAGAGACAATTAACATTTTCTATGCACAGTGGCTAGTATTAAATAGTGGAATCGAGAAAAAATGTTATAAATTATCATACAAAGATGCATTAATTTCATCCAAAAGGATGTATGCAAATACAATATTTTTGTTCTCTTTGGGGCAGCGAGGCTGCCAGTGCTTGGTCTCAGCAGTGTCTTGCAGGTGGAACTGCATGCGCTGAAAGCATCATTCTTGGTGTTCCCTTGGAGCCAGAAGCTGACAGCTAAAGGACAGTTAGAAAACTAAGCAGAAGTTGCAACAAGGACGTGTTAGGCTCTTGATGGAAGACCTAGAAGGATTAGATTCTCAAATGAGATCAAATAACTGCCTAAGTACCAGAGGGAAAAGTTCATGTTCTGGATTTAAATGGGCAAATATTCAGATCCCACCACTAAATTATAGGATTTATTAAGAATTATAACTATGGGCCAAGACTGGGGTATCCAAAAGCAGGAGCTGTATGGAATAGACTTTGATAAACTGACCAGAAACATAGTTTAAACTGTAAGTCTGTACATAACGCTATTAATATGAAATACATTGGTGTAGTACACCTACTAAAATGCAAGGGAAAAAGGTTAAAGACAGACATGTAATTGTAACAGCGTTTCCTCCCTATGAGGATTTACTGTTCATGTTCCTAGAATAAATTGTTTTGGTTTTGAGAATGGATGTTCTTCCTCTCCCGTAAATAAATCCTGGGGAAATATTATTAGTGTGAAGCACAGTAAAAGCAACGCTTTAATTCTCGCTCCTAATCATAGTCAAGTCCACCGAAGATGAAGTTCACTTGATCGTGTACCCTCTGGATTAATCAGATTTGCTTCGTTCTTGAAGCTTGTGCCAGATCACAGGGAAAACATGCTTTTGAAATGTGGCAGCTGCTTCTGTGTGGAATAATACACTGTCAGTGATGCACCAGGTAGGGGCAGAGCAAAGTGGAAGTTATTTAGGTTAGTACTTGATGGGTAAGTAATCAACACTTTGTTTTTTGATAGAAAGATACATAAATGGAAAATTGCAAATGGATTTTTCTTTTGTTAAATGCTCTGTATTTACTTTGCTGACTACGAGAAACCAAAGAGAAACACCCTAAAGCCTTCTCCAGATCTTCAGACATCACTAACTTAATGTTGGAGGACAGGGTACAGTACAAAATGAAGGTAATGTTAAAAGATTGATTGTACTGTCTAGGAAAAAACATGTAGGCATGTTGTGGAAATAAGAGGTATGCTGGCAACACTTTGCATCTGTAAGCACTGTTAGAAGCCAAATACATTTTTTTGATTCTCTAAACATACTTTTTCTGCAACTCTGAGGAAATCGCAAAGCAGAGGTATCTCTTGCAGTTTCTGTTAATTAGATTTTAACTGAAAAAAATGTTAGTAAAAGGACTCTGCAGAGCCTTCCCTGTACATACATGTGCAGTGGATTGTTGAAGGTCAGTGCTACACTGTACAAATTGCCACCTCCAAAAATGCTTGTTCACCAAGCCTCTGTCTCCCCAGTGTGAGCCATTTATTTGTAGATAGGAACCTTGTTTTATCATTTCATCAGGGGTTATCCTTAAATTTTTTTTAATGACAGTTAATGAGAATATAGTGACAGATCTGTGTTGTCATTTTTAGTCAAGGCTCCAGAAGAATGCTTTCGGGCTGAAATTGTTCCAGCAGCAAGCTGTTGTTTTGCCATGTCACGCTTTTGTATGGGTACTTTGACACCGAGGTTGATTAAGAGTTTGACTTTAGGACTTCTTTTTGTCCCTACCAACTGGCCCATTGCACGCAGTCGCTTTCCTGCGGAGGCCCTCAGCTTTGCCCTGCAGCCTGGCGGGCAGAGACCTGGGAAGCCAGGGTGTACAGAGACTGCTGCGGCTCCCCCGAAACGCTGTCCCCTGCCCTCCAGCTTACCTGGAATGGGAGGTTTGCAGCTGCTCTGCTCTGATTTTCCGTGGAAGAAAATCACAGTGAAAGGAGAGGAATGGAGCACCTCAGCTGCAGGTGATGTCCTTGCCCACGTGGGGGCTGTGCAAGACTGCCAGTGGCTGTGGAGACTCCCACGCAAGCTCTTGCTACCTGCATTTGGAAAAGCAGTTCTGTGCTGTCCCTTTGCTTCTGATACCTTCATGCGCTTCAGCTACCATTTGGGAGTGCAACACAGCAGTGAAAATTGTAAAACCACCAAAGTGTAAGATCACTGCTCAGTGCCATACACCAGCAAAGCCAATTAACTTTATTAGGAGGTGGGTTTTAATGTGCATTTGGGGATTACAAGCTAGCTGGAAGTCAGAGAAATGGATACTTGCATTCTCATTTGCTGATGCTAAAAATATCTGAATCTCTCAGTGAAATGCTAGTTTTTACTGAGCTCTTGTTATCTAATACCTAATAATAAATATATAACATCAGCAGATGTTGATACATGAATGTGTACTGCAAGTCCAAAAGCAATTTTAATGAGGAATTGAAGTGTGCTAGACTACGTTATAGAAGGAAAGCTTTTTTCCTAGTTCATTTTGGAGATGAAATTGTTATAAAGAAATTTAATTTCTTTCATTTTGATAGGAGTGTTCCTGAAATGAGGTTGTTCAGGTTGAATTCACTGGGATGGAGAAACGAACGTATAGGATCCTAAAACATTTCCCTTAGATAATTTGGGCAGAATAACTATGACTTGAGGCTTACTGTCTTACAGCGAGGCTTTTTCTTGCAAAGGACATGAGGTGAAGTGAACTAGGCAAGCAGTGTTTACAGTCTTTATAGGAAGTATCCTTCTAGCAAATGCATTTTCCATTTATTATGAGAGTATGTGAGTGATGGGACATCTTTTCAGATTTGGGCACGGCATGCAAGGGCTTCCTAATCCTTAGAAGATATTTCTATCTTTTCTGTTTTTATTAAGTGGTTCTGCTGAAGTCAGTGAAACGTGTCTGTGCAAGTTAGTAATTGCATAAATCCTAAATACATGTTGGGACAATGGCTAATTCAGGAGATATGCAGTGAGTGAATGAAAGAAGAAAAAAATCTGTAGTGAAAAAAAATGTCTCATTTGTAGTGTTTATAGGTTTTGGGGTTTGCTTGTTATTTTAGTATATAATTTCCAGCTGGTGCCTGCAGTTATTCCTTGGTGATCCCTGCTTCCATTTAGTTTCAAAGCATTAATTGTGAGTTAGAAGCAGTGTTTGTTTTTGTTTATTTCTCTTTTTTATTCATTCCAGAATGCATAGTCTTTCCTTCCATTAAGTTGCTGATTTGATTCCTGCCCCCCCCCCAATGTGTGTGTGTAGGATGAATCCGTTATCAAGACAGTGTCATGAATGCATGAATTCCTTTTGGATTACACTCCTCTCTTGTTCCATCCCTCGTTATAAATCTTGTGTAGTTAGGTAGCCGAGGGGGAAAGGGCTATGTTGTTGTTTTTGGTTAATATTCTTGAGGGCTTTTTCTGATAATATAAGTTGTGACTGGATCAATTTTAAAAAACATAATTTTCCTACATCTTAAGTGCATCTTCAAATTTGATTATCTTTTACACTGAGACTATGTTTACTAGAAATTTTTTTTTAAAGCAAGTTGGGGGGGGGGGCAAAAAAACTCTGAAAACCAAAACAAAACCCCCAAACCCTAACCCTTCCAAAACCTTCTCAACCACTGAAAAAAAAACCCTAGGCCCCCAAAAAGCCCTGCTTAGACTATTTTAAAGGATAAGTCTTAAAAATCATTTATAATTGTGATTCTAATGTTGTGCAATGTCGGGGTTTTTTTTTTTTTATAAAACAGCTCTGGAGATTGTTCATAGACTTAGATTGTACTGCAAATGTATAACTCAAATCAGTTGCAATTAGAAAAATTACTAGATGTTTTGGTAACAGCAGTTATAAATAAATGAGAATCTTCGGGCTTCTTTTTTTGCTACTTTTCTTCTTTCATCCAATTTCAGAATTCTTGATCAACTCTTGACTTTTTTATATAACTATCTTGATGCTAAATTCTGCTTCTGCTGATATTCTGCAAAGATAAAACGCTTGGGACTTCAGCGAGAGCAGGAGTGGGGCATGAATATCTCTGGTTGTGTCCCTACCTGCCAGGTTGCTTTGGAGCCGGTGGTAGGGTTGTGCCCACTTTGATCAATGGCTACTAGAGCAGTAGCTACTTTGAAGCTAGTATTAGAGCACTCAAGAACTGTTAGCTGAGGCTCTGGACATAATGTTTACATGTATGAACGCTTGTATTAAAATTTTATATGAGACTTAACAATAGTTGTCCATTTTCTTGTAGCAGAAGAATAATCCCATTGGTAACTAATTGCTGGATGAGAGATGTATAATAAGCAAAAGGAAACCCCCTTCTTTTTTGTCTCCTTTCTCCCTCCCCCTTGGGAATGAAGAGTCCTGGAAGGTGTTATTAGTGTAGAGAAAGGGAGTATAATATACTCCCTTGGAGTGGGATGGAGAGGCAGGTCTGTCCTTTATCCCTGCTTACCATCTGTAGGCGTCTTTGCACAGGCTTCATTCTGCAGCATATAAAATCTGACATCCATGTCCACCATTTCATAGTTAATTCAGCATGTGTGTGTTTGCATGTATGCTGCAAAGATAAACTTTTTCAGAGAAATTACACTACTTCTAAAAGTGCCTGAGAATAGTTTTTCATTTAAGATTCATGTGAAGTTGCTAAAGGTGTTTTCAGGTTCACTGCAGTCATACAATAAATACGAAAATAGTCATGAAATGGAATTCATGTGTTCAACTATATCACCATCTGCTATGAAAATTGCTATTAATAAATAATAAAAGATTACAGAACACAGGATTTAAGGTGAAAATTTTTGTATCTACTGGAATATAAGTTCTCTTCATGCATAACATGCATTCACATACGTACAAACTTCTTTTTGAAGGCAAAATTATTAAATTATCATAAAGTTGAGAGCATTAATTGGGGTCTGTATTGACAAAGGTAGGAATACAGAGTTTTTAAAGTAACTGCTGAACTTAAAAATTATATATTTAACTCTCTGTCTTCATAAACATGAGTGATGCAGGGTTTATTCTAAAGAAACTGAAGTTCAAAAAAAACCCCACATGGTTAAATTATGGCTGAATCTCCATAATTCACCTCCCTTTTTGCGCAATTTTTGTAATTACCTGCAGTTAGAAGCTGAAGGGACAGGCAGGAAGGGGAGGAAGATCCTACCTACGGATTCCAGATGGGTGTGGGGTCTGGTGTAGGTTGAAAAATACAGCTGTGAATGTTTGTGTGCGTTAAATCTGGGAGAATGAGACTGGCAGGCTCTGGCTGAGCCTCCACACTCCTTTCTGCCTGAGAGATTACAGAAGCCCACAAATAAAACAGCAATGTAGAACACACATTGACATCGTGCTGCTGCGCTGTGTTTACTGTGTGGTGGGCTGTCTCATAGGGATCTGCTCAGTAAACTAAATTACTAATTAGTGTTATTATTTATCTAATGTATTTGTAAGTAAAAACATTCTGCTAATATCTTATCAGTTCTCCGAGTGCTTTTGAGGTGTATCTGCTGTGCCTGCATGATCCTGGAGTCTCTGTGGGGCACTGTTATGGCTGTGCACACTGTTTATACATAAAACATACAATCCTGGGGAGCTGATTAGGTGTCTGTGGGCTCATGCAGAACTGAAGAGATCTGCGTTTTTTATTTTAGCAAGTTTTCCCTTCCCATACAGTAGGATATTTTTGTTATTATACGTGATCACCAAATGGCCTATACATATACTGTATGTATCATTTTAAAGTTATTTGGCCAGCACTTTGGAGTGATTTTACCTTAAACTTGAATAAACATACCGGTAGGATATATTTTCCTACTGTAATCTTTGTGTAAGTATGGTGTATAGCTGAAGTTCTTGATTCAAACAGATAATTTGAAAATTCAGGCTGGGGATCAGGAACATAAGGCAGGTACCTAGCGACACTTTGTGTCCTAGCTGTTTAACTAGAGCGTGCAGGTCCCTGACAGCTTCTCTGTCCTATCTGCCAGGGCCCCCCTCAGACAATTAGCCTGGGATATCTGAAATGTCACTGTGTTTGGCAGCTGAGTCTGCCTTTAATGACTTCCATCTACTTAACACCTTTATATACCCATCCTGGTATTTTAATTAGACATAACGGAAAATGATCCTTTTTTCTTTTTGGGTTATAACTGAAGTGCAGCCTGGCAAACACAAACATAAAATTAAGTAGCTGAAACTGGAAAAATTCTGTTTCTTTGTATTTAGGTTTTTGATTGCTATACAATGAACAGCTTTTTTAAGTAAATAAAACTAATGAAAAGACAATTATTAAAAAAGAGGGCGATCCACAAAATCTTGTTGAACATAACTGCATAGTGTTTGTGGTGTTTGCATGTTGACTCTGCCTGAAAGCCTCGTAGCAGTATACCATAATTAAAATTTAGAAAAAGTACCTTTTGCCAATAGAAAGTGTCATCCAGGTCCAGTCACATGGACTTTTATACCTTTTTTTCCCCTCAGAGTGTAGTCAGTCACTGAAAACTGGAAGAATATAACATTTATTCATTCAGTAGTACCCAGAGGGAGTCAGTGGCAGGTGGAAAAGTCTCTTCTTAGGGAGCAAACCCTTGATTTTGTAAGTTGAGATAATGTTATTGAAACAGTGGAGTTTACTACAGAACAGTAGGTGTAAGTGCAGTGGTATTCCTGGTCTGCTCTGCTCTGTAGGCCACCTCGCCACATCCTTGGCAAGGTCACCCATTGGCAGAACTGCATCCAAACCGGGAATTTCAGCAGGGCAGCAACGTCAGTGTAGATGACACATACTGTGGCAAAGGTCTAGATAAATTGGACAGTGTCATGTAGAGTGCGCAAAGGCCTAAATGTGTTGAATGTGGTCATGTAGGACGGCCAAAGGTCTAGGTATGCTGAACACTTCTGTAGAGCTGGCCTCACATCCCCAGCTGACTTTCCTTCTGTGTTGGATGCCTGCTATCAAGGGCTTGGCTGACTGCTGTATACAAATACGTTGTGAAACTAAACACTGTGGGGTATTATAGAGGACAGAAGTGTACATGGGTTTGACAACAAAGTAGAAAAAACCCACTGTGAATGGAGGCCCTACCTGCTGGTGGTTATGGTTACTCAGGTACAAATTTCAGGAGAGGAGGTGTCCGAGCAGCCGGTTGATCCTTCTGAAGTGTACTCTTAGGGTCCAATAACCTGATTGTCCTGCTTGAGTAGTCATTTGCTCAACCAGAAGCAGGATATGGATTTCAAAAGACAGAGCTTACCGTGAGTCTCATCAGGACATGACAACCTTCCTCTCTTTGTTGGGCAACCGTCAAGAGGCTTACGCAAGCGGTATCTGGAGCAGAGTGTGTGTGGACGTGTTCTGGCACTGTTTAATCAGCCTGAATAGGTATACGTTGCCCATCAAAATGAGGCAACAATCGATATGTCAGTTTTTACTTCTGTGGATATTGATTTCAAAGTGGCATTAAAGTATCGAAAGAGTCCTGCAGCATTAGCTGGTAAATTACTGCTGTGGGACTGCTGCTGACATTTTAACCGCTTTTAAGTTACGCTCTTTTTCTTTAGAAATGCTTGTTGTAACAAAGTCCCAGAGGAGCAGCTGGCCTTCTTCAGTCAAAAAATGAGGCACAACCTCAAGGAATTAGCGCAGTGGTTAGACACATGCCTTTGAGAGCGGGGACTCTGGAAAAGGGGCTTTTGGGAAGGGCTGGGAGATGGAGTTGAAGTAGCAGCAGTTTGTGTGTGTTTTCTCACAGGAAAATCTTTGATGTTGTTACTTGGACAGTTTCCTTATTCTTCTGCAAGTCTGTGAATAAAGGATTATTAGAGAATTTTCTGTCAGTGTCTCTTTGTGTTCATTACTCTGCTTGGCAGAAGACGCAAGTAAGCTGCATTTATGTCCTGGCTCTTAAACCTTTCGTTTAGTGCTATACGCCTTTCTAACCGAGGGATCAGAGGCTTAGCTGCAAATATGAGGAAGGCTCAGGGTAAAGCTGAGTGTACAGAATACTAACCTGAGGTCGCTTACCACCGTGAAAGCTTTTTTGCTGTGGGGTTTTCTATTTCATGGAAACCTTGTCCTGCCCTCTGCTGGTAGCTCATGTCGCGAAGCAGGGGTGGCTTTGCGTTATTTTCCTGGTAGAGTTGCCTGTGCTGGCTTGTGGTTTGCAGTCTGCTTTACCAAACAGAATCTGAATTTCTTTCACTAATCAAATTTCTCGTCACAGGTAACTGTTGTGCCCATTACGTTTATAATGTATATTATATGAAGATGTGCAGCAAATATGCTAATTTAAGCCTTACAAAATCATCCCAAGGTAGAAATTATTACCCAGAGAATAGTTATTCTGTCCTTCAAAGCTATATTTACTCTCTGAAGGCAAGCAAATTTCTGATTTTTGGCGGGCATGCGGATTTGGGAAGTCAAGTGCTTGAGTTAAGAAATGCTAACACTGAGGATGCCTTTGGTGTTTTAATGCTACCCTTGCTGCATGAATGTGCATTTGATGCCTGAACTTATTAGATTGTCTACTGTTTTCCTCCACACAGTTTTATGCACATCGATGTGCTGCACATGTAATGAGCAGCGATTCCATGTATTTGTTGTTTCACCTGTGACGTAACCAAGTCTGGAGTGCTGTTCTCCGAGACAGACTTCAGATTATAGTTCTGTCTACTTTCCAGTTTCAGAAAGAAATGAAGCAAGAAGCAGTCATCACTTTGAACTTGGGTTGCCTTTTGAGGAGGTTCATCCTGTGCATTGAATAAGCAAAGAGACCTAAAAGGAAAAAAAAATGCATAATATATATGTGAAAGGAGGCAAAATAAGAATTGTACAGACTGCTTCAATTCTGATACATCCTCATTTCTTAAGTATCTGGCATTACAGCCTTGATCTGCTTTTCATGTTACCTGGGTGGGGTTGAGGCATCGAAAGTCTTGAGAAAGCCGACCTGAAAAATTGTGCACCAATTTGGGGATAGCTATGGCAGTTGCGACCTAGGCCAGAGCTTTTAGATCGACTTCTGTCAGTTGCACTCATGAAGCAATCAAGGTAGAGAGAAGTTTGCTGTGATTTACTGACAAGCATAATGGGGCATATTTTTGCCAGTGGGTTTCATAAATAGGTGCTGAAAGCAGGAGAGTGATGAGAATCAGTGCAGGATTTTGTGAACGTAATCCATGGGCATGGACTGTCTTGCTGTTTCTCTCCCCATCCCTCCAGTTTATCCCCATCCTGGTTTCCATACTTCAGCTTCTACGTCTCCATCCGAGTTATATCCCTTGCCACAGAAGACCTTAGCTTCTGCCTCTGCTTGCCTCTTCCTTTTCTCCAGGCTCTGCTTGCTCCCAGGCTCAGTCTTTCCTCCTTGGGCGCTTGATCCAGTCTTGTTTTCACCTCCTCTGCTGCTTCTAGCCTAAATTGTAGGTTTCACGCTGTTCTGACGTTCAGATCACTGAAAAACTTTCCATTGGAGCTGTAATTTAACTATGCTGGCAACAGGATTCCCCTTGTTGGCTACTTATTGCAGGCCCCTTCAAAGTAGTTGCAAACCATGGCTATGGTTGCTTTACGGCACTGCCGCCTCTTCTCCCTGCTTGTCAAATCCGACAATAAATGTCAGCTAAGCAAACAAAGAAGCGGACCAGTATGGAAGTAGAATGAGTCTTCAGTAATAGATATGTATTTGACCCACAAATTCTAGTTGTAAGTAACCAGCTGGGAGCTATAATCGCTCCAGTTTTCCAGAGGCCTGGCTGCTGTCAGGTAGTCGCTGTCTGTGTGTGCAGAGGCAAACTGGAGATGGTGTTTGAAGGTGCTGCCTGGGGAAAAAGCAAGCTGTTATTCTAATGGGGGACAGCTGAGACCGTAGTTTTTCACCTGTCCCAAGGGACCACTGAGGCTGGTTTTCAGCCTTCCTACAGAGCTGTGCATTTTACAGAAAGGCACTTGCTATGCAAAACCTTTGCTCCCATGGACAGGATGCCCTCGGAGAGCAGCCTGCAAGTGTGACTCTTCAGGAGGAGAATCGGGGTTACAGTCTAAGTAACTTTTTCACTCATGTATATCTGACAAAATTAACAACTGCGGTTCTTGGAGCAAAAGGGGACTTCATTATGATTCAGTAACTCAGCAGGGAGCCCAAATAATGATTGCAAAGGATGTAAACTGTGCTGTGAGACACTGTGCCTGTTTGCACTGCAGCCCTGCTAAGACCCTGGGAGATCCTGAAAACAAAGAGAGAGAGGAGGGCACTGGCAGCCGGGTTAGCTGTTTTAAAAGGATACCATTCTGTAGCTGGTCTGTCAAGTCACTAGCTGGTGAGCTTACCCGTGGTATTGCAGAAGGTCCATCTAAGGTCTGGCTGCTCCTTCCAGGGCACGCATGCAGGCAGGTGACCCCGAGGGACCTCGTGTGTCTCTCTCTGCCTGCCTGCCGCCTGAAATTAGGCTTTTCGGTTGCTCATGCTGTGCAAAGAACTGGGTTGTCTGGATCCAGGTACAAAACAGCCTTAGGCAACCTCCTCCCAAACAAGTAACCTGCTTTCAGATACCAACTCGAGGAGGAAACAAAGTGTTTCCTACCTGGAAAAGAGGGCAGGAGGGCTGCTGCCTCCGTAGCCTCATCCAGTGCTAATTGCAGGTTGTTGAAATGAGCTGGTGCTCGTGGTTTCCGGTGGGCAAGGAAGCTGTGGGGCTGTGTTAAGCCATAAATATGAAGGCTGGGACACCACGTAGCATTAGACTGAGAGCTGCGTACCACCTTTACTGCTTTCCTGAACGACCTTTTTCTTTTTTAGCCAAAAAAGTTAAAATGAGGTTGTTAACAAAGATGAGTACATGTTAATTGCAGCCTTATGGTTTTGCCCAAGAAATTTTAAGGTTTTAAAACAAGCATGCTTGTTTGCTCTGAGAAGAAGAGTCAGGCATTTAAGCTAAGAAACTGTGCTTGGAGTTCGGCAGTAGGTAGGAGACTGTGCTCAATATGTACCCAAATCCCGGCTTATTGACCCACCAGCATACAAGTGCAAAATTGTTTTGTTGTTGGAGATTTTTAAATGCAGTAGATACGATTTTTCAAATGGATTTTTTTTTAGTTCTTTTGGATGCCTCTTTGGTTTTATCACTTTTTTAACACTTTTTTTTCCCCTCTCTGTGACTTCAGCCATTGATGGATTTCTAAAAACTGATGAAAGACAAAGACTGGCAAAGGAGAGAAGAGAAGAAAGGGAGAAATACCTTGGTAAGATGGCAAGAGGTGTATGTATTATTTATGTGTACGTGTTAGTAGGCTTAAGTTACTAACATGACATTTTTTCTGATCTGAATTTTAAACATTGTGGTTCAGTCTGTTCCTAGTCTTTATTGCTTATATTACTACTTTTAAATTAAATTATAAAAAATAATAATTCAAGTATTTAATATTCTCTAGTTACAAGTACACATTCTTTGATTTATGTACTTTTGAATATGTTTATGTGCAAGATAGTGACTGTTAGGATTCTGATTTCTAAAAATACCACATAAGCCTTGAATAATACTCAGGATAATATGTAGGATGATTCGGTGACACAGCCTCAGTTTTAGCCTATTAGGTTTTAGCTGTATTAAAAGAAATCATGGAGTTCTTAAGTACAACATAAAGCAAGTTTTTAAATGATTAATCTTTCACAAGAAATTGTTAATTCATTTCCTGAATAACGTAAGCATTGATTTCAGAGGTTTTTAAATAGTCAGTTGTTTTTAATCTACTAATACGTCCAGGGAAATATTGAGGAAATTGCAAAATTTTTATATGTATATAAATATATATTTTAAAATTTGTATATGGAGGGGTGTGCACAGTTAATTTCACATATATGAATGAAATTAACTGTTCAACATTGTTTCAGACTTTATATATTTTTTTTTAAAAAAGTTGAACAATTAATTTCACTCTTCTTTGTAATAACAAGAAAGGTGAGTAGCCCTGTTCCTTAAGGTTACCTGACAATACCCATTGGAGGGAATTGGCAGTAGTTTATGATTTTGTAAAATTTAAGCTAGGCTTATATTTTGAGGAAGTGTCAACCAAAACAGTATGGACACCTGTGAAAAGAATCATAGGAAAATACTGTTTATCTTGCAGTAAGTAAACAAACTGACTGTTTCTAAATAAAACCTGAGGCTTGAGAACAGTGACTTGACATTTTCTAATGTCGTGGGCTTGGTGAGCCAGATTCTTTTGGTAGTTCCTGTGAAAATGTGCTGATGTTTAGTACTTAGTCTCCCCAGAGGTTCTGTCTGTGTGGCACATGCACCAGCCTGTGTTGTAGCTTACATCTCTTCCAGGTATACTCAGTCCAGACTATCTCTTCTGTCCTCTTGATTATCCCCTTTTTTGCTGGCTGCATGATGGGTAGATTGAAAAGGACTTGGATTAAAAAGCAGAAGAGGAGATGAGTGGGAAACTAAAGCTGGAGAATCTGGGGGTGGTTTGCCCAGAGGATTTGAAAGGTGTTGGGTACAGTTCCTGTCTCCAGATGTCATGTGGCTTCTGGAAACGTACTTTTTTTAGGATTAAGGCCATTTCTAGAGTGGGTAGCTCTGGGTTTTGACCACAGCAGCTGTTTGTCTGCAGCAAGTTTCTTTCAGAAGTACAGAAAAAAGCAGTGAGTTTCCCAGAAGGACAAATCTTTATGCAGCCAGCAGGTACTTTGCAGCAATATAGAATAACCTTCTCATCAAAGCCAAAACTTGTTAATCAGTGGTTTAGTATCCCGAAGTTTAGGAACAAGAATTGTATATATGTCCATGATGACAGAATGGTTTGCTTCTCTGTCTACGATCAGTCCCAGGTTTCACCTGTAGTTTCACCTGCTTACTCAGAACGTAATCTTGGCACAGTCCCTGGACACCTCACTTTATTTTTGGTTGTGATCAACTCCAGCATGCTGTTTTCACCTGTTCTACTTGTCATGACTTGTAGTCAGTAACAGTTAGCGCCTGGTCACTTCTCTTCCACTGTCTGTAACTATCTGTTGACAAGTCTGATTCTTCATGCTTATGAGTCCAAGCTCACCTGCAGCACTGACCCCTCTCATACTGCTCTGTCCTACAGGAGGGGTAAAAACAGTGATTTCTAGTAAGCCAGAAGGGGAAGACATTATCAACTGTATTTTTAAAAAGAAGAAGGTAGAAGGTGTTCTGTAAAGTGGGTTGGATGTGAGGAAGAAGTATCTTACAAGGATCAAGTATTCAAGGGAAAGAAATGCAACTGCTGGAAGAGGATCTAGTGTTGGGGAGACTGGCTTTCAACCAGGGACTTGGGGAAGGAGAGGGGCTAGAAGGGACTGAAGGCCACGGCTGTGGTTAGAGAGCCTGCGGGTAAAGAGCTGAGGGGAAAAAGGCTGATCTGAGAAGAGGCAGTTTAGGTGGCTGAGCAAGAGTCTAGCACTGATGGGAAGACACTGAGTTTGGAGGGTGAAAGTTTGCTGGGCAAGGAAACAGCAGCTGAAAAAACAGACTGATGCTGAACAGGTGAGCAGGATGAAGGACTAGCTCTTGTATAAGCAGTGTTAATTCTGGCTTTCCCTCATTTTCAAGTTCTCAGCCTAACAATGTTGAGAATATTCCTTCTTTGGTATTGCTTGTGTGTGTGTTGGTATGGGACATTACAGACTTGCGTGTATGTGGGCATGCTTACTGAACTCCTCTGTCCTGCTTTTTATGGAACACACTTGCATGAGAAGTGGATTTTTCCTCATGATTCTTTGTGTTAGCTTCTGCTACGTGTTCTCTTATGTAAACCTGAAGCAACAGTCCTGTGTGTCATGTTGCAGTCTGAATTTCTGTAACAACAAGCTAATGCCTCAAGAAGATGATTATGATGCTGGTCAGAATAAACAACTGAGCAAACTCTCAGTAACAGAAATAAATACATTTTATGCAGAGAGGCAGAAGTGGATAATGATGTAGCACCAAATTCTGAACAGAGTAGTGTATTTTCAAAGCTCTGTAGAAAGTTTAATGAACAGTTTTATTTTTCATGCATGTATTTTGAAGGCAGCCCTATAATGAGAAGTATAGTTTTAAAGAACTTTCATGGGATTTTGCTTCAATGTGTATAGCTGATTCACTTAAAAACCTACTGGGAACATTTGTTATGTCTGAAAAAAAGGATTTGGCTCTAAGATACAGAGGGATTTGAAACATAAACAAAAAAGAGTAGTTAATTAATCTGTACACTGTTTTTACACAGGTAGGGGGCATAAACTGTCACCTTGTGTACAAAGGGCTTCCCTATTTATTTATTGAGCGAATCATTTAGATTTGCTAAGAATTCCAGCACTTCTGTGCACTGTGTTTTTTATCTTAGTGGACTAAAACCCTGTGTACTTGTATTTGTTGTTTTACTCTAGTGTGTCATTGTATCAAATAATTTTAAAGCAGAAGAAAATTTGTGTAAAGTGAAATGCAACTTTTTCTCTATGTAAGCTGCTAGGGAACAGCAGATACTGGAGAAGGAGAGAAGAGCAAAACTTCAATATGAAAAGCAAGTGGAGGAACGATGGAGAAGACTGGAGGAACAGAGGCAGAGAGAGGAGCAGAAGAGAGCAGCTGTTGAAGAAAAACGGAGACAAAAGCTTAAAGAGGAGGAGGTAAGGCCCACTGGGAAATGTACAGCCGAGCAACTCTGTACGGTAGCGTTAAACATAGCTGAATATTGACATGCATTAAATGTTGATTTCTGGTTTGTTTGCGGGTGTTTTTGTTTTGTTTTGTTTTCTTTTGTTTTGGGGTTTTTTTTTTTTGACCCAAACACATGTGGGCATTACTTTAGGAACTGCAACCACACACCACCACAGCTATGAATGCTCTGCTGGTCCTTGTACATCAAAAACATCTTTCAAAGCTTTTTTTGTCCATTGAATTTTGTGTGATCTCACGGAATAGTCATCTATTATGTTCACATATCTGGGACTTTGACTGTCAGACGATAAAGCACCAGCTTTCCAGAAGGGAGCTTTGAAAGATGAGTGTTTCTGTAAACTGGCAAGATTTTTCTTACTGTTTTCTTTTGTTCAGTTTCATGGACAGTAATATTTATGAAAATGTTGTGGTTTTCCTCAGTAACATAAAATCAGAAATTCTTACTTAAAGCAGTGAAGAATCTAGTCTGGTTTAAAATTCTAGCATGGAACAGAATTAATCACATATCTTTTGAAGCATCTTCGTACCCTTTCTCTCTTCTCCTCTGCTGGCTAATATCATTTAAAGTTCATTTTTTTTCTAGTGAGACAGCTTCTGATGCAGATCTCTGAATGCAGTGTGCGTGTCTCCCTGCATGACATTCTGTAGGAAACACCAGCGTTGCTACTGCAACTGATAAAGAATTAATGATTTTTGGAAAAGGGGGCAGTGTTGTTTTGTTTTGTTTTTTTTAAACAAAAAAAAAGCCAAGAGGAGATATTTCTCTGGTTCCTACATAAAAAAAGCTCTAGAAATCTGCAGTTGTTATCCTTCCTTTGTTTTTCTCCCTCCCATCTTTTAATCAAAATATCTTTGCAAAAGTGGTAAAACACTTCTGCATGGGATCGGAATAACATGCTGCTGCCCACTTAATTTTTTTTGTGTGTTTCATTTTTCAGTTTAACTTGAAGAGAAAATTATATCCTGCCATTCCTATTTCAGCTGTAACACACTGACTGTGGCTTCTGCATAACAGCCAAGAATTTATTTTAAAAAATTGTGTCATGTAGTTTGTTTCAGATTTTGTTAAGAAAAATGACAAAAACAGAAACAAAGGGTAAGGAAATCTCTCTCCTTCTGTGGTAACGTTATTGACCTGATGTGCTCCTTTCCAGTATTTCCCGCTGTGATAACCTTTTGCAGCTAAGCAAAATTGATCCCTGTTATGGGGGATGTAAGGGAAGGTGGCAAGTACAAAAACTTCCAAAAACCTGTCCTCAAAATTTGCACAGGAGGTGGGCAGGGAGGAGGAGAGGTGTGTAGGAAGAGTGAGGAACTGCTTGCGTGGTTTGCCTGTGCTGGAGAAGCCGGAGCAGGGTTGTCAGACATAAGGGAGGCTGTACCAGGTCAGACTCAAAGGTCTGTTCAGTGGGGACCCCTTCTCCAGTAATGGCCTCCTGCACTTGCCCGGAGCTGGACGTAAGAAGAGGCTGAGCACACAGATGTTTCTCCCAGGCATGAGCAAGCCTGTTAAGCTCCACAGCACCATGTACATGTGATGGGAGACTTCTCTAGAGGTGAGAAAGGCTTGCTGCCTCCAAGCATTTGGTCATAATATGAATACCACTCCTAGCTCTGTTCGCCGAGCTGGTCCTTCAAGCCTAAACTGTCCAAAGCCTATTGGGCGCCAAGGCAGGCTCAGGCCTGGCTCCTTTCCCTTTGCTTTCCTTCCTTCCTCCAGGTTGAGGAACCTGGGGGAAGGCTATGTGGGCAGGAGGACAGGAGAGAGTGCTTGTTTTTTTGGGGATGGATTAGACCTGGTGGGAGGAAAAATCCAGGAACCTCTGAAGCAGGGGAGGATACAGAGGGGAATAATCTACAGAACAGGGGAGGATGAGGGAAGAAGGAAATTGAGAAAAGGAGGTACCACCACCTCCTGCCTTTCCTTCATGGTCACTTGTCGTTCCCACATTTCTCGAATTCCACTTGAATTCTACTAAAGGATCTGCCAAATCCTCCCCCTCGCCAGCTCTTCTGATGAGGCCCTCAAACGCTGTATGTGTAGTAGCAGTGGAGGTCTGAGTAAGGATGGTGATGAAGTTGCAGCTCCCTGAGCATCACAAGTTACTCACTGCTCATGAGTCAATCTGGACATTTGAGGCCTGCTTTACTGGAAAAGCTTTGAACCTCTATTTGCCACACCTAGGGGAGGGTTGTGCCCTGGCCAGTGAGCCAGTATACTGCAGCATGTCCTCAGCGTTTCTTCTTTTAACACTGGTTTACACTGGGTGGGGACTGGAGCAGCATTTTACCTTCTGATCAAGTATCTGAAGTGCCAAGTAGTGAGATTTTCTTCATTGCTCTCTGCCTTGTTGGTTGTCCTTTATCTTCCTTAAGTCTTTTTACCTTGCTTTTAAACACAGCAGAAGGTAGTGCATATTTGTATGGGAACAGGTTATATAAATCTCTCTCTAGAAAATATCGTTGTTGCATCTGTAAAAGTTTGAGAGAATAATGACTTAACAATCTGGGGGCGCTTGTTTGCTTACTACATCACAGCATTCTCTGCTTGGCTGTTTTGCATGCAAAGGACTTCTCAAAGAGGAGGTGGCTAAAGTTTGATTTATTTTGCATACTTTTTCCTCTCTACGGTGCCAGATAAGAGATGGTGGTTTTTAAGCCTGTGTTAATGGAAATAGAGGTGTTCTGGCAGAGTTCTCCTGTGGGACAGCCAGAGCTTGTTGCAGAGCCCAGTGGAAGTGTGTCCAATTCCTCAGACAGGAGCCGAATAAATGTGTCTGAAAATCATCCTGTCTACATTGACTGCACCTTTCTTATCTGTCGAGGTCTTCAGTAGCACCGCTCTTCCCTCCATATTCCTTTTAAGGCTGCCTGCTTCCTTTAGTAAAAGCAGTCCCTGAGCCTTGAGGAAAGAAGCATGTTGTTCAACAGAAGCTTTTAGAGTTGCTTTCAACAGTAAGTAGCCAGTGACATTGGGACTGGATAAAAGCAATACTGGTCCTCATTCTGATAAATGAATTTTTTTTCCCTATCCCTGTCTTGAACTTCACATGTGACTTTGGAAATACCTTGCAAACAAGTGTCCAGCTGAACACAGTGTATTGGGAAGTCTCTGCAGAAGCTGTGTTCTTCTGTTGCTATTGTATTCCATAAGACAGTATGAACATCACTTGTATGAGCCATGTCAAGGATAGTAGTGTGGATGAGACCAATAGCATCCATCTAGGCAAAGACCTGTTTTTAATAAAACCGTCAGATTTTGTTAAGAAGGAAATTGATAAAATTAGTACTGATCCTACCAGTATACTAACGTTTAAATAAACTGCTACTGCTAGACAGCATCAAATCTAATCCAGCACTGAGACTTGAAAGAATGATGTAACAGCTGCTAAATGGAAAAGAATATCCTGCAGCACTGGAGAGATTGTTTTGGTGCACATGCACTGTTCGTTACATTTGTAAAAAGTATGCACTTAAACACAAGAGAGTGAAAAACTCTCCAGATGTTGGTGTTAATTACTTACTATATTATAATTCAAAGTTAATTACTTTTTAAATTACAATATATGGAAATAACTGCTTTCCAAACATCTTTTGGCAGTTCATATACTGAGCTGCACAATACAAAAATTTTGCTGCAAACTGAGATTGGTGTGCAAGCGGTCTCTTAATTTGCTGTGCAGTGGACACGAGAAGAGTTTAGTCCTTATTATGACACTGACCGTCCTCTGCTCCCCCTCTGGCCTTACTTGCTGCTGCAGCTCTCCGTGTACCTTAACGCAGAGCCTTCATTTGTGCCATGTTGTGCTTTGATGCTCAGACCCTGAATAAAGTGTGCCTTTCTACACACCCGTAATTGTAATAGGTTGAGAGTAGAAATGAATTCTATTCAGAAGAAGTCGTTAAATGTAAAAATACCATATTGCTTTTTAATGTGTTCTTTAAATAGCAGCGAAAGAGCTGTTGTTTTGCATGTGGAAGAGCCACTCAGAAGATGAAGCCGACTGATAATATGATGAACCAGTGAGCTACTTAGCTACGGTGCTGATGAATATATAAAGAGGAAGAGGTTTTTTTGGGCTCTTAGATGTTTGTATTGTAGGTAGAAGGGAGGTTGTTCAGAATTTCTTGCACAAATTATTTTGAGTCAGAATACTTGTAAAATAAATTTTTTGCTTATTTTCATATCAGTGTCGTGTTTTACATAGAAAAAAGGAAAGTACTTCAGTCAAATTACTTGTATTCTTACTGTTGGTTTGGGGGTTTGGTTTTCCTTTTGTGTTTTTGTTTTTTTTAATTCAGATTGTGCAAATGTTTGTTCTGTTGTGTAGTCTGAGGAAAATCTGGATGAATAACTGTATGGATTTTGGAAAGTAACATGTATATTTTGGATACTAGCAGTAGATGGCTGTCTTTTTATGATTTTATTCCATTCTTAATTTAACCTGCGTGCGAAAGCTTGTGCATTATAGTTTTTGTGGAAGCTCACGATATCTTTAGTGCAGAGATTGTTTCCTCTGTCTATAGCTGTTAGAATTCCCAAAAGAGGATCACATGGATAGTTTGATATGTTTTTAAGAAGGTACTTCCTCTATATAACATAGACAGGAAAGGATTTGCACATTGTTTGCTGGTAAAGGAATGCTTGATCTTGTTGTTTAGTTTTTGCCACAAACCAAATTATTAATGTATGAGCAGTTTATGCTGTGATTCCATGTGTCCTATTATTTTACTTGGCTTTTTAGTTTTAAAATTCAGTCCTGTGCAAACTTAAAATGGTTTTTAAAAAACTATTGTTTCTTTGTGAAAAATGGCCTTCATATTGTTCTTTATCTAAGCTATATCTGCAGGGTTTCACGAGGTTTAGTAATTATGTTCTATAGTGCGTTAATGAAAGGCTCTTTGCAAATGAAAATGGATGATCCTCTACACATCATGTAATTAAAGATTTCACCCTCAGATTGTAGGTAGCATGGGCTTTCAAGTATGTATGAAATATCATTTAAATCTTTTAATCTATTTCATCATGTGTTTTATTCTTAGAACAGCACTTTCATAGTAGGTGGTATAAGTGTATTCTGTGATTTGCAATCTACAGAATATTGCTGGTCCTTGCTCCAAGCAGCATTAAAAAAACCGGCAAACATACATCACCCAGATAACTGAAACGTGACTGCTTTCATCTTATCATTTTGGATTAATGTATAATAATATTCATTAGGTATGGAACGAAAGAAACATTCTGTATAAGCATGTGCTTTAATGAGAAAGAAATGGGAGGGTCATTTTCCTTTGTAAAGAGTGTAAGTAGAAAGGTATATTGGGGCAAGATGCATAGTAGAAGGTAATGAAAAGAAATAGACTGCAGAGAAGAACTGGTGATGAAATAGGTGAGGTTTAGAAAGAGTAAGCACAGAAGAGGGACTCAAACAATGAAATTAATGTTGAGAGGCAGGAAGTTAAAAGTGAAAGGTATGAACTGGAGATGCAAAGCCAGCACGCACAGGTTTTAAATGTGAAAATTGCATGATCAGGTAGTAACAGGAGACAGACTCTAGCAAACCCAGAGGGGAACGACTCTGGTTACGGACACTGGAAGATTGCTTGCTTTTTATGACTGGAATACAGACAAGAAGTGATAGGGTATTCAAAACTGTGGGTTTTTTCTGTGCTGTTGCAGAAGAGGCTGTGCTTGAGCTTTGTGATACTTTCATGCTTTTGCTCTTTAGGAAGAAAAAGGAAGAAGGAGGAGGCAGAGAGAGCATTTGCGTGCCTGCCTGGACACTGAAGGCACTGGCTAGACAGAAGGGAGGAAACTGGGGGGGGGGACGGGACACAGGGGGCAGCTGCCTGCTTTCTTCAGTGGTCTTTGCGTGACGTTAACTGACAGACTGTGAGCAAAAGTCATAGAAGGCAGACAAAACTGAAGTGAGAGCTCAAAACACATGTCTGAAAGATCGTCTTCCTGGACGTGGCAGCAGAAATTGTAACAGCAAGGGGGGTCATCTGGCCAAAAGATAACAGGAACAGGAGAGCTGAGAATGGTAGAAAGGGTATGCAGGAATTACCTGTTTTTCACTCTTTGCATAGAGGGTAATATAATGGAATTCTTTATGGTGCAAGTGATTTGTAATCAAATTAAGAGGAGAGAGCTTAAATACAAAAAGGTGTAGTGGCTTACTGTTGAAATTGATGGATAATTGGTAGCAGGGTTGGATGAGGTGGAAAAAATGAGGTCAGAAATAAGTTACTGGAAGTCATGGCAGTAGAAGAGATACTTCAGCGAGGTCGAAGAGACGAAAGTATGTTGCAGATAACCAGAAGATGATGAGAGGGCATCTGGGGTTGTAGAAAGCCAGTGATCATAGGCAGAGCCCTAGGAAGGTACCACGAAGTTTACAGGTATGTGCATATAAGTTCCAGGCATGATAGTTACTGGAGGTGCTTGATGTTGGGGTCTGATCTGCTGAAGGAGCTCCATTGGAGACAACAGGCTCAACATCAGGGCAGAGACTGAAGGAAACATATGTGAACAAAGACTGAAATTTTGTGGTAAAATGTTGCAGAGAAGGGAAATAGGAAACCTAGACCAAAGTCATGAATCAGTGGGATAAAGTTATCTGGCCAAGAGATGCAGGGGAGGTTTTCCACACAGTTGGTCTGAGCTACCAAAAGATATTGGAGACAGAACAGAAGATTGATAGAATTGAAGGGGATATGATGTAATCACAGAAACCTGCAGGATCAGGAGTTTGAAGTGTATAGATTAGGAGTTTTGTACTAGACCAGAAGGACATAGCAAAGGTAGTAAGTAAGAAGACCAAAGGGCTAAAAACCACTGGGGCAGGAGTTGCAGGCAGCAGGAGTAGACACCTTTCACAGTAAATGTGAAGGTGAAGGGGTTGCCAGATGTGAATGAGGTACTCGGAGGAGGAAAGGAAGAGGGCGGTAGGTGATGGAATGGTGAGTGGGGAAGAACCAGGTTTGATCTGCTTGAAAGGAGGAAAAGAAAAGGTGCAGAGAACATTGTCAGAACAATAAACCACCAAGAAACTCGCAGAGCAAGGAGGTGGGAACAGAACCGAGTGGAGGTCCTTTAGTGAGAGTTAGGAGGTGGTGGAGAGGGAATGAGGCGACCATACGTAGCTGTATGTTAAAGGTAGAGCAGGATTTGGGGAGGGAAGGAAATCCCCTTCTTCTGCTTCCCCATCTGAAAATCCTAACTCATTGAGCCCTGGAGAAAAATGGGGGGGGAGAATCTCTAAGAATAACACGATCTGGGCATGCACTAAAAAATACACAAGGCGGGGGACCCCAGAAGGTCTTAAATGCCTAGACTTCAAAGAACAGAGTGGAAGAAAGGAGGGAGTTTTTGTAAAAATAAATAAATAAATTGGCCATCCTTCAAAGTAACCTACTTTGGGTTGGGAGTGATCATTTATGTGCGTGGCTGGGAGGAGCAACTGGCATTGCAGCAATTTAGCTGTGCTCTGAAAGGGATGGAGAAAAATCCTGAGGTCTGCATAGACAAGAAGGAGTTAATGCTTGTCGAGCATTATTCTTATACAAATTGAGTCCGGAGCAGAGCAGCAGCCTCACCAGCAGGAGCAGATGCTAGGCAGTGATGCAACCTGTGTTATTTACTTAGGCCTCTCTAGTGACCTCAGTGGCTCGCAGACAAAGGATACACATATCTGGAGGTAGGTGGTGTGCTGGTACTTTCTTTATTCAGTCCTTTTTCTTTTATTGCAAACAAGCTCCTGCAGTCATCGTGCATGGAGCAACAGGGAAACTGTATATTTTTAGCATGCTTTGAGAAGGAGGGGGAAAAAAACTAAAACAACTAATTCAGCTTTGGTTTCTGATTTTGTACCAATATAACTAGGAACGTTTAGAAGCCATGATGCGTCGGTCCCTTGAACGCAGCCAGCAGCTGGAGCAGAAGCAGAAGCGATGGTCGTGGGGAGGAGCACTGGCTGCAGGCTCAGGAGGGAGAGATGGTGAGTGAAACAGGCTGCCTGCATTGCAGATCTTGAAGTGTGAAATGCATGAGGTTGTGGAGGTAGTAAGGATGATGCATTTTATAGTTAGAGTGGTACTGTAGGGGCTACTGCCTTGGGGTGTGGATAAATGCTTTGTAATTGCTTGCCAGGCTTCCTCTCTCTAATACCTTCTGGGGAGAAAGGTCACTCCTAACTTTAGGAATGCAGATCATTTTAATAGAGTAACCAGAATCTGTTTGGAGGATGCTAAATGCTAAAATTAAAACCTATGTGCTCTCTCCCTTATTCTCTTCCCCCGCATTGTCTTCCCACGCATACAGTTAGCAAATTTAATATTCACCAAAGGACCGAGTGCTGTCTAAGCCTTGCAAAAGATGATCTCTTTTTGTTTGGTACTTCTAAAAACCTGACAGGATTTTCTAGATGACTATGCAGCATGTGCAGTTTAAAATAGTTTGTTTCCCGCCCCCCCCCATACTTTTTGTTGCTGCTCTTTTTGATTTGGCTTCAGAACAAATTCTTTTTGTTACATAATCAGTTACATACTGCTTTTGTATTTCAAAAAGATGCATGTTTTCTGTTTTAAATCATATAATTTATTTAAATTTTGTCAGGTTTGAATAAACCTTTGTTATGAGGAAAAATATCCATGTTTGGGTGATGACGAAATAAGACAGTTATTATCTTTTACACTGTTTAAATATACTTAACTCTAAAAAGGCAAACTCTGTTTCACATCATAGTTTTCCAGGAAATTAAATATATATGATAATAAAAGAAGTCTTTTATACTTTGAGAAAGAAACAGTTTGTCTTTGTGATGCAGTTTATGCTTAATTCCAGCTCTCCCAACTTATTCAGTAATTTCTTTCACCTCTTTTTGCTCTGATTTCTCTGCTGTGTAGGTGAATCAGAAAATACCCCACCCTCTGTTCTAGGTTTAGCTGCCAACACCCTTCCTCCAGACCCTGTGACCTCTACTGCTCCTGCTGATTCCTTCAATGGTATTTCAGAGAATCACAATACCATCGTGTCTCGTTTATAGCTGTTCTAATCACTGTAATCCATCCACTGATCTCGTCCTTCCTAACCACTGTTTATTATTTCAGTCTGGTACTCTGCAGCATTACCCTTAGCGATGTGGACCAAATGTCTTTTTAATTTCCCTTTAATTTTGCCATCGTGGAGCAGTGCATGCCTCTCATTCTAGCACAGTAGAGGCATTTCATGATTTTCTCACTACCTGTAGACTTCTGCCGCTCAGATTCTCATCTCTGTTAATTCTGCGGGTGCTCTGTGTTTGTGTGTGTGTGTAAAAGTAATTATGCATATATTTGACAGTTCTAATGGACATGCATGGGCACATGTGCTGTTGAAAAAAGTTTCAGTTGCACAGTAAGATAAAATGCTTTATGGAGACCAAGTTTCATCAAAACAGTCCTCTGTTCTGTCTCAGGGGCCTTTTTCTACAATATTTTAAGACCGAGCAAATTTGATATAAACACCCATGCTATGTTTTCAGCATCCTGAAGGGGATTTTGGCCAAGATGGTATTTATAACAAACTCAAGTAGTTAACTTTGTTTAGGCAATCATGGTTGGGGTTTTTTTTATTGTTCAGTTATCTTTTTTTAATTATTATTCCCATAAAAGGACTGTGGAGTAGAGTCCTCCAAAATTAAGAATGGGTTACATATAGGATTTCTGATTTTTATTGCAAATGTACTTGGCATTTTGAAAACGTAACACAGCCTGTGCTTTTAAGAACTTGGTTCCTTCTCTCCTCCCAAAGGAGGAGCTAGGCTTGGATATTACTCCTGTGGAATGCACAGTAAGTGTTGATCTGCCGATGATCTTGGAGAACTATTATTTCTGTGCAAACAGATTCAAAATTTTGTGCTAATTGTTGCTCATGTACAAAGAGATTTGGATGTGCAACTGATGTTTTGCAGCATATGAGCATTATACTGCTTTTTTAAAAAAGCAGATGTAGAGAATTGTGGTGTTTACTGTAGTAGGTGGGGGCAAATCTTGCAGACCCCACTGAGGCAACGTTTCAGTGGATGTAACAGGGAATGTCGTAACTTCGGGGCTACAGTATTAGGGCCACATATACTTCTCTAGCTGAAAAATATTTTTGGTTTTGAAAAATAAAATTTAAATTGAAGGGACAAAACATCAATGCTTTTAGCTTCTGAGCATCATGCAGTGATCGTCATATACTAGTACAGTGTTGTCATACTTGAATAACATTTTTCTGTTTTTCAGCTGAATAAATGGCAGGGTAGGAAGTCGGTATCGCACTCAGACAGACTTTGTCATACAGTATTCAGAAGAAGAACGAAAGCACTTGGTGTAGTACCAAAAAGTGCACTTTTTTTTTCAAAAATATTCTCAAGCACAAAAGGGTAAAGCCAAATGGCTGCTGCCAGATCAGTCATTAAAACAGTGAGTTCTCATTGTGAGAACGTGCAAATGTTGGTTCTTTCATTTTTGTATTAGAATAACACCTGAAGTGTACCCCAGCTCTTCCAGGCTGAAAGTAGAGACGAGGGGGAATGGAGATGAGTTTAGAGTTTTCATGTGTGCGGTTTGTTTTCCTTAGGTAACTTTCTGCTTGTGCTGGTATTGAGTGTCTTGTGTCAGAATGGCTTCACTCTCAGACCTGATACGTAATTATTTGTCTGTGGCAATATAAAATATAGGCTGTCATAAAACTGGAATGTTAAATTCACAAGCAGAAAAGTTGCATCCCAAAGCATGTCTTGTAAAATGCTTCTCCTCCAGCAGTTGGGAATAGCTTATCTTACTCCTTATTCAGTGCCATGATCAGTGGCAAGGGCCACGAGTACAAATGCGAGGTTAATTTTGGGAGTTTTTCGACACTGTGATGTGAATACAAATATCTTCAATGCGTCTCTCTGCAGCATGTGACAAACTTTCAGCTTCTACAATGAATCTGCCAAAGCAAATGGAATCGCCAATCAGTAAGCGCCTCTCCGCCTCCACAGCGGCAATAACACATTCCCCTGACAGAGGCAAGTGAATATGCTGGTCTCCTACCAGCATAAACTCTCCTTCTGCTTAAGCACTACTTGTTGTCCATATAGCTGTGTAACTCGCTTATGTCTATTATGCAGAAGAACTCAGATATTTGAGGGGTTGTAAGTTAATACCATAGAATAGTTCTGCAGCCTGTCCCAAGACTGCACTGCCGTGCTGGAGATCCTAGGCCAGCTACAAACACCGTGGGGTTTTTTACTGATTCCTTTTCAGTTTTTGATCCTCCAGCAAACAGGGCTGGAAGTACATGCTGTGACTGCAGCAGTTTCCTATAACTGTACAACTTGTGATCTTGTAGCCGAATTATGAAAAACAAGCAAACCAAACACGTAGCTCAGCAATAGGCATGGGATGTACTGTGGGCCGAAGTATGTCCGATGAGCCACCTGGAAGGCTGCAGTCTGGTGACCAGAGTTGTAGAGCCCTTTAATTTGGTTTGAAGCCCTGATCCGAGAGAGGCTCAGCAAAAGATGATCATCTTGTGGGATTAGTGGTTACTAAACACTACAGAGAGGACTGAAGGATTTATCCTGCTGTGAACTCTTTGGATTTTTTTTTTTTTGTTGGTTTGTTTTTGTGTGTCGTCTTTTCCTTCTCCCCCCCGCCCTTTTTTTTTTTTTAAACTCTTTTTTTAAACTTTTAATGAGAAAAAAGTGTATCAGCTGAAATAAGTGACACTGAAGACTGGTTTCTAGAATGAAAAGACAAGGTAAACTTACTGTGACTTCTGAATTGCCTAATGAAAACTCATAGCATTGAGGTTATTATGATAGATGGCTATATATCCATGTATGCGTGTAATAGGAGCATCTATAAATATCTGTTTTCTATAGCTGATGCTTATATGTATGGAGTAGGAAAGAATGCAGACATATTGTGTAAATAAGACTTATATAATGCGGTGAGACTGCAGATTTTAAATGCAGTCCCAGTATGGTTGGCACATTAGTGAGTAGCTGCGCTGTTACACCAAATGTTTCACCTTTTCTGCTGGGAAGAAGGCAAACCTTTTTCATGCTGAGTCATGAAAGCAACCATTTTGCAGAATGGAACATGCCTCTGTGTAAGAGGAAAATGTGACACAGTCTTAACGTTACTATATTTATTGTACAGATGGGAAAATAATTTGAAATGATGGAGAAAGTAGAACCCTTTTTTTTTAAGAGGGAATTAAAATTATCTTTAAATATTTCAGATCTCAAACAATTCCAGATTTTTTCATTTCATTTAATTATTTCATCATTTTGCTTCAGTTATTTTAATGTAACATGTTTTTATTTCTTTGCATTTTAAATTATATTTTATTTGCTCCCATCCTTCAGCTCACCGCATGCATCTTAGTCCAATGGAAAACTTTATTGTTTCTCGACTGCTGACTCCCACACAGTCATCTTTAGCCAGAAGCAGAAGTACATTAATGCTTTCTGAGCAGTACAATAATCCAGGTAAAAATGTGAATTACTCACTTTGAAACTGTTAAGGTATGTTTTTGGTTGCATTTGAGTAGTTGCTGAAAGAAATGGAGTACTATGAACCGAATGACAGTTTACACAGTACTACAAAAATGATTGATGAAACAAGTTGTTCCTGATAGCAGTGTGTTTAAAAGCTTGAAAAAACACATAATCTTGTCTGTCTGGTTCTGAATGGCTTTTTTAAAAAAAACATAGTTATTAAAAAAAAAACAAACAGAAAATTGAATCAACAAAATCATTAAAACCTAAGCCAATGGAAAACCGAATATATTCATTTAAGAACCAGTTTTTTAGACCAGTGTGTGACACCTCTCAGAGACTTTACTTGATATATTAGTGTCATCCCTTTTTGTACCCAGATAGTATGTAGCACAAAAATCCCAGTGCACGATTTCAGCCTTAATTATTTTTACCAGGGTTCCAGGTCTTTGCTGTTTAATTCCTTTTTGCCTTTAACTGTGTGACTGTATATGTATTTGTGTGTATATATATGTGTGTATAAAATGATACTTCCAGGAAAAAACAGACACTGATAGGAAGGTGTCAGTTCCAGAAATTATTGATCTTTAAGAAACTGAAAGTTAGGGATGATACTTACTGTTCCTGTCTGTAAATGGCTGTCTGATAAAACCTTTATTTTGCAAACACCTGCAAAACTAATGTTCCCAGTCCCACTAATACTTAGGCAAGTGCCTGACTCAGAGTAGTTTCTACTTATAAAGCTATACCTGGTCATAGTGTTTGCTGAAACAAGGACAAAAGTTGAAGAGCTGTTTTTTTTACTTTTATTAAAACAAAAAAAAACCTCACCCGAAACTTCACACCCAAATGCCTGTCTGCAAAAGGAAACATTTTTTCAGGATAAAACCAGTTGCACAGTTAGAAGACTGATCATCTTCAGGAGGAGTATTTTCATACACCATGGTTGAAATAGGCTCAGGTCCTGCATCTGTGCTTTTAATACAAAGCTATTTAAAAATGAATTGCAAAATAAGCCTACTTTCCTTTTTGTGTTACTTCTTTGTTGCAGTGCATAGGGACATTGATACTGAATGGCTCTAAAATTATCTCCCTTGTTTCTACATTAAAAGCAGCATCTGGAAGCAGAAATGTTGTGATACAGTACTTGACCCATGAGAAAATTCCCAATTTTCTTACTGCTCAGGGATCAACTACCGCTAAGACTGAACAAAAGCCAAGTTGAAATTAATCTGTATATTCTGCTTAAAATTGAGGTGAATTGCTGGGGCCACCTACAGATGTTGTTTCCTGTGTTGCATTTGATATTGAGGAAATTAGTAGGGTCTTCCACTGTCCTTCCCCACTCGTTTGTCAGCTCCCAGCTTTATCTCTCTCTTTGTCACAGGATCTTTAAAGTAGCACGCTGGCATGTCTGACAGGAAGGCAATTTGGCCTGCAAACTGCTGTTTCCCTGAGCTGAAACTGGAGTGCTGATTCTGGGAACAGCTGTCCGAACCAGTGTCCGCCTGTCATTTCCTCTCGCAAGGCTGTAGCACAGATTGCAAACAGCATCAATACTCAGGGTGGCCATTGACCATTTTGTCAGTAATTGCTAGCAAAAGGGTTGAGGGAGCTCTCGCATTTGATGTGCAGTTCTCTCCGTAGAAGCAGCTTCCTGAACAGGAAAGAGGGTTCTTCCTTTTCAGGAGCTCATAATGTGCCTCATGTGGTTAGATTTGGGTCAAAATTGCTCTGCTCCTGCATTTTCTGTAAGCTTAGAAGTCAGGAGTCTCAATTTAAGACACTTTCTCTAGGGCAATGCATTATTAATGTCACTCTGAGTCAAGATATTCAGGCAAATGGTTGTTATTGGGCACATAATTTTTTTTACAGTTGAAGTAAAAATCCTTAAGCAGCATTTACGTTTCTGAACATTTTTGTTACTATTCTGTGAACTTCTGCCAACTTGCTGGAAAGTCAGTCAAAGAATATACAGGTCCAGTCAGATTTAGAAGCATACAAAAAGGCTTCATAAGAAATTTTGTAGGACTTCCCTCAATAAAAAAAATGTGAATTCATTTACATTTGAGCATAATTACTGCTTTTCCAAAGTCAGTATCCATCTTGACTTCAGTTGACTATGATTGGAAGCAGTCACATGGTTACAATTATTTTCTGTTATATTAATAAAGCATATACTCTGTTGATTGTTCCATATGTGTATGAAAATTTCATCTTAGAAGGCAATATGAACAAAACCAAGAGTAAAATAATTGTTTTTAAAAAATCCTGTTCATATTGCAAATAAAAAAAAAATACCCAGAAAGAGTTACCCTGTAAGCTGTAATGCATGTGTTGCACTCAAACTGATGTCTACCACAAATAACAATAACTGAAATACCTACAGCAGCACTTTTTTTTTTTAGGTTTGAGGCTGTGGGGTTTTTTTTTAATTAAGTATTATTTTGAAAAGCAATTAAGGTATTTGGAAGCCTTTGCCATGTTTAGGCTTATTTAAAAAAAAAAAAAAAATTCCCTACTCTTCTGTCACCTTTCCTGTTCTGCAGTATTTGTTCAGAAGTCACCTAACTAGAAATTGTTTGATTATCCTTTATCATATGCAAAGGAAGCTGGACTTTTCAGAAGAGCAAAGAATTGCAGTCATAGTCAGGTGACTCAAAAGGTATATGAGTAAGAGAGCGATATTTTAGAGATAATTAATTAAAAAAAATCCTATAAAATGTTATTTTCGGTTGAGGCATTTTTAGTAAACATGGGACCGTGTTGAATGTGTTATATAATGTCATCTTTTGAAACAGTTTTTCAAAACCTTGAAAACTACCTTTGAACATTATAACATAAAAGTATGCTGTTTTCTCCTCTCCTTTACTTCCTCTGTCTGTGCTCCCTTTTGCTCTTGCTATTGTGCTATAACTCTTTAGTATTCCATATCTGTCCTCGTATAGCACCAGGTAGTCCTCTTAAATCTCCCTACAAGCCTTCCCCCACCCGAAGCACCGACAGAAAGAAGGCAACTTCACCCTCCACTTCAGATGCCATGAAAGGGGCGGCTGCAGCTGAAGTTACTCAGGTGGGTTTGCAATGGTTTTGATTTCACTTCTGGGTAAACTGATGCAGCTTCTGGTTGTTACCTTTCCCTTTACATTCATAAAAATAAAGTGCTACCCCTGTTGTAAGAAGCAGCAGTAAGATAGCAAGCCTTGCATGCACCCGTTGCTTTCGTGCTCCTGTTTAGCAGCATCCTGGTATCTTCCACCTCCTGGGAATCAGTGTTGAGTGCTGGTATTTGGAGCAGCAACACCTTTATTTTCAGGGAGCTGAGATTTCTGGCACTGAAGTGTGTGTTTCTGGACTTGCCTATAACTTCTGGGAACGGGGATGACAAATAGGATCTCTCTACTGAGTATGACTATCCAGTCTTGCTGGTTAATTAGCAAGATTCACATACTTCGGAAACTTGCCAAGTGTGTTGGCAATGCCTCTGTTTTATGCCAATCGCTTAACTCTTTCTGTGGACATTTTTAATGCTGTTTGCTAAAAGGTGCATTATTGATCCACTGTAGTTTCCAGAAAAGCAAAGGCAAGTCATGCACCTTCACTGACTCTATGCAATGCAAGACATGTTTTAAAAAACTTTTGCTAGGGCTGTAAAATTTTGTAAAATGTAAAGGTCCTGTGTGTTGTACTAGTTAATAGTAAAGGAATTCATGCCGTCTAAATTAGATGTGAGAGGACCAAAGGTGGGAGCTAAAGATTTTGTGTAGTGTGCGATTCACAGAGTTACGTCCAGCAGCATTTCTGCGAGATGTCTGGGTGCTCTACTGACCATGTCTAAGAGGTGCTGCAGGAGCATGTACGTGATTTTGAAAACTCCACCCAGTGCTGCTACCCCTCCCAAAGACCTCTTGGAGAGGCTCTGATGTGGTCTTATTTACCTGCAACTTGTATACTATGTCCATGGAAGACACGGGGGGCAGGGGGGTTGTGTCTATGTAAAATAAAAAACTATTGCACCTCAGTTGTGAGCTCCCGTTTAAAAAACTTTTATCTTAAATGTATGTTACACAAATCTGTTTATATGCCATCTTGTTAATAAAACAATCAAATATATTTTTGATGTGTTGGAGCTAATTATGGAAACTAAAATGAACTATGCTTCTAGACTGAGAAGATCAAGAAAGAGAAGCGAGCCGCAACACCTGGTTCGTCATCTGGTATGGGATCTCCTCTAAGAAGGTCTGATTCTCCTGCTGCCCTGTCCAGAAGATCTGCGTCACCTGCAACACCTAAGTATGCCCTTCTTATTGGTGGTCTAATATGCTGTGAGCTTCTTGTTAGCTATGAAGGAGACGTAGATTATTGAGGAACTTCCTTTGAAGTATTGTATAAAATCTAGTTAATTTTAGTTATACATACACACATATACAGATAGGGAGAGAAGGAGAGGGAGATGTAGATGAACAGATAACATAGGTAAGATTGTGTTAGTAGTCACTAGAGACACTTCTCTGCCTTTTCTCAGTGTTTTGAAACTATCACAATGCATTTCATAATTCATGTGAAATTTTCTAAACATTTATTTTTAAACATGCTTTTGTTTTATTTGGTTTTGAAGAACCTCTGCCTAATGTGAAGAAATGCACAGAACATGAATACTAACTAGAAATTCCAGCATTTAAAATACGCATTTCCTATTGCTGGCATAACCATCTGGTTCCATAAATATACTTAACTATGCATTATCTAAACCATCAGTTTTAATCCTTGTTTATTTGCAGACCTCTGTGGGTTTGTTGCTTTTTGTTGCTGGTTTTTTTGTTTGTTTGTTTTTTTTGTGGAGAGTTGTGGACCTTTAGCATATCCAGGCTTATTAGCAATTGACTTGCTTTTCTTAACTGTCTTTTGCAGACACTCAAAGCTGTAGTTCATGTACCACAGGTTACAGCTCACAATTCTAAACAAATGTGTTTTCAGCTTTCTTAGAATAGGATATTAAGTCTGGCTCAAATGCAGAAGTATGCTGAAGTAGTCATGGTCTACAGTAGTTGTCTGATTTTTTGTTTTGTTTTGGGTTGTTTTTTCCCCTAGACCCTGTTCATGGATCCTCCTTCAGTCTTGAAAAATTAACTCTTTTTGTCTGATTTTTTTTTTTTTTTTTAATCTGAACATGCCTATATTCTGAACCGGTCTTGATGATCCCTTTTTTGATAAATTTCTTTCGCTTCACAAAGGAGCTGGTTGGTGTTCCTTTTTCTGTTTCATCTCTGAGTGCATAGCCCTGTAATGGACGATGATTTTGTGTGTTAATCTGGCATTAGACAAAGCATGGAAAGCCATCTGACTCTGGGCATTCTTTCTGTTTTAGACATCCCCTTGCATGCAACTGGGAAACTGCAATTCTTGTTTGTGTTACAGGGCCACAAATTCTTAAACTTTCAATGTTATATGTATAATGTCGTCAGATTCTGAACTATTCTGAAGAATGGAATCATAAGAAATGTTAATGACAGTCAGCTTTTTTATTACAATTTTGAGCTAATTGTTGTCTAGTGGCATTCCAGAATGTACGGAGAAAAGCATGAACTATAAAAATTTGTATTATTCTGTAAGTATTGATATTCCCTGTTCAGAATGTGTCTTTCAGTTCACTCGGGCAGTACAGGAGACATACCAAGAGACATATTTAGTTAAGCAAAATGATTGGAGGGAAAGGGATTGCTGAGAGTGACGGACTCCTTGATGGGCAGGCATTGAAAAGTTTGGTATAGCTCATTGTAGAGACATCTGGGGGGGGAAGATTGTGTGAAGCAAACAGATGTTTAGTGCTTTATGAAAAAAGCGTGTCCAGTCTTAATTTGTAGTGCTAATTTCCATAAAAGGTTGGGCAAAGATGGAGACTTTTTTCCCAGAGGTGCAAATTATGGGAACCTTTTTATAGTAAAATATTTTCACGCCTATAAGGAATATAAACTACTGTTTTTAGAGGAATAAGCACATGCTGTATGGAGGAATTAAGAAGCCTGCTGATGGGTTTCTCTGTGATTGTGAGCCACAGTAGTTTTCTTTTTTTCTCCCTTTCCTTCCTCAAGAGAATCTGATTCTGACCACTGCTACAAATGTATTACTGAGCATTTAATCTTAACATGGCCCAATTAGAACTCCCTCCTTGAGCTTATGAGAAATACAGTAAATAGTTTAAATCCATGTTTATTACTGATTGCAGAAAGACAGTTCTGCTTCAGCACTCTAGAAACTTCCCCTCAGAAATTTGAAATAAAATAAAAGGTGTCCTGGCCACCATACTATATTATTATATAAAGATACACATTTCTTCATAAAACTCAAATGCCAGCTTATGATCTAGCTGGTCAGTGGATTTAAATGTAGGCAGACAGGCTTTTGGAACCTTCCTTTAGACTGTATAATCTTACCTTTTCATTTAGAATTAACTTTGGAACTTAAGTATAATTTTAATGTGACTAAATATGTAAACAAATTACTCGTTCTACTTGCAAACCTGAAAATCTTTTACAAGTTTAATCTTTCTCCTTCCAGCACGCTACATGGCCAAAAAAATACCCTGGATGAAATAAGAATATGTATTGTACAACATTAGTAGTTAGTGATCCTTTTTTTTTTTGAAAGGTCTTGAGGAAAGAATCAAGTATGGCCAGTGATTTAGATGATAATTGGTTGCATGCATTTTTCTTCTTAAAAGTATGTGACTTGATATTCAGGTTTTCTTGATCCTGTTCTAGTTCTTAGTTCTTCACAATCGTCACCTTGGTTTGTGACTGGTAGTTGCTTGTTTTGTTTATATGTTATTTCATTATTTATTAATTAAAAAACTCTTTTTATCATGGTAAAGTAGCTGAAACAGGCTCAAACAAGACAATAAAACTTCAACCTAAAGAGAGACAGTGATTGATGGCAAAATAGATTTGCAGTATAATTACCTTTAAAAATACAAGTGTTTGAAGTTGCAGATTTTACTGAGAAAGCATAAAAGATCAGCCCAAAAGATAACGTCCAAGGCAAAAATGAGTGAACAAATATGGAGCTAAAAAGGAAAAAAGGGGAAAAACCAATATGTTGAGCAATAATTAGAAGCAAGGAAGGAGTTCAAAGCTTGAAGATATTTGAAAAAGTAAATATATCAAGAAATGTCACACAAGAAAGAAACCCAAAACTATTGCTTTGAATCCACTGTGGATCAGTTGACAAAGATGAAAGTTAATGGATTAGAGGGCTGGGATAATTAAGAAATTATCTTTTATTTTTACAATTGCTATTGGATACTGATAGTGTAAAGTGCTCCTGTTCTTCAGAGCTTCCATAAGATCAATAATACCAGGTTTTTTGGTAATTTATTTTTGATGCTTCATCTTCAAAGATCTATACATTAGTTGGTTTATTCTTGCAGTATTCCTCAGAGAATAGGTAAGTGTCCCAACTTATGGATCGGCAAAGCAATAAAGCCCGTGTCCTTCACATGCCTTTGGGTGAAGAGTCCTTTTGAAATCAGTGGGACCTGACTGAATCAAGGGAGTAGGATTTAGTTTGAATTATCTTCAGATAAGCCGTAGCATAAGCCAGTGAATAAAAATGGAAAGCTCCAACAAGCCTCGGAGTTACATTATTTTGCCGAAGCATTACCTCATATGATGAAGAGGAAGGGAGAAGGGGCCGCAGCGCTGCTGGCGGGTGGTGGTTCTTGGTTCAGTTCCAGTTCCCGGTCTGTGTCCCTGTCCTTTGTTTGCAGGCTCACTAACGGAACCTGTAACTTGGTGGGTCTTTTGGGAGACATCCCACTGCAGCTGTTGGCACGCATCTTGATGTCAGAAATGCACGTGCTCAATCGAGTTACAGAATACCAATGAAATATGAACCTACAGTAGTACAAAAAAGCCCAAACTTTTAAAAATTTTTAGAAATGACCTATTAGAAAGGTGTCTGCGTGTGGTAAATTTCTCACAGAAGTAGCTCGTATGTCCTGCGGTGACCTACTTTTAGATGTTATTTGATATGTGCTACATTTACTACTCTTGATCTTTGTTTTGCCTTGGAAAGATTAAAACAATGGGTAGAACGTTGGATCAAGACTGTTTTGAGGGATTTTTTCAGTAGCTAGCTAGAGAATGGGCCAATTCAAGTTTTGAAAATATCTGTAATAATGCAGCTATCAAAATAACACTTCTCTAGACCTATGCTGAGTTTGTGCTCTTTTCAGAAATATGACATATGAATTTGCTTCTGGCTGGAAAAGATCAAAACTAAGAATGAAAGAAAACTATTTTTGAGAAAATGTCATAGACAGCAGAGAAAAATGTCGGAACGCAGGAATAGCTTGTGATCGGAGCAATGACAGAAAGCAGGCCTGAGAACATGCAAGTCTTTGGTTGGATTCAGCAGAGCTTTTGTTGAATCAATAGGGAGATAGGATGAAAAATAACGCAGCTCTGGCATTGCTGCAGATTTCTGATTTACAGTCAGCGTTCTGAACTGCTGTAACCGATGACCTGTCACGTACCTGGCTTTTCAAGAAAGCACGCTGTTCACGGACAAAATTGGATGTGACCTCTGACTCATGTACTTTATTTTCTATGCTTAGCAACTGTAAGCTCAGAACCCCTCTTGTGGTCTTCCTGGGATGTTATTCTGCAGTATAAGTTATCCCCCTTTTAATTAAATAAGAGCTATTGTAATTTAAGGATCAGTGGGTCGTCAGACCTGATAGAGGTTCTTGCAGTGTGTGTAGGGGTCATGATGAGAATGGTTTCTTACAAGCTGCTGCCCCCACGTCAACACAGGGCAATTAGGTGAGGAAACGAAGACCACCTGGAGGGAAGAAGATGCTTTCTGTCCTTCTGTGTTGCCCTGTAAAATCTAGTGACTGAGACGAGCCGACTTCCAGGCAGCTAACATGCTAACGCTTCTTGGATTTGGGCAGTTTGTCGTCTTAGTTCTCTGATCCTCATCAGGCACACTTCTGCGTTCCCACATTCTTACCAGGGTTTCATTACATCCTTTTCCTTTTCTCCCAAGGCAAAAAGAAAATGTTTTTTAAACCTAAGCAGACCCCTATGCAAGTGTTTATACATTTGCCCTTAATGATCCCACTTTTTTGTCTTCACAATGTAGTTCGGCTGTTTCTGGTGAAAAGTAGCATCATTTCAATACTGTTAGAAGGAGTGGTTTTTCCAGTAACAATTCTGCATGTGTCTAGGAATGTTGAAGACGCTAAATTGATAATACATTTTAAATACAAGGGTGAAATCAGTGTTCATTTAATACTTTCTATTGGTACCCAAAAAGTGATTTTACATTTCTGAAAAAAAAAAAAAAATCTTGATGGGCTTTCTCAGCTTTTCACTCCTCACACTGCATTGTTATCGTCCTTGCAGTAATCTGTTTTTTATCGGCTTCTCGCTTTTAGTTGCTTTAAAATAAGCAAAGCCTAACTTTTTCTTCTGGCTACAGAGCTGTTAAGAAAAACATTCTGTAGGTCTAAAAGTTCAAAGATGCATTACTTAAATAATAAATTCAGCACATGTTTCTAGTCCAGCAGGTAAGTTGTACAGCCGGTCTGCTCTAATTCCTATGCAGTGCAAGATACATAGCTCTCATGATTAGACTCCTTCCTACCAACCTCTTTAATTTGGTTGTCATGTCTTTATTAGAGAACAATTGCTCGTGCGCTAATACAGAAAATGACTCAACCTTAGTTATGCAACTGCTTTGCTCCTCCTGTCACAACAAGTTAAATAAAAAACATTGCAAGGAGCATGTGGTAAAGTTGGAAATGTAAACCAAAGACAGCAAGAAGGGACTACGCTTTGAAGATGTGTCTGGTTAGCAAGCAGCATCCTTTCTGCTGCAGGGAAGCATAACAAAGGTTGTTTGCTTTTTGTTTACATGTTATATTTTTATGAAATGCCGTTGGAAATGACTGTAATGGTGAGGCACATACGAGATGTATGTATGTAGGTGAGGCTTTGAAATCTCTGCCTTTGTCTTTAGGAGGGCCTGGAAAGCCATCTATATCCTAAAGAGAAAATGAAAGACAGTGCTAAAACCAGAGTTGGTCAACACCAACCAATCTCATCATCTTCGCCCATTGCTGTTGTTTTACAAGAGCTGGAAACAGACTTGCCTGCCCACATCTTCCAAGGCCTGTTTCTGTGGGCGAGCAGCAGGGGCAGAGGCTTCCCTACAAGGCAGGGCGAGCTGGGAGCCGTGAGTGGCAGCATGGCAGATGAGGGCAGGGACCTCATCCGCAGGACCCCATCCTACTGCAGACATAAGGATTGACTAGAGCAGGTCTGGTGATGGTGACCAGGGTCAGCCAAGAGTCTGATGACAGCCAGCAAAGGCCTTAATGAGGCAGGTCCAAGGACAAGCCAGGACATCGGGTCAGGATCAGCAGGTTAGGAGGCCAGGAACAGGCGTACCTGCAGCTTAGCTCAGGCAAGGACCAAGGGCAAGGACCTGAGCTTACAGGTTGCTCCTGAGCCTGCAGGCAGAGGGTACCTGAGCTGAACTTCAGATTTAGTTGGGTGCTACTGTTCTACCAGCCCAGGGGCTTCTGGAATCTGTGATGGCTCTTCAGTGGGAGTAAGAAAGTACAGGTGGTGCAATACTCTGCAGTCTTTTCCTCCCCACAAACTGGGCAGCTCTGAGTGAGCTCCCTGTATTCTGGTGTCTCAGCCTCTTTCAAATGCAGCATAATATGGTGGGAAAGAACCCTTTCTTCTCCTGAATTCTTGAATGGGGCGGGGGTTGAAAGATGTTTAATTTTTATTGTATGCTCTGTAATGCAAATGCTGTTCGGGTTATAATAGTCTCTGGCCACACAGTACTATAGTTAGATCTAGGCAAAACTTGCCACTCCAGTCCATTAATTTTCAGCCGTTGTCCATGTTTGTCAAGCTTGTGGTCTGCTAGAATGAGTATATAGTCCAGAAAGCATGTTATAGTATATGAAACTCTATATTGTGTAGATGAAAAAAGTGATAAGGGATAATACGTTTATATCATAATTGCACATCCACAAGGAAGGTTAAAACTACATGTATAATGTTGACTTAATGTAAGATTATTTATTCTAATGGGACTCACATAAATCATTATTTTAAGATTGCAATCTCTTTACTTCCATATTACTTAGTCACACAGCCCAGCCTTTCTTAATGTTGCAAGTATTTAATGCTCGTTACTGGTGTTACATAAATAATGAATGGTGTTTGCATGTAGTTTTATGTTTCCTGGCAATCTATTCTCTTTAATGTGCCCCTATTTTTAGTGAATATCAAGTATCTTTACCCTTCCACTTTCCCAGAACTGAATTCAGGGTTGTCATTTCACATAAGCTATGCAGGAGCCATGCGGGCAGTCGGCAGCGTTGCTGCTGTGCGTTGCTGTCACCACCAGTGCAGCCGTGTAAAATGTTGCCAGGGCTGAGCTTTGAGCCTTGAGTCTGTTGTGTTGGTGCTGATTAAAGCATGAACTGAAACAGCGGAGCTGACTGTAGAATGGGTTGGTCAGTTCTGACTCTTATTCTAGTACCCACCTTCACCTTTGTGTGTAGCAGTAGTTTGTGCTATTTTGGGAAATCAGACACCATGTTTTACAAGGCGGTATTCAGCTGAAAGCAGCACACTGCAACTCATTATGATTTCTGCAGACAGAAAGCAGCCATAGCTTTGCTTTAAATGTTGAGAAGGACTATTGAATATAGTAATGTTGGTAAAATTGTTATGAAATGGCCATCATTAAAATAATTGGTTTAGGTCGTTGATAGATTTCATATTTCTTGCCTACAACTCAGACTGTATTCTTGGTCTTTTTAGATGAGAATTTCCGTAATCATTTGCTCTTGCATGCCAGTTTTCTGCATTTTGGGTTCTGATTGCTTGCATCCAGGTGGTTTCTATGCAGTAGTGTGCAAAACAGCTGAGACTCCTATGTAGCCAGAGACAAGAGGAACAATACGGGTGAAGGTAGAGTTTGATTCCAAGCTGTGTAACATATGGCCTGTTTTGATTTTTGTTTTCCCTCATCAGGACAGTTGCAAAGACTTATCCTCAGTCTCCTAAAAATGCCAAACAATATCCAGCCTCTCCTGTGAAGCATCGTGCCACTTCTAATCTCAACCAGGAAACTCCTAAAAAGAAAGCAGACAAGGAGAAAGAAAATGTCAGTCAGCAAAAATCCCCGGGAGCACGTACTGATGAGGCAGGCCAGGTGGCTTCTGAAAAGCATGTGCCTTCTGCAGGAAAGACTGAAAACAGTGAAGGTGAGTCTTACCGCAAGAATAAATTGCAAGGTGTATTGTGGGTCCGTGAAGCTTTTAAACAGTGATGAACTGTTGTTTTTATGAAGCTGCTCAGTCATGGGTTTGTGAGAACGTGTAAAGGTACACACTAGAACCAGTAAATGTATAGTTTTCACCAGGGTTGCCCATGTAAGAAAAACACTTGTTAATGAGGATGTGGAAGTGTTGAAATCCAGGGATGTCATTACCCATGCCATATTCTATCTGCTGAAAATGCTGAAGTATGCTTTGGAAAAGCACAAAGTGTCATGCCAGCGTGAACCAGGCCCATTTTAGCACCGGTGTGAGTGTGGAAGTGCTGGACACTCTCAGTTCCCTGCCTAACTTTCCACCCTTGGTTGTCTTCTCCCAGGGAAGATCACGGCAGGAACAACTGATGCAGAAGAAGCCTCAAAAATTCTAGCTGAAAAAAGACGACAGGCCCGCCTGCAAAAAGAACAAGAAGAAAGGGAGAGACAGGAAAGAGAAGAACGGGAGAGGTATCTCTGTTGATTTGTGAAAATTATTACCTAATAATTTAACTTCTGTCACTGAAGATGCTTGAAACTGTGGTGGTTTTAGAATCGAGGTGGAAGCTTACGTGTAAGTGTTAATTTCTTTTGGTTTGGACCTCTAATTCATTAGTGTCTTTTGCGGTCTTTGTGACTAGTGAAGGTAGAAAATAATAATTTGGCCTCTTTAAGAAGCCTGAAGAAACTATTACTCATCCAAATACTTCCGGTATGTCCACGCACAGTATGGACATACCTGAAGTATTTTGTGTTGTAGAGAAGTATTTGAGGCAGTTTTAAATGAGCTAGTTCACATAGAAGAAACAGTCTTGCAGTAGTAGTATATGCCTTGACTTGTATCATTCAAGGGATTAAAACCTGAAGCTTATCTCTCTGCCAAACTCTGTTGTAGGCAGCTGGGGGCTTTTAGAGTGGGGGCACAATGAAGGTTGCTGAGTCTAAGCAGTGAAATTCTGGCTCTATTCTGGGACCAAGTTTTTAGGTTGTTCTCCACGTTGGATGCTGGTTGCAAGTGTCAACAGATCATGCCCTTCCTTCTAGCCCTCAGTAGTAAATCACTAACTCTGCACGTCTAAATTCAACTTTGTTCTTATTGAAAACATGGGGGGGTAGAATTTGGAAATATTTCCTGAATCCCTGATACACAAGTATAAGAATGATCAGTTGTCAAAGCAGGTCTTGAATGTGGTGACAAAGGAGCATGGTGTCCCTGAGTGGGCCAGGGTGGAATTTAGACCCACTCTTTTTAGTGTACCACTGTGTTTTGCGATCTTTGTTTCCTGTTACTTACCTGATCTGTTTATCATCGGCTGAAATGAAGGAAGAAAGTACTTGCTTGTTTGTAGATACCTGCCAGCATTCTGGGTGTGAAGTACAGGGGAAGAGAGATGTGTTTATTATTGAAGCTCGAACTGAAATTAGAATGGAAATGTTTTCTTTTCGTTGACACCTTTTTTTTTGAAGGGAAATTATAAATTCTAGGAAATAATTTATTCCAGTCTTACTTTCACTGCCTAAAAGTTTGGTAGCAACCTGAATTCTGGGCATGTGCTCTACCTCTTTGCTGTATCTTGGCATTTTTCGTGAAAATGTGGACCAATGCCTACGTTATCAGTTACTGCTGATTGCGTGCCATAGGTACAATAGGATTCACGCTGAACAAGATGAAACCTTTTAAATATATTGTTACATTTTTTTTGTAGGCTTGAAAGAGAAGAACAGAAAAGAAAGGCAGAAGAAGAAAGACTTCGTCTAGAGGAAGAGGCTCGTAAGAAGGAGGAGGAAAGAAAACGTGAAGAAGCAGCAGCTAGAAAAAAGGCAGAAGAGGAAGCCAGGAGAAGAGCTGAGGAAGAACAAATGCTAAAAGAAAAGCAAGAAAAAGAGCTCCAAGCCAAACTTGAGAAACAGGTACTATCTCAAACACAAATGTGAAACTTTATATACGTATATATGTGTTTATATATACATATAAATAAATACTTTATAGTCTCTGGTAATCTACCTGAAATAAATAATCGCCCTATCATATTTTACACATTTTGATTAGAGGGAAGAAGCAGAAATCAAAGCCCGTGAGGCAGCTGAACAGCTTCGTCTTGAAAGGGAACAAATCATGCAGCAAATTGAGCAAGAAAGACTGGAGCGGAAGAAGGTACATATTTGCATCTCATTTAAGAAAATTATTGTATTTCTTCTTTAAATACATAACCCAGGAAATACCCAATAGCTTCCAGAAATAATAATCTGGAGGGATTACAGATTGATATTTATGCCTAATTTAGTATTTGCGACTTGCATGTTCGGGGAATGTGAACATCAAAATTTGTAACAAAGTGGAATTGCCCAAGGCAAACGGCTTTCTGCTGGGTACTGAACAAACACAGGACTAGCCTCTACCCACAGAGTTAAATGCCTGAGACAACAGGGAATGGCATGCCAAGGCAAATGTCGATTGCCGCCCAACCCGGGACATCACAGACTATTGAGGAACGTGAGTGACTTTGTTTTAAAACTTACTCAACAAAAGCTTCATGTCATTAATTGAGAAAGTTAATGTGATTAACAAACAGGTTTTCTCCCACCTGGCTTGCCTCTGGTTGCATTATGCAGAGGCAGCAGGGCTCCCTGGCCAGTGCTGCACAAGGAAATGGCTGGAGCTGTGTAACTTAGCTTTATCTACAGCTTTGTGGCAGGAAAGGGAGAACAACTGCAGAGCTGCAGAACCTCTGACTGGTTATAAAAGGTAGTTGTTCCACTTTCCATATATGCTACTCTAATATGTTAGTTTCAGCTGTTTATCCCTGAGCTGGAGCCGTGCTGCGGATTAGAATACCAAACCAAGTGTCTTTAAATCTGAAAGTTTCCCTTCACAGTAGTGCAAAGAGAAAAGGCTTGTTGGGAGGGGTTTTTTAATGAACAAAGGAGGGAAGAAAAAACCAGTATTTTAGGGTAATGCCTTACCCATTTTTCAGCAAGAATAATTTCGGGTATTTCATTTCACTCTTCCATTCCAAAAAGCCTAACTGTTTTTTAAAGGAACTATTTGGAAGCAGTTGGAAAAGCAACTAGATTAAAATAATAGCTGTTGATTTTAAATAAATGTCTTGTTCCAGAGCTGACCACAACTTGTAACTGCAAACACCTGGTATTAAAGTGTTTGTCTCTAAATTGCATCTACTGAGAAGGTCATGTTCTATGAGATCTGATATGTGAAAGCCAGCTCCCAGGTGTTTTCTACCTTTTGTTTTCATTATTATTTATTCTCCATTTTTCAAGACAGGCAGGGATGAGATCATGACAATAGAGAAAAGTTTTTCTTTTTGTCTTTTTTCTCCTTGATCAGTCTCTTGTGTTAAATATTCTGTCTGCCTTCTCATCCTCTGATTTATTTTGGTTTCTAGAGAATAGATGAGATAATGAAGAGAACAAGGAGGAGTGAAACACCAGAAATAAAGGTATGAAACAGTGTGTGGTTGCAGGGTTTTTTTGTTTTGTTTTATTACCCGTATGTGAAAATTAAACACTAGAATAGTTCCCTGTTAGTAGGTATACTTAGGTACATTCTACACCCAAATTTTAGTTGTATTTCAAACTGAGAATGACTGTTGCTATGTCACAGTTATTGTTGTGCCACTGCTACAGAGACACTGCTTTATGCAGCTGTTGCAGACTGACCTCCCTCACTGTCTAGCAAGGTGGCAAGAGCCCATTCCTGGATGCTGGAGCTGTAATGTTTGCTGCTGTGATGTGTTTTCTCCTGCTTTGTACCAGGCAGTGAATTAGGTACTGAGCTCTCTGTGTTAGTCTGCCGGGAATGTGGGCTTGAGAACAAGGCAACTGTGTCCAGCTAGAAAGTTGCAAAGGGTCACGTTTTCACTTCTCTGCTAAGTTTTCTACTAAGGAAACTGTTTCTTCAGTTACTTTCAGAGCATGTTTTATTTTTGAAGTGTGGGGGGAAAAAAAAATATATCCTGTGCCTAATTAAAAAGGGGGGGGGGGAATCCTTTCTTGCTGTCGATGACCTTTGACCACCCCGTGGCCCTGGGCAGTCACAAGTTTCGAGTCCAGTCACTTCCATGAAGGTTACAATCCATTGTCTAACATAATTGACTCATTACTTGATTACAGAAGGAAGAGCCAAAACTGGAGGTACCATCAACTTTGAATGTGGAGAAACAACCAAAGGCCCTTGTTCTCAACCAGCCAGGTAAAAATTGCCATATTTTTCTGACCTGTTTTTACAATTAGTTCTTTTCAGAGTTTTGTAATCTCAGGCAGAGCGCTGTGTATTATCACAGGTTCTTTGCTTTCATCTCCAAAAGAACAGCTATGTTTGTGTGAGTGACAAATGTTAGAAACTGGAGACTCAGCTTTGTTTCGTCACGTAAGCAGAAGCAGAGCAAAATTTCTCCTCCCTATTAGTACCTGACGTAGCATTTCTGTAAATGAGAAGTTCCAGTCTGGCAGCAGGTTTGGTTGCTGCAGTCTGCTTTTGAATTTTGTAGGTAGAAGATTTTTGCACACAACCAAGCTTGCAAGCTTTATATAGCATTGCTCTAAATCTTACACTTGATTTGATTTGATGAAAAAAGCATATGTATTTAAAGAATTATTAAATAAAATACACATATCTGGCATTTATCTATATTTTGTTTACCTCCCCAGGCCAAGGCTTTTAGTACATGACATAAAAAAATGATACATTCTCTTCCTGTTTTCTCAAATTTAAAAGTTGTAGCATAAAGAGCAATTTTAGAGTGGAAAAGAGGATTGGCGGTATAGTACGGTGAGTCATAGGCGAAACTGAGTCTTACTGCATTGTCAGTCTTTCTTTTTACTTGATCTATAACTTAAAAGCATTTGTGATATTTTTTTTTTAACTTTTAAAATAAACAAGTTGCTACTGTCATAATTTCTAACCTTCTTTTATAGAGATCAATGGATTGGCAGCCTGCCTGAAAAATAAAAGCTTAGAAAGTGCTGCCACTGTAATCCCTTCCCAAGATGTAGTTGCTAATGGACTCAAGTCGGTTCCAGGACTTATTCAGCTGGAAGCTGTTGATGGGAAGTCTAACAGCATGGAAGATTCAACAGATGAGGTTCAGTCCATGGATGTGAGGTACAGACCATATCTACTAATAGAAATTGTGGAACACCCAAAGGTTATCTTACTTCTCACCTACCCCACAATGTGGCAGTCAGGTGTCTACTGTGGTGTCCCCTACTCCTGTCAAGATGCAATTTGGTCGTTCCAGACAGGAGTCAACAGAACCTCATCTCACTCTCACATATTGGACGGAGGGGGAGAGGGCTCTGAAATCCTTCCGCAGTCCGTCCTTACGGATTCCGTACAAGTTTGCCCAAACTTTTCAGATCGTTCTGTGAAAGCAGCTACTGTCGATACTGTCAGATGTCACCGTTATTTTTTTATTTGTGCTAAGACTGCATAGCTATGATGCATGAGCTTTTCTTCCTCCATACAAGCAGAATAAAGAAAATAATTTAGAATTTTAAGTACTTAACTGGAACAAATGTATGGAAATCAGAAAATAACTTTGTGTGTATTAAATACTGTTGGATTTCGATGGAAGGACTCGCAGGAAAGAAGGAAGTTGGTAATTTAAGGCTGCTGTGAGATAGCTTAGCTCTGAATTTTAAACATGGAATTTTGATACAGTGCTTCCTTAAGCAGCAAGCCAACTTAACATCTCATACTGTTTCAGTATTTCCAATAAATCTGCGTAAATACTTAAGAAATGCCTTACTGGAACAGACCAGAAGTCCGTCTACCCCATTATGTGGTCTCAGAGAGCATCAATAAGAAAAACTAGTTAGGGAGAGCACCTGAGTCCACCGCTTTCTGCAATCCAAGACCACACAGAAGCGTTACGTTAGGGATGTCAGAGGGCACAACTCTGCCCTGCCCTTTTAAATACCCACTGATGGACCTGTTGCCCATGAGTTTATCCACCTCCCTTTTCAACCTGCTGGTAACGTTTGCATCCAGGACCTCATCTGGCAGCAAGTTCCACAGTAGTCCCACTAGGTAAATTATATCCTTTGATCTGCATTAAACCCAGTTTCTTACTAGTGTCTTTGGGCACCCTCTAGGGTTTGTGTTGCAGGATTTGATGCACAACAGCTTTGCCGTCACCTTGTCCGCCACCCCTTCATGGCTTTAGAAATCTTTGTGAAATCCTTCCTCTGCCTTCTCTTCTCCAGACTGAAATGCACTAGCCTTACTAGTCTCAGCAAAGCATCAACTGGTTGCAGTGCTTCTTAAGGTTAAATTCTGGGATTTCTATGTCTGAAGTATGTCATAAGGTCTTAACAAATAACTTTTTATTCCAGTTGTTAAGTGTGGGTGCTTTAGGTAAATGTTTGTGGGGTCAGGACAATAATTGAATTTGCAAGATGCAGTAAACATTTAGGTAAGGGAATGGTGCAGGGACTGAAATAATGAGTGATCAGTAAACTACCAGAAACTTGGTGTCAGGAGAAAAGTGTTCATATCGCATAGCTACCACAAACCTTAATCTTTAAGAAATATGGATTAGGTATGACCTTCCATCCTGAACAGGGCAACCTCTTTTTGTTTGGATTGGGACGTATTCTAGGTAAAGGCTTGCTGCAGCTGGCCTTAAGATAAGTAGTAGTTTTTGAACAACCAGAAGATTAATTTGCTTGTTGCTTAATGAAAACTTACACATCTCTTATTCTGTGTCTTCCTTTCATTTATCTTTTGTATAGCCCGGTTTCAAAAGAAGAACTTATCTCTATCCCTGAATATTCACCCATGAATGAACTTATGCCCGGTTCTTTGGACCAAAATGGGACAAGTAATGCCAAGGCTCTTGAAGATCTCTTGGATTTCACAGGCCAAGCTACATACTCCAAGATGTCCAGTGATACCATTAGCCTCGATGACTGTAACAAAAACTTGATTGAGGGATTTAACAGTCCAGGACAGGAAAATACACTGAATTCTATCTGTTGACGACCTCGCTGTTCAGCCGAACGGATAAAGGTATTGTGATAAACATCTTAGGTCTGATAAATCGCTGTGATTACATGCGAGCTTCCCAGAAAAATATAGCAGTTGTAAACAGCATTTGTGGAGGGAGTAAGAAAGCTGATCTCCTAGATATTTAAATTCAGCACAGTCTTTCATATTTGCAGCTCTTTCTAAATTGGCATCACATGCAAACTGAGTGTATCATAGCAACCAAAAGTGTTCGGTAAATTGAAACAATTCCTTTATCCATTCAGAATATAGTAAGAAGACTTGCTTTTTTCCTTCGTTAATACGCTGCCTTTCTTGTAAGTCTTTGGAGCCTATTTGCATGAAGAAAACAGTTAAAAGAGGGGCCAGCCTAGAAAATGGTAGTTATTGTTGCTGCTTATTCTTTTCTGCTGCTATAAATACTTGCAGCATGGTATAGAGTCAGTTATGCCAGAAAGGCTGCAAACAATATGAGAAGAGCGTAGTAGGCTTTAGTGACAGTTTCAAAGTACGATACCACAGTTTGTTGGGTTTTTTTTTTTCTGTGAAAGAGTGTATTCTAAATTACAAAACTGAGGTCATCTAACTTGCCTATCTGACTTGACATTCTCTCTCTTTTTTTTTTAATTGACAGAGGTAGCAGTTTGTGGAGGATGTATCTCCCCGTGATGCTGCTGGCAGTAAAATATGAGCTTGTCACTTGAAAAAGCTTCTGCAGTCTGGAACACTGGATTTCAAATAATCAGAGCTGAATATAACTTTGTCTTCCCGGGGAATACGTTGAATAACCGTCTGCTTTTGGCAGAAATCAGTGATCTAGAGCCTTGATGGTTTCAGGGAAGACCGAGTGTGCATTAGAATTTGAGCTTTAGCTGCTAATTAAAGCACTTACTACTACTTTTAATTTAAAAATCATCTCAACATTTCACTGTGATTTTTACCTGTGCATTTTATTTTGAAACGATTCTCCCGTAAGCTTTATCATACATCTATTTAGACATCTTTTTTCTGTAAATAATGATGAGGTTTGCCCACAGTGCATTGAAATGAAATAATATACTGTACTTCAGCTTTGTGCCTATCTTTTTTTGTCTTTAATAAGGAGTTATTGGCAACTTTTATGCAGGTATGTAATTCAAAACTATAGCTGAAGAGGCTTGAAAAACATACAACTGCTGGAATCCAGAGCCTTCTTACTGACTGTGGAGTGTGGGAGTTATCCCGTTACCGTTACGTTGACACTTTTAGTCACTAGTGGCACTTAGTGGTTAATATTAATTAGTCCATGAGCGACTATCAACTATGTGTTTAAAAACATACTTGCGTAACACCTGTAAACAAAGGAGGCGAAATGCCTAGTATAATCCCTTAACATATGTATAGTATAGCTGTAGTAGATGCAAGTGAGTGGTCGGGGGGTGAGATAACAGGTAAATCTTTGGAGACGCAGACACTTGATTCATACCAGCAGGCTTTCTGTCACGTGGAGAAGCATTTTGTCTTCCTGTAGGCTCAGCAAAACAGGATTTAGTCAGCAGCGAAACAGCAGGCGAATGTTGCAGCAGAAGTACCAAGGCTGAGACACGCGCACGGGGGAACACTGCTAGCCCCCATCGTATTCTGCAAGCATCTGTATGGAAAAATTCACATCAAGGTGTATCATGTCTAGACATCACGTGCCATACAGTGTTAACTTTATTTCTGTTGGTGAACTGTGATAACTTTATGATAGATCATGTGCTGCTTTGAGGACACTTTTGTCCAGCTCCTTATAAGAATAAACTATAAATACAACTGTCTTTGGAAACTAACACAGAATAAGTGAAAACTTGGGGGGGTTGGTGTCTTTTTTGTTTGGGTTTTTTTTTCACATGTGAGGGAGTTCACAGCGTGGCTTGAGCTCAGTTGTAGCCTGGTTCTTGTGCTCTTTAAAGTCAGCGACGGGAAAGTAACCAATGACATTATGCGCGATGTGTAAAGAAATCCTACCTACAACAATCCAGCTCTATTTATGTTAGCGTACTTCAGCAAAATACTTTCTTTTGACTGTGCAGTAAGCTGTGGCATGGTATTGTGTCTTCCAAATTAGTCCTTCATCTATTTCCTGAATAATAAACAAACAAAACCAGTTTGTTTTGTTGTGGTACGTTGTGTTTGACAAATGTCACATTATATTTTATTATGGTGCCATTGTATAACCTGTAGATTTCTGTATTTGCATGACCTGTATAGCATGTATAAAGGTGAAATACATTTTCATTTATGAATCTAACTTGTTTCATAGCGTTTTTTACTCCCAGCAAAAATATGACTAACTGAAAAATACATGTATGTTAATTTATTCTGAGGTGTTTTCTGAAGGCGGGTGTAATACTGAATGAAGGAGTGGTTGTCAGAGCCTCAGAATATTTCGCCATTGTTTCCTTTGCCATATGCCAGTTTGCTTTCTGAGGTCTTGCTGACACACAGGGGAAATGCAGACTGGTGACAGAAGAGCCTGAAGGTGAGGGCTTCCAAACTGTGGCATCCAGGGTGCTACTGACAGCATACAAGCCAGTCTGCAGCCCCAGCTTCTGCCCTCTGAGGTATTACTTGGCAAAGAAAACAAGGAGAAGAAAACGTGGGAGCTGAGGCCAGCAGACACTGTTGTGTTGAGCGTGCAAGAGCTGTTCTGTAAGGGTACCTGGACTGTAAACGCTGAACTTCTCTTCAAGCTCCAGGCACGTACTGCTGCTTAGAAAGAGGCCAGCCTGGAGCTGCTGTTAGTTTTCTAGTGAAGTGTTAGGGAGAAGCATTCTACAATTTTTAATTTTTCTTTTTTAAAATCGTAACTTCAGTCAAAATTAAAAATTATAGAATCTGCTTTTATTATGAAGTATATTAATACTTTCCATGGTGACAGTTCATCTCACTTATTAACTCTTATTCATGTGATTTGTCAGTTATTTATTAAGATTAAAGGAAGGATAGGTGAGTATTCATTAAGAAGGATATTGCGTATTTTCCTTTTTGTTTGCTTTCACATGTAACTACAAATTTGGCTGAATATCTTGAGGAAGTACTGTTAGCTGAGGGGGTTAAATTGCTTCTGCTTCCCTTTGCTTTTGATGATTCTTCAAGCACTATTAATGTTTTTTGCTGTGATTTAAGTCTGCGCAATGAGCTTTACTTATAATTTGTCAGGGGTTTTGAAGCTGTGGTGGAGGATCACTAGTGATTCACGCGAGTCCTTAGTGGAGCTTTTCTGCTCTAAAGCACCTGAGAATCAAGCTGTGAGAAGAAGCAAGAAAAAAAAGAGTAGAGCGGTGATCCTTCAATGGGTTTTTATAAATGGATGAATGGATTTTTTTTCAGATTTCTCTTACAAAGTGATCTGCAAAACAGGATTGTACACACCAAGAAGAATCAGACACTGCTGCTGTCCTTTCTCAGATTTATTTTCAGTAACTAGTGTAACTATTAGTAAGTTTCTAATACATAAATAATCCCAGCGAGGGGTGGATCTGGACCCCCAGGCTGCATTTTCATCTAGAGATGAAGGGCTAGAAGGGGGGTCCTCTCTCCTGTAATTGTGCAAATTATACATGTGGAGAAAGCAACAGCAGTAGCACAGGCTGCTGCTCTGGCTGGCGGGGTGGGGATCTTGCCTCTGCCACGTCTCAAGAAGAGAGCGGTGCCTCTCCCCACTTCCCCCCTCCACGCCATGGTCCTGGCCTCACCAGCGTGTGCTGCTCGGGTGTCCCTGCCACCACCCCCGCTCATGTTTTGGGCATCAGCAGTGTGGCTCTCGCTGCCCCACGGGCCCGAGGTAGCGCCGCGGCCTTCTCCAGCATCAGTGCCGGCCGGCTGGAGGAGCCCGCGGTCCCCGGGCACCTCTGGGGCTTCAGCGCTGCAAGGCGGCTGGGAGGCCCTACTGGAAGACATCCTTCCCATAAAGGCTTAGACTGTGGTCCCTTCCCCGTATTGAAATGGGGATAGTTTAATATCCAAGAGCTGAAGACTATTTACTCTGTGAGGTCTGCCGCTTGCTTGCTCTGAGCCACGGCCCGTATCCTGCACAAGATGTCCTGTACGCGGCACAGAGGAGTCGGTGGGGATGCGCTGCTCTGGCGACCTGCGGGACTTCTTCCTTGCTCCTGCCCTCTCCCTCCCTCTGCAAGCACCGCGTAGAGATGGAAGAACTCTCCTCGTTTGCTCTCATTTTAGAAAGACGTTCAAGCTGTTGGTTGCCTCCGAAAACAACATGGGAGAGCGGCTGTTCACCTGTGCTGCCTCTGTGTGTGTGTGTGTGTGCAAATACACAGGAATGGCAGTTACCTCACGTTTGGGGATGCTGGTATCTGGTGTCCAATGCTGAAAAAGGTATTACTGCTGGGCCACTGTGCTAAAATCTGGAAAATATAATGTCTGACTGAATGCCGTTTTCTCTGGATTTTCTTTTTAATCTTAAGAAAAACAGGTTTTAAATTCAGTCTGTCTCTCCAGAATACATATACTCAAAAGTAATAGAAAACTCAAGATATTCAGATGCATTTTTGTCATTGCTGTTAATGGCAATAATACCAGTCCAGAACACCGCAAGCCACAATGTTTGTCTCTCCCCCACTTTTTTATCCCATAATTTATCTCATCTTTATGATCTCCTACACCTGAAGAGTAGGTGATGCTCTTCACTCAGTTGGCCAATTTAACTTGTCTGTTGAAGCAACACATTAAGTGTAAAAGCCCTTAAAATTGCAGGCAGAAACACCAAGGGAAAGAATGCGTAAGCTTTTAAAATAATTACATAAAGTATAAGAAAATGGTTTCTTGACCACCAGAATAACTTTTGACAGTTGTTTGCTTCTCAGTTGCCTTGTTTGTTCTCCAGCTTGTATATGTTTTATAGCATTTCTCATGATTCAAGAGTGAGGTAGTAATGTTTTAAACTAGTGGGTTTGATGATTACCTGAGGCCTTCAATTTTCAGGATCAACATAAAAGCTCTGGAAGCTGGTGTGCGATGTTCACTTGGGAGCTTTACAGAAATAGATGCGTATCCCTGCTGAAATCAAGCCTTAATGATTTCCAAAGAAAAAACAACTATGATGCCAGAGAGATTCAATGAATAGAAGGAAATGTTAAGCAATGTGCTGCGTGATCTATGAAGTTCTTGCTGTAAGAGTAAGCTTTTTAAATAGTTACATAAACAGCTCAAACCAGAAGCTGTGCATTGTCACCTGTATCTTCTTGCTGTGTCTAAAAGGAATAACTTGAAGTCAATGGCAATTGAGGTGACTGATGTTGTACAGGAATGGACCCAAGGACCTAAAATTATACAGCTGGAGGGAGAAAATTAATGGGTGTGAGAAAAGTTCACAATTGGGGAAATTATTCTGACAGTGTTTCCTGACTTTTTCTAGAAATAACAGCCACTCTCACCAAATTCAATACATGAGCAGCACAGTAAGCAGGATCGGGGCAATATCTGTAACACCGTATTAACGTTATGTTCACACATCCCTTCTCAGAGTAATGTCTGTCTTTTAAATTACAGATGGTAACATTGTCTGAAATACCATTATTAGCACCTTAAATATGCAGAGCTATGGGGGTTTGTGCCAATAGATTCTGTGGAGTTACTTCTAATTTTCCTGCTGCAAGATCTCAATCAGGAACAGTTTCCACTCCTTCCTTTTTCTTCTTTTTCTTAAACCTATTATCAGTTCAAATACACAAATCCAAGAGAGTACAAATTCTAGTGGATGCCTGCTGGAATGAGTTTGTTCTCTCAGTTCCTGGACAAAGACTGTCTGCACCACAGCTGGCAGAGAAACAAAAAGTCCAAGGAGTCTTTTGGAGACTGACTATGTGCAGTAGCGCGTCGGGGACAGCAGTGAAGGACTGCTGGCATGGGCAGTGAATATAATCCTTGTCAGAAATGGCTGAGACCTGGTCAGAACTTCTTTCCTTTTGGCAAGAAACGTTTGTAATTCCAACCTACATTTTTACAGGATTAATTTATGCTGGTGTTCTTGGGCCAGTGTCGGGTTTTAAGGCAGAAAATGTCCTGCAGCAAGTGAAACTGCTGGTGGATTTGGCAAATAAATGAGTTAATGAAATGAGGGAGAGGAAGTAGGGTGGGTGAAGGTAACAGTCGCTGAAGAATGCTAAGACACTTTGCACATATTTACTACTGAGTAATTACTATTAAAATTCCTACGACAGATCACATCAGTCATGCCCCTAACATCCTGTCAAGCCGGACATTTTGAAATCTGATCTCTCCTCAGACTTCTCGTCCTGCTGTTTCATTGCAGTTTCCCCTCCTGTCACCTCTCCGAGATCTGGCTCTTGCACGGGTGAGGAAATGCAGCCTTTCTGCACCTCTGCCTTCCTCCTCACACTCATCCGCTGCGGCCTCTTGGGTGAAAAGCCTGGTTCAAAGCCTTTGCTTTTAAAATCCTGTTACCCTATTTATGTCACACGTTGGTGTTAATTCATACACTGAGATTGTTTTCACTGGTACATTGCCAAAACCCTACCAAGTTCAGACAGGCCCTACGCCCAGAGGCAACAGCGCAGTTTTCACATGTTGTTACAGGGAAGTCATGATAACCTCATAAATAAAACATGCGGGCACGATTACATCACGACAGCCTGGCCTCGCTGAAGGCTCTCTTTAAAGACTAATTTGGCGATGCTATTGGAGCCAAGTCATGCAGTCAGTCATCCTCTCACATTCCTTCGGGTTTTAATTAAACAATTACTTTACAGCTTTCCCCAGATTTCAAAGCTAAATAATGTAGGACTTATTTCCTCAATTAAGGAGGGAATCGTTATCTGTTGCTCTGAGCCTCAACTGAAAAAAAATCACAGTTCCACAGAAAGCTGTTGAAGAAAGTTCCTACAACTGAACTTGTCTGGGTTTTTTGCTTTATTCTGGACCAAATTCTTTCCTTGTCTGGATGAGGTGTTACAGATTTGAAGTTATTTTGACAAGTAACCTCAGGTGTTGACCTAAACACCAGTATCTCAGTTTCTGTAAAGTAAGAGAACAGCTGACACTTGTTTGCTGGGGGCTTAGAGATTTAGCTGATTTTGTTCCTTTGAATGATAGAAATATTTATTTTTTTTATTAGACAAAGCAAATTAAGCAGCGTGCCCGCAAACAATTAAGCAGCTTGCTCTCATCTCAGGACAGGAGACGTGCTTTGTGGCTTGGCGAGAGTATTTTGATATAACTCAAAGAAAAAAAGCCTGGATGTGCTATGGGATGGGGGTGGGTGAGAAGTGGAAGAACAAAGCATTAATGTGAAACTCCTCCAAAAGCAGAGATCAACGCTAATGAAGCCATGCAAGTCTCGTCAGGAGGCATAACGAGATAGGGAAGTGCAAACGAAACATTTCCCTTTAGATATTATGAGAGGTTGGCTGGTAAAACTGTGATTGCCCTTGGACAGCCGTTCTGGATGGTGGATCGTGCCTTTGCAGATGCCGACTCCACCAGACCCTCTCTCGCTGCTCCGACGTACTTTTTCCGCTTTAAGTATCACCGTCTACCGGCTCTGTCTGCAGACACCAAAATGAATTGTGTGTGGCAACCAAGCTAACTGGCTCCCTGCAAAGAGCTTTCAGTTTCATTTACCCGGTCCACCTCAGTGGAGACAGGCATCCAGCAGCAGCTGCTGTGGTGGTGAGCCTGGCAGGGTGGTAAAGCCCAGGCAACGCTCCCCAGCATGGCTCGGGCTCCCCTGCTCTGCCTGCCTCTGTGCCTCACCTTGTCGGGGATCGAGGAAAGTTTTCTTTCCACTTAAAAAAAAAAAAAAAAAAAAAATTAACATAATACAGTTCAGCAAAGTTCAGTGCCAACAGTAATCTTTTATGTGGAAAATGAAATGCCTCCTTGAAAGAACAGATAAGCACGATCTGTCTGCTGTCGAGGGCTGCGTTCTGCCTTTGAATTCTAGGTGACTTCCACTCATTATTTCCAAGTATTTAGCATGCAAACCACAGCCATGCTCCTTCCAATGGGAATGCTTACTAAATTAAACATAAAGAAATATGAAAGCTATTCTCTATTCTAATCATGCTTAATTAGAAAAAAAACATGGAAATAGATTAAAGTAGTCTTAATAAGCGGTAATTGCCAAGTCTTGTGCAATAGAATAGCCTTCGTAATTCAGAGATGGAGAAGAATGATGCTGTGGAACTACTGACAGACACTGCTTTGAATATTAATTTATTTCCCTAAAGTTTAAGTTTTTTCCTTAGCCTACATGGTCCCAGCCATTGAGACCCTTGTGTACTTACGCTGTCCATCAGGATAAATGCATATTGGATCAAGACCATCTGAGGACAATTCAAATAAAGAGGTTAATAATGAAGCTTAATGATTTAGTTTTAAGTAATGTAGACATTTGTCATATGGACACAGGGGTGGGTTGTCTGTAGTTACTTCTTTGGACCAGTTTTTGCTTCAGATGAGGTGTCTGACCACTACACCAGATGAAGGAGGGAATTGTTGCGAATAGGATTTTGTTACACAGCTTTGGTTTAGCAGCAGTTTAGGATTTATTAATATTTCTAAGATAGATCACAAGATTACGTTGTGTAATTATTGGCAGCACTTAATCATCAGCCAATTAAACAAAGTGATTCAATGGAATTTGTTACAATCAAAATAGTGACTTAGTTAAAGGTTGGAGAATGGCAAGCGTCATCTGAAACTTCCGGCAGGGCTGTGCACACAGATGAGGGTTAAATCAAATCACACGTATGGGCAGGCAAATAATTCTGAATCAGATTGCACACAGCCAGGCAAATGGTTCTGAATCAAACTGCACACAGGCAAGCAGAGGATAACCTGTGATTAAAATTTCCTTTTTCAGGAATTTCATGTATTACTTACTTTTATGTGCTGGCATTCATCAACGGTCAGTCGGTGAACCTTGCAAAATCGGGCCTTTGAGTCCTCGCGAAATCGTTGACGAACGATCTTCCAGTCCTTGCGAAATCCACCTGGAGAGGTGTCCCAGCTCGGGGGGAGATCCTGGGTCACACAGCCCGCTGTGGGCCCGGGGGGCTCGAAGGCTCTCACCTTTGGATCACGATGTCTAGGAACTTGAGATGATTGACGTTGGTCAACACTTTCATTTCTGCCCACAATTTGTGCTGAGCCTTTCCAGCAGACCGTTCAGGCGGCAGGAGGCCGAGGCGTGACCAGAGACAGCCCGACGCCCAAATCACTGCGCTTGTCATCAAGGTAACAGCACAGTGGAGCTCATCCGGAGGTGGCACAGCGGCCTGGGAGGCTGCACCACCCCAGCAATAAACCCAAATCTTTTCTTCTGTTAGTTCGGCTTTCCCAGCCTTGCGCATGAAGCCGTAGCTGCCTGCGCAGTGATTACCCCGCAGGTTTGAAGGGGGGTGCCAAACCTGCGCTGGCTGAGCCCCCCAGCCTGGCCCAGCTTTCTTTGGGAAAGTGCAGATTGACGGCATCTGCCCACTTCCGTCTCACCTCCTCGATCCAAAGCTCAGTTCTCACCCTGAGCTCTTCACAACAAAAATATCAACAAGGTGAGACGAAGCAAGCATTGTTTAGTGCCACTTGCCACTGTGTTTCTGTGCCGCACCGTTTAGTAAATCTTTTGCAGTCCCTCTTAACTGGGAATACACTAATACTAAATTTTAAAATAATCTTCTATATGCTTTTCTTGTGAGAATTTCAAAGTGTTTTGGTGAACACAGGAAATTATTTTGTACGGCAATCGTGCGGGTTCCCTCCTGTTTGAGCTAGCCTAGCAAGAACCGAGCAGGATCCTGCAAAGACAGCAACCAGATTTATAGCTGTGAAGAGGGACCCCTCAGTCCCACCAACAGCAACTCTACCATGGTGGAGAAGATGGAGATTGGAAGATGGAGATCGGAAGGTAACGCTCTGCTGAAAGATCAGTCCTATAAAAGGCAGGCAGGAAGATGTCAGCAGCTAAAAGTCTGAAGGACAGCCAAAGTCTGCAGCCAGTGCTGGTATTGGGAACGTAAGGAAGCTGAGACCACCTCTTTGAAGTACATCTAGTTAAGGGGCCAACAGCAGGTAACGCTTCCTCTTCCACTCTTTATCCAGCGACTATGGCCATCTAACTTCACCCTGTTAGGCCACAGTTTGATGATAAATGCAGCACTATGGCTCCGAGCTGGATCAGAGATGTTGAGACTACGTAACACAGAACACTGACTCTGGCTCTTTTTTGGGCTTAAATTAATTTGTTTAAAAAAAATGTTGACAGGCTAACTTGCTTTTGGCAAGCTTTACACCAGATCAGATACCATCTGCCTGCGCCGCTGTAACGACGCCATATCGGCTATCGCCCATCTTCCTGCAGCTGCTGTAAAAATACAAAAGCAGCATCAATTCCGTGCTTTGGCTAAAACAAAAGTGGTGTGCCTGCATCTGATCCGAATCCGATTTGTGAGCTGATCCGACAGCGCACCAAACCAGGATTCACGATCCTCGACCGTCAGCCTCGGGTGCCCGATGTGGCCTAGGTAGCCTCACCGCCTCCTTCCACCTGGCCTTTTGCATGATCGTTACGTCTATTTCTGGCTGGTTTTCTACCACACAGAGACACTCCGTTTCGAAAGGGCTTCGGTACGTGCCAGTGCGTGTTCCTGCCCTTCGCAGCTCCCGGAGGAAACCCTCGCTCGCCCCCGCGCCAAACCCGCTGGGCCTGCTGGCTGTCGCGGCTGGCAATCAAGGCAGCGCATCCCGGCGGCCTAGCGAGGATCGATCGCGCCTACCGGGGAGGGAGAGCGGCAACCCACCCTCGGCCGGGCGCTCCGGGAGCCCGCAAGGAGCCTTGGAAAACCCCGCCGAAGCCACGGCCGCCTCACCCGCGGGCCCGTAGGCCGCGCCGAGGCCCTCCCTGCCCGCCCGGGCGCTGGGCCGCCTCCCCGCGGTGGGTCTGACGGCCGGGTCTGGGCCGTGAGGCCTCGGGGAGAACCGGCGAAAGGGCCGGGACCGCGGCGCCTCCCCAGTAAAGCCCAGGCCTCGGGCCTGCCGCGCTCCGGCCGCCTGGAGGGGCCCGCGCCTGCCCCGTCCTCTGCGCGCTGCCCCGGCCCGCACCAAACCGCCCAGCGCCCGGCACGGCGGCTACCGCGGAGGAGGCACTGGGCCGAGAGGCCGCGGGGGAGCGGCGGGGGAGGGGAAACGGGAGGTCCCGCCGCCGGCGCCGCCCGCCCCTCCTCTTCCGGGGCGCCCGCCCTCCGCCCGCCCTTTCTCTCCGCCGCGCCCGTAGGGAGCAGCTGCGGCCGGCGCGGCCCGCCGGGACCCGCCCCGCCTCCTCGCCGGGCACCTGCTCGGGGCGGAGCGGCGGCGGCCGGAGGAGAGGCGGGAGGTGGCGGCGGCCCCGGCTCCGGCTCCGGGAGCGGCCCCGCTGGCGGTGAGTGCGGGGGCTGGCAGCGGCCTCACGGCCCCGGCGGGGCCTGGTCAGGCGCGGGGTGGTGGTGGGGCGAGGCAGAGCGGTAGCCGGGCGCTCGGGGCCCGGGGCCGGCGGTCATTGTCCCCGTCAGCGGCGCCGGGCGGGCCCGTTCCCCGCCGCGGCGGCCGGGGAGGAGCGGGCCGGGCCCCGGGGACGGCGGAGGCGGCGGGGGTGAGGGGGGGCGGAGAGCGGTCGGTGCGCGGCAGCCGGAGGCCTCTCCGCGGCGGTGCGGGGGGCGCCGCTGGGGCACCCGTCGGGTGCGGGAGGGCAGGGCCGGCGGGCCCCGGCTGTGCCAGAAGCGCCGTGCTGCCGCGGGGCCGGGGCCCGCCGTCGGGAGAGCGGCGCGCTGGGAGGCGGGCGAGGCGCCCCACCGGCAGCCCCTGTCCGTAGCGCCCGGAGCTGCGCCAGGCAGCGTTGTCCGCAGTAACCTGAAGCAGCGCGGGTTCTGTGCAGCCGTCCTCGCGTTTTGGTTTTAGCGTGGCTTCGGTTCAGCTGCACAGTGTTCCCAGGGTTGGGTCAGACCAAAGCAAGGCGAACTGGCGCTGATTTGTCCAAATCTGTGTTTCCTGATGCTTCTCTGGCTGGTTTGGTTGGTACCATGATCCATGCGCGTCCGGCGGGGCAGCGATGCCTCGGGAGGAACCGGTGATAGCAGTCTGCTCGCTTGGCTCAGCTCCGTGCAGCACAGCAACACCCAGTTCTTGCTGTCGTTCTTAAACACCCCAAGTCACCCGAAAACGCAGCTTAGGTTCCTGAAGCGCAAGGGTGGGAAACAAAGGCTGCTCGCATTGCTTGGAGATTCGAATTACCTGCTTGCCTTGTGCTTTTGTGGGCCTCAAGGGAAAGTGAATCTGCCGTGAAAGTTTTGCTGGGTGTGGACGGCTGGAGGAAGAGCGTGGAAGAGGATGCCAGGAAGGGAGGGGAAGAAATATGCAACAGGCATGGAAGGCTCCCTGGTGATGGAAGCCACATTGTGGCAGGCAGGGCTGGGCAGAGAGGGGCAGAGAACGTGGATGACTAAGTCTTTCCCCTTGTTTTCATCTTTCTACTCTGAAGGACTAATCAGAAGCTATGAGGATTTTTCTGGTAATCTTTTTTTTTTTTTTTTTAAATATTGGTGTTGGTGAGGTGAGCTGAAATTAACTTCCTTTAGAGGCACGCCCTGTTATCCTGATAAACAGCTGTCTGCCTTAATGAGTGTCCACGCACTCCTCCACGTCTGCCTTCAGCAAAATAACTGGTATTTCTGCCACCGCTTCTGTAAGAGCGATCAAATCCAACTCCCCTGCTGCCTCTGCTGTGCTGAGGTGGGCTTGATTTCGGCGCAGGCTTGCCTTGTGGGTGTTCACCTGTCAGGAGGTGACTGCTGGTGTCGCGGCAAGCTGGCGAGCGGCGTGGTTGCGCACAGTTAGGTTTGCTTTTCCTCTCAGGTGGCAGCAGGCACTCGCTGTCTGTGGGGAAGGGAGGAAAAGTGCTGGGAGCCTTCCAGAAAGGGCTCATTTGTCTGGTGTGGCTGGAGAAGGCAGCCTGGACTTCCCAGCCTCCTGGCAGCGCTGCTGCGTGGCATTGCTGATGCTGAACAAGTAAGGGGTTTCTTTTGGTTTTCTGGTGGTTTTGTGACTTTTAAGGTGAAAAAGCCAAGGTCTCCATTACGGTTTGTACATGTGGGAGAGCTTTCAGTAGGCAGGAAGTTGTTGTGGTTTGTCTCTGGGACTATGACAGGAGCAGATTTAACATGTTTCTGATGTCCCCTTAGAAACTGGTAGGCAGAAGCGGCTGGGGATGGTGGTTTCACATTTAAGGCTCTGTAATAGATGAGTGTTAAAGGCCTCTAATTCAGTGCATTATAGAAGTGGCTCACCGATACATTTATGAATTGTGCTTTCTTTGTGTTAAAAAAAAAGTGTTTATTTGAGAGTGAAATACCTAATTTATTATGTGATACAGATTTGTCCTGCTCAGTCTTTCCAAGTTGGCATTGTAATCTGTTTTTCTGCAAAGGTGAGGCATTGCCTGCTAATTAGCGTCATTAAATGGGTTGGTTTTAAATGAGAGCATGCTGAGCTGAAGTTCCATGCTCACTAAGTCTCCTCAGTTATTTTTATTCTTTTGCTTAAATACGCAGGGGCAGGAGAATACTTTCTATGTATCCCAGGGAATTACTTAAAACTTGGTTAGTGGTCCATTAAGAAACACTGTGTGCTTCAGCTAGGCCTGTACTTTCTGTGGTAGGTCTTCATCTTACTGTGAGTGTAAGGGGGAACAACCATTTTTATGTCTGTATCTAGCTATTCTGTATTGCAAGCAGAGGACAGCGATGCCCACGTGCTGCCCCAGTGTGGGACGGTCACCTCGCTGGCCTGAGGCTTGGTTGTCTGTTAGTGGCCCTTGGTATTGGGATACGGCCCGTGTAAAGCCCACCTTCCCCAGCTTGTGCTGAAGAAAAAGGATAAAGCTGAGAAGGAGGACAAAAAGTTCTCTAAAGCCACAGTGGCTGTGGTTTTGGGAGGCCAGAGGGGTGCTTCTGGTGCTGGGGAGGCCCTGTCTCTCAGCAGACAAACTGGAGAGTCGGAGCTCGCTGCGATCCTTGGGTCGTGGCACGTCTGGCAGGAGCGTGGGCTCATGGTGCTGCCTCCTGCCATCGCTGCCCGCCGTTCTCAGCTGCTCTGCCACAGCTGCCTGCAGAGATGCTGTGGACTGCATTGGGAAATGTAGTAAATATAGCATGGGAAGAAAAATGTAGGGGGGGGTGGGGAGAGAGAAAAGAAGGAGTAGCCCTGTCATCTCCCTAGTGGTGTCGGTGGTGAGGCTGCAGCAGCCTGGAGACAGTGCCACCAGACCCGCTACAAAATGTTTTGGAGATTCAGAGCATAGCCTTGGAGAATGTGGAAGGTGCTCTGAGAGTGACAGAAGCCCAGGAGAAGGGATCTGTAACCAAAAAGAGTACTCATTCAATATCGGAGAGCTGCGAGGAAACCGAGGATGGAAATTTGGATCTTGGTCATTTGTGCTGATCTGTTACCCACTGTGTTCTCTGAAAGAGGGAATGGTTTAGAAATCCCTCAGCCGAGGTGTGTGTCCTTCACTTAAACAGCTGTTCTAGCTCAATTTCCAAACCTGTCACATACGTCCTGCCCCTACGCGTTGTGCTGTGGGTTGGGAGTCACCTCTGTGGGCTGGCAGGGCTGTCACTCGGCTCCCGGCACCTCTCGGGCACCGGGGGAGCGATGCTGGAGCGTGGGGCAGGGTTGCGCTGCATGCTTGGTGACATCCTTCCTCCAGGCCGTGCAGGATGAGGGGTGGTGGATGGAGGTGCCATTTGGAAGCTGTGGGTTTGGGGCTGAAGGTGTTCAGAAGAAAAATCGGGGAGAAATGGGTGCATGCGTGGCCTAGCTCAGCACTGGGAGCCTCTGCCTGTGGCGATGGTACCTAGGCCAGTCTGGGAAGCACTGGCTAAAGGAGGTGTGAGGCCTGTTGCAGGTTCAGAAACTTGCAGGCTGGCTTGCTGGCAGATGTTTCTCTGTTCTTATGCTCTTTCCTGGGCATTTGCTGTTGGAGGCGAGACGAGTTGCCTGGGAGCTGAATGGGCAAGAACATGTCTGGCTTGTCCTGCTTGGGCAGTGGCTGGGGTGGAAGCCCCACAGGACAGCTTTTGAATCGGCTTGTAACTTACCTGCTAGAAAAGTTGCCAGTTCTATAGTTCTCATTTAAGGACAGGGTAAATGGCTTTCTGTATGGCAGGCTTGAAGATCTTTCCTGCCTTTTTTTTTTGTTTGTTTGTTTGGATTGCAGCTGAGCTTTTAATTTGATTGTATTTCTGTCAAATTCTTGGCTGTCTTGCTGTTGAGGCTCTCAATTCATGGTTTATCTTTCCTCACAGACACTGCAGCAAGACATGCTTTGGCATGTCCTTCGCAGCTTCCAGTTGATCCCTGCCTAGAAGACAGTCAGTGAAAAGCTTGCAGCTGTTCCTCATCTTTTTGGGCAGAGTGAGAGAATAGTGAGTTGGGTCGTTTTTGCAGCAAGGGTCAGTGGCTGTCTTCCTGTCTGCTGTGTGACCTGGCCTGGGAAAGACTTGCTTGTCCCTTTCTCCTCTAAAAGATTTGGGAGGCAGTGGCAGTTGGGCAATCCCTTATGAAGGGGTGAGGAATGACATCTCCCTTCGCTACAGGTGAAATGGCAGTTGAAGAGCAGCTCCTTGATGGTGAGCACTACTACTGTTGACCTGTCACTTGCATGTCCAGCGTAGGGTTTCTTCCATGTAGATGGTGTAGGGCACCCAAAAGGCATGTAAAGCAGTCCACGTATTTATGGTCTGTTTACAGGAGAGTTAACTACTTCTACTCAGTCTGTGCTCTATCTGCAAGGTTTTGGCTGTTTGAGGCTTGCTGGTGTGGGGCTGTTTGCATGAGGAAGAGCTCCAGTTCACCTCCATTCAGCTAGATGACTGCAGTCATTTGTGATTTCTCGTATTTTGTGCTGGAAAAAATCAAGGAGATTGAAGATTGTTCTGTTCAGGAGAGCAAGCTGGTGAAAATTCATAGCCCTTCTGAAAGAACATGTGTTCAGATTCGCATATCTCATACAATTTCTAGTCATTTTCAAGTTACTTCTCTCCAGATACTCCTTTCAGTTTGTGGTAGATAAATGCTACAAGGATTTCGTACTCATCAAAGCCCTAATCTTTCGAGGGGCGAGTCAAAAGAGAGCTGGCAGCAGGCTTGAGGCCATTTCTCCTGAGAGGGAAGTTGTCTGATTTCAATTCCAAAAGTCAAAGGAAAGAAAATAAAAGGTGGGTTTCCCATTAATATTTAAAAACTATCTAAGCACAGTTATCGATAACTCCTCCATTGAGTCACTTATTGTTGTAACACAACAAACACAAGCAGTGTTATGAATCTAATAATATTGCTTACTAGTTAAAATAGTTCCTGTTTTCATAGTGACGGCACCCCATAAAGTACAGCAGGAAGACCTGGTGAAATTCAGAACCCAGAGCCTAGCAGGTCCTGGCACCTCTGCTCCAACACGACCTGGCCTTTCAGAAGCACCTGGGTGGCTGACTCGGGAACCGTAGGGCCCTCCCTTGATTCCAGTAATTCTGCTATAGACAGGCTTGCTACTCAGGAACATCCTATGAAATCTTGCTTTTGGTGTGGAACCATATTTCTGGTCTAGGTGAGATGGTTTAAACCTGAATTTAGCCACATCTTTCAAATTCTGTATAGATTAATTTGTGATTTTGGTGTTACACTGGGAGTCTTGACTGGGGTCGAGTGTCTGCTGCCTTTGTACGCTGCGCATTGCATCTTGAATCTCGCTGTGAGGAAATCGTATTGCATGGGTCACATTTTAGGAGGCACGTTGAAACAAATGAACACTTTCTTCCCACTAAACAAAAGGAGTGTCTTCGCTGGAAATTACAATAGTCCTCTTTATCCTAAGGCAGGATCTAGGACATGCTGTCACAGTCCTTCTCATGCTTTTAGTACAGTTGTTTAGCTGGTCTCAAAAGAATAAGGAATCTTTTGTTATGTATGTTCAGTTTCTAGCTTGATCGGCCGTGATGAGAGGTCCTGGCATATCAGGTTCTGTATGATGGTTGGGTGGGGTTTAATGGTACATTTGTCTCTTTGGTGTTTACATACTCACTTGAAAATGGAGAAAGTTCAGAACTGAAGGGAAGACAGAAAACAAAAATTTGAATGTCTTATCAAACACTGTTGCTTTTTAAAGTTTATAAGAAGAGAGGGTAGTAGCGAATCTTTAAAGCTTGTGGGACATGCACCTCTCTTTGAAATGTGTTGCCTGGGGGTGTGATTTTTTTTTTTGTCTGAAATACTGTTCAGTTTGGTAAGGTGTGTTTTTATGGGTGAGAAATAGGGAAGTATTTTGGTCATGATATTAATTTTGTTTGAAAAATAAGATTTAATGTGAGTGCTGGTATTGGAGCGTTATATTTAACTTCGGCTAGTATGATCTTCAAGTAAGCCAAGGGCCTGAAGTTAATTCTCGCTATGCAGTCCTCGGATGTATGCCTTTAGGATCTAAGAGGCGATGCTAACTTTGTATTTGAAAGCTCATGGAACAAATATTATATGTTGTCTTTGGGGTACTTTGGGCTTGGGTTTTTTGCCTCACTGTCCCTTGCAACACTTGTTACAACTTTGTGCATTGTCACATGGAAAGATTCGTTGTAGAGCAAATACTCTCATGGTAAACAAGAGACTTTTGAGACTTCAGAAAACAAATTCAAGAGGGTTTTCTCCAGAATTATGCTATTGCTATGTCTTGCAAACAGCTATCCGGTTAGCTTATGTGCAGCTTTATGAGCAGGAGGTGAATGTTTCCAGAATCACTCTGAAACGTAGTGGATGGATGTCTCGTCTAACATCCGCCTGTGGTGGTCGACATCAGGAGCGTGCTGTACTTTCTCCTCTAAGATACTGCTGTTTTAGCCATGAGCTAATTGAGCGAAAAATCGGGTAGAACAGGGGGTAATATTTTATTTGACCAATTCGGGGGTGGCGGGGCAAGGCAATGGGTCAAGCATGTGGGTATACATCTACTTCTTCAGGTTTCTAATGTGCCTTAAACCTTGCTGTTTTTTTCTCCCCTTTCAATTTTAGCTGCTCAGGTAAAAGATTCAGTAGAAGTGGTTTGAACACTGGGAGTGCCAAAAAGGCTGTACTTGGCCAGTCCAGACTAGCTTTCTGTCTCCAGGGGTGTTTGTGAGCACATACTTACAGAAAATACCAGAGCATATGTAGAGTGACATTGACCTGGGTGTATTCTTCCAGTTTCAAGTGACTGGTTGTTCCTTAATTTCAGAGCTGTTGATGGATCTGGTTTTGTACCTATTTATATTCTGGCCTTTACAACATCTTGTGGTAATTAGGAGGTGTAGGCATGGGTATGTGGTCCAAATTCCAACTTTTAACCAGTTACTTGATGATTTCACTCTGCTTTAATCCTTGTGTTTGCTAAATAATGATAAATCATTCTATTCCTCTTCACCAGTCACCTTACTGGTGAGTTTGTATATCCTTTTGTCAGTTGTTTTCCAGGTTTCTAGTATATTTGCAAAGAAGACCAAGAAGAATAGACTGCACTGATGTTTTTTGTCATTCTTCCATAGCTTTTTCGAGAAGGGACGACCAGAGCTGCTTCCAGGATTCAGGAGCAGTACTTTGTCATAGTGCATCCGCTGTATATTTAAATGTGTATCTAGGTAGTAGATTATTAAAAAGTTAAATATAAAAATGAAAAGTGATCTTTTGTACATGGATTATTTATTTATTTGGATGAAGTATGTGGTGATACAATAGTTAAGAATCGATAGAGCAGTTAAAGCTTACAGGAGGTCTGTAACCATGGAAAAGTATCAGTGTATATTACAAATTTGAAGCTCAGTATATATGAATTTCAGAATATAGCTATAAATGCAAAAACATTTTTCTTTGTAAACTTCATTTTAAAGCTTGCTGTCTCTCCTATTATGTGTAGCATTTAATTCATACTAACATTTACAGCATTTTTTTTCAGTTGCTCCAGCTTGCTTGTGAGATTATTAACATTTAAAAGCAGAGTGAATAGACAGCATTACGAAATGGAGAGAAAAAGGGAACAATGGTCAAACATTTAAATCTTTGTAAAGAAAGTAAGCTGTGTTCTCAGATCAGCAGTTAGAAAAAAAGTTACTTGCCTTAAAATGGAAATCAGAGGTAAAAGTAAAACATCCTAAAAATATGCCTCACCCCAATGTTGAAGCATATAATACTACACTTGTTAAAAACAATGTGTTCCCTGTTGCAGTTTGTAGTGCAATTCTGTTATAAGACTAGTAAATTATATCATTTTTACAGCTTCAAGAAACTTGTATAAACACGTGAGAGAAGATGACAAGATCCAGGTCAAGATCACCACGATGGAAACCTAGGTAAATATTTATCTATAACCTGTGTTCTGAAATGTGGCTCTGTATAAGGATTTATAATTAGGACTTATAATTGGGGTAAAAGAAAGAAAACTGCATCCAGAATTGCAATTTGTGAAGTGTATTCTATGGATTATAGTTTGTTTTCCAAACTGAACAGCTTCTACAATTTTGTTCCCAACTTGCAATTTTATTATTATGATATTTTTTAACCTGGAGGTGTTAAGGTTTTGCTGTCTGCCAAGAACCTTGTTCAGCTTGCATGTTTTGGGACTTGGAACTACCTTATGCACAAAATCCAAGCACCAGTTAAGGTTATTTTTACTCAAATGCCACCTGGTGCACTGAATGTCTGTAGCTCACTCCTGTTTTGCCTCTTGGTTTACAGGGAGGGCTACATCAACTGTTAAAAAAAAAATACTTCTTAGTTCAAACACCTCAGGCTTTCTGAGCCTTTGGGGCTGATCTGCAAATTGATCTTCAGCACAGTTAGATAGTGCATTGCAGCGTAAAGCGAACTGAAAACATGGGAGTCAGTGCCCTTCTTTTTGGGCACTAACCTTAGTAACATGTACCATTGATGTATGTCACCAGAATGAGATCCCAGATACTTCATGCTGTTAATACCTGCCTAATTTTTAGCACTTGCAATGCAAATTTGAGGTGTTAAAACTAGGAGGCTGGAATACAATTTTAAGCTTTCACGAGCTATTAATGTGTAATATGAAACTACTTTTTTGCTGGTTTTGGGTTTCTTTTCTAAACAGACTAATTAAGCTGTGATGACCAAGACCAAGGGAGTTTGTTGGATAACACAGAAAAATTTGTGTGGGTTTTTATTTCTTTGTTTTTAGGTAGAAAAATCCTATGTACTTCCATACTAGACTCATAGTTGTGAATATGCCCTTTGGGTGAAGGGCAGGGAGGAATGTCACAGCTCTCATTAAAATTAAGCTTTAACCAGAACAATGTGGGGCAGCAGCAGCAGTATAGGTTCTGTTAGAAGTTAGCCATTACAGTTTTACAAAGATCTGTGGTTCTGAGTTTGAACTCATTTGCAGAAAAGGAGCAAATAGCTATGCCAAACTGTACATTTGCAATATGTGTTCAAAGGAAGTTACTTCCTTGAATTTTTTCAGCTTAATACGTTTTGATGTTTTTATTAGAGTGTATCGAGGGTGTACAGTGAATGCTTGAATATGAGCAGAACTGTATGTCTGGGATTACTTTCTGGTTCTTGCTAGTGGCTTGTGCTGTTTTTTCTTTATTTAGGGAGATTTTTGGCTAAAAACTCTTTAACAGGTTGCTTTCATTTTTGTAACTGTAGGTGAAAATACAAAGCTGAGTAATGCAATTGAGTGGATTTTAGTAATTGAATCTTTAATAGCAAAGTTGCAATAAGTGTGGATGTGCACATGTATACGTTTGCGTACATGTATGTACTCACAATGATACAAAAAGACCAAAGCATCTTTTTCAAACTTGATCTTTTCTGCAGGAAAAAGGCTACCTGTGTAGGTAGGTTTTTTCCTTTTTTTGTTTCTTTGCATTTCTTTGTATTCTTTTTTTCCTTCCCCTTTTTTCTCTTGGCACTGAAAAAGATAGGGAGAAGTGTGAAAATGTGTGTAACGGTTGTTTTCAATGTAGTGGAAACTTCATATGTATGAAGTTATTTTTAGTTTGAAATGAAAAAAATGCAGAGAGAGAAAAATGATTGACTTACTCCTATTTTGAGTGGGTATTTTTACTATGAGAACTTTGAACAGAGTAAAAGTAAGCTTGGTACTCTAGCCAGGCAAATGACGCTTTGAATATCTTGGCTTGGTTTTGATTTTTTTTCTTTTTTTTACCGCTTGATTAAAATTTTGTACTAAAGTATACTTCCTTAGAGAACAGATACTCTCATTAATAGGTTGATTCAGTTTTATGGGATACTGAAAGTGCCTATTGGTTTTTGCCTTAGGTCCTTATCTCCAGCATTTAGGAGTCCAGAGCACCATAGGCAAAGGCATGCTCATATTAATTATGACTGTGAATACAAAAGCTTTCATAAGGACCCAAAGAAACCTATGCCTTGGAGAACAGAAGATGAAAAATACGGACAAAGCAATTCCAGGTTTGCACCTCATAGAAATAACCATCAGAGAATATATGAACGTAGATCACCTTCACCAAACCTGAAAAGAATTCCCATGGAAGATACTTACAGTCATAAGCCCTACAGAACACATTCATCTGAAAGAACTGAAAGCAACAGGAGATGCCAGTTACCACCAAAATACTCAGAAATACCATATAAAGAGCATGATCGTCTGCTTTACCAACACAAAATGGAAGATAGATACATGTTTGAGCACTACAAAGTCACTGGAAATGAAAAAGGAATGAAACCTTTTCATAGACCGTTAGGGGCTTCATGTAAACTTGAAAGAAAATGGCATGAAGATGACTTGAGGCACCAGAGGTTACATGAAGAGAAGTATGGTCAGTCACCCAGAAGAGTTTCTGATGAATTTACGGCAAGGAGCTCTTTACAGAAGAGGTATAGGAATAAAATAATTAAAAACCTGGGTATTGTGGTGTAAAGCCTCAAGTGAAAGTCTGTTTTCATTATAGTTGAAGATACCCACCTTGAAACACGTTGGCCACTTTGTAGTTTAATTATGGGCGACTGGTAGTAGTGAAGTATTTGTCTTTTAAGTAAATCGTATTGATGGCTAGCGTATGAAAGGATAATATTTCCCTCTTAAGAGCCCCTGCACATCTGTACCTTGGCATGAGGGATTATGGGTTAACTTGCCACGCATTCTGCTGTCCAACATTCTGCACATATAAGTTCTCGCTTTCTTCTCTAGTGCAAGTGTAAATTGCTTTATGTCAACACAGGTATCCTGAAGATCACGATTACAGAGAATATGGGCACACGTCTAAAAGGGCTAAAGAAATGGAGAGGTATGACGGTGGAGAAGTAGCAAGAAATTCCAAGTGGAAGCAAGAACGTTCTTTTCCACCCTACCAAGAAAAGGAGGAGCAAAGAAATCTGGGTGCCCAGTCCCACCGGTCGGCTGAAGGGGAGTACTTGGAGGGTTCTGTCACAAAGATAGCCTATGAGTACAGTCACAAGCGGCGCAGGCATCTGGATGGGGAAACGGTTTTTTCAGATGATAGAGCTCAGAAGTATGTGAAGCAGGAAGACCAGAAATACGGTTCTTCCAAGGGTGCCCGGAATAGCAAAGAGTTAGATTACTTTAGCGGTGGAAGAGCGAGAAGGACTGAAGAAGGGCACATCGAAGTACCTGTTAAATGTAGTTCGAAGAAGGGCTGCAATGCTTGTGTTAACTCTTCCAAAATGGATGTTGATCTGAGATCTTTTAAAAACAAACCGAACGAAAGAGTAAGGAAAGAAGGGGAATTCGGGAAAAAAGTAGATTCCTCCGATAGCCAGCATGATTCAAGTCATACTGTTTCAGATGTGAAAATGTCAGATGCAAGCTGTAGGAGGGAACATCTCACAATCAAAGTGGATATGAAGAAAATGGTGACCAAGTGCAGGTACTGGTTTCCACTTAACTCTTCTTTCTTCCTGTCTCTCTACAGTTTATGAGTATTGGAGGAGAGCATGGTTTCTTTGAGAGGTAACCAGGACAAACTAAGGTTGTTCCTTTTTAATTTTATTTTGTTTAAAATATTAACTTGCCCAGACTGCAAACTTACAATTTACCTGTATTGAAAAACAAACAAAAAAACCCCCCTAGTTCATTTCATGGAGACATTGTTGGTAGTGGAAAGAGCAGATGTGCCTGATACAAACCTGCAGTTAAAGGTTGCTTATGATAAGTAAATGTGTTACTTTTATTTAAAAACAACAACAAAAAAAAAAAGCAGAAAAGCCTAGTCCTGTGCTTTCTTCTGGAATATGATGGCATTTTTTTTGACTGAGTCATCGCTCATTCTTCTAAAAACCAGATAACCTTTAAATTACATAAATCTCAGGCACGCATTCAGATGTTCAAGATCTGAAGTTCAGTAAAGCTGTCAAAAAGTTAAAGATCCCTGGGCTATGTTATTTATTGTTGTAACAAATAAAGTAGCCATCTGTTGAAGCATCAGAACTGAAAAGCAGTCGAGTCTGTTTCTGTCTGTCTTCTGTGTAATACTTCTGATTCCCTTTGGCATTGCCAGTGCCGGCTGAATTGGAAAAAAGTGGTAATATTATGAAAATCTAGATGATGGGTACATGATGGAGAAGTGGCTTGGTTTGTGTAGATTTTTGCAGGCTTCTCTGGTTTGTTGCCTTGCTGTTGCAGCTAAGAATGTCACATAACGGCAGTAATCCCTTGTTTTGGAAGGGAAAGTAATCCCTTCCACAATCAGCCTTACTTCTAAAGGTATTTTGCCTCTTGTCCCAAATAAATAAAACATCTATATCATTTTTTTTCCTTTTCCAATATCTCAGAAACACTTAATACAATGGAGAGTTACAAAGACAAGTTACTGTCTGCACATAAGCAGCATGTTAGCACTAGCATATTGAAGACTGAGGAGGGGCAAGTGGAGTAATGCCCGCCCCCTCCCCCCGGCTAGGACAAGCATTTGCCTTCGTGAATGATAATGCAAGGAAAATAACTTAATTATTGCTGGGCTTTGTTGCAAGCCCACAGGACGATACTGGTGTCTAATAGCCTCCTGCTGCTGGTTTTGAAAGTCATGCACAATGGACATGGTAATTATTTGCAGACTGAAGAAACTATTACATTGATTACAGCTAATTTGGTGTGTGGAAGGTTTGCTTGTGCAGCCAAAAGTGCTAAATAAATATTTTTTTTTAAGGGTGAGAACACTGATTTTGCAGGAGCTGATGCCTGGGAACATTCATGCTGCCCGCTTTAGGCGTTTAAGCACCTGACTTGAAATGACTCAACTGAGAAGGATACTTTCTTTTTAAACCTGGGGAACAGGTGGATAATTCAAATCATCTACAATGAGATTGTTCAGCTTTTGTCTTACCTGCGTGCATTTCCAGTTTACTGGTGGCAGATAGATGACTTCTGGCACCTGTTGAAGGCTACTTCTAGAATTTCATATGCAAATTCTGTCAGTTTTATATGCTTCAAATACAGGATGGGCAGGCACATAATCGCTTTGGAGAATGCACAGTAAACAGTCTTTATCCTAAAAGCTTTTACATGGGCTGTTTGAATCCTCTCTTTATCTTTCCAAATGACAAGCATTTTCCTCGCAACAAGAACAGCAGGATTTTTAAAGTGTTAGCTTCCTTGTCAAAATAACTCTTAAGCAGCAATGCAACCATTTAGGGCATAAACTTACTTAGAATGAGTAAAATTTGACAGGAAGATGCTAAACACGTTCTTAATTTCACACACTGCCACTGGAAAGCTGTTTCACTAGGCTCAAGTGATGATTCAGTTCCCAAAGATGCCGTGAGATTTTTACATCTCTGAACTGGTCTTGAAAATTGTCTAGTAGCTCCTTATAAACAAAGACACACAAGTAACTGCCTTCCAGAATTATACAAAGTAAGTATATCAGGATCTTCATTTGATGGTTTTACTTAATGATCCAGATGAATTTATGTTTAAAATTCACAGATTTTATATTACATACTTCACTGAAACAAGGATTGCTGAAGGTGTAGTCTCATCTCCTTGTGTTTTATTATAGCTTTTCTTCCTTATGGCCTTAGGATTTTTTTAATTAAAAAAAACCAAACAAAATTACATTTTGGTTTCATCACATTTGTTCCTAAAATGAACTCCTTAATTTATTGTTGTGTTCTACTCATCTATTTGAAGTTTTCAGATATAGTGAATTCTTTTGAAGTGATTATCTGCAAATTTTTATTCTAGGACTGCCTCTAGTCATACTACAGAGAGACAGATGTCACATGATCTGGTTGCTGTTGGCAGGAAAAATGAAAATTTTCGTCCGGTGTTTGAGCACATGGAATCTGTAACACAAAATGTTGAAAATGACCCATCAAGAGAGTTTACTCAGGAAATAATCACAATTATCCATCAAGTTAAAGGTGGCTGTAATATTTGGGATATATGTATGTGTTTATATATTTATAATTATTAAAACCAAATCTAATGAATTAGATATGCTGTCTTTGTAAATCTCAGGTGTTTGCCTCTGGCTTCTTTTGTATTTTGGCTTCATTCTTTGCTGTTTAAGAAAAACGTAGGTTGAGGGTTTAAAGTAGTTAGATGAAGAATGATTGTAAGAAGGTCTCAGTCCGTAACAGAGGCATTATTGTGGAGTGTTAAGGTCAAAACAATTTTATGCTAGTACTTGAGACTCACCTGCTTGTTTAGGAACAAGAGAAGAAAAAAAGAGCTTTGCTGTAGTCACAAATTCCTAGTTTATCTATAGTTCCTTTAATTTTTCAGATTGATGTTTAAACTGCTGCATCGTGTTCAGTGTTGAACTTTATTTATTGATTTAGTCATTTGAGTACTGCCATGATAGAGTTGCCAAATATTTAGTAAGATTAAGCTGAATAGAAAGTTAACTAAGAAGGATGTCTAAGTTGGCTAGCCTAATCTTTCATTTGTGAATGTTAAGCTGCAAGTGGGAATAGTTTGAAATTTAATCTCAGAAGTTGTCTTGGTGTCCTTAAGAGTTAATCTTTTAAAAGGTACAATTTCTCACTGTGCATTTCAGATACTACAAATAAACATTCTTGTATTTAATATCTCTTCACAGCAAATTATTTTCCATCTTCTGACATAACTCTGCATGAACGGTTCTCAAAAATTCAGGATAAACCAATTGCAAATATGAATGAAGTTAAAATACGTTTGGATCCAGAAATTCACAGGTAATTGATAAGCTTTTTGCCTTAATTTATTTGCATTAAGGTTGTTAATATGTAAAGCCTACTGAAGAATGTAAAGTGTTTTTTCACCGACTAAACTACCTGCCCATAGACTGTAAAGTATTCTGTAGTAGGTCAGTAATGTTTTTTCTATTTACAGTGATGGCACTTGTTTTTATGTAATATCTTTGTGTTCCAGGAGGATTGACATGTCTCTAGCAGAACTTCAGAACAAACGAACAGTGCCATCTGAATCTCCCCAGGTATCTTCATTACTTAACTTTTTTTGGCAAACAGTAAGTTAATGATATAGCTGTAAACAACATTTTCTCCTTGCCATTGGTAAGTCATTTTTACATGCTTTGAAGACCATCAGTAATTCTGACAGTTTTGAAAGAAATGCACACTTCAGCATATTTACAGATACCACAATGGTGCAAGTATACTGTGCTCACTGATGAATAAAATGCAGGTGTGTTCTCCAGAGTAGCTGGAGTGTGGTTATTCCTGCTGTTTGAACCCCTGTCTGTTTTACAAAAGTGTAAATACTAAATAGGTGACTGACATGTGGCTCTTGCTTTCCCTCTGAGATTAGAAAAAGCCTTAATGTTTCTTCTACCATAATGTTAGAATGGCCTGGCTTCCACATAATTCCTCAGAATTCTGTTTTATCCCCTGCTTTCATGCGGGGACATAAGATTTTCTGTTTCCCCTTTCCAAGCTATGCTTACTGTGATATAGTTACCTTTTTTTTTTTTTCCCCCTACAGTACAGGTATGTGGAGATCCAGTTTAACTAAGAGTAATAGAATGTCTTAAGATTCACTGGAATATTTTTGCCTTGGCAACTCCAGGCAGAATTCCAGTACTTTGTTCACTGTTGTTTGGAAACTTTTAAAAAGGCAGATGGTGCAAGAAAGGGTAATTATTTAGGACTACTTTCTGTTATTGTTTTGGACTTTGGATCATTGGGTTGATGTGCATCTGTCCTACGTGCAGATAGTTTAACTACATTAACCAGGTTGTAGACCAAAAGCAACCCCTGAAGAACAGCATCACGTTAGTGTTTGGTTATTACTACTTAATGTGACTTTAACCCTTCCTCTTAACTAGAACATTATGAGAGTGTTAGAAGATCCGAATGATCTACGGCATGATATAGAAAGGAGAAGAAAAGAGAGGCTGAAGAATGAAGATGAGAGGGTGTTTCATGTAGATGGTGTAACTCCAAGGTAATTGGCCAATACCAATCTTGTGGCCCAAGCCTATAGTTCTCTCATGTGTTCATTTTTTGACTATTCCACAGTTACATTCACATCTGTTGTGATTCTTTTCCATAGTTTGTCCTTCTAAGTTTGACTCGGGCTGAAATTCAACTGACATACATTGCAGACTACTCTGTGGTAGAGTGTTACTTTGAAAGAGGCTAAGCTGCAGTGGGGAAGAAAAAGAAAAGCAAGTTCAAATTGTAGCACTGAATGAGAAGAGGGGAAGAAAAGAATTTAAAGATGCTTAACTGTTTTTAAACTCCTTGATATGCCATATAACATTCTCTTGGTATTTTGTAGTTCCATAAAAGCATTCTAGGATGAATGCGTTGTTGTGTTGCCCTGGTTGTTTTGTAATGTCATGTGGAATATTGACAAAGAATTGGAATTTTTCTGATTCTTGGAAAATTTTGTGAAGAAAAGCTAGATTTTTTTGGAATAGCCTGCTACTGCTAGGAATTCCTCCAGTGGGTTTGTTAAAGGTGTTAAGCCCAGAGGTGTTTGTTAACCTCAGTCATCCTGTTTCACTTCTGATGTTGCGAGGTTGGTTGATTTGAGAGATGAGTTGGCTTATTTGTGTTAGAAGAAATGTTGATTAAGAATGTGGTGAAATGTATCTACACCATAGTGAAGAGCAATATGCAAATCATGATGTGCTGCTCTTTGTTCATTTTAAATGCAGTCTGTAATGGCAAACAGTGGCAATGCACATGTACTTGGGAAAACTGACTCATGAAGCTGCAGTAGAAGTATTTCTTCTGTTTGAGATTCTTTAAACAAAACAGTTATCAAGTGTGTGGGGGGCGAAATTGGACTGTTGCATACAGCCTTTTATGTACCTGGGGCTGCGTCTTTAGCGTACGTTTTGGCCTGATTATCTGCAGAGGCTTTTATTTGCCACTGCCACTGTTACTGTCGTGCTTACCTTCTGTGCATGCTGCTCAAAGTGGGAAGCTCAAGTTTCTCTAGTAAGCGTAGCTGTCCTGGAGTTTGATGTGAGGAGGGGTTACGCTGTCAGGGAGTAATGGTATGAAAGATGGGTAGAATTTTCCTGAGATTGGGGTTTTTTCATAGTTCACACGAGTTAGTGGCAATGCTTATGAGCTAGTCCACTATACCTCTATTTTTGACTTAGTAATTTATTTTGCAGCTATGAAAATTGTTTGTTTCCTGAACTATGAATTTTGACTTCTGGTGGTTACTTTTCATGGTATGTGTTTTATTTAGAGGTTTATGGACACATCTGTATCAGCAATGTGCTCAGTAAAAAAAAAACAAACAAGCAAGCCAAAGCACTCTGCTTGCTGAGGATGAAACTGGAGCATCTGGCCATTTATCTGAGCTTCTGTTGGATTTGGGATTTCATGAAATGGAAAGCTGTGTACAACTTTAAAGCTAGTACAGTATAAAAGAGCTGCTGAACTGCAGAAAGCACTTCAACCAGGGGAGGGCAGCAATGACCAGCCATGTCGGCCTAGCAGGAGAACCTGCTTTGCAACCCGAAGGTTTCAGGGAGGCAGAGCATCTCTGTTACTTACAGCTTACTATATAATTCTGTGCAACTTGGGCTTGAGTTTAGTCAGAGGGCTAGTAATTTGTCGAGTGTCCTAGGAAAAAAAATGACTTCAACTGTCACTTTGCGCTTGTAAGTGATACAGATGCTAGGCTAAGGTAATGTAAAATACAGGGTTTTGATGCACTGTGGCTTTAGGTTTTAATTGTGCTCTCTTTCTCTCACACATATACATCAGGAACCAGCAAAGCTGCAGTCTTTCAAAATTACAAAACTCTCAACATGATGGCTTCCAAAAGCCTATGAGGTTTATTAAGCCACCTTTCAGGAAATTTATTGGGAAACCTCACCTGGTAAGCTTAAATGTAGAATGTAGTAGCTTCTGCATTTGTTGTTCTTAATATTTATAGTTCGTTTTTTGCTGCATTGTCTGTGCTGATGTAAATTTAACAATCTGTGATGTTTTGCCCTTAAATTTCAAGTGAAATTAATTTTACTATATTCAGACTTTGCTCAACAGTAAAAGTACTCATAATTTCAGTTCTACTGCAAGAATACTTCCTCAGAGATTTGTTGAAGCATACATTTAAGACAAGTGAGCTAAAACCACTTTTATGGCCAAATGCTGATACAACAAATACAATTCTTTTGCTTTTGGATGCCTGTGCAGTACTCCGTCACAACTCTGCTACAGTTGTTTATGACCTAGTAGCAAGTTGGCCAGGGGTTTGTTGTTTCAGAAAGCTAGTTTAGATCGGTATGTTGGATGAAATCAAAACATTTTTTCAGCTAGTCCGGAAATAAGGTGGTCAACTTGAGATCTCTTATTGAATAACAGGAACAGGTCAAACCAAAACTTTTGAACTAATTTTTAGGTTCAGAATAACTCATTGAAATTAATTGATTAACGGGCTTTATGAAATAAAAACTAGTATTGCTTGTAGCTTTGCAGAAGAAATGCGTATGTAATACTGCATGTCTTCCAGTTAATGATGTACTACCTGGACTGTATATTAGAGGGCCTTGTTATTGAGCAGATAACCTGAGGTTATGTGGAACAGTTTGAGAAAAAGAATACTCTCCTGCATTCTAGTTGTCAGCAGTTGGAAGGGAAGGTATGAATTTGTTTTGTGTAGGTGCCGTTGTTACTAAAACAGTGTTTCTCCTCATGATAAAAGTTCTGGGAAGCTCTTATTTTAAAAAGAAATAGAAATGAGGAACAAATCACAGAAATTAGGAATGCCTGAAAGAATGTTCCTGAGGATGGAATGTTCTGCCTGGAGTTGTGGAGAAGAGAAGGCTCTGGGGTGGAGGAAGCAGTGGAATGTTACAGGTGTTCAGCCCGGAGAAGAGAAAGCTTCAGGGGAAAAACCCTATAGCAGCCTTCCAATACCTAAAGGGGCCTACAGGAAAGCTGGAGAGGGACTTGTTACGAGGGCAGGTAGTGATAGGACAAGGAGTAATGGCTTCAAGCTGAAAGAGGGTAGATTTAGATTACATATAAGGCAAATTTTTTACTGTGAGGCCAGTGAGGCACTGGTGCAGGTTGCCCAGAGAAGCTGTGGATGCCCCCTCCCTGGAAGTGTTCGAGACCAGGTTGGACGGGGCTTTGAGCAACCTGGTCTAGTGGAAGATGTCCCTGCCGTGATCTTTAAGGTCCTTTCCAAACCATTCTATGATACAATGGAGTAGTTTACCTGTGTTGATACTGCATTTATCAAAGCTAGTTTGGATATTTGCTCTTTTCTAGGCTATCTTTCTGTGACGCACTTCAATACTGAAATGAGGAAGAGAGTTATATTAGGTTCAGTTGAAATAGATTTGTCTCTTTTGGAAAATTCCTTCTAAATAAATGTAGTATTATTTCCAGGTGTTTGTGCTTGTTTAATGTGGGGATCCGGTAAGACCAGAAAATCACAGAATCACAAAATGTTAGGGGTTGGAAGGGACCTCTGTGGGTCATCTAGTCCAACCCCCCTGCCGAAGCAGGGTCACCTACAGCAGGCTGCACAGGACCTTGTCCAGGTGGGTCTTGAATATCTCCAGAGAAGGAGACTCCACAACCTCCCTGGGCAGCCTGTTCCAGTGCTCTGTCACCCTCAGAGGGAAGGAGTTCTTCCTCATGTTCAGACGGAACTTCCTGTGCTTCAGTTTGTGCCCATTGCCCCTTGTCCTGTCACTGGGCACCACTGAAAAGAGTCTGGCCCCATCCTCCTGACATCCACCCTTGAGATATTTATAGGCATTTGAGGTCCCCTCTCAGCCTTCTCTTCTTCAGGCTGAACAAGCCCAGTTCCCTCAGCCTCTCCTCATAGGAGAGATGCTCCAGTCCCCTCGCCATCCTCGTAGCCCTCTGCTGGACTCTCTCCAGTAGTTCCTCATCTTGCTTGAACTGAGGAGCCCAGAACTGGACACAGCACTCCAGATGGGGCCTCACTGGGGCAGAGTAGAGGGGAAGGAGAACCTCCCTCGTCCTGCTGGCCACACTCCTCTTGATGCATCCCAGGATTCCATTAGCCTTCTTGGCAGTCAGGGCACACTGCTGGCTCATGGTCAACTTATCCACCAGCACACCCAGGTAGAGTTGGAAGCAGCCTTAGGAAAAAAATGAATGAAGTTAAAGGCCATTTGTAGCTGCTTTCTGCAAGAGGACAAATGTTTGGAATTTGCCATTCAGAGAGTGTTGTATCGGAATAGTATGGTTCAGGTGTCAACACTGCCAGGCATCTTGAGAAGTGTAAGGACCACGACTAAAAGTCAGTGTTTGGAGAACAATGTGTTGGATTTAAGAAGTAGTTTGATGGGTCACCAGAACACTGACACTGGGTCGACCACACTTTTTAAAATAGGAGACATCCTAAAATGATGGATATATTACTGGGGCACAGCAATACATGGAGAAACTGAGGAAGAGTTTGAAACATAAGCAAGAGCTAAGATCGTAGTTGTTGAATAAGAAAGTAATTTTTTGCGATTTTGCTCAGTCTTACAGAGTCTTCAGTAGATACTGGTTCAGTTGGTTTCATGGTCCTAGCAGAGCTCTGTAGTTCTTGTGAGAAGTTGTCTTATGCTGCAGAGGAGGTGCAGTAATAGCACACTGTATCGGCAAAATTCTAAAGATGTGGGAAAACACATGAAAATATGCAATAGACATCTCTTACCACTTTGGCTGAGGAGAGTTCCACCTGAGATTTTAAGAGCAAACCCTTGGAAATCCAAAACAAAACCTTTAACCTTCAGCACTTCTTTTGGGTTTGTTTGCTCTTGTTTATAGGTAAATATTGAGAGAAAAGTACATTAGAGAGAGCCAGGTTTCAAACAAGAAGCATAACAGTGCCAAAGCTCAGAAAATATGGCAAAAATAACTTTAGAAAAAGAGTATTTGACAGGAAAACCATTGCAGCATCCTAAATTATAACACCGGATTTTAAAAATTTCATGCATTCGATAAATATTTGCGCATTTTCATCTTTGTTAGTAAAATTTCATTGTGTTTTTTATCTCTGTTGCTTGAGGAGCTGTGTGTATCAGCATTGGTAAAAGATGGATGCTTGAAAACTGAGAGCCTGATCAGCAGATCGTATCTGATGCTAGGATGTTGCCTAATGTGAAAACAGAGTATGTGTTAGTTATGTGAAAATGTCCTTGCAGTAAACTATCAAAATGTGATATTAACACTACTTTTTGCTCTCTTGTTAAATGAACAATATTAGTCATTTGGGTTAAAATTAAACGTGGAAATGGTATTGAATTGGTTGGCCTACTTTAAGTGTCCCATGTTTAACCAATATGAACTTTTGAGTGTAAGGTACGAGCACCTTTTACAGCAGGCCACTGAAGGGGAGTGCTGCTTCTGTGCCCCAATTCAATAATTTGGGCTTGAGATTAAATTTGAGAAGAACTTGTGCCTTGAAAGGTGCAAATGGCCATCTGGCCTTGATTGTAAGAAATGTCCATCTAGCCTTGTACCCTGTTGACAAAAAGGGGATAGCTAAAGAGTAGAAGATCAGAACAAGTATGTATTTGTACTTCCACACCCCCCCCCCCTTTTTTTTTTTTATTTAAAACATATGGTTTGGGAAATTCCTGAGGAGTAGATTGCTGTATCTTTGCGTTAAGTAGTTCTGGTGTTTTGATTTCCATGAATGTATTTGAACCTTGAGAGAGGTGGGGATGGGGAAGGGTATATCCAGTTAGTTGAGACAAGCTTTCTTTTAATTCCCAAAGGTTTATTTTTAACTGTAAGAGGAAGTTTTCTTGAATGTTTTTTTTCCTTGCTGAATTCTTGGCTTTAAGGATGTGTGCACTTCAACAGGGAGCTTCCTGAATTAATTAGGTGTTGTATGAAGAAAGCTAATTTGATTTCATGGAGTATCTTTATATTTTTAGAGTAAGAAGGATGCTGGGAAGTCCCTGACATGCTTTTTCCTCTTGTGTATTTAACTTTCCATACCTTTTTTTTCTTAGAAAAGTCATTTTGACTGCTTTGATCTCGCTTCATAAAGTCTTTTTTCATTTCATTTTGTTCTCTTCTATATCCCCTCTTTGTAAAGGCATTTTAAGAAGCAAAACAGTTGACTTGTTAGGCAATAATATATTCTCAAAAAAAAAAAAAAAAAGCCAGCTTAAATCCCAGTTAACTTTTAACTTGGATTCTAACACCATTCTGTTGTGTTTATAGCCCTCTCTGTCCCTGATTAGCAACAGTGTTAGAAAGCACATCCTAAATTGTTTGTGCCGTTGTCAAGGTTTGGTACCTTGTTAGAGAACAGAAATTCAAAAACAGCAAAGTGTGTATTTGCATTTGTTATTAGATGTTAGTATATATGAAATATTTCATGAGAGTTTTCTTCTTAGGCTCTTTAAAATGCATTTGAGCTGTTAAAACTTCCTTGAAAGAAATGGAATTCAACAGCATTGGAATGCTTTGGTGATTATTCAAGAATGGACCATTAAAAAAAAAAATCAATTTGATTGCTAAGAGTTTGTTAGCAAGTCCATTCTGTCTGCATTAGATGACTTTGATGTAGTATATGCCAGTATGTAATGGTTCTGTAAATATCTATAATCATATGCAATGATGGAAGAGAAGGATATTTTAGCTATGTGCATCCTCTCAAGGTAACTGTCATGGGAAAAGTTGTAAAAGGGCCAAAATACACAGGTAGGACAGTGGCTGGAGGGAGTGCTCTGTTTTAGGCAACGATGGCTGTTTGACTGCAGCTGTTCAGTATGCTTGTGCACAACAGTTTCTATACCACTTGTCTGTGCCACTTGCTTTTGAAATCATGTGCGTTTCTGTGGCAGGAAGTCATCATCAAAATGCTTTCCTGTAATACAGAGTTAAAAGTAGAGCCTTCTAAGGACCAATGTAATGTGCTACACACTCGTTCTCTTGTTTCTGTGCTGGTGTGTATAGTCACAGTGCGCATGTCTCCTCTAAAATATGCTAACCATATGCTAATAAGGGATGTCCAGAGTACTAATCTTGTGCGCATATTCCTAGCTTAAGGGATGACTGCTTATAGCAGCCTGCTGCCTGCAAATTGAGGCATCTGTTCTGAGGGGGGCGAGGGTGGAGAACCTTAATTGAGTTGTCACCTGCTTAGATCTCTCCAAGAAGATGATATTCTACTAGGATGGTCTGCATCATCTTCAGCTGCTGTGGGCTCTGCCAGCTTGGACTCCAGGCCCTATGCTCCTGTTACTCTGGTTCCTTCAAACAGTGTCATTGTGTCAAAGCCTACGAGACTGAAAGAGTTGCAATATTTGTTAGTATAACCTGAAAACTTTGTATGTTTTCTTGAATAATTTAGTAACATCAAGCTAATAAGTCCATCTTCCCACTAGAATTCTTACTATTCTTCAAGACCAAGTGATACTTACCCTCACAGATGCATTAGAGGACACCTTGAAAATGCAGGACCCATCAGAAGACACTTTAAGGTACAGATCAGCTTTTGTCAGATGTATGTGTTATAAAATGGTGATTTGACCCTGCTGAGTTTGGTAACAGGAGACACCTTTTTTAAGGTATTAAGTGCCATGAACACTAGTGTCATCATAGCCTAATTGTTTCTGTTGAAATAATGGGAGGCCTTAGCTTTTAGTAGGCAAGAGGGCTGGCAGTGGATTGAGCAGGGTTGTGCAGTATTGTATCGGTGCAGTTGAAATAAGTAAACTGCAAAGTTGAGAATGAGAATTGCAGAAATTGGACTGTGACTAGAAAGCTTATCGATCTGAAAAACAAGCTGGTCAGCTTTCTTGCCTTCACCTGATGTGTGTGGAAGCCTGAACTACTTCCCAAGACTGGGAGACATGAATTGTATTGCTTTCAAAACCGTATGACTGCTATTTTATTAGCTCTTTCGTGTAGGTATTTCTGGGGAAACGAATATCTTGTATATACCCTGTACACTGCTATCTATGCATTAAAAAAAATATCAAAAATTGTGAAGCTTTATTCTCAGGGCCTCAAGATGGTAAAGGGGCAGGCAGTTGTGCTTCCTGGGGTAGTGCCATGACTTTCTAATGCCTTTTCATTGTAAAATGTATCATGGGTTCAGCAGAAAAACAAAAAACCACTTTCTTTCTCTTCTGCTGACAAAAGCATGCTACACATGGATCCTGTTAGAGTTCTTTACGTTAGAAAAGTATTAATCCAATCTAGAACAACTTACGCTAATTTTCTACCTTAAAATTACCCCTACTTATTTAATAGGTGTGTTCCCAAGAGTAAAATAACACACAGTTATCTTTCCTGTTTTGTAGATAGTGAAGTTGAAGTAAAGTTTTGGTGGCTAACTTAAGTAGCTGGCATTTTTGAATGACATTGTGAAAGGGGGGCAGTGTAGGTGTGGGGATTTTTGAGTGGTTTTGGGTTTTTTTTCTTCCTCCCCCTGCAGACTAAACTTAAGAGAACTGTTGGCTAAAAAGGCTTTCAGGCTCTCCCATTTCGGTGTGCTTTGCCAGTCAATCTTAGTCAGAGGGTTAAGTTAACACTAGCAAAAATCGCTAGCTAACTGTTCTGCTGGGGGGGAAAAAAAAGTCTTTTTCCAAGCTGAAGTTAACAAGTTTAAAGAATCAGCCTGATATAAATATTTTGACATGTAAGGACATCATAACCTCAATCAGCATCCCCTCTGTATTGCCAGCCTATAGGGGATGAGGGGGGATCTTTAACACTGGCTGCCATATCATTGAGACATGTTGGTGGTTGATGTAATATAAAGAAAATGGAAGGCTGCCTTCGTTTTCATCAGCTTACAGTTCTGGAAGTTATGTAAGCATGAAAGCTGTCATCGCACATATATATGAATATTGCCTGAATATTGCTGTATCCAGTGTTCTGTCCCATGGTGCTTTAATATTTGTAGGGAAAATAGCATATGCGCTCATATTACAGTTTACATATGTGTATAGCACATTTATCATTGCCATGGAAACAGCAGTGCTGATTTGACTTAATTTCATCAACTTTTTTTATGTTTAATTTCCTTCTGCATAACAGAGGGTTTTTCCTTCCCATATTGTTGCTGAAACTGCTTGATTTGAATATCTTCTATACTCAGCAGACTTTTGTGGCTGATTATTTAAAAAAATATATATACAAACAACAAAAAAAACCACAAAAAAAACTGCACACACAATCTCATTCTCTGACATTCCCCACCTGCTGCCCCCCCCTCCCCCCCCAAAAAAAAACCCCCAAGCCCACCACATTTCTTCTTGGTATATAAAATGGGGGCATTTTAACTTAATAAGCAAACAAGAGAGTTTATTTTGAGTGTTTTTAAAAAAATGTGGTCTTGCAGTATGTTAAACTTTTTGGAAAAAAAAAATTAAGACATTTTAGAACAGCAGTTTTATAAAGTTTCTGGAGAAACCTTGTAAAATTTAAAAGGTCTTTTTTGTAGTGACACTTGCAATGAATCACTAAGCCAGCCTTTAAGTGGGTACATGCATAGTAATCTTCAGAACTAAACTTTATTCACTGTTCAACACAGCTCGGTGTATTAATGGCTGTGGTGGGTTCCCCCCAGCCAGCAGCTAAGCACCGCGTGGCTGCCTGCCCACTCTCCTCTCAGCTCCCCTTCTTCCCTAGCAGGCTGGAAGAGAGAGTATGGAGAGCAAAAATGAGAAAATTCATGGGTTGGGATGAAGACAGTATAAGTGAAAGAAAGAGGAAGAAAAAAGTCATGCAAAGGCAGGCAGTCGCCACCTCCCGCAAGCTGCCTGATGCCCAGCCGGTCCCAAGCCATGGCTACCCTCCTGCAGAGCCCGCTCCCCTCAGTTTCTGTTGCTGCGCATGCTCCTGGGGTTACATGGCACGGAACATCCCTTTGCTCAGCTCCGGTCAGCTGTCCTGACTGTGTCCCCTCCCAGCTACTTGCCCACCCCTGGCCTACGTGCTTGAGGGGCAGAGGAGGGGAAGAAGAGACGGCCTTGGCGCTGGGCAGGTACTGCTCAGCCACTGCCAAAACACTGCTGTGTTACCAGTGCTGGTGTAGTCACAAAACATGGCACCATGAGGGCTGCTGTGAAGAGAATTAACTCCGTCCCAGCCAGACCCAGTGTGATGGCATCTATTTGCTCATATAGAGTTACTACAGATCTTGAGGCCTTTGGTTCACAGGCATTGTAATTAGCATTGTTTATAAAATAGTCTTAATGTGAAACTAAATGTCACTTTAGCAAATTTTTTCTTAGACCAGAAGTTAATGATATTTTTCCACTCACTTTACCCAATTTTGCTCTAAACTACATGTGACTGCAGTGCCTCCATACCAAGTGTATATATAATCTGTTAACTTTGTCTGCAGCTGATTCTGTTCTACATTAATAATACTGCTATTCCCCTCCCTCCCCACTTATGGAATGTGTACATACTTGAATTGAAACTTTTAAGCTGTGTGTAATCTCATTTTCAATATTTTGTACCTTTTCGTCCTCTCTTATTCGGCCTGCTCCTTTGCTTGTTGTCATACAAATGCAGCGGCAGACCACTAAGGTTTCCTCCTTTCTAGCTGCCTTTGTAAAATCAGAGAACCATGGCAGCTGTGGGGGAAGTGGGAACTTTTAATCTTAACTGTATTCAGAGGCTTAATCCAGCATTATAAATGCCCTTAAGTTTTCCCTATGGTTGGCATATTCCTACTTAAAGAGTTTACTTGCACTTATTTGTATTGTGCCTGGATGCTGATACCTTTCAGGAAAGGAGTTAGCATTTTATAGCTTTCTGCAAGTGTCCTCCGCCTACCAGCACCATAAGAGTCACCCTGGGCACTGATGGGGCCAGCTTCTCCGTTATCTCCTACATAGTAGGTGGGTGCAGTGGTCTGGGAAATAACAAAACCTCTGCATTTGCATAAAGGAGCTTCTGTTCTGTACAGGCCATTCTTAGCTGTTCACCAGCCACACAGTGGAAAACACAGTGGAAAAACTGGTACCAATCTTACTGCCACTTCAGAGCACGTGATTCTTCTTGAAGTGATCCTTGCTGTGTCAAAAGGAGACAGTTTTCACCAAAGTAACTGGGTCATACTCAAGAAGGTCTATTGCTGTGATGTATTTTGTCCTCTCGTACCCTTTAAAGGTGTCTGTACAAGATGTCAATTTTATGTGGTTAGGATGTTTACGTTGGGGGAGAGAAAATTTTTAAATTTAAAGGATGAATATATACAGGAATACTTTCTGTCAGGACCACATTGGAAAACTTAAAGTGTCAGTACTGGAAGACTATGGGAATTTATGATAAATGGGGTTGTTCTTACTCTGAAGATTTTTACTGCCTATTTTGTTGGAGGTGTGAGTACTTAGGAATGTGCTGTGGTTTAACTCCAGCTGGCAACTAAGCACCAGAGAACAGCTCACTCGCTCACCCCCCACGGTAGGATGGGGATGAGAATCAGAAGGGTAAAAGTGAGAAAACTCGTGGGTTGAGGCAAAGACAGTTTAATAAAGCAAAAGCTGTGCACACAAGCAAAGCAAACCAAGGAATTCATTCACTGTTTCCCGTTGGCAGGCAGGTGTTTTGCCACCCCCAGGGAAGCAGGGCTCTCCATCATGTGTAACGGTTACTTGGGAAGACAAACGCCATCACTCAGAATGTCCCCCCAGCCAACCCCATTTATACACTGAGCATGACGTCTATGGTATGGAATATTTCCACTGGCCGGCTTGGGCTGGCTGCCTGGCTGTGCTCTCTCCCAGCTCCTGCCCACCTGCTCATTAGCTGAACGTAGGAAACAAAAAAGGTCCTTGATTTCTTAGCAACAACTAAACCCATCAGTATTATCAACGTTCTTCTCATATTAAATCCACTGCGAAGAAAATTAACTCTATCCCAGCCATAACAAGGACAATGAAAACCTTTTCATCTGCTGTGGTCGGTGTTAATCTTGCTGTCTTTTTTCTGTATATTTATAATGCCATTCACTTGTGAGCCTTTTGTCATCTCTGCGGCCTCTGCTCCTGGTCCCACACTAGGTTAGTTTACAGTATTCCAGTCTGGAGGTGACAAAGGTATAGAGTGATGACCATATATATGTTCAGACTGTAAGATCTTAAAACTATAGGGGAAAAAATATATATACTGACTTCTGTTCAGTATTGCTTTTTTAGACTCACCATGTGTGCCCACTGCAGACCTGACTGAATTTGTTAGCAACAGGGAGGTGTTGTCTTCAACTTTTTTTTGTTGATGTTGGTTTACTTTCAGTAAGGTTTGAAAAAAGGTTAAAATGTTGTAGAATACACTTCCTTTTTTTGACAAGGAAGATAATTTCAGATGTTTTAAACAGTAAGTACAATGCAGCAGTTCTTTGAGCCACATGGTAGCTAGTGGTCTGAGGAGTATTAAGTGGGAAATAAAGGAAGAGGCTCTGCACTTGCAAATGCACGCTTCTGTTGTTCAGTACTGTAAGTTTTACATGTGAGTAACTGTAAATATAAACTACTGAGTTTTGGTGCCCTCATGTCACACTTTTTTTCTCCCTTCCCCCACCCTTACAGAGCAACTTTGCAGATGGCCGTTTGCAATCCCATTATAAATCAGGCTTAGTACAGAAGGGTTTATATATTCAGGCTAAGTACCAGCGGTTACGTTCTGTTGGTGTAAGGGGGTTTACCGCCAATAAATTCAGAGATGGATTTTTGAGGAAAGAAAAGGTAAGTTGGCTTAATTTATTTTTCACTAAACTATTTATAAAATATTAATATTCATATGATCCATTACAATTTTTAAATCTGTGTGGAATAACTTGGATGGTATTTTCTGGAATATTGGCTCTTTGTACTTTACAGGCAAACTTGATTTTGCACTGCTGTTTCCTCTGTGTTTATTCCCTGGAAACTTGCTGAAACTTGCTTTGGGTAACTGCAAATCAGAGGAGACCTCTGAGATTCTGCAGTTGCCTCTGTTTCAGTATTCTCTCCTTGAGCTCAGTTGATCTCTCTTCCTATTCATAGGAGGTGAAAGTGGCCCTTTGTTTAAAAAAAAATATTATGTCCTCTTAAGCTGTGGTTTTAAATCAATGTGAAGAGTGTTTGTATCTTTTTTTTTTTTTTTTTTACTATGTCTGTGTGCTTCCCCTCTTTGTTATGTTACCTTAAATTAACCATGTGCTTTAAAGTACACACTGAAGTGCTGTCCTGAATAAAGCATCCTACACTATATAATGCCCGTGTAAAATGGTTCGATGAGCTCAAGCTGAAATAACGAAGCACATCTGTTTTATGATACCTTTTGATTTGCAGTGTGTATGGGACAATGATATGGTAATCTTGAACTGCTGAAGAACTTTTGAACGATGTACAATGTTCCAGCTTTTGTGAGCATCATAGTTAAACCACTCTAAATCCTTTATTAAAATTGATCAAGTATGATCAAAGTAGTATGAGGTTACTCGTGACATCAGTGAATCGGATTAGATGACCTACGCAGCCCCTTGCAGTTCTGTGTTCCTGTATGAATTCTTGTTTTGTTTTGTAATTCTGTGTCCACCTAGCTACAAGTAAATACACTTGCATAAGCATTTGTAGTTGGATTAGAGTTCAGTTCTCAGAGCACAGAAACATAGGTTCTTAGAGCTGTTTTCAAACAAACCTCGTTTATGGCCCAGTGGGGGGAGGAAGCAAAACTCAAAAAAAACCCACCAGAAAACCCAAACAAACAAAAAAAACAAACAAGAAAGAAAACCAAACACTCTGGTAAACAGGTCACTTGTTACTGAAGTATACTGGTGAATGCCTTTTATGTTTGTGTGGAGTCTGAGAAGTACTATCTCTGAAGGCTAAATTGAATTGGAATCAGTGGAAAATAGATGAAGAAGGATTTTTTCCAGAAATTATAAGCTTGTTAAATGGGCATAGAAGTGTCATAGTTTTGCTGTAGTGAGCTTTTCCCCAGTAATTTCCAATGCTTTTCTATTACTGGATATTAAGGTTCTTGTCAGGAACCTATAAAGCATGCTTAACACAGTCTGGCTGCTGGAGATTATAATTTGAATTAGAGAAGAATAGGAAGATCTGAATATTGATTTTTAGGCCTGATGAAGAACTTGAGTGTCTTTGAGTTAAAGTAAAGTAAATCCTGAAGAATGACAACCATTTTCTTAACAGTATACCGATTGCTGGCTATCTCTTAAACAAAACTGTTCCTCGAATTCTAACATTTCCCATATTTTGCCTATTGTAATGATTAAGCTTGTCCTAGAGGTTTGTTAAACTGGTCTGAACATCTTTATTGCACCCTTTTGAAATAATTATGCATATGCATCCTTTATCATCTTTACAGTTGTGCTGTTTCAATCCATAATTGAAAGAATCTTATATGTTACATACTGTAATAATACAGTGCTTATGAAAGTTGGGAGGCTTTTTTCCACTGTTAGAACTTGTCAGTAATGATTTTTTTTTTCTCTCTTTCTGTAGGGAAATTTAAATATTGCAACAGAAACCTGAACTGAGCTGTGGTCCTGAAGTTGAAACAGATAACACAGCAAAGGGAGCATCTGTTCATCTTTTGACAACTTTGTCAAGACTTAAAATAGGATAAAGGAACTAACCCTGTAACTTTCTTGATTAAAAATAACTTTATTTTTCAGTAGTGGAATGCTGCAGAACTTTTTTACAGTTTTAATAACTGCTTTTAAAGTACAGTATTCAGTTGAAACATTGTAGTATGTACCTTTAGTTCCTTTTGCATACCAGTCTCAAGTAAAGAAGTTATTGAAGGGCCTCTTATTTATTGAACAATTCTCTAAGCATGGTGTTACAGATGGAACTTGAGTTGTTATACCCAGAGGTTTATATGTTGAAAGTTTTATTGCTTGTGTAATTAAAAAAGTAAAAAAAAAAAAAGTGCCTGAATTGTTTGGTAATAGCACATTAGCTCAGGATTTTCCAAGTAATGACCTTTTAGGTTGTGCAATAGATCTTACACCTCTGTTCAGTCGTTTCTGTAAAACAGTATTTGTATTGCTTTAGTTTAATAATATAGTTGGGTTTCTGATGTGTATATACATTTGTAAATTGTTAGAATGTTGGGACAACTTTCAGTATTTGATTAAAATGAATGATAACAGGCCGGTATGTAATGTACTGTAGCAGTAGCTTGTAACTGCACTGAAAGCATGCTTGGGTTTTTTAGAGGATTAGTTGGTCTGTATTCAAAATTATTCTGTCTCATTATATTTTGGCGTACGACATTCTTGACCAAGCCACATGTTCTCTAATCTTTTTCGTCATAAATGACTTGGTGATTTCCTGGATTCTGAAATTGGGGCCTGAAGTATTTAATTACAAGAAAACCAAAAAAACGTAAGTTTTTATAAACCTGTCTTCTAACAAAGCTGTTCATAATTGAAACTGCTTTAAATGCATGTAGCTTGTAATTTTGTTCAAAATCCTAGTAATTCTCTGAAGTTTATTGTACTGCAGTATTGTTATGCTCTGTGCAAAACTCATAGCCACACGTTTTATCAGCAGCTATAAACAATATTGTGCTTATTCCTGTTTATATCCTTTGCCTTAATATAATATATGATAGAGTTGTGTGTATGTTATTACAGATTTGTTCAGACTTTTTATTGCCAGTAAATGAGATACATAGCAAGTAGTTTTCAGACATGTTCTTATTTAAGAAAAAAGTTGTTCACCATATCCACAGTATATGCAGGCTAATATATTTCCATAATTTCCAAGACAGCGTTAGCCATATAGAATGCAGGCTAGTTCCTACTGTGGGTAGTAGATCACAATTCTAATACTGGGTAGAGGTACGTTCAGAGAAGACAAAATCTGGTTTTTTGGGTGTAAAGTCACAATGTGATTTCTGCATGCTTTTTTTTGTAATGGTGTTTTCCACAATGCCTTCAGTAGAGAGACTATTTGAAAGTGTAGGTGTGGCTCAGAACAGCTAAAATAGTGTTACTTAAAATCTTCAATTTGTGGGGTGTACTGCTTAGTGTTCATAGGGAATAAGCAGGCAGGAAGCGTGCCACATCTGTTGATGTTATGGTAATTCCACAATGGCACCAGATAGTTTGTTTCTAAAACCCAAGTTTCCAGTTTAAATAACAATTATTAATGATTCAACTAGTTTTTCAGCAAATTTGACATGAGTACACAAAATGGGAAGCTAAAGGAAAGAAATTCCCTGGTCAGATAAGAGGCAGGCAACTTTCTGCAGATGACAAAACATTTATCCTCTTACACTGTCAGTGATGAATCTGGCAAAAGCATCCTGTGTAGATTTACTGGGAGATGAAAATAAGGAATTGAAACAACAGGTTAAGTGAGTCAGCCCAAAGCAGACGTGGAGTAGCTGCAGCTGAGCAGCCTGCTGGCAGAGGATTGCTGCATATACCCCTGCAGATGAGGGCAGGTTCACTCTCAAGCCAACAAGCTATTCGCACTGCTCCTGAATGTGCTAAAGCACTGTAAAACACGTAAGAAGTGAAACCATGTATGATACAGGACAAACTGCTGAAGCTGTATTGTCTTATTCAACAGGATACTACTGTAAGCTTCCTGCAGTGTTCTTATTAAAGCGTGGAAGAGAACTCGTTGTTGAGCAAATGGGAAAAGTGGATACGTGAAGAAACTTCTGACATGGCAGTTTTGCTAGCACTGTTTGGAAGTAATGCTGAAGTAGTCAGACTTCACTCAGTTAATGCTGCTTTAACCAGGTTTAAAAGTGTGACTGGCTCCTCTGGTTTTGTGCTTTCTTATTTTATGTGTGCATGACTATGTATCTTTAATTTGTTTTGTACTTTTAACAGTTTAGCTTTGTTTTCTATTTCTACAGCTGTGAGCAGCATACTACAAACAGGGGTTTTTGGCATGTTTACTGACTGCAATTGTTTTTTATTTTTTCCGCTTGCCCACCCTTGGTCCCAAGATGAATGTTATATGATACAGTGTAGTCACTGTTTCAGTTGCTTTAGCTTTTATTTTTGGTGATACCATTTGCTCAAATCATATGCTTTGCCAATAACTTCACTGTCGTGATAAAACTTCCTGTATTTTATAAAATTCATACAGAAATTGAATCTTGTGACTGGCTTAGGTGCTAGAGGCATCTACTCTGTGGTGTTATCTGGTATGAGACATTGCTCTGTAGCTTTATCCTTGTGATTAGAGAGACTTGTGTCTCTATGCTAATACATAAATCAGTTTTTATTCTTCTAGCACAAAAAAGAAGTTATGTTATACTGGAATGTAATGTTTGGTTGAGAACAATGTATTGAAGTTACTGGTTGGGTTGTGAAGGCACAAGAAAAAGTGTTGAGCAGAAGAAAGGTCACATTACTTGAATAACTTGTTGCCTTTCTGTACTGTGACTGCATTGTAGAAAACACCTGTACAAAGACTTAAGTAATATCCTGATTATTGCATTGTTTCTAATGGGGGCACAGACTGATAACAGTTGTTACAATAACTACTTTAAATACGTGTGTAAGCCTCAGAAGGAAAATAGCGTCTCTTGCATTAGTAAAGTCTGTCACTGCGTTTGCATTGGAAGTTAAAAATGTGATTGTCTATAAGAGCTTTCTAGCTTTCTGTTTTATACTTTGAAAATATAAATGTGAATTGCCTTTCTTTTGGTTGACTTGAAATGACTGTTAAATGCTCATGTCATATTCTCAGTTGTTAACATGTGAAATTTTTTTCTAATTGCTACCCAAAATGCAATGGGTTTAATAGGACTAGAGTCTTCCTTATAAGTGTCTGAAATAATAAGTTGTGATGTTAGCATTTCTATTGCTGATCCATTTAATCTCTACACAGATTGGTTAGAGTCCTCATTTTAAACTTTGTGGTGATTGAGTTCACAAGGTTAACAAAGTTTTGGGGCTAGTAAGAAGCAACACATTGCAGGGCTTCTACAAGCCTGCCTTAACTGTAAGAATGACTTACATGTTCAAAATCACCTTACCTGATGGATTTAGATGGTCTTGAGACCTGGACATAACTGTCTTAACTCAGGTAACTGATAGCAGAGGATGGGAGTAAATTCAGCTGATCGCCAGCTGTGATAATAGTTTGCCTTCTGCCTTCTCTCCCAGGGCCTAAGGGTGAAATGCTGAATTTTCTTTATACCAACTTAGTTGCTTTAAAAACAAAAAACAAAATTACACTTTTGTGGCATTAAAAAAGATAGGGTTCTCAAAACTTGCTTGTCATGCATCGGAAAGTCATTTTCTGCCATGTCTTTGAAATGAATAGTGAGAGTTGCTTGGAGATGATGATTAAAGATTATAGCAAAGAGGGACTTGAATTCTCATTATTCACCTTAGAAGACTGTATATAGAGGGATACCTTCAACTTCCTTGCTTTCTGAAGGGATCTTTTCCCATGCTGTGTAGAAACATGCCTTTTGCCTTTCTTTAAGCATCTGAATGGCCATCTACAAAGTTCTCTATGGGAGAGCTCTCTAAAAGACAGACTTCAGACTTGCATCCTAATGAATCTGGGGAAAAAAAAAAAAAAAGGATGTTTCTGCACCCAACTCTGGCCCTTGACAGACTTCATTCCATTGCTTCAGGATCTGAAGACAGACGGTTCTTCAGCCTCCTTATGAAGGGGAATTAAGAAAAAGCCATTTCAAGATCTTTGAAAGCCTACTTGTAACACTTGTCTTCTTAGTAGACCTTAAGGACAGTGATGAACATTTAAGTGTGTTCTGTTTCAAGCTTGGTGAGCATAAATTTTCGGTGTTAAGATCAGAGAAAACTATTGTCGTAACACCTGCCCCTTCCTTCTGTGCCTGGTGGTTTTTGTTGGAGGGGTTTTTGAGTAGGTATTCGGCCATGTGGTTTAATAGCTCTGTGCTGCCTGCCACTTCAATGCAGTTTTCTTCTGTTCACTCTTAATTGCTCTGAATTTTGTCTAAGCAGGCTAAATCTCATGTTGTCTTTTTAATATTTCATTTTCTGTAAATAATGTAGTAGATAGCTTTTATTTTGTGACTGGCTTCTCTTATGTCTTGATTGTTGAGGGAAAAGACAGGGTGGAAGCAGTTGTTGTTCGAGTACACTCTTCATGGAATAAAAAAAGCCTCATTGTTTTGTTTTAGGAATAGCAGGATTCCTTCCCCCCCCCCTTTAATGAGGATGTGGACTAATGTCCACTTCTAAGGAATATATTAATATTGACCTAATTTATACTGTAGCTTCACAAGGACCATCTAATGTGTGTATGTGCACCTGTATGCACACATGCAAACACAAATTAGAAACATTTAATGTAATTGTTTCTAAGTGTGGATACGAAATGACATTTTTGAACTACTGAAGATGGAGTTACATGCAAACGCCTTTTAAGTCTGTAGTCTTTGAGTCCACAATGGTGCTTTTGACAATGTTATCCCATATCTAAAAGCCTCATTCATAAGTATATATTAAGATGTAGGTATGTCTATATGTATGTTTAACATAGTTTATATCAAATCAATGTAAATTTTGTTTCTACAGACAATAAATGTTTTAACAAAATTTTTACTTATAAATAATTCTGTGATTCGATTCAGTAGTTACTAATATTTGGTGTCATATTCGGAGTATTTTTCTTGATCTGTGTAGCCATATAACTGTTGGTTCTGTAACTTCATTTATTGCTTTTTTTGAGATTAAAAGTATTGATCTACATTCTAGGCACACTTTTTCGGCTGAAAGAAGCTCACTTTCCAAAGACATAAAATATGAATCTCCCCTCATTACTAGCACAAAACAGATGTTGTTTAAAAAAACTTTGAAAGCAGGTATGTCCATCTCCTCCATGGCATTCAAAAGCCGTAGCACCTCTGCCAAATTCCGATTCTTGCCCTGTAAAGGGGCAGAATGGAGGAAGGCGCACGCTTGCTTGTCTAACTGTATCAAAGCTGACATTCAATAAAATAGCGTGCATTTTTAAGAATTTGCTTAATACATGGTTATTCTCACCTCAGACTGATGATACTGTTAGTTTAATATTAAGATCCCCTAATAGAGTGGAATAGTAAGGTGAAGCTAGAAGAATGCACTTGCAGTGTTTGATTAAAGGAAAAGAGTTAACTTCCCCATTATGTACTTACCATAATACAAATCTGTTTTGATCTTCACTGTATGTAAATAATCTGGGCTTTTAAAAAATAATTCTCCTGTTCTAATCTGATTGTTATTCTTGAACTGGGATATAATAATGATGCTTCCCAACCACTGCACTTCTGAAGACTGTAGTCTGTGTGGCTGACCATGTTCTGAAGCGCATGTCTGTTTAGATAAAAGTTACTAATTTTCATCAGTATCACTGTAAAAACATCTCTTCAGCTTCTCTAAGCAGTTCCTTAACAAGAAAAAATAAGTTTCTTTTCTAAATGTCATAATGGAGTCATTAAGTTTGGAAAAGACCTGTAAGATCACTAAGTCCAACCGTCAGCCCATCACCACCATGCCTGCTAAACCATGTCCTGATGTGTATTCATTCAACTCTTTTTCCAACAACAGCAAAGTGTCTGAATAATCCACGTACGTTGTAATGTTACTTTGAAGCCCCAGCTGAGGAATGCCCCTATCGAGGTGTGCTTTACAGGAACACAAGATCAGTCCTAGAGAAATTCTTTTGGTTTAGGAGCAATGGGAAGCGAAGTCTTGGAGGTGTAACAGGAGTGCTTCCCGCAGTTTACAGTTAGTTTTTTCCACTTTCTGGAAAGGACATCCTACTGTACTGTGTTACGGCTTTACTTGGGAAAGCCAGAAAATTCTTACATTAGTTTCTAGTGATAGTTGAAATTGGAAATCTGTTTGAGATAATCAAATTGGCTTTCTCTTGTGCATTGTGACACTGACGTTGTGACATGACTGCTTTGTGTTATTCCTTCTCACTTTTAGTACCAGCCCTGAAGAGTTCTTACAGGAACAGTGCTACTAGTATGTACCAAGCTAAATTATTTGGTTATACCATTTCTTCCACCTTAAACTATGCAGCTGGAGCACTGGAAAGCCAAACTTCATGTAAAATTACCACACTAACAACAGAAATATCTTCTCAAACCTGGTTGCATCAGTTTGACATGTTATTTTGTTCTGATTGACTTCACAGTTTCAGCTGGTTTGTTATAATGCTTGCTTAAAAGATGCTACTTCTCGTTCTGGTAATTTTCCAGAATTAATCCTGTAAATTTTTCAGACAATAGAGGTCAACTGCCCTTATGCAATGGGGAACTGTGGATAACTGAAACCAGCGTTGTTTTATTAAGGTGCGTATGAATGACTGTTGGCTTTCTGGTAGCATGTGGCTGGCTAAAGGATGCTGTGCGTATGTATGAAGACAAAATGCATTTTTGCCATTTTTCCCCTCTCCCCCCAGTGTTGGAACTCGGTGATTTGTGACTTGGTGTCCCAGTGTTCTGAAAACAATTCTGAGGTGGTTCAAGTCTTTGACTTTTCAGTCAAATGCTAAACTGGAGGCTGTCTACACCTACATCCAGCCTACTTCCATTGTATTCCTTTTCATAGTTGAACTTCCCTTTTTTAGTTACGTTTAAAAACTTATTATCTCAGTGAAGGTTTTGTTGTATCACAATAACTAATTTTTTTGCAAATGATGAGAATTAGAAAACACAAACTGCAATAGTTCTGGTGTTCCATTGCTGCTGACACGTAAATAAGTAACCACAGGTATGAAAACTTAAAAGCACTTTTAAGTTTTCTTTAAAAAACAAAACAAAACCCCAAAACTTACTAAGTCAGGGATTTTGTCTAAATACTTAGTCTCTCATTGGTTATACTCCTCTAATTTCCTCTGAAACAGTTCGCCACTGTCACGTTTTCAAAAATACGGATTTTCACAGCCAAGAAGTCAGAAGCTACCTGGAAAGACTTCTAATTCTCTTACACGTTGCTAACCTCAAAAAAGCTTTTTTTTTTTTTTTTTTTTTTTTTAAAATCTTGTGCAAAAGTCTTATCCCTTATGTTACTGGCAGTTTTCTGTTTTCATACCTAAATTAACTGACTGAGGTGAGAACATGTTTTTTTTCTTGACCCTTCACTACCGAAGGTGCTTGTGCTGTAAACGATACTGCCTATGCTTTATCTTTTGTAGCAGATTATACAGTTTTTAATCTGCTCTTCCCGTCTGCTACTACTGCAGGCTTTTTTCCCCAACAGCCTTTACCTGTGAGCAGACTGGCCCCAGTAGGTGCCTTTCTCTCCAGAAAGGTTCCTGCTCTCCGCGCCCCGCTCGCTCTCCCGCTGGGTTTCACTGTAGCGCGCGTTTCGCGTCTTCCTGCAGTACCTGCACAGAACCCCCGGCTGCTCCTGGGCGGCTCTGCTCTATCTGCCGGACCCCCACCACCGAAAAAGCCACTTTCCAGCTGATCTATTTGTCCGTCTTCCTTTTCTTCCTTCCCTCCGGGGCCAAGCCGCTAAGGGCTCGGGCGGGGGAGCGTGGCGTCTCCCGCCGGTGCGCCCCGGGCCGCGCCCGCCCGCCTTCCCTCACGGCCGGGAACGTCACGGAGACGCGGCGCGGCGGGGGGCAGCGGCGGAGCTGCCCTCGCGTCTCCCCACCGCCCCGCAGGCAGAGCCCGGGGGCAGGGTCCGCAGCGGGTACCGGCTTCCGGGGAGCGGGGGCGGCCGGGGAAGGCGGCCGACAGGAATCGGAGGTACCCGCCTGTCCCGCTCCCGGGGACGGCGTCCGGAGCTCAAAGCGTCCTCCCCCACCACCGAAATACGCCGAGCCGCTTCCCCTGCCCGCGGTGCCTCCCGCTGCCCAGCTGACGCTTCCCGGCCCGGGAGGGAAGGAGCCACCCTCTCCCTCCCCGCCGGGCGCCGCGACACCCCTCTCCCCGACCCCGGGACCGCCGCTCCGCGCTGCTTCCTTCCTCCCCGCCCTCCTTCCCTCACGGCCGCCGCTCCCGCTCACGGTCGCCGCTCCCGCTCCCGGCGGCCCGAGGCGGCGCAGCGGCTCTGGCGCAGTCTCGCGACACTTCCCGCAGCGCCGAGCCGCCCCGCGCCGCTCGCTCCGGCAGCAGCGCCCGCAGCTGCAGCCGCCCGCGGCGGGGGTCCCAGCCGCTCCTCGCGCCCACGCCCTGCCGCGCGCACCGGCCGGCGGCGGAGGCGGCAGCAGGCGCCTCCGGGCGCCCGGGGCTCGGCCGCGCGTTCTCCCGGGCTGCCCTGCCCGGCGGCGGCGGCGGCAGCGGGGGGACCCGGGTGGCTGGCTGGCAGGAGCCGAGGGCTGAGCGCCTGCTCTCGCCTCGTTTCTTCTTCTTTTTTTTTAATTATTATTATTTTATTTTAACACGTACGAATCCGTACGCTGAGGGGAGCGGCGGTGCCGCCGGCACGGGGCGCGGAATGCAGCCCGGCTGCGGCGGGTGCTGAGCGCGGCGGCGGCCGGAGGAGGGAGCGGCTCTGTCAGCAGCCTCTTCTCCTTCCCGTGGCGGCGGCTCGGGCTGTCCCTCGCCCCCCTCGGCCGCGGGCAGCCGCCTGAAACTTTCAGCCTGTTTTCCGCCGCCAGGCAGAGCCCAGCTCGACATCAATGGGTGAGTTCCAGCCGCCGGCTCTGAGTCGGCGGTGCTGGGGGGGGCCGGCTGGGGCTGCCGCCCGGCGGGTGGGGTGCGTGCCGCCGCCGCGGCGGAGGGCCGGGGGCGGCGGGGAGGGAGCTGGCCGCCGTCTGCCTCCGCTCCTCCGCCTCACGGCTTTGAACTTCTCCTCCCTTCCCCCGGCCGAGTCGGTGACAGGCGGAGGAGAGGTCGGGGGTTTGCGGCGGCGGGGCCAGGGCCCGGCGCCCCTCGGGGCTGCGGCGGTGGGCGATCCCGAGCGGGGCTGACGAGGTTCCCACCCCTCCCGCGCACCGGCTGGCCGGCCTCGCCGCCTTCCCGCCGGGTGCGGGCAGCCCGGGGCGTGGTGGCCCCGGGCCGGGCCGGGCGGGGAGAGGCGCGGGGGGGACCGCCGCCCGGGCGCGCAGGTTGCGCTCCTGCGGCCGAGGGGCTGCCGGTGGGGAGAGTCGAGCCGAGCCGGGGCGGCCTGTGGGGACGTGCCGCCCCGCCCCGCCGCGAGGGGGCGGCCGTTGGGGCCGTTACGCGGGGGTCGTTGGAACCGTTGCGCCGGGGGGGGGGGCGGTTGCGCTGGGCCGCCGCTGCCCGTGAGGTGGCTCCCGCGGACTGCGGGAAGAGGCTGCGGCTGCTGGGGCGGCCCGGGGTGGGCAGCGCCCGCTACCTGGGCGGCGCGGGCGGCGGGAGGACGCGGGATGAATTGCCCCATTGTGCGGGGCGAGGCGGCGGCGGTGCCAGGCGCGGGTTTGGCTGAGCGGCGCGCCCCGGGGCTCCCTCTGCCCAGCGCGGTGCCCGGCGGAAAACGACGGGTCGGAGGGAACAAAAGCAAGCGCCTGCTGCTGGTGGGCAGCCCTGGCTTGGCCCCCCCCCGGCCGGCGAGCGGGCCTCCAAACCACCGGCGTCCGGCCCCCGCTGCCCGCTCCGCTCGCGGTAGCGCTGTTGGGCTGGGAGGGGGGGGGAACCCGCATCGCTGGAACGACCAAGTACAGTGCGTTACGTGGGCAGACATTTTACACAGTTTTACCTGTTGTGATGCAGTGATGTTGGGGATACAGTAGGAAAAAACCTCGTCCCTTTGTTCTTGGAGAGATTAGTTTATGGGGTACTGCCAGGGCGACGCGCAGCTGCTGTACCTGTGTGTAATGAGATTAAGCACTAGCTTCTCACTATTGACTTTCAGTCAGTCCTCCAGTTCGGGCTGAGACGCGTTCATCCCTGTGCAGCTCGTTCAGCTGTATTGATCCAGGTGAACTCTGTCGCCGCTGACAGTAGGCCGGCATCCCGGGCTGCCACGTTTAATTGGGTGCGTTGTAGAAGACTCTGTTAGGGTTGGTTTGCCTGCTAGGTAACACAGCTCTCTACTTCTGTCTTCTGTAACAACGGCTAAGATTTTAAACATGGTACTGTAGGGTTTATAAATGCTGGATGGAGCAAAATCTGTCTTCAGTAGGGCATGTCATGGGAAATAATTTTTTTAGTATTATTATTTTCTTATCCTCTCGGTGCATTTATTTCTTATAAACTTTGTATTGCGATACAAGAAGACTTTTTTGATTTCTCCTTAATCCGTAGTCCAAATATTAGCCCTTTTTTAGCTTCACGGTATATAGTATTAAGGAAAGCAATAAAGGACTAGTGAAGTAACTTGCATTGATAGAGCTCTAGAAAGGTTTTTCAATACTGTAACTTAGCAGTGAAGGCCATCATCTTTTTTCCTGTTACCCACCCTTCACTCTCCTGCGCTGGCCAGGATCCTACACATCTGGCTTCTTTAAAGCTCATTTGGATAATGACTTTCCCAAATCACTGTGATTCAGTCAGACTTTTCTTTGCAAAATGGGAGTGGAGGGAAGGTAGATACAGTTTCATTGTTGTTCCTATCTTTAAATGGTAAGCGATGGTAAGGTAGTTACGGTAAAGGTAATTGTGAATCCGGTGGAACAAGCTTGGTTCCCCTCCTTAAATGTCTGAGAAATGAAGAGGTGGTGTTTTGTGGGGACTTGTGTGCGGTGTTTATTTGTTGTTGCTCTTGGGTTTTGCTGTGTTCTGGTTTTTCTAAGACTGCTTAGAATTGCAGATGGTTAGAGAGCTCCTCAATCTCATATGCAAGAGCTTTGCATGCTCACACATCAGACTGTCCTCCTGAAGTTGGAGGTCCAGAAGACAAAGTAAGAAGAAGTCATGGTAGCTACTCGGGGAAAAACTGATTTGAAATATACTGCTTATCAAATTTAGAAAAAGCAAGAGTACAAGCCTAAATCTAGAGAGCGGTGTTTAACTGCCATCATCACAGAACAACTGTATAGCTCCTTGCGTCAGTTGAGGCACAGCTTCCAACTTCTGCAGTAGATGAAGGAAGATCCTTTTTTCTGCTGTGCAGTCTTTGCTTGTCTTCGGAGCACAAGAGAGTTCAGTGCATCAAATGAGGTTGGGGTCCAATGTAACAATATTGCTGTGAAGCTAAGCAGTTGAAGCCTTCATCGTACTGCTTGTAAGTACCAGGTTATAAACAAACACTTTCATCATCAATATTTTTTTCATCTTAATATTTTTCAAGGTGTTGTTAAAGCTTTTCTGTTGGGAAAGTGGAAGACAGGATAGGTTGCTTTTGGTCTTGTGAAATCCCATCGATCACCTCTGTTGCCATAGTTAGGAGCTTGGATCCAGAGAGAGTCTTGTGCCCTTTGAACCAGTTAGATTACTAATACTGGCAGACAGGAGTTGCCTGTGTGGTTTTACATTAGTGGTTGAGAAAGATGCTTTGCTGTGAAATACCACAGCTACTTTGTACACACCAAAGGAATGTTACACCAAGAAGTAATGTAATAATTAAAAAAAAAAGAATCTGTGCGAGAGCCTGATCTGTACCAGTTGCAAGACCTTTTCCTGTTTTTCCCCTTTCTTAATTGTCTTTTTTCCCCCTTTCCAAATTCTCCTGTATCCTCTGCCCTCAACTTCTGCCCTGCTTCCCTCGTAAACCCCTACTTTTTTGTCGTTTTTTTTTTCCCCTGGCTGCTTCTCTTCACGCGTTTCAGCCATGCCACTTCCTCTTTCTCCCTCTCCCTTATCGGAGCATCAACAGAGGGAGCACTGAGCGCATTTCCTGCGTGCGGGGCCGCGCTGGCCTCCAGCAAGCCAGAGCCGCCTCTGCGGCAGAACTTCTGCTCGGCCCTGCGCCGTGGCATGGGGAGTGCTCGCTGCACCGGGAGCCCGGCGGAGTTGGGCTGGTAAACTGCTAAGACCTCTACCCTCCAGGGTAAAACGAAGCATTTTTGAGGCCTGAGCTTAGCAGAAGTTTTATAAGCCACACACAGAAGGTGATAGGTGTGTTTGTGGTTCTTGACTGCTCTTTGACAAATTTTAAGCTCTCTTTCCAAAGTGGTGGAGATGATGGAGCCTTTCAGCAGAACAGCTGTAAGACATTTTTAAATAGGAATGGCAATTGTCATTCTTGTCATCCTTGAAAATAGTTGAACAGAACAGTTGCAGCTGAAGAAGGGAAAATCATAAGAAAGATGATTAGCGTGATTTTTTTCACTTTTTTTTTTTAGTAAGGTTTTAAGCAGCTGTAAAGTGGCAGTATGTAGGAAATGTTGTGTAAAAGTCCTCCCCAAGCTGTAAAAAGTCTTTATGCTTCTCCTCATATGGGGTGTTACTCGTTGTGATTCTTTTGTTGTCGTTGGTAGGTTTGTTTCTCACAACAAGGCAGTTGCATTGGAGCTGTTCAGAATCAGATTTCCAGTTGTTTGGTGGCAATATTTATAGAGCCTGTAAATGTCTTCATGGTCTGAGTTCAAATGGAGTTTTCATAAACTGTGATAAAATATTTTCAGAAACCCATATAAAATTTCATACAGAAATAGCTGGCACAAAGCTTTTTGTCCTAGAAATCAAGAGATAATGACATTTCTGTCATAAAAGGTTGTCAGAACTGCCTTCTAAATGGATCAAGATAGGGGTCTGGAATCAAGAAATGTATAAATATGTGTGATAAGTAAAAGATTATGGAAATAATTTATGATTGTGCAGCCTTTTTTGTGTGTTGATATATCTTCTGCTTACTCCTTTCTAGTAGCTCTTCTTTTCTCAGTGTCTCCATTATAGTTGGGGTTTTTTTATATGAAATGTTGCTTTTAGATCAGAAGGTGTGATGAAGAAGAGAATACTTCAAATACATGGTATCTTAAACCAGCAGAATTCTTGCTCCTTTTTGTGCTAATCAGAGATTTATATGTAGAAAATTATGGTAGAGCTGCTAGAGAAGAGGTGTTTTTTTTCTGCCCAGGTTCAAGGAATTATGTGTAATAATTAAAACACTCTCTTGAGAAACAGTTTTATTTTTATGTTAATACTGAGTGCACACATATTTCTGTTTAAATTGCTGCTAATGCAGTATATGAAATTTATCTGTAATGTTATTCAGATTGCTTCTCTTGTAATTGCTATTCACTGAATGTTAGAGGGTTTTTTTTGAGAATACTGCTGGTGATAATTCTACCAGCAGTGTATCAGAATTCATATAGCAGATCAGCATTGACCTTGTAGATAATGTACTGACTCCTTCCCTACTTGAAGGTGAAGGGACGTATGTGTTAGGAGGAGGAAAAAGGAGAGCTTGGTAATGTGATATGAGCAGCTGAAATTTCAGGTCTGGAATGTTAGAGGTCACCGAAGTGCTGAAAGCAGGTTAGCCCTGATGGAATCAAAGGAGAGAAAACAGCCCCGGAGATGGTATCTGTTGTTTTGCTCTCATACTGCTCATAAAAAGTGATGATGGATTTTGTATGGTTCCTACCGGTGTTTTTTTTAAAATCACAGAATACGAAACCTGGACCAGGGAGTAGATGATCTCCCTGGATGCAAAAGCAGGAAGTAGCTGTGGGGCATACCTGCATTCTGCACACTGAGGAATGATGAGAGAATATATTAGGGGGAGGGGCACGAGAGAGGAGGTGAGTATCAAGATTGAGTAATTCAGCTAATGTAAAAGTAATTGCTGACAGTCTGCTTCACACAGAGAGGAAACGCAATAAAAGCTTTACGACCAGACTCTGTATGTGAGAGAACATGCAACACTGTATATTCAGTAGTCATAGATTGTATTAGCAAATGGAGTTGATTTTTTTCCCCTCTCTCTTTATTGTTTGAGAAGCATCAGTAGAAACCAACTCTTGAGAATGCATGGTAATGTCCACTTAAAAGCTGTATGGTGAAATGACTTGCGATGTCTCAGCCATGGTTTGTTCCTAACATAACTTTGCCTTAGAGAACGGAGCATCTTGGATGATGAGTGGTGGCAGCGAAAGGATGACTTTGTTCTCATTCTTACAGCAGTTTGTATTCCAGTGGCAATGTTGCGAAGCATTTGTGCTTCTGGTTTAGGATGAAGAGTTGTCTAGAGTTGTGGTCAAAAATGAACGTCTGTGCTGAAATTCTCTTTAGCAACAGGGATAATGCGGTATAGAAAGCTGAGCAGTTACATCCCTAACTTCTAATTTATCTGTAGTGTCAGTATAAAGAGGAGTTTTTTGAACTCTGCCTTTGAATTTCATTAGAAGTATTGTACAGAAGGAAAAAAGGTCCTCTTAATCTTCTTCTCACTCTTTCATACTGTGCAGCTCAATCACTTCTGATGATTGAAACCAGCTCACACCAAAACCCGTGTAAGTTTATTCATTTATTTGGGGACCAAAGTAATCATTGGTGCGTAACTTCCCAAGGAACTAATGCTTTTCAAAAATGTCAATATAGATTCATTGCATGTGTTGCAAGTCAAGGCCCAGCTTGATCCCATGGCAGGGGGGTTGGACTAGATGATCTTTAAAGGTCCTTTCCAACCTAAACAATTCAAAATGATCTATCAATATCTAATTAGCTTTCAATGGTCACACTGCTCATATTTAAAAATTAAGTGTTTTGTGTCTCACAAGTAATTTGTAATAAGTGAACTTATGTGACCTGCCTTCAAAAAAAAACAACCAAACCCAACAAAAAACCACCAGCAAAATCGAAATCCCCAGGATGTATTGTGTCCTCCACTTGCAGTTTCCAGTAACTTGCTTATTAATTTACAAAGCAGCATGTTGCTGCTTTTTATTGATAATGAGATCTCAAAACAAACACACACAAAAATCACTTCAGAGTATTTTCCTGTTGGTTTTGGTTTGGTTTTGTGAGAAGTAGTTCTTGGAGGTCAGCGTAGCTGCTGGTGCTTCTCTGTGCTGTATCAACTACCAGTGTCAGCCTGACTCTCTTTGTAGTAGTGCTGTCTTTCTACATAGCTAGATTTGTAAAGGTATTAGTTAAAGGTAGCAGAAGTAATAGAGTATAAATGTACATGTATGGAACTTTTCATTTTTGAGCCAAATGTAAAAACATCCTTTGAGAACTCTCAGGTTTAAATCGAGTATGTCCTCTATCCGTGGTTGCTGATTCATCCTCACCACTGGCAAGAAACATTTTTAATACTCTGGTAACTTGGCAGAGTGGATTTTTTTTTTTTTTTTCCTGTGATAGGCTTGTGCAGCATTGAAAATTTGCTGTCCTTGTGGCAGATATAAAACTGGCAAGCAGGAAGACCTCGGCTTAATTTTTCAGTGTTTTTCTCATTCCTGGTGTTCTTTCTGTGAGGTCTCACAGAGCTCTTACTGAGCTGTTAATGTTCTTCTATCTATTTCCCACTGTAAAAGGGCACATCATAAATTCCAAAGTATGTCCAGAAAAAGATGCTTTTATTTTGGGGGTTCATTATGACAAGGTTCAAAAAACTTTTTGTGGTCAAATTCAGAATGTGTATAAAAAAGTGTTTTAGCTTTGGCGTTGTGTTTTCAGATGCAAGGTTTAATGACTTGCTTTGGAAGAGTAGTGATGTTTACTTACAAATGATATTTGAATGTTTTATGGATGAAGATCGATTACCTAGATATTTTTCTTTTTCATCCACTTTTTCTTATGAATGTGTCCTTATCGTCATCAACAGCTTTATGGAAAAATATCATATCAAGACCTTTACTCTAGGCACGACCATCTTAATTTCCTGCGAAATAGTCTGGTTACTGTATTTCACCAAGACTGCAGAACTGCAGTGTTCGTTGAATACAAATATCCAACTTTTCTGCGTAAACTATCAGATGTAAAAAAACCCAAAACAACACAAACCAGCCAAAACTCCTCAAGAAACTCCTACTAAAAAAACTAAACCCTGGAAGAACCGAACTTTGTTCCCATCAGCTTTTAAATGACTGGGCAAAGGGAAGGGAAGGAGAAATGGGTGCAGAGAGGAAAGCCCGCTAGTCAAGGTTAAGCTTGAGAAGCCTTGCCTTGGGTGTATCATCAAGCAGTTTGTGACAATGGATGTTCCTGAACATCTGAGAGTGAGTACCAGTAATTCCAGGTAGGGTATGGTCCTCCTAACTGGGAAAAGAAAATGTGAAGGCTGGCCTGATAGCAAGAAATGTGTGGAACTTCATTTGCTGATATAATAGAAATTTAAATTCCAGTTCCAGGAGAGTACAAAAGATGCATGCAAATTTGTAAGGCCTTGTGATGGCACGTACCACACTTTATTCTTCAATTTTAATTTTTGTTCAAGGACACATCAAGCTGCCAACAGTTGTTGAGAGCACTGGCTTGGTAGCTTACAAACTTTGCTTTTCTTATACCTGTATTTTTAGATTGCTTGTGGGGTAAAAAGAAGGTTAATCAGTATGCAGTCTTGAAATCTAGAGTTGGTTCAGACTTAAATATTTTAACAGGTAACATTAAAGTTTTATCTCATTTTAAGATTCTAAGCCATTTGCTGCATTGAGCTGATCATTAACTAGTTCAGTCATTAATCTCAGTCTGATACTAGGTTATTTTCTATCGATTTCATTGTTAATTGGTGTATTAACGTTGGAAATGTGTTCTTTTTGTGGATTTTGTTGGATTTCAGCTAGTTAACTTATGCATTTGACCAACTTCTCAGTTGCTTCTTTCTTTTTGTCGCAGTCTATGAGTCTTGTTGGTCACAGTGAGCCGAGTTTAGCTATCTGTATAAAACTGCTCCGACTTCATAGAGGTAGCATGTATTTAATAGAGGGATTTGAGTGTAGTTAATCCAGTTTAGTTAACTGCTGTTTTATTGCTATATTTTATTAATACAGTAGAAAAAAGTACCTTCTATGACTTCTTCCTTGCTTGACTGAGTGCTGCTGAAGGCTTGACCTGTGTGTGCAGTGTGATGAAGAGAAATGTACCTTTGAACAGCCAACTAATTTGTACAAGTAAGATTGGCTCTTTCTGTTGCAAGAAACAGCCTTTCAACTGTGAGAGAAATCTTGGTGCTACTATTGCTGTCGTCTTTTGTTACAATGTTCATCTGCCTGAACAGCTGCTATTTCCTCCTCCATCTAATAATCTCTTCTAAAATGGGAAAGATCTTTATTGTTTTTGAAACTTTATATTAAAGTCCTTTGTATCTGCTGATTTCACTCATCAAATACCTTTATTTAACTGCATTTAAGAACAGTTGAAATACACTTGTCAGTTTTACTTTGACCACTGAGGTGAGGTTAGTTTGAATGGCCTTTGTTTTGTCACCTCATACTCCCTTTCAGAATTGTCTGCTTTGGTTTGCATTAAGCATGCTATTTATTTTAAAGGCTACAATTTTTGTGTGTGAAGCACCTATAAATAGTGCTTTTGATTAGCTGACATCTCAATTATCTGATTGGTTCGTGGAAGATTGAGATAAGATGCCATCTAGTTCATGACAAACTACAGTCTGACAATTCGAAGTCGTCTGCACTGGTTCCGGAGTCATGAGAGATCTATTAATATGTGTTCCTCTGCAATATATTTGATAGTTTGTTCACAGATGTGCAGAAAACAGTCTTGTTTGTTCCTATGTGTTTCTCCTTCCTTCGCCTCATTCTGTCAGAAAGCAGTTGTTCCTCTTCCTGTCACGTATAGAAGTGCATGTATACTTCCTTCCCCTTGTAAGTTATGTTTTGGGTTTGGGTTCATTGTTTGTCTTTTTTTTTAAAATAAATCTGCATCACTGTTTGTCACCTGTTTCTCAGGAAAGATGCTCTTCACCCATTTTTTTTGTCTGTTCAGATACCTGATGCTCTGTCATCTCTTCTTTTCACGCATGCTTCCTTCTAATTTATCTTTTCTTCTCTTCCATCTGTCTTCCAAGCGCACTATTTCTCTTTTTAGGAAACTTTCCTATATACTTCACTTACACAGCCTCAAAACTGCCTATATTAAGATGCAAAGATATACAGAATTCTGAAGACAATCTGAAGGGGAATACAGCAAAGTCGTGGGTGTTCCTTTATGAATTTTGCTTTAGAATTAGGGAAACAAGAAACCTTTAGCCGGTTTCCCGTAAATACCAGGTCAGGAAGGAGAGGGACTGGCTGTCTTTTAGAGACTGTTGCTGTAGTCCACTGAGTTTTTTCAGAGTCAGAATTGGTACCCTTAAAGGTACATGCCCAGATGCATGTTGCACATTGTGTTTTGCCAGCCACCTTTTTGGTATTTTCTGATGGAAGAGTGGTGCCTTTAGTGTGTGGAGAGGAGCAGGTTGTGGAAGTCGGCAAAGCCAAATGCTGAAGTTCCAAGGCTTTTTAATTTGGAGAACTTAAAAGCAGGATGTTACTATTTTAAGTAGAATTTCAGTTCCTATCTGTTCAAGTCTGTCAGTGTCTCTCTCAAGAAGCAAAACCAAGGAGTTGATGTAAATGCTGCCTTACAAGGCAGAGATCTTAAATGCAAGAAATGCTCTTTGGCTCTCTAGACCCTCTGAAATGTGGAATTAGTTTTGGCTTCTGGTTTCCTTAGCTTCAAGAGCTTGTATCATTGAAAACCAGGGAAGGTCGTTAGAAGATTTTTCAAAAGGATGGAGCCCAGGAACCTTTTCCTTAGATGAGGGAGCAGTAGAGCTTTCTGCTTACCCTTGGAAGAAGTGGTCAAAGTAGATAACATTCAGTGACAGCGTTATTTCTGTCCTCTCTAGTTCTCTTGGTTGTATGGTTTTAACCTGCACGCTGCCTCCTGGATGCTGTAGAAAGATTCTGTGTCAGCATCTGAGGGGGTTCTACTTGTCTCAGTTAGAATCTGTCTTATTGTCGCTTCCTTGTCCACACGCTTTGTTCTGTTCCAGACAGTACCAGTGTTGGTAGCTGAGGGTGGATGGGAGGAACAGATTGTCAGAAGAATAATTACTTATAAAACAATAGGGTTCATTGCCTCTGTGTTTACTTGGGTTCCACAGTGCTCCATCCTGCTGCTTCCCCCCTTTTCTCCCCGCATCTTCAATGCAGCAATGGGCTCTTCTGTCTAGATGCTGACTATTGTTTGTGCTTTCACTCCATATGCAGCTCTGCTGAGCATTCGCATTCGACCAGCACACAGTGGCTCAAATTTCCTGTTTGAGTAATGCTGTCATCAGGTCACAAGCTGTTCTTGCTTGCAGTGAAAGTCAGTGACAAGCTTTCAGATGTACGTGTTTGGCTTGCATCAGTTTTTGCTTTCAGGATTGTTCTTCTGAGGAGGTGGTCTGTGTAGTATTCCCTTTCTGGAGTCTTATTCTAGTCATAAGCGTTAAAGAAGATCACTTGGAAGTGAGAGTGAGTGTTTCTTCAGGTGGAGGAGACTTAATGAGTTCTTTAACCAGCTACCAGAGATACCCGTTAGAAGAGCTGTGTCTTCTACTTGAAACATAACCTCTGCTTTCTGAAAGGCTTTGCCTTGTTCAAAAACCAGAGAATTTCTCTTAAGAGAAAATGCAAATAAAAAATGTTAATGGAAGTATCTCCTTGCCCAGGCCTAATTGACACACAGGATTTTGAAAAGCACCGTGAAAGCAAAACAGAGAAGCTAATGACTGTGATGTGGGAACATTTTTGTTCATAAGAGCAAAAAAAAAGTGTGTTAGTTTGTGAATTCCATTTATTGTAACATCCAGAAGAAATTACCTGCAGAAACTGATTTGAGCTGAGAAAACAAAGGCGTTAAAGATACCATCTAAAACTTATTTCTCCAGAATTGCATCCTGAATTCTAAAATTGAAATTTGAAAGCTTTTTAATGCACAGAGTCAACGTGTTATCTGATATGATAGCAAAGTTTATTTGCCCAAGGGTAGTCTGGAACTTGTGAATCTTTGTGTGCAGTAATTTCTATTTCTAAAACAGCATTTTTTTTTTTCAGCACTATTACCATAGTTTGGAACAGAATAAAAGAACCTGATGTTAAAAGACAAGTTGCTAAGGATTATGAGCAGCAGTCTTATGAGACTTCGTTATTAATGAAGAAAAAAAATACTATATTGGTGGTTGGTAGAGTTATTAATCAAATGTGTCCTTCGTCCAAATACTCCTACCCTGCCTTCCACTGTTGCTCACATAATTGAGCAACTTGACGTTTTTTTTAACACCTTAGGTGGTTTTTGGCTGGTTTTCAGAGTATTCTAAAGGTTAGTGGAGATGGTTTAATGCTGGCATGTAAATCTCGTATTAGACCATGGTCGTGAAATGCAAATTACCTATGATATGAGCTTACTTTGAGCCCTAGCATGCACATATCTTTTATAGCTCCTGTAATGCCTGACAATCTGTTGTATGTGGAAGCACAACAGTAGTGTCCTTTCATTTGGCTTATTAATTATGAAATGGCTGAGGAGTTCCATACTGTGCCTGACCTTCCTCTGAATGTGAAGTTTTGTAGATTGAAACACTTGGGTTTATGTAAAAGAAGCTTAGAAGAAAAAAGAAAAAAGCTGATTATTTCTCTTCTACATCAAGCCCAGGTTCTCACTGTTGTACAACACATCTCTTTGTGACAGTTTATAATGCATCAGTTAAATCATGGCACTGGTTTGTAGTCTTAGCATTTGACAGGTCCAATCACAAGAGCTGCTGCCTGGGTAAATATTTTGCAATTGCTGTCTTGAAAAATAATAGAATTCCATGAAATGGAGAGAAAATGACATAGCTTTGAAATTATTATAAGACACCATGTTTGTCTGCAGCTGGCATTACACAGTGGAGGGCTTTAACACAGTCCAAGGATTTTGTCTCTTAAGCTATTGCTGCCAGAAGTCTTGTCTTGCAGAAATTGCTGCTTCAAACAGCAGGAATACCACAACAGGATGTATCTGTCCACCACTTTTCAGTCTAGTTACTTAATGTAAATCCATTTTTATCAGTACTTCAAGCAAATGTGGCTAAGATGCAGAGGAGTATGTTGTATTCTCCCCATCCTCCTCCTGTGCAAAAGGGTTGCTACTTTTGGCTAAGATGGGTGGTGATAGTAACAGCTTAGGCATCTATAGTGAAATCCTCTAAGCTCATCTGAGATCATAATTACACCCATGCTTCTAGTCTGATTGTAATGCAACTAGGTGAATGTTACTATTCTAGAAGGTCTGAAGTTTTAACAATTAAGTGCTATGCAGTACACAATATGAAGATCGTGAAGAAACCTTTGACCACAACCTCTTCTCATGTTCCTGGGTGTTAAATGATGCTACATCATGTCACTGAAAAGGTAGTTGTTGCCTGGCTTTCTGATTTTTTTATTTATTTGACTTTCCATCTCAGTGCGTATCCATCAGCATCTACAAATATTATCAGGGCAACTTTGGGACTAGAATCATGTGGCAATTTTACTGAACCAGTACTTCTGAATAATCTTAAACAGCAGTTATTTTCAAGGAATCAGCTTTTCTATCCTGCTTCTGTTTTATGTTGATACGTTCATTTGGTAGCAATTCTCGTTAATTTAGCCAAATGATAATTTTATATATAGTTCTAGCTATATTTAGCTGTAAGTAATTTTGCTCCTTTTTATTCTGAAGAAGTAATTAATATCCTTCCTAGCTTCTCGCTTGTCTGAGAGTGTGATTTAGAAACCACAAGAGCAGCATTACTAACAAATTTTTGTGAATATATAGCTTGTCAAAAGGGAGTTATTTGTCTTGGTTTGCTTAGCTTAAGTGATAATCCTCCTCTCCTTTTCTGTTTATCCCAGCAATGGGTATAATCCTTTATACTTTTCAGAACTTTGAATTATTTTTGTCGATATTGGAGGTGGCAGAAACTCGTGTTAAGATGGTGATGTTAAATGTTTCCCTCTGAATCTAATGTCTTCCATTTCTTCTGGATGTGCATTAGTATGTGAGGGGAAGAACAACGTTAAAACAAGTGAACCAACTCTCAAGACAAGTGTACCTCTAAGAGGCACTGCATTACTTTACTTAAGGGTTAACACAATGCGCATCGTCTACGAACACGATGACAATGTGAATCAAAAGTAAGTTTGTTTGTGAACGAGTATACTGGGAGCATCTGCTGTAGTTGAGAGGTACTGTGGTTGATAGAACCAGTGAATTACAGTAAAATTAATCTCTTTCAGTAGCAACAGATTCTAGCTGTTTGCTGCCTGAGGCAGAAGGACCACTTTGCCCTGCAGGAAAGGATGAATTAATTCATGGAATACAAGTGCTTCCCAGACTGCTAGCCACATGAATGCCAAAGATTATCTATGCAATCTTGCTCTTTCAGAAGGATTAAGGAGACTTGACCCAATAAAATCTAACATAGAATCACAGAATGGTAGGGGTTGGAAGGGACCTCTGTGGGTCATCTAGTCCAACCCCCCTGCCGAAGCAGGGTCACCTACAGTAGGCTGTAGAGGACCTTGTCCAGGCGGGTCTTGAATATCTCCAGAGAAGGAGACTTCACAACATCCCTGGGCAGCCTGTTCTAGTGCTCCGTCATCCTCAGAGGGAAGAAGTTCTTCCTCATGTTCAGACGGAACTTCCTGTGCCTCAGTTTGTGCCCATTGCCCCTTGTCCTGTCACTGGGCACTGCTGAAAAGAGCTTGGCCCCATCCTCCTGACACCCAGCCTTCAGATATTTGTAAGTATATATTAGGTCCCCTCTCAGCCTTCTCTTCTTCAGGCTGAACAAGCCGAGCTCCCTCAGCCTCTCCTCGTAGGATAGATGCTCCAGTCCCCTCACCATCCTCGTAGCCCTCCACTGGACTCTCTCCAGTAGCTCTTCATCTTTCTTGAACTGGGGAGCCCAGAACTGGACACAGCACTCCAGATGAGGCCTCACTAGGGCAGTGTAGAGGGGAAGGAGAACCTCCCTCGACCTGCTGGCCACACTCCTCCTAATGCACCCCAGAATGCCATTGGCCTTCTTGGCAGCCAGGGCTCACTGCTGGCTCATGGTCAACCTGTCGTCCACTAGGGCACCCAGGTCCCTCTCCGCAGAGCTGCTCTCCAGCAGGTCCACCCCAAGCCTGTACTGGTGCATGAAGTTGTTCCTCCCCAGGTGCAGGATCCTCCATTTGCCTTTGTTGAACCTCATCAGGTTCCTCTCTGCCCAACTTTCCAGCTTGTCCAGGTCATGCTGAATGGCAGCACAGCCTTTTGGTGTATCTACCACACCTCCCAGTTTGGTGTCATCAGCAAACTTGCTGAGGGTACATTCTAACTCTTCATCCAGGTCGTTGATGAAGAAGTTAAACATGTGTTGTTGGATCCAAAGTGGTACCTAAGGGAACCTTTGAGAATACAGACGTAACTGCTGCCATTTAGAACTACCACAATGATCTTTTCTTGCTTGCTTTGCAGTTGCCTGTGCGTGAACGTCTCTGATGAACAGATGTGCTTTGGCATGTTGTTTAAAATGTTTATATCAGAGATATGAGTGTGACATAATAGATTCAGTGAGCAGCACCTAGTATGATAGGCCTAAGAAAAGCTGAAAAAATTCAAAACATTTGTTAGAAGTACCTGCCTGAAGTTGTTTCCCACAAATTGCTATGGGATGTGTATTTTATATGGAAACATCCCACATATATACAGAAATACGAAGGTGCTGACTTACTGTTGTTCTTTATTAACCTAACTGTAGGTGCGAGATTTTTGTGGTGAGCGGTGGTCATACCAAATGCCTTAGCTGGAATATAAACTATTTCTTGTCCTGCTGGGTAAATTCCACTAGAATAACTTGGTATTTGTGTGTTTTAAAGGCTGGAACCAAGCATACTGATCCCTCTTTGAAAAACAGAAAACTAGCTCTCCACTTTTCCTGGAGGACAGCTTGGGCATTATGTCAGCTGGAGTGGCTTTGGCTCTGCTGCTGCCCAGAGAAGAGTCATGTCAGGACAGCCCTAGGCCAAATGTTCACTCTGTCCTCCAAATTAGGTTTTGGTTGGGGTTCTCTGCACAGCTCCTCTGTTTCTCTGCCTGCGTGTGTGCGTACGTGTGAACTGCACACAACAGGGGTTCCTCTCAGATGCTTCCCATCTGTCCTAAGTGCTCCGTGGCTGCCTGGTATGTTTCCGAGTGTGCAGACTGGGTGAAGAGCATTTATGGCTTGTGGGAGGGGACTGGGACTACAACATAAAAAGGTCCATGTGCAGCGTGACTTCGGTGGCCCCATCTGTGACTGCTCTGCTCCTTGACAGAGTGATTCAGTGAAGATACTATTCTAGGACTATGACCTTTAGCTCCCCCCTCCATTGTTTTCGAAGGGGAAATAGGAAAATATAATATAAACTGAAAGATGTTGTCTTAGCAGAGGAGTTGCTGTTTATCATGTAGCATGGATTTAACCCCTTGAAGAGTGATTAGTGCCGGTTTTCCTTCTGATATTGTTTTTTCTTCCCCCTCAAGCTTTTCGTTTTCATGAAGCTGAATCCTTGCAAATACTTTTAGCAGAGAATATTATTCCTGGTAGTAAGTGTTGCAAAAGAAAAAATGTTAAAAATTGAACAAAATTTGGAATTAATTTTTCAATAAAATTATGCTCCTTCAATAATTGATTTCAATCAAGCAGATACAAAATGTTTAAGTTATTTTTTTCTGCCACAGATGTGGTACAAAACTAAGAGATCAAGCTTTTTTGAAAATCCCAGTTACAATCTGCATTTAAACTGTAAAGTTAGTGGTTTATTATTATTATTATTAAATTGTTTTTTGTGTGCATTTCAGAGATAGCACGTGGCAATAGGTGTTTCCATTTTGGTAGAGTGCTGCTTCAAAGGGCTATTCAGTGGCTCCTTCATCTAGAATTATAAAGTGTAATGACATTGAGAGAGCTGAGTTTTTACAAACTACAGATTATTTTGTTCTCTAGTAGAAGAGCCCCATCTGAACTCTTCTTCCCAGATGCTAACAACCATTTAGTTATAATCATCATAGGGAAGTTACAGCTGATGCCTGCAATAGCTGTGATGGTTTTGGGTAGGAAGGACTTTTGGAGCCCCCGATGGGCATTCAGTGGTTATACCACTGCATTCCCCTTTCATCAGTTCTGTGCATTGTGTAATAAATTCTGCCAGACCTTATATGAATCTGTCTTCCGCCGCCTCCTTCACATTTGTAGCACAGCATCCCACACGTGATTGGCCTGCCAGCAGCTCGGTGTTCCTAGAACTCAGAAAACAACAGCCTTGTAGGTCACATTTAGTGTTCAGGCGTTCTGGCCCTCCGGGTCTAGGTTAGGAAACTAGTACTGTTCAATGTAATGTAGTTTGGGTTTTATTTTCAGTTTGTTTTTTTTTTTTCATTGGAGTTCAGAATGTAAGTCATGCTTTGTAATTTGGTCTTGTAAAAGGTACAGATCTTTTTCCTCCTAGTGGCTCCTAATGTTTTAGTAAGAGCTTTATTGCAACCTGTTGTGTAGCAAAAATTCTGATTTTTTTTTTTTCTTAAGTATGTCCCATAAGCACTAAAAGCCTAGTACGTTCACCACCTCATACCTAGGTCTCAAACAGAACAGCACTTCTGAAGTAAGACCTTGTCTAGCAAGTTTTGAGGCAGATGGAATTTGATGGCCAGATTGTTAGCCAGTTATAAAATGTAATTATAATGAAATATTGGTAAACTATTAGGTATTTGCTACCAAATGAATCTTTGTAACTGTTTTATAAGAGAAATGTAGTGTAGCAGAAACGCAGTGCATTCCAACTTCTTGATTAGTAGGTTTTAATAACTGATCAATTTACTGCAGGTGGTAGAGAATATGAGGCCTACGGTAGTCACTGAGACATTACTGTAGAGGCTTATGTGGAGCGTGGCATAAGAGTAGGATTGTTGTGTGATGCCTGTTCATGCTGTTAGTCTTTGTTACTTCTGAAGTTAGCTTTATGCAAAAGAGAAAAGCTCTGTCGCACTCTCTTCTAAGGAAATGTAGTTTGAAATTTAATTTGAAGCTTTGGTGTAGAATATTTGAAGGTAGTTTGTCTAGTTTCAGTTCTGCTTTTTGGGTAAGACAATGCAACATGTTTATCATTCACACAAAGCTGAGGGACTAACAAGTGAAAACATAAAACTTACAGTAGAGAAGCTCTTAACTCTTCGACTGCCACGTCTAACTGTATGCGCTGGTTTTAAGGTCTGCGTTTGTGTGTGAAACCATGCTGCTGCAGAAGGTGATGTGCCATATGGATGCTGTTACTTGGGTGGAATAGCGCCAAAGACGTTAATAACGTTTCCATTGTGCCTACACACTTCAGATGTCACCAGAAGCTGTTTTAATAACGTCGGGTTTGTTGCACAGTAGCAAATCTCTGTTTCTTTTCTTGAATCATTTCTTGCTTGGAAAGACACTGTGCAATAATTGAAAATAGCAGAAACTGAGACACTTCTGTCTTCAAATATTGGTGGCATTATTAAAGAAATGCTTATTCTGACTAGGTCAGTTTTAAGAGATTAGATTTTACTTGTAATTTAAAATGTGGCAAGTAAACTACTCAATAGGAAAAATGTTTGTAATTATCCACAAAATCATTTCACATGTGTATGTAAGCCTAATTTGGGGAACGAAAGGTGGGAAAAGTTAAACTTTTAATCAACGAGTTTTTTCCAGATATGCTTATTTTAATTGTAGCTGAGAGGTTACATTTGAATTCCTGATTCACAGCGTTAACATTTCAAATTTTGTGTTTTAAAGCCAAACCAATAAGCATTAAATTAAAAAAAACTTTCTCCCTGGCATTGCAGTAATGAATTGTAATGTGCCAGTCTCCAGCAGGGTTGGTAATAACTAGCTTTGATTCCGTTTCATGACTTTTTATGTTACGATTTTGATTGAAGGTAATATAAGGCTAGGAATAGCTGATTGTGTTGGCATGGGAATGAACATTCCCCTTTTAGATCAAAATAACTTGAATAACTTTTCATTCCTAATGTGAAAAATGCCTTCTTCCAACAGAAAGAGTCTAATAGCTAAAGTTTGCAAGCTGCGGCAGGTTTGACTTTCAGGCATCAAGGACTACAGTATTTTGAAGAAAAATGCACCAAAAAAGGAAGCCAGATCTGTCTGCCCCAATTTTGCATTTGGCTTAAAAAGGATTTGGATTTTGGCTGTTAATGTAACAAGCTGTTTACCTTGGCAGAGCTGGCCCTAAGAGCAGCCTTTGTTGGTTAACAAATAAAATTAGTTTGAGCTCTTTCTCCATGGAGTGTTTTATCACATCATAAAACATTGTGCAAACTGGGACACTGTTTTAGTCCAGTTCCTGAGGAGAAGTCTAGCACAGCACTTCAGGGGTGAGGTATGTTGTACTTACAGATGTGGAGCAAAACTCAGATCTGCCTTGTTCTTAGCGTATCTGGATCAGTGTTGTCTCCAGTATCAGTCCAGCTTCCATGAAGGCAAAATTTCACCTCAAAAGAAAAAAAAAAAAAAAGATTACATTTGACCAGCAGAATGAATTTTTCAAAACACAATTTGAGAATGTGGTGTGGTTTAGCATGCTTAATTTAAAATGAGCTTGATTTAAAAACTGCATCTGCATGGACCTATAAATTACAAAGCACTTTTGGGCTGTCATATGCTCTGCAAGCTTTAGTAGTGTGATAAATGAGAATTTTGAGTGATCTCAGTAGTACCTTCCTGTCAGTTTGTCACAATCTGCACATTTGTTAGGTGTGTGCTTATTCCTGTTTCCAAACCATGCTCTTGGTTTCCTTTGAAGAGTTTGTGAACATCTTGATTGTGTGGTCCATTTTTGGTGACTTGTATGTCTCTGACAGTGTACACACACTTATGTTAGAGTAATCAAATTCTCCAAGAGAAGACAGCTTTTAAAAATATTTATATGTGCTTTTTAATAAGTGGAAACTTTTATAGACAGAGAAGAGCCTGCACAGTAAAGGGGTTTTTCTATTTGTTTAATTAAACTTCCAGTAAAACAAAAGTGGTTGAACAGCTGCAGCTGTCTGTCTATGAATTTGTGCAAGGCAGACAAACTTCAGGAAGATAACTCCAGTGCCTCCAGCCTATCCAAGCAGCTGTAGAGTCAGCTCAACAGCCCTGTCCTACCTTTTGCTTTCTCTTCATAAGAGAGAACATAATAAGAAAACGAAACTGTCAAGAATCATGTCAGTTTTTTCAGCCTTCTCAGGGGAAAACTGCAAGCACAGCAACAGGTACTAGAACTCTTTTCAAGCATGGGACTTAGAGAGTGAGAGTTGTTTGCCTTCCTTCCATGCGTCTTCCTTCAGTCTGAGTGTTGAGGAGTGTGTGAATAATCAGTAGTTGGAACCAGCCAGAATCTCTGCTCCATTGCCATCTCCCCCTTACAGCTCTCTAACCACCTCCTGGTTGCTTAGGGAGAACTCAGAGCAAAGCAGTATGTAATTGCATCCACAGCAAAATGAGAATAGGATTTAAAAGCTTCCTAAGTAGGGAGGACAAATGACTTGGCATATACAAAAAGCAGCGTATAAGCTGTGAGTCCTGAGAGTAAGCGCATCCTAGTAGGCTGCTTAAAAATGAAGGATGCAGGGCGTTGCTCTCAAAAGGTCGTTCCTGAGGCTCAACCAAATTGCAAATACTCTGCTAAATAGTCTGAATTTTGCCTTTTTTGAGACTGAGTGCTCTTGTGTTCCGTGGAGATAACACATTTTCATTGGTGTGAGACTTACAGTAGTGTGTGTACCTTGGTGCTGCTGCCTCAATCCAGTGGTCTTTGGAAAGCTGTTCAGTAAATACAGCTTCTGAACCAACTTTACTGATTTCTCTCGCTGGGGTAAAGTATGCATATATAGATAATATCAATGCTATTTTTAGGGACTTTTATCTGTATTTTAGAAATATGTCTTTTTTATTATTTTCTCTAACTGGAATGGGTAGTTCAAGTTCGACAGATTCTCTGGTTTGTGTAGCAGTTGGCCCAGAAGGGGTCCAGAAACTCCACCGAAGGTGATGTGGAATGGCTCAGTAGTGGTGGTGGTGTGCTGCAGGGCAACTAAGTGGGTTTAAAAATTGCTTGGATGGTTGTCTGGTTTCAGCTGGGATAGACTTATTTTTCTTCCCAGTAGCTGCTGTGTTTTGGATTTAGTATGAGAAGAATGTAGATAATACACGGATGTTTTTAGTTGGTGCTAAGAAATCAAGGACTTTTTTCAGTTTCCCATATTCAGCTAATGAGCAGGTGGGCAGGAGCTGGGAGGGAGCACAGCCAGGCAGCCAGCCCAAGCTGGCCAATGGAAATACTCCATACCATGGACGTCATGCTCAGTGTATAAATGGGGGTTGGCTGGGGGACGTGAACTTTTCCATGAGTTCAAACTTTTCTGTGAGCTTGGGAAGCTCTGCAAAATTTGCGAGTTCCACAATTGCTGCTTGGGGACTGGCTGCGCAATTGGTCATTTGGTGGTGAGAAAAATTGTAAGAAACAGCCAAGCTGGCTGAATCTGAGCCATGCAGGAGCACCAGGAAAAAGTGGCAAGTGATACAATAGTAGGGAAGTTCCCTTCTGTGGGGGATGGAGACTCCCATCTGCTGACCTGACCTGTCATCTAGGGAGGCTTGTTGCTTCCCAGGGGCTTGAATCTAGAACATTGTGGAACTACTGTCAAGGCTTGTCCGGCCTTCAGACTACTGCACCCTGCTACTCTTCCGTAGAGGCTTCAAAGATATTGCTGGGAGTGATCTGGAAAGTATTAATTGTGACGATATGTCTCTGGGATGACGGTCAAGGGAATGGGAGCCTGGATGGTTTTATCCTTGATCCTTTCAGAGAGGGGGAAGAATGTGAGGAGGAGTGATCAGATCCTGCAGGTAACAATTTGTTCCATAGCTGGTGTCAGCAACAGAGTTTTAGTTTGGTGATCATGGGACCCTCTCTGAGGATCGCTTGAAAAAGATGGGATTCACCTGACTAAGTGGGGCAAAAGCATCTTTGCCAGCAGGCTGGCCAACCAGGTAAGGAGGGCTTTAAAATAGTGATAATGGGGGAGGGAGAGGATGACCAAAAATAACGTGAGGAAGCAGTGGACCAGGTTGGCAAACAAAATGCATGGGGTGGTGCAAACAGTAGGGACCTGGTAAGCAACAAAACAGGACTAAGGGAGCCCTTCCATTAGTATAAACAAGGAAGTGCATTTCAGAATTACGGGGAAAACTCTTGTACGCTTTCTGGGAGATCACTGTGGCTGGTTGCCTCTCTGAAATGTCTGTGCTGTCATGCATACAGCATGGGGTGCAAAGAAGAGTAATTACATGTCTGCATGCGGTTGCAGAGTTATGATTTCGTTGGGATCATGAAGACGATAAGAGATACCTCACATGATTGGAATGCTGCAGTGGAAGGATGCACATTCTTTGGGAAAGACCGGCTAGGAAGGCAAGGAAGAGGAGTACTCTTCATGGAGCAAAGCAGCTTAAATGCGTGAGCTTGGCTGTGGGATAGATGATGAACTACCTGAGAGTTTGTGGGTTAGGGTTAGAGGGCAGACCAATGTGGATGATGATGTGGTTGGTGTCTCTACAAACCACCCAACCAGGCAGAAGTAGTTGATGAGGCCTGCTTCAGACAACTGGAGTAAGGCTCATGCTGGCAGGACTTGGCCCTCATGGAGGATTTCAGCCACCCTGATATGTACTGTACAATCTATTAGCCTTCTACGATGGGGTCACTGACTTGGTGGAGTGTGGGAGGGCAGTGAACATTGTTTACATTGACTACAGCAAAGCTTTTGACACTGTCTCCCACATCATCCTCATTGACAAACTGTTGAAGTGCAGAACAGGTAAATGGACCGTGAGGTGAACTGAAAACTGGCTGAAGTGCTCGGCTCAAAGGGTTGTGATCAGCAGGACAAAGTCCAGCTGAAGGCTGGTGACTGGCAATGTGCGGCAGGAGTGGATAAATGGGACCAGTGCTGCTCAGCATCTTCACTAATGACCTGGATGACAGGGCAGAGTGCACTCTCAGCAAGTGTGCAGATGATGCAAAACTGTGTCCGTTTGACACACCAGAGGGTCATGCTGCCATGCAGAAAAGCCTCAACGGCTGGAGAAATGGGCTAACAAGATCTCCATGAACAAAGGGAAATGCCAAGTCCTGCGCCTGGAGAGGAATAACCCCAGGCTGAGTGGCTGGAAAACAGCTGTGGCGAGAGGGACCCTGGGGATCCTGGTGGACACCAAGTAGACCACAAGGCAGCAATGTATGCTTGTGCAAATTTGTGCAAATGCAGCTCCTAGCTTCCTGATCTGTATTAGGCAGAGGACTGGCAGGAGGCAGGTGGAGACAGATGATCCTTCTCCTCTGCTCCTTTCTGGTGAAGCACATCTGGAGTGCTGTGTCTAATTCTGGGTTTTGCTGTGCAAGGGAGAGATGGAGATACTGGAGCGAGTCCAGTAAAGGCTGTGGAGTTGGTTGGGGAATCGGAACATCTTACATCTCAGGAGAGTCAGAGAGATGGGACTGTTTAGCCTGGAGAAGAGAAGGCTCAGGGTGATGTTATCAGTGTGTCTGAATGTGTGATGTGATGGAGTAAAGGAAGTGGAGCCAGAGTCATCTTCGCAGTAGACAGGGCGATAGGCATGAATTGATACAAGAAAATCCATTTCAAGGTAAGAGAACCTTTTTAACCTTAACTAACACTGGAATTTCTGTCCTTAGAGATGTTCAAAACCCAGCTGCATAAGGCCCTGAGCACCCTGCACTTCAGTTGTCCCTTCTTGAATAAGGGGGCTTGGTCTACAGAGGTGCCTTCCAACTCCAAATGTTGTGTGATTTGGGTAGTGGTTAATGGGTTGTACTCTACTTGAAAGGTCATAATAAATGGAATACCACCAGGGGCTGTCCTGGGACCTGTTCTGTTTAACATCTTCATCAATTACTTGAGAAGGCAGTGAAATGCACTCTCCTCAAGTCTGTGGTTGATACAAAATAGGTGGAATAGTTGATGTGCTAAAGAGTGGAGCAACCTGAGGGTAGAGGAACTCCAGTTGTCTAGCTTGGGGAAGAGAAAATGGGAGTTCCTAATAGTAGCCTTCCAACACCTACAAGGAGGTTATCAAGAAGATGGAGTCAGGCTCTTCATATCAGTGCACGGTGGGACAACAAGACCAATGGATGTAAATTGAAATAAGAAAGGTTCCAATGGGCTGTAGAAAGAAAACTTTTGTCCCAGTCAAGCAGTGGAGCAGGTTGTCTTGCGTTCCTTACCTCGGTCCTTGGAGGTTTTCAGGACCCACGAGGACAAAGCTCTGAGTAACCTGGTTTGACCTCAGAGCTGGTCCTGCTTTGAACAGGAGTCTGAACTAGAGACCTGAGGTCTGAATGACTCTGATTTTTCAGTTACGTTTCAGTGGTAGATTTCTCAAGTTCTGTTTGCATATCAGCTTGTAATCTGTGATTCCAACTCTTTCTCTTTTGTTGTTCATTTTGTAGTTTAGCAGGCCTCTTGTGAACTGGTTTTATCATTTTTGGAGGCTTCAGAGAAGAAGCAATAGATGGATATTATCAACCGTAGCCTTGGTGTATCTGAAAGTCAGAACACTTTTAGCTATGACTTGTAGGCTCTGGGGGAGGGAGATGTTCAGCATTGTGTCTGTGTGACATTTTGGGGTTGGGAAGGAATAACTCTGCTTTCCTGTCAGCTTAACTCAGTTTAGTCCTCAGGGTTTCTGTTATTTAGGCAGAACCTTTTTACTGTCTGTGGTGTAATGGTTAGCTTTGCTTTGTGAGCTGTATTGCATGTTTGCTGGCCACATCTTGCAGGGTTTACATAGCACAGTCATTTGTGGAGAAAGCGGATATGTATTACTAGTTCTCATTTTGCTGTTTTGATGGTTGAAGTGCTAAATGTTAGGTGGAATGTCCTGAGGCCTGGTTTTCCACTGAAGAAAACAGGAGTAATTTACAAATATGTATTTACAAATAGGACTATCCTTGACCTTGCCAATCTGGCTCCTCCGAGTAGATATTGACAAACCCCTAGATATAGCTATGGCTTCCATATTTGAATACCTCAGGTCTATTATTTTTTATTCTCCAAAGCATTTTTCTGTCTTTCTTAGTTCTCTACAGGGACTTTTTTGTGTGTATGGTGTCAAGGGATGGGGAGTCCTCCCATGAAAAGGTAAAGACACACCATATAATAGTAGCAAGCTTATAACACACCTCTGATAGCAGACATTCAGAGCAGTAGTCATCTTCAGATCCTCTGATGCATAATTACAAGTGAAAGTATATTTTTCTCCCTTTGGTGAAACCCTGCAAGAGTGTGTTCGTGCAGCAAAGCTCTGCATTTCTGTATAAACAACAGTGAAACTCAGCATGATGCAAAAAATTCTCGTTAAATATTCTTTAGGTTAATATTGATGTATTTAGCAAAGTAAGTGCAGTGGTTTGGGATGCTTATTGATTTGAGAACCTTTCCAGAAATAAAATGCTTTAGACATCCCATAAACAAAAGCTATAACGTTGTCCAAAAAATATGAATAAACTTTGTCATGCTGCCAGAGTAGATACTGCTGAGGCATCGCAAGTTAATTTCCTTTAAACAGTAAAGAAAAACACATGCCATTTGTTGCCTTAACTGTGATGGGCATTCCTGTGTTGTTTTTTTGCTTTGGCCTCTCTTGTAGCAAGTTACCCACAAAATGTTACCATTACATGTTGCCTCTTGGTTAAACTGAATATCTTACTTTCACTGAGAATATATGATTGGATTGCTGGTTTTTTATTCCTTTCAAAGGCACGGAAACTTAAATGTAGTCAATAATTATGCATATGTGTGTTTCTCTTCTAGTGGAGGCGATAGTGGAGTTTGACTACAAAGCTCAACATGATGATGAGCTGACGATCACTGTAGGTGACATAATCACCAATATCAAGAAAGATGATGGAGGCTGGTGGGAAGGACAGCTCAAAGGCAGAAGAGGTTTGTTCCCTGACAACTTTGTAAGAGTGAGTACAAAGTGGAACTGTTCTTGTGTTGTGCATATACGTTTTATGTACTGTGTTGTTCAGACTAAATATCCGCCTTTATATCTTAATATTTCTTATATCCAAAACCATAACATATTGCAGTACAATGTTCTATTGAGTCTATGTTACAAAGAAAAGATTACTTTCTTTGCAAAGGAAATGTAGTTTTGATATCATGAAAATAAAAGTAGCTACCCCTACATTTCTCTGCCTTTCAGTGATTATGTTTAACTGTGTAGTCTGGGAACACAGTACTTATTCTAGAACAACTTATACATCATGGCATTTGCAGTATTTTCTCTTCTCTGTAACTGCTACCTCTTCTCCAGAGTGCTTTCTTAGGTTTTTTAGAAACATTTTGTGAATACTTATTCTCAACTAGTTTAGCCAGGAATGATTAAAGTGGATTTTTCCAAACAGTTGCTTATAAAAACTTAAAAAAAACCCCAAAACTCATTACTTTGTATTTCATGTAATGTACCAGATAACTTGCAGTAATACTGGTTTTAGGAAAGCCATTCAAAGTTTTAGAAATAAAACTGTCTTTTTTACTGGGCATCTGTGTGTGCCTGTGTATGTCTGCACATGTAAGACTGGCTGTTAGTACCTCTGGGCCTCTTTGATATGCCGTTGCAGACCTAGGCTTTTAGTTTTTATAAACCTCCATAAACTTGGCTCTCCACTATGGAAAAGAGAGCAAGAACTACAATAAATGACACAAATAGGTTTTATGTTAATCTCTTACTACAGCTTCAGAGGATCTTTGGGGCTTTCCACTTTCTAAGGGTATAAGTATCTTTTTTTTTTTTACTTATTTTTCTTCTTCTAACTGCGTGAGCCTGTTGTGTGTTATGCACATAGTGTATTTATTTCATTTTGCTTCAGTAACGCTGCATATGTAGAGGTAATCTGGGTAAGTGGTTCAGTGGCAGATTTACCAAGTGGGTAGCTGGGGGGGATACGGGAGCCTTAGGTGTTCCTGTGAGGACACACATACTCGCATCCTAATCCTTGTTCTTGTCATTGACAAGGAGAAAGAACATCTCTGTGTCTGTCAGGCAGCAGTATTTAGGAGGAAGTAGCAGCCTGAATGAGATGAAAGGGAGTGGAGGAGGAAAATGGATACCCTGTTTCTTGTTAACCTCTGAAAATCCAGACTTTGGGGTAGGGGAAAGAAACTATTTTGGGACTCCTTGTGTATTGATAATATTTTTCTGCTTGAACTTTGAACTGTGAAGTTCTGTGGGACAAAAGCAGACTTTCTCTAAGCTTTCTCCTGGCTGGTATTTGAAATCTGTTGCTGATTTTAGGAGGTGGGTTTAGTGTCCTAAATAAATGCAGCCTGATTATTGCTGTTATGAAACTATCATAATCCAAGTATGAAGGTTTGCAAGTTCTCCACCTCAGTACCAATTTTCAGTGCTTCTGCTTTCCGAAATGGCTTCAAACTGTGGTGTCCTGTCACATAATTGAAAAATAAGTAGCTTTTTCTCAATAGAAAGTTCTAAAACAACAATAAATGTTTTGGATTTTGTGTTCGCATAAAAGATCTCTACCTGCTCTTTCTTCCCCCCTCATCCTTTTTTTTTTTTTAAAAAAAAAATCGGCATCCAGGGCTATTTTCTAAAGAACTAAAAACTGCATTAAATTCTTCCTCATTTTCAGCCTGAATGCAAAGTCAAATACATTTTTCATAGTTGAGCATTCCCTCTCTAGATTAGGTAACGTGGAGTGGAAGATACAAACTTCCTAACAGTATAGTTTGTGAATATCTTGAGTGAAAACCTTTGTTTTTCTTCCATTTTTGTAGTGTAAATCTTGTATCTGGAGAGCTATAGTCAAACATAACAGCAGTCCCATTAGAAAGCTTGCTGAGTGTAATCATTCTGTCCACTGAAATTACAAGTAATTGTAAACTTTATCTTTCAGTTATGGAAAAATTTTTAACAAGTGTATGCAGAGTTGAGCTCACCAGCAATCAATTTATGCCCAATTGCTATTCTGTTGTGTCAGCAAGGTAACTGAGAGACAGGCAAAAAGGGGTGCTACCAGATGAGTGGTGGAGTCAAATGCAACTCCAAATTCTTTTATTGCTTATCAGAATTGGTTGCAAGAGTAGTTACTTGAGAAAGTTGTTCAGAGGTAAAAATCACTAATGAAATTCTTGAGGTACTTTGCATTCTACCTTCAAGTGGAGGGAATAATTTATTACAGAAAATAGTTAATCCTTCCTGTGATTTAATTTTCATTTTTAATAAATTCATGTTGACATTCTGAAGGAACTGTTGGGTTTTGCAGAAATTGAATGCTTGAGTGGAATGGAAACCACTGAATAAACACAGTAAAGAGGTCAGAGTGGCCTCAGTTAGCATGTGTGCATAGATTCTGGAAGTGCAGTTTGAAGAGAAAAGAGTTTGGAAGAAAAGATGTACAAATCAGAAATGGAATAATGAGGGAAATGCAATACACTGCAATGTTTATGAAAAGATGTTAATACAAAGAGTTACTTAAGAAAATAAAAAAAAAAATCTTTCAAGGGAGTGCTAGGTTGTGATGTGGAAAAGACATTTGGAGTTTCCTGTAGCGAAAGTGGTTTTAAATTTCCCAGAATAAATGCAAATTAAGAGACCATTGAAGAGGAGTTATCTGAAGACAGATGTGAGAAAGAAAGAGGAAAGGGGAGGTAGCAATGATATGTATGCACTATAAGTGCAGTTATGTTTTTCAGGGGACTTTCACTGTGAAGTTATATCAGAGGTGCTTCCTGTTCTTCAATCTGCAAAACGACTGCTCCGAATTCTGTATATTTTTATACATACAGACACGAATAAACACAGATTTGTACCCTTCTTAACGCTCTGCAATTCAATATGCAAGGTGTGACAGAAAAGGTATTTGAAATTTCTTTTCTCTTTCCATTCTCACTGCCTATTAGTCTGCAGCTATGGTCACTTAGAAGATTTTGTGGAAGAAGTTGTTCTAAATACAAGAAAATTCTTTGGTCACTCTTTAAGATCTAATTTACCTCTGTCAGCCTTTGTAGGTATCTACTTTTGTTAGAGACAGTGATGCTGAATTGATCGTAAGAAATGTATGAAATGAGTATCTGGTTGTCTTCTCTTCTATTTACTTTCAATTTTTCAGGTAGAGAAATAGAAGTATAAGTGGAGAACTACGTACTGTTCCTGGTTGTCTGTTTGACTGCTCAGTTATGCTGTTGAAAAAGAGGAGGCAGCAGGTGTGGTGGCAGTGTAGTTAGTTTGCATGGTATAAAGTTGGCCTTCGATATCTTTCTAGCTTGAAAACTTCAACTTGAAATCCATCATCCTTTAATAAACAGAAAATAAAATAAATGTGGATGATGTGTAGTATATTATGGTCTTTTCTGAATACCATTAGGAGACAGACAGGAGGCTTTTGATTTTTTTCTGGTCTTATTTTAACAAATTCCTTGTCTAACCATGCTCTGCAGTGTAAAACTGTGTTTGTGTGACAACATCTGAGACAGTTAGATTTTGCTGATAGCAGATGAAGATACAGAAAGCAGGAAACTGTGGTGCAGAGCCATGCTTGCTCATTTTAATTTACAAACCCAGTTCTGTGTGAGGTTGGGTAGCATTATACTGATAAACTGAATGTGCTGCATGTGACAACCTTCAGGCTTGTCTGTACCCCGGAGGACTTGCCAATATTGCTAGCGGAACTGGGGAGGTAAATTTATTTTTAAATTAGCAAGAAGTGTGGTTGTAGTTGTTTTTGAAATTGTGGTGTATATCTTGAGTTTTAGCAGGGCAGGGGGTTTGTGTAATTGTACTGTTGCTTCAGGTCAGAACAGCAACCTGGATTTCTTGTTACACAAACGAAATACAATCTTTAAATAATGCAAACTAGTTGTAGGATGTCAAGAATGTTCATGCTGAATCATACGCACACAATGGAGATCCTTATATGTTGCTCGTCGTTTAATTTTCTTCTCTGTATGTTTTGTTTGGGTGGTTTTAATCTTCGCAACCAGTCAGAGGCTGCAGGGAATCGTGAGGGAAGCTGCGACCCTTGTGCTTGCTACACAGACCCCTGCCCATTCCTATTAGTGCTTCCCTAAAACCTGTCTTAAGACTGGGCCTGTGCACATACAGAGGCTCTTTGCAGCCATAGTTTGGCTCCTGGGAGGGAAAAGAGAATACTCGCCATGAACACTTTGGTTGCTGCAATGCTTTCTGCTTCCCTGGCACTCTGGCTACTGCTTGGTACCCGTCAGGTTGGAGAACCCACAGACTCCTGTTGTCCTTGCCTCCTGCTTTGCCGCTGTGCTGTCTGATACCGCTGTGCCCGCCTTTGCTTCGGGGCTTGTAGGTTCCTATCACCTTTGCTGCTCTCCTAAGTACCCTGAATACTATTAATTAAGTGACATCTGGGTCAGCTTTGCCGAAGTAGCCACTTCTGAAAGTTGTGGCATCTGCTGAGTCACTGAGGTTATATGCAGACTGGGGAAAGCGGTTTTATTTCTGTCTGTACCTGAAAAGATAACTTGCTTTATGGGTCAGTGAATTATTACGGGGTTGTTTTACATACTTGGCAGGAATTTGCAGTTCAATTACTGAGTTTTTTTTTGTTGGAGATCTTACTAGAATACTGACTGCGTATTTGTTCTTAGGAAATGTTCTAGATTGTGGCAACCTGACTGTTATGTTGTCTTGGGAGTGAGAGCCAGGAGTACTAGTTTCTTATTCCGAGTTCTGGATACGACCATTAAAGTTGTTAACCTTATGGTCGAATAAGAGAGAATATAATTGGTGAAAGAAACTTTCAGATAGGTTCCATTATGTGAAGATGTTGTCTCTCTGAGCTTTTGGTTCTGTCAACAGCAATGAAGATTTTGCAGGGAGAAACGTAGCATCGCTGATGCATTCGTATTTATTATTGCTGCTGTTATTACTCTTACAATGGTGAAAGCAAAACTAGTAAAACAGAGTCTTTCTCCCTCTCTCAGCCCATCTCCCCCCCAAAGACACAGATCCACCAAGATGGTCTTGTGCTAGTCAATAGTCTCTGGCTTGGCAGTGTTCACTCTTCAAAGGGAATTCAGCACAGAGCAGCAGCAGCCGCACTCTGGGCCGTCCTGGATGCCCAGGGCGTGGCTACAAATAATGTTATGCCTCAACCTGTTCGTCTGGCTTCAGAGGAGGTGGAGGAGCTCCCAGTGAGGCAGCTCCCCTGGGTGTTCAGCCTGGAAGTGATGTGAGACTCGCTAGCAGCAGCAACAGAGGCGCATTCCCATTCCCTGTCACAGGGAACTGGTGGTATTCTCAGCTGGGTGGGAAGGGTGCCGTGCTCATTGCAGTCAGCAGAATGGATCCTGTATGTTTGTCATGGGGACTGTCCTGTGGTGATCAGTTTGTCAGATATGTTTTGATGCCAGGCTTTGAGGGGGGAAGGATTTCTGGGGCTGGGGAAACAGAGAGGAAAGAATTGTTGCTGTTTGGGGCTGTCAGCTGGTGGATGTTTCGTGGGAAGCAGCGTGTGAATGTTTCATAAACTATGCAAAAGTGAGAGGATTGTAAATGCATGCAGCAGTCATGCAGTGTACACATGGTAATGTGAAGCTTCAGTGCTAAGGTTTTTATTAGCTTTTAGTGACTAGTACTTTATATTGCAACAAGTTATTAATAAAAAGTAACCTTCTGAAAAGGCAGTGGCTTAATTGTAATTACATATTGATAGAACTGGTGAAAATCATGAAGAGTTTGAAAACAAAATGTATTGCTTTTTATTCTTTAATAGGCATTGTAATTGCTGATGTTTAAAAAAACGTAAAAAGAAATATTATTATTTAAATACAAATAATATTCCTTCACTGGTAGAGTTCAATGTAGGTAGTATAAATTGATGTACTAAGGAGGCTCAAGTATTTTCTCTTTTTGCTCAGGTTTGTGTTTTGTATTTTTAAGAAAACCTCAGTAGAGTATTTCTGTTTAAAATGTGCTGTTTTTTGAATTGTAAATAAAAACAATCATAATTTTATGCTAAAAAGGAAACTAAACACTTCCCCCCCCTTCCTGAGGCTTCAAGGCGTGAGGAGGAGGAGGACCTAATCAGAGACTGAAACAAGGACCTAATGTCCTATCTAGAAGTTATATTTTCAAAGATACAACTTCTTTGCAGCTGTAATACCATAATTCTTTAAAGCAGCTTAATTTTTTTCAGAACTTATATATTATTATTATTTGGAACTGTGTGTTACACAAGGAAGTCAATGTGATTTTGGCAATAGCCTCTTCAAGTAGTTTCCATAAGAATTTATAGAATTGGCAGGATTAGATAGTTGATGGTGTTTCTCCAACTTAGTGCTAAAAGATTGGGAGACAAAGAGAAGGAAGGTGTCCTGACCTTGTACTTTCTCTTCCCTGGTCAGTTTCTATCTTTTTTTTCTTCTTCTTCCCCTGGGAACTTTTCAAGCTCCGAATGTTTTTATTTTCTCTGTAGCTTGTTTATGTGTGGATGAGTATGTTAATAATCTATGCATTTTGGTCTGATTAATTTTTACACTTGTTCTGGTAATTGTTTTACTGTTGGAGCAGACTGCTGTGAGAAACTCTTCTCTGTAGGTAAAATCTGTAGAGGTGCTTAGCAGTATTTGCATACAGAGAGTACAACTGTGTATCTGATTTTTCCCGACAGGACCAAAAACGTCATTAGGATTCTTAAAATATAGTAAGAGAAAACACAAGCTCCTAGAAACTGAATTGCAGTTCAGTCCCGCTGCTGTCTGAAACTGGCATGAGAACACTTGTTGATATTTTCACCTGTCCTGCAATTTAATTACATAGCCCTGAGATGGATTCCTTCAACTTTAGGATAAGCTACTGATTTTGATGCTTTTAATGTTTGCTTGAAAAAAAGGTCTGGATGCCTGTGGTGTAACTACAGTAGTTAATAATCATAATTATGAAGGATTGTGCTTGCATTCAAGCTTAGTCTGACAAATATTCCATTTACTCCATCAGAACGATCCAGCCTGTATCCTGACTACATCTACCAGTTTGTATTACTTAAATGTTGAGTAACATTAGCAGTAAGTAAGAAAGAATGAAGATGAAAGCAAGAGGGAAAAAGAAAGATATCAAGGATTGTAAGACTAGCTATTCTAAATGTTGCTGTCATGATTTAGTGATACTGTTTCTTCTGAATATTCCTGTCCTGATCAAATACTATAATTTATTAACAGTAAATATACGTGCATATGTAGGGGGTTGTTTCGTGGTGTTGATTCTTTATTTGTTTGGCTTGTCTGTGTTGTTTTTTTGTTATACTTTACAGAAGTACTGGGTTTTTTTCCGAGGTACCATGTGTAAACCATTTAACAGCTTTCATGCTTTCATAAAGAGCATATCAACTGGAATGGCAAAATTATTTGCATTATTTGGTATTGGAAGAAGTGTTTGACTAATGAGGTATCTTTGTATTCAGTGTCTGTAAGTGCTGCGATTCCCTCCTAGAGTCTTTTGGGAAGTATTTGGGAAGCTGATGGTGGAGACAGAGTCCTTAAAGGGTCCCTCATTTCCTGCCATCACCTAATTATTTACTGTACTAGAATTTCACTGGCACTGTTAGTAAAATTATATTGCAGAGTGTATTAGAGCAGTTTAGGTTTATGATCAGCACATGTTGTTCTCTTCAGAGTTGGAAAGAGACGAGTATATGTGAGTCTCTTAATCCTCATTTTTTGGGTGTGTGACAGCCATATGAAATACATTATTGTTTATATATAGACAATATTGTCATTCAGTTACCCTTGGAAAAGACAAAGGTGCAAGTAAACTACCATCATGTAATAGGATGAGTTATTTTCTCACTCTGACTTCAGACTCCGTCTTCAGTGATGGATACTTGGTGCCGACGTTTGTGATGGGACGTGGTGAGGGATGGAAGGGAAAAAACAAGCAGAGCATACATTTTTAAAAATAACATTGGTACCTCCCACTCAGGGAGAAAAGAACAAGGCAAACCTGTCATCTTTACAGAAGGTGGTAATGACTTCTGCTTTTATTGATTTTTATTATTTTAACTTTGACTGGGGATATTGAGAGAAATAAGTGTGTTGCATGTCGTTCAAGACTGTGCAAGGTATTGAGTGTATATATCTGCTGCGTGACAAAACCATGACTTCTCCATTTCCCACTGCATGGGGGGGACTCACTGCACCCTTTGAAAAATTAATTTAGTACTTGCTCTTCCAGAGAACTTGCATTCACCTTCCCAGAGGCTATAGGCCAGTATTATCAAAAACACTGATTAAAAATACCCTTCCAACAGCAGCTGCTTCTAAAACAGAAACTTCTTTCATAACTTCCATAATTTCTTATGGTTACAAGTCATTGATATTATTTTGGCTGTCTTGTGATAACCAGCTTAGCCAAGCCTTGGTTTTGCTTTTAGACATGCTTACGTGAGATTAGGCAGCCAGATTTATCTGTCAGTATTTACTTACTAATTGGTAGCACAAAGCAAATGAAGCTCCTTTTTATACTTTTGGCTGAAAATTATGGTCTTCCTAGTTGGAGCCAAGAGCATCATGTAATCCAGCTTTCTTTTGGCCACCTGTGTTTTCCAGCTTTTTGGTTGTGTGATGAGTTTTTTTGGTTTTTTGTTCCCTCGCCCAAAGCTTCCTTATAATGCTGCCCCCAGGACCCTGCCAGCACGTGAGCAGACTGCTGTATCTTACTGCATGTGGCTGCCATGTTGCCTGCGTGATGTGGTCATGGCACTTCAGAGACGTTGTTCATACACTGTCATCAGCCATTGCCAAATCACTGGCCCAATGAATGCTTAATAACTATAAATAGAGGAAGGTAAGATGCAAATTTTAGTGTTTTCTTTATCCTTCCCTAATGTCCTATGTCTCAATATTATTATACTATCAAGCACAAAGACAAAATGTAACCTCTTCCTCATTTGAAAGTCCTTCAAAGATGACCTGTGTTATTTTCCTTCTTGGATTGAATTAGAGAAATATAGACAGAAAAATGCCTGTCATTCAGGACTACCATGTGAAGTATCTTGAATAGAAAAATATCTAAAATTCACCTCAATTCTCAATGTAGCTTTCAGCAAATCTTTTAATGCTTCACTTCCTTTTTGGAGAAGTCTGCTTCTAAAATTTAGTTGAATATTTTCTGTGCAATTAGTTTCATGGAAGAAAGTACTTATAAGTGGAACTACCTGAAATGTAGTGTTGTGCATGTACAAAAGGGCGTATGCTTAGTTGTTTTCCTCTGTCCCCACGCAGCTTCTTCATTTTGTGACTTTCAGTCAATTCATAATGCTCTGTGCTGTACTTTTATCTGTTTGCCTTTCTTTGACTCTGTGGGATCTGTACTTTCAAAATGAAAGCACCTGAAAGCTTATGGTTGTGAATTTGAGTTGATCAGTTCTCATGAAGAGATTGTCACAAATAATGACGGTTAATTCAAAACCCAAAACTGGTTTGTTACTGATGTTTTGTAAAGGTACAGTATGCCAAAGATAAACTAACGTCTTGGAAGGAATTAGGTTTTATGTTAGCTTGCTGTGAGGTATCACCACTATTTTTCCCTCCAGAAGGAAAGATTGTACGTACTCTGAAACCTCCTTAAGTGAGCAGCTGCAGGCAGATCCTTTCCAAACTATTGTACAGAAAGAACTACCCTGTACAAATAGTTTACTGAAGTTGATGGAATGACTAGGAAGATGCAACTGCTTACATGCACCAGTTCTTCCAGGATTGAGCGTTGTGTTTCATAGTCCTTAATGGCTCTGCAGTTCTGTGTAGAAAACTTCCCAATATCTGTATTGTCAGTCTATATGGTTTTAATAGGTCATTTGAATTTTGGCAGCCTTTCAGACACTGAAAATTTTTTAGAGAATCTAGGCAAACTGTCTGGTGGACATCAGAGGAAAATTTTGAGTAAGTGGAGGGAGAGGAATGCCTCATTAAACTGTAAAATAAAAGCTCTTTTTAAAAAATATAATCCCTTTCAAAGTATTTTCAGCAATACCAGTATGTGCATGTAGTAGACATACATAATGTATCTGTATGGTATGCAGAAATAGACACTAGGTCTAAAACCAGAACATACAAGTTGAAGTATCAGAAATTATTTTTAAAGGGACTTCTATTTTACAAAATAGAGAGGAAGAAAGGAAATACATTCTCTGGTCTTATTCATTAATCCATCCTCTTTTCCTCCACTAAGCAATTGTATAAGGCTGGTCTTCTAGATCTGAAACAGAGTTTTCACAAGGAAGCAGAATGTGTGTTGCTTGCCCTTCTGAACCGTGGTGACACTTGCAGTGGTGCTCTGTAATATTGACCCCATTTCTTTGTGCTGGGATTTTTACATTTTCATTGTTTCCTTTAGTGAGGATTTGGATATTTTAAAAGGGCAATTTTTTTGCTGGTCACTTTGAGTAAACTCTACTCCGCAGCGGGTTTTTTTAAGGTTCATGTGTTTCCGATTAGAAGCTGCCCTTCTCTTCCCACTCCCCCAGCCAGCATCTTCTGTGTGGGTTTTATTTTCTCATGCAGCTGAAACTGGGTGTACAAGTTACAGCACTGAAGAGCTCCTTCAGGGCTTCCTTGCTCGTGCCTGGAGTTACTTGTGTTGGTAACCTGCCTCTCCAGTCTCTGTACCATGTTCTTCTGCTGCCCAATTGCAGCTGCGTGACGATGAGCACTATAAAGAGAAGAAATGAGAGAAAATATTATAGCTGTGTTAGTGGTTTTCATTTGAAGACTGGTTGTGTTAGTAGAGGTTTTCTGGGTCATGCCTTTGAGCCTGTCTGTGCTAAAATGAGCTACTTGCCTCCTGCCATTGAAGAATGTATGTGGAGGGACAGATGGGGAGATGGGATTTCAGTTTTAACAACCAACACCACCAGCATTTGCTAATGAGCACTAACAGATGTATTTATTTCCAACTGATGTTTTCCGATGTTTGTAAAGTAAAAACAAGATTTGCAAGGAGAGGCTAATTACTATTTCTTACTAATTGTGTTGTTGGAAAAATTGACAAGGCTCCCAGACTCAGTATCCCCTCATCAGATCTGGCAACAAGCAACAAAATTAAAGATAAATACTGGCTACAGGCAATTATTTTTAGTTGAGGCCAATTAATACTAGCTGGTTGGACTGCTGGAAAGAAAAGGGAAGTTTGCATCATTGGAGCATGATACATAGTAGCAGGAGGGACCTGAACTTCAAACAGCATTGTTACTGCTGTGCTGCCATTGTACTGATACCATCATTTTATTGAACTTCACCTCAAAGTAGCAAGTTTTTTCATTCCTGCTACTCTCAGGGAAATGCACATGAACAGGGCTTGTGAAAAGGTATCAGAAGTAATGATTCAGTGAAAATGTAGAGTGATTAATTACAGGTGCTTTATACATGTACAAAAAAATACCTTGGCGTAGCAGTAATTGTCTGGTAAAGATCATTTGGTGTCACCCCCAGACCTCCTTGATTTTTGTGATGTTAACAGTGGCCACTTAAAATATTTTTTCTTATGCTCTGAATATGTGTACCTTTGAATGAGGACACCTGGTGTAAATATTATCTGCTGTAAAAATACATAGCAAAAGACAATACAAGACCAAATTGTTCTCTGTAAACGTTATGAATGAGAAGCCTCACTTGCAATAGGTGCTTGCATCTGTCTTGCTCTGTAGCATTGTTCTTTCATGGTTATAGGAGTGTTCATATAATGTATTGTCAGAGCGCTTCTGCTGTGAAGCAGCTGTACAGCTAAGCTTTGCTTCACAGCTGTCTAGTAAAACCCTGCACAGTAAGTAAAAAGGCTGTACCAGCAAAAGCTCAGTCAGTTAAACCAGTTTAGCTGCCTTAGTTGAGTCAGTAGTAGGGGCTTCTGCTGGTTCAGTTACAAATCACACCTGCCAGTCTTCCTGCTCCAGCTATGCTGGCAGAAGTCTGCAAGTAGGTACCATTTTAGGAAATTCCACTTTAGTTGTTTCTAACATATATAGCACATTGTTGCAGTGTGGTCTCTTCCTTTTTTCATTTCCCCTTTTGTGTCTTTTTTTGTTCCCTTGTCTCCAAGGAATTTACAGTTATGCCTCTTAGTTAGCTGTAGATAGGCTAGGATATAGTTATTAGCCACCTGCCTCCATTCCTGATACATTTTTTGTACTCCTGGAAGACAAAAGAGAAGTTTAAAGTTTGATTTCTATGTATAGAATTAGAGAGTAGTTAGTATTCAGATGTTATTTTCAAGTGAAGGGCTAGAAGTACTATGATAGTGGTAGATGTGTAAGTTATGTAAGATACTAGGACAGTATTTAAGATCCAAATAACTATTGCTTTATCATAAAACGCTAGCAAGAACTCTGTTTTTGTATTCAACTGTTAGCAGATGAGACAACTAGAAATAAGTGATTGAACAGTTTCTTAGTGTTTTTAAGTGAAAGGGATACCTACAGAGTATCTGGAAAAGCTTCTTTAAGATGCATCCATAGTAAGCTAACTCTACTATACAGACCATCACAGGAAATGTAGCTAGGGCACCAAATGACATTGAAATGTTAATGAAGTGTTTCCGTGCACTGCAGAAACCATAGCTATGCTAGCACAAAACTGAAGTTGTGTTCAGTGATGTGTTGCCTTGCAGCTCCTCTCTGCTGGATGCACTTATGTGCAGAGAGAAAAGCTCTGCAGCTTGTAGTGTGTTAGATTGCTTTCACGCAAGCAGTAAGGGTGAAGATGTGACTCAGCCAAGTTGGAGGAAGCATGAGTTTGATCAGAAAAGAAACAGAAATTTACAGAGGATAAAACATGGCAGAAATAGGCACAGGACAGACCACCTGAATTCAGGCATCTCTGACAGTGTTGGGAAAAACAGTGCTCTAATATCTGCTGACTACGTGGTGGATTATATGGGGTCTTCTCTGGAACCTTGTTCACACCCCACTCCTAGCCTGTACTGTTTCCTTCCTTTCGCTGTTTCCAACTTCACCTGTTAGAAACTGTTCTGAGAAGTTGTTCAGCATAATAGCTATACCTGAGCTTAGGAAAGGTACCTTCTCAGGTCTGAATTCTGCCACACTGCCTTGTGTTAAAAGTTAGTGTGGGTAGATTGTGGCTCTTGCCAAAAGCTCTGTGATAACATAATTCTCTACAGGAAAGCTGGATGCCCTTATATGTATATAACAGATGGTCGCTATTTTTTGTCTTAGGATGTGTGTGTTCTAAAGAATACATTTTAATCTGAAAGGTGGCATTTTAGCCAATCATCAGGCAGAGGATTGTCAGGAGGAAGGTGGAAAGAGATCATCCTTTTCCTCTTTTCCTTTCTGGTGAGGCACATCTGGAGTGCTGTGTCCAGTTCTGGGTTTTCCCATACAAGAAAGAGATGAAGATGATTGAGGGACTGGAGCATCTGAGGAGAGCCTGAGAGAGATGGGACTGTTTAGCCTGGAGAAGGCCCAGCATGATGTAATTGATGTGTCTGAATATGTGATGTGGTGGAATAAAGAAAGTGGAGCCAGACTCTTGGCAGTACACAGTGAAAGGATGAGAGGCAATTGGCATAAATTGAAATACAGGAAAATGCATTTAGGCAAAAGAAAAAATGTTTGGTTGTGCAGCAGATCAAACAGCAGAACTGGTTGTCCAGAGAAGATGTGGAGCCTTCATCCTTGGATGTAATTAAAAGCCAGCTAGACACAGCCTTAAGCATCCTGCTGTAATTGACCCTGCTCTGAGCCAGGGTGTTGGGCTAGGCATGATCTCCAGACATGCCTTCCTGCCTCGGCCATTGTGCAAGTCTCTAAAAGCAATTAATTTGAGTGCAGTACTTTGGCTCTATAGGGATCACTCAACTATGGAATAGTAAACAGGAGTGTTAGTTGAAGTATGAAGACTCTGGGCCCACCTACAGGCGGTATCTTGTGAACATATGATGTCTTTTCTATATAATCTAGTGAAGTGTTAGTTTTCATTTCCACTTCTAATTATAACTGTGTGTTTTTTCTTTCAACGAGCAGCATTTTTCACACTCCAATTAAAAATATTATGCCTTTCCCACTGCTTACACACGTCTGTGCTTATGCCAGGAATAAAGAAGGAGGTTTTAGCAATGTTACGAAACTGCGATTCTTCAAGCATTTGAATAGGTTGAGTGAGTTCCAGTGCCTTTAGTTGTTTGATTGTTTTGGTTTTTTTCTAAACCCTAGCTTTCTGTGGGCCTTGCTTTTATGCGTATCCCTTTCCCTCCTTCCTGCCTTCTCACCATATCCCACAACTTCTTAAGTGACCTTTAATAGTGAAGAGGTTAGATGTTGACTTATTGTGAGCCATAAGCAGCCCTTCCTGAAAGTAGCTACAGAGAAAAGAGTATTTGCATTCTGTGAAAGACAGCAATATGAACTAAAGGCGTGTCTGATGTAAAAGAATTAGTGGAGGAGAGTGCTTGGAGGGAACTGCTGGAAAAACTTACAGGAAAGTACAAGTATCGGAATATTAATCAACCACAAGAGACAGAGTTGTTACTCTAGGTAGCTTCAAATTATTCAGGAAAAAAGAAAGAAAAAGTGTTTGCTTAACATGGGGGGGTATGTGTATGTGCATGGATTTGTTTATGAATGAGAGAGCAAGAACGTGAGATGAGTTTGGAAAACAGCTCTTGGTTCATAGTTCCAGTCCACTCACTCTTGCAGGCCCGGTATTTCACATTTATAAAGCGGCATTGTGTTTTTGCTGTGCTAAGTGAATGCTGCTTGAGAATCTCTTTGCTTTCGTGATTGGAAACATTCCTTTTATCCTAACTTTATTAATGGCCAGTTTTTATCGCTTGCTCCTGTGCAAGCACTCTTCTTCTGAGTTACAGTGGCTTTTTGTTTTTTCCTGTGGTGTTTGTCAATCCTGTTTGTTCTTTGTTCTGAAATAGCCATTAAAGATCTTCTCTTTGCCTCAGAGACTGATGCAAGGTAGGCTGTTGTTTTCTTGAGAAATACTAGCAGCACTTCTCTGTATTTTGTTTACAGTACATATTCATATGCTGGACAGACATGATAAAGAATGATACTTATTGTTCCAGATTAAGCCTCACTATTGCATTGTATGTTGTTTGACTCATCTATTATCCATTTAATAATTTCTTCTCATTTTCAGTAACTTGTAAATCAGTTCACAGACCTGTATTTGTCAAATGGACTCAAAACAATGTGAGAAGCAAAATCTGCATTTTGTTTTGAAAAACAGATAGTGATTTTTAGTATCTTTTTCTAACTAGTCTGACTTGATATAACTTTCTCTGAAACTCATCCCATTATAAGATTAGTTTTTTAGAGCTGTACATTAATGATTATTTTGGATTTGTTCATGGTATGAAGATTGCTCATCTCATTTGCTACTAGATGTATAGTTCGATCTTTTTTCCAAAATTGCTTTTTACTGGCTTGTGTGCCTGTGTGCGTTAATTTGTGGACTGTATCTGTCAGCCAGTGAACCACCAGAATGCTGCCTGGTAAGCAGGATGCAGGCTGAGATGAGTTTTGTTGAAGTCAGACACTGAAGTGAGCACCTGGTTTTTTGGTTACCTGAAGTACCCTCCATTTCCCAGTTCCCGTAAAGCCATCTTTTCTATACAACTCTTTTTTTTTTTTTTTTTTTTTTTTACTGCTAATTATAACCTTCTCTTATGGGTTCTTACAGTCAGAGAATTCCCAGGCTGTAACAAGAGGGAAGAAAGATTTAATAATTTAGAGAAAAATGATGGAGTGAAAGGGAGGAGAAAAACGACTGTGGAAGACAAAAGTTGTGATGTGTATGGGGCTTTATGTGCCTTTGTGGAAAGATTAGAATGGTTTGGCTGCCAGATGAATCATACTTCTCTTTTGTTATTCGTGGAAGGCTCTGCTAAGATAGAGCCTTTGTATGAACAAGATCGTTTCAGATTAGAGCATTTGAGCAGCCTGTTCTGTCTTGAGGTGAAATTTATTTTCAGCAGCCATATTCTAAAAGTGTTGTACCTGTGTGAGAGAAGTACAGAAAGCAAAAAATCTTGCAGTAGAAGTTCAAAGACACTTGGCTGAGATGGAGAATTATCTGGATTGCATTTGGAAATGGAGTATTTGCCTCTTGGATTTGTAAACCTAGGTCAAACTTGTGAGGAACTGGTATTAGGTTGGTATTAGTTTTCCATCAGAAAAATAGAGGAACAATGAAATTATGGTAGAGAAGTTGAGGGAGAATATTGTAATGACTGGATCATGCGTGCTGTTCTAAAGAGTTAAAGCCGATGACAACTGTTAAAATAGGTAGAAAAAAAAAAGATTAAAAAGAACAGCATGCAGTATTAAGATTTCTGTTGGATTACTAAGAAGGGCTGAATTTGAGAAGGGTGATTGAAAGGGAGTGAAGCTGTGGGTTGAGGTTAAAAGGTTTGGATAGGGCACCATAGTCCAGGCTAATATGCTGAAAAATGTAGGTATTGTAAAAAAAAACCAAACAGTAATATGAAAGTGGACTGGAGGAAATACAGAGTAATATTCAAACCCAACACAACCTCTGCTGTGTTGCCTTTTGTTTTCTTCTGGGTTTTTCTGGGGTGGTTTTTCTTGCATCTTCTTCCTCAGTTGTCACCCTCGTTAATAAGCATGCCCCTGTGGCTTTCTTAGCAGACCATGGACAGTGTCTGTAAACCACATCTACTCCAGTTGCTTCGCAGAGGGTTAGTAGTAAGAGAGTGGCAGGGGGAGTGAGAGTTGAGGGGACGCGTAGGAAGTTAAGAACTGGAGCACTGTGGTTAAGCAGAATGGCCCTTAGGAGCCACCTGGTAGGGCCCTCTGTCTATTTCTACAGAGGATACCAAGGTTTAATATAAGCAGTGAAGAGATCTTGGATTAAAAAATCATATTCTGTGACAGTGTTTACTGGCAAAGACAGACAGCTGCGTATTTTTTGTCCTGTAATGATTTTAAATGCGCCATTGTGACTTTATATTGATTACCCCCAGTTAGTCTCCTTTAAAATTGCAGTCAATGGTGTAATCAAAATCAGTTCCTATGATTTTATTTTGGCTTTTGGGTTTTCCCACTTTACAGATACTCATGGCTTCTCACAACAGTTACTTTGCATAGCTTTGTTTTATGGAATCTTTATTATCGGTAATTTCTAGTATTGGCTTCATGGATTTGATCCAAAGCTCCTGTAGTCTATTATATGACTCCCTTTGGATTGCACTCCGTATTGCCAGTTATAAGATGCATTTTCTTCAAGTTATGGTTTTGCTTGAACATTTTAATGTGTGGCTCTGTACATGTGTGTGTCTCTCATCTATCTCCAGACCACACACTGAGTTTTCTTGCAGTCGCTGAGCATGAGCAGAAAACACTGCAAAATGCACGGACCAATGTTGTGAGTTAAAATGACGTATCTGTGGGGTTTGTTTATTGTCTTTTTCTTTCTTGAAACTTCACTCTTTTAAATTATATTAATAAGAATTAATTGTAATTGTCTAAGGACAAAACTTTTAAAGTTGAATCAGTAAAATCTGTTTTGTTGTATTAAGATGGGGTAGCATCTGTTACCTTTGCAGAGACTGTCATTCTGAATTCTCTTTCCCTCTCTGTGGCAAGAGTGGTATTTAAATCATCTTCCTTGGTCATCTCTAGAGATCAAAGTTACTTATGACTACTGTTTTGGATAGTCATCTCTGCAAATGGTACCCTTGGACCGTACTGGAAACATTTCTTGTTCAAGCTGATCAATCTCTCTGCAAGAGCAACTCAGTATGCCTTTTTTCCACAGCTAATTATAAATACTTCAGGCCATTGGGCTGCAAGTACTCTGCATGTTAAGAACTAAACACCTGCATTAATCTAACCTTCTTTCTCCTGAATACCTGGTTAATACCTAATTAGTGACTTAATTATTTAAAATAGTTTATGCATTTATGTAACTTTGCCTCTAAAATGTTTAGTGATACCTCTAATATTTGCTTACAGTAAAATAGATCTGAACATTCAAGAAGGTCACTCACACTGAGCTTGTGGTAGCTGTTTAATGGCTGCTGTAGTGGCTTCTCTGACACCAGCATTTCACCAGTCCAGTTAATACTGTTTGGTGACAGTTTGAGCATAAAAGATGCTACATAAATCTTAATGTTCTGCAGTACAACGCTACCAGTGCAGATGGCAAACAGCAGTTTCATCCTTCGTGAACTTAGACCACTTGCACAGTGTTTGTATAAATTCAGGCATGATCTGATGCAAGGAGAAATAACATCTAGTTGTCTGTTTTCAGAATAGCCTGCCAAAAACAAAGCCAATTAATGACACTATGTTTCTGATTTGAGTTTCAGATATTTTTTTTTCTTTTTGGTAAAACATGAATGATTCAAACAACAACTTGTTTGTATTAATACAGCGTCCCTAAAATGATCACGTAAGTAGTGTGATCAGAGAATCTGCTCTGTTAGCTTTATGGAGCTTGCAGATGAACTTTTGGTAAAGAAAATGCCTCTTCATATGGAAATTATTTTACCCTTTAAAGAGGAATTGCAGCAATTGGAATGACCAACAGCTGGGAAGAGACTGTTGTACTGAGTTCTGCTGCAATTAAAAAGAAGAGGTACTGTTATCATTTTGCTGCCTTCCTGAAAACCTTGTAACAAGAACTGTGGAAGGAAATGCGACTGCCCGCTTTTCTTGAGAAGATGATGACAAAAGCAACAAGGGTGAGATAAAGGCTGCAGCAGTTTTATTGCAGAAGCTATTTCTACAGCAGTTTCATAGGCTTTCTGCTAAAATGAGAAGAGTAACTATTGCTGTAGTTTACTGTCACAAATAACCTAACCAGAGGACCTTTACGGCTCAAAAAACGCAGCATAATGCAATGAAAGCTCGTAACTCTTGAGGTGGCAAGATTCATCATATAGTGCAATGATGATGATCTTGGATGAGCATCTTTTTTTCTGTAGGAATTCTTAGAAGCTACCTTTTGTCAAGAGCAAAGCTCCTTTCGGTAGTCCGTAATTTCCTTTAAGGAAAAAAAGGAGTTTCTGCCTACCCAGATGAGATGACCAGCTGACTCACAAGTGCATGAAACTTTACTTAGCCATTTTTATTCAAATATTATAGCTTGTCATATAAACACATTTGCTCCACAGTGTATTTCTACTTTAAAAGATCCTCAGTTAAGTAATACTTTTTTTTTTTAATGGTAGAGTTCATGAAGAAAATGATCTACTTGCTTTTTAAAACAGAATAAATCTGGAATAAACAAGTCCACATTGCTAAAGCCCAAGGCATAGGTTTAGTTACTTACTGGCATAGCTTCCACTACAGCTATTATGCAGTACATACCTCAGGGAATATTTGTCTCAATGGATTTGTGATGTCTTATGATGTGTGTATTCATCTTACAAATGTTAAGCAAATGAGAGGAAGTGTTAGGGAAACTTTTTTCATTAATTGCTGAAATGATTTTGGAATTTTTAAGCATATAACTCTGGTTTATCCGTTCCATACTTTCCTCTTTTTGCCCTTTTTAGAAAGGGCTTTTGAATCTTTGCAGAAACATCAGGGATTTATTACACTTCTTGAACAAAATCCTTCTCGGGTACCAGAGCAGTTGTTTGTTTTCAGAGGAAGTATCTTGTGTTAGCAGGAACATAGCATGGGTACAAAGCAGGAGTCTGGTTTTGTGTTGTTTTTAATAGAGTGAACCTGAATTTTTTAGTTACTCTGAAAAATGTTAGTTTTTATGAAATCTGTCCTCATTGTGGAGTGGCAGCAGTTCCCCTTGCACTTTCTTGGGTCTGAATGTGCTTCAGTCTTCAGAGGATGACTGGGGATTTGCTCCAAAAGCAGGCGTAGTGACCTTACTCGCAGTCTGGTTCCTGAGCACCCTGGTGAGCGCAGGCTGCAGGGAGTCTGGCTGGCTTGCTGGGAGCCTGTCTAAGCCCTTCACAGGGCGGTTTCTTGTGTGGAGCCACAGGTCCCATTCTGCATCTGCACCCTGAGGAAATAACCACTAGTGAGACTGGAGAAATGGATTCTCTAATGGGTACTGCTTTATTCAGTCTTCCCACAAGATTATATTTCCAGCCCAAAAATTCGAACTTAATTGTAAATAAACTTTTGTGTTCTTGTGCACAACGTTACGGTCCTAAAACTGGAAGCTGCAGTTTCAGATCATGTCTGTGATGCCAGCTTGAACATACGAGAAAGCAGGTATAAAGTTTCCTATCCCTGGGACAGAGGAGAAGATGAGATAATCTCCGAGAAGCCTGTGGAGCTTATCACACTAGTTAGAAGGGGTCAATGAAGTGAAGTATCCTCTCCTTTCTGATTTGATTGAACATGGAAAACTACTAATAGTATGTGGTATTGTGGATTTACTTTTCCTTGTTTTGAAATTCCTTAAAGCCAGCTGTGAAGAAAACATATTCAAATGAATAGTTTTGGAGACTTTGTGTTACTTCCATGGTTTATGAATTTGTCCTTGACTAACTCAGAAATGTCATAAACCCCGGAAGCCACCTGTTTGCCCCTTCCTTCTTCTGAACTGTTTGGGTTGCACAGAAGTGGCAAACATCTGCGAGTCCTCAGCTACTCATAAACCTTCCTTTCACAGGGTGTGCCAGGGACTATGATAAAATCTAGACATAAGGTGTGTTATTCACTACCCTTGGGTAGACATAGCCCTTTCAGGGTCCTGGACACCTCGAACAATTTTGGCACAGTTTCTTCCCCAATCTGGCTGCTTTAATCTGTGTTCAGGGAGCTCAAACAGTTTTTTTTGTTCATCTGCCACTCTTTTTTGGACTCCTGAATAGCAGCTGAAGGAGTCAGAGTTGTATGTTTCTTGTTTTTAAAATGACTGTTCTCTTGCTCATGTTCAAGCTGAAGCTACTCTTCAGAGATTGGGGAAGAGACGCAGATGAGTCATTCTGCTCCCTCTGTAGTGCTGCAGAAAGTTACTTGTGGCTGATGGCTGAGCTCCTGAGACTAAGGGGGAGCAGTAGGAGGCAGCTGGAGAGGCTGTCTTTTAGAACTGATTGGAGTACTTTAGTTTACCATCAATGAAAATTTAGGAAAAACCATGGTTTTCATACATCTGCTATGAAAAGCCACATTTTTAGAACACTGAAGGACTAGGAGATAACTGTGCAAGTTTGGGGATTAAGTACTAAGGAAGATAGGCTCTCTCTTTGGTCTGTGGAATTGTTAGAAAAGTGCTTCCAGATCTGGAAAACTACTATTTGATATCATGGCTGCAATTCTGAGGCTCTAGATAGGAGCAAGCCTGTATTTCGTCAGGCTGTGTGAATGTGCACGATCACATCGCTCAGTCAGATGTTGATTGTTGTAAAATAATTGTCAACAGCCCTGTGATCTCATCCTTCAGTGTGAAAGAAGCTAAGAGACTTTTTTTTTTATTAACTGTTTTTCTCCAAATGCAAATCAAATGAATTACAGATATTTCAACATGTAGGTGAATAAAGAGGTGCTAAAGATTCAGGTGAAATAAGAACACATGGAAGATAAAAGTAGAAATAAGCGTGGTCTTGCCTGTTGGCTGGGTTTGAGTGCCACTTCTGTCTAGTGACTGCTGTGGTGGAAACAAGAGGGTAAAGGAAAGAGAAAGGTAATCTGTAGATGTCTCAAGAAACGCTCAACGAATCGGACATCTATAACTATTATATAACCATACTTGTGACAGCTGGTCTTTGGGGTAGAATTACTGTAAGAAATGCCTTTGCCTGGTTTTATTACTGCTGTAGGTTAACCACATACTAAAAGTAAACATAACAATTTAAGCTGAACAGGCAGCTTTGTAAAATTATCACATGTGCCATGTATGTATGCTTGGTATGAATGACTCTTCTTGGCTAGCCTTTTGTAACCACTGTAACTTACAGCTAATGAATGTGGCTTCTGCAAGAGGAACGCCTTTTCTCCTTTGCATTTAGGAAAAGAATATACATTTTAGGTTGGTATGATAGGGATCTATTTGCTGTGGGCTGGTTTGAGGGTCTGAGGGGTTCCGGGAAGTTCAGACAGCATGTTCTGCGTGTTGCCACAGGGAATCTAACTTGGACTTTAGTATTTAAATGGACACAGCTTGGATCCTGCCAGCCTTAGACTCTACCTGCCTGCATCTGTGTGTCCAACACAGTGTTCCTGAAGAAACAGCGCTGCGACTGTGGTGGTGGGCAGAGAATAAGCGTGCCTGGAGCACTCTTGTCCTCCTTTTGCTTACTGGAATCTGTGACCTGGGCCTGATGGCTTCTGGGGCCTGCTTTACAGGGACCATTGTGGGGTGCAGTGACTGCCGTGTTTGCTTGACCTTTCAGCAAGGTACTTTTGGATATGCTAAAGTTTCTAAAGGTCAGTTCGGAAGCTTGTAGAAACTCCCTGAGGGCGTTACCTCTATGCTTGCAAGCCCTGAGAGTTCCTTGTCTTTGCTTCTTCCCCTTCTCACTTCCTTCTCCTCCTCCTCCTCTTCTGCTCTACAGAAACCACTCCATTGGGCAACTGTTTGAAACCCACTCAGAGTGGTTACCTCCAGCTAGCTTGTGCTCAGCATGGTCTGTCAGTCAGCTGTAAATGCGGAGCAGTTTCAGTCAAACTTGTGGTGAGAAAACGAAAATACAGCCTTACATTTATCACAGAAGAGATGGAACATTTGAATGCTGCCTTTTGTTATATCAAATATCTGTACAAGAGAAAACACTCTGATTCCCACAGAACTGGAATCTAACATACTGTAATTTTTTATTTTCTTTGTACTAATTTACCTACTCAATACACATTTTCATATTTTTCTTAAAAAGCAGTACAGCAGTTAAGAGGTAATGGTGACTCAGACAGGAATAAATCTAAATTTAGATTGGGAGCTTTCAGCTGTGTTTTAAACTGAACTGTGCTTTTACAAAGGAAGCATGCATGTTTTTGATTTTTTTGGTCATATTGTAGACAAATCAAAATAATTTCATTGATGTTGGGAAGCACATCTTGCCAATAAGCTTGAGTGCACGTATTTCTCATTATTTACCAGGGAAAAGGCTTTTTGGAACATTTGAACATCTGAATTCCAAATTTTTTTTTTTTTTTTTTACATTTCTGAAGAAAATAAGCTATGCTAAAAACTGGTCAGTGGTGCACTGATTCAACTGACAAGTACTGATTTAAAAAAATCATTTTAGTCAGCCTAGTCCTTTAGTCTAGGAATGTTTTACAGAAAGTAGAAACAGGGAGACAGTAGATGCCAAAGTATTCTTACTAAGGCATAGGATCTTGTGCACTTTAAAGGATTTAATCTCATTTGAACTGTATGGAGGACTTGATTTAAGCAGTCCATTCACTAGTCTTATCACGTGTTCTTGTTCATTCACTTCCATTGTTGTTACAGGGATGATATGGTTTCAGTGTGCTCACACAAGAGATAGAAGCAGCCTTGTGGAGGAGAGCATCTTTCTGGGTGCAGCTGGTCTTGTGTATTCTTCTCCCACCCTTGGCCTTTGTGGAAGCAATGTTTCAGAAAGGCTTTGAGACAAGTAGAAGTTAATATTAACTATGGCAAAGATGCTTGAGTTTGGAGTAGCCTTTGGCAGTGCGTCTGTATACGCGGATGGGCAAAACAACTGGTTGAGATAGGGTCATGCTTTCAGAATTCTCTTTGCAGGAGAAAGCAAGGAATGATCAGTTTTGAATGAAACCTGAGATGTGGGTGTGATCAGAGCTGAAGCCTGTTGTTTGGGGTTGCAGGGCATCAGTAAACAACGTGACTTTAACTGAAAGTATTTTTATTTTACATATAAATAACATAAAATTTCCTGGCTGTCTGGGAGTTGAGAGTTAGGGCAAAAAGGATGATAGGTGTGGAGTCTTCCTGTGTTGGAAGGTGGATTAGCTGGAGCTTTTACTCCTGTTTAAATATTTATTAGAGGTCCTATAAAGAAGACCTTTTGAAAACAGTTGTGCAAACTGAAAGTATTCATTACGATACTACCCACAAAATGACATACCTGCTTAACAGTTGAATGGCTTTCTGCCTGTTTTCGCCAGAAATGTGCCCAGTAACTACTGAATGAAACATACAATTAACCAGTTGTTTTGGGGAGTTCTCTGCTGTGGAGACCAATGGGTCTTTTTTCTCATAGCAAGGAAATGATGAATTACTTGTGGTCAATTTCTAGATCATCCCAGTCTTGTTTAACTTCTTCATCAACGACCTGGATGAAGAGTTAGAATGTACCCTCAGCAAGTTTGCTGATGACACCAAACTGGGAGGTGTGGTAGATACACCAAAAGGCTGTGCTGCCATTCAGCATGACCTGGACAAGCTGGAAAGTTGGGCAGAGAGGAACCTGATGAGGTTCAACAAAGGCAAATGGAGGATCCTGCACCTGGGGAGGAACAATTCCATGCACCAGTACAGGCTTGGGGTGGACCTGCTGGAGAGCAGCTCTGTAGAGAGGGACCTGGGTGCCCTAGTGGACGACAGGTTAACCATGAGCCAGCAGTGAGCCCTGGCTGCCAAGAAGGCCAATGGCATCCTGGGGTTCATTAGGAGGAGTGTGGCCAGCAGGTTGAGGGAGGTTCTCCTTCCCCTCTACACTGCCCTGGTGAGGCCTCATCTGGAGTGCTGTGTCCAGTTCTGGGCTCCCCAGTTCAAGAAAGATGAAGAGCTACTGGAGAGAGTCCAGCGGAGGGCTACGAGGATGATGAGGGGACTGGAGCATCTCCCCTACGAGGAGAGGTTGAGGGAGCTGGGTTTGTTCAGCCTGAACAAGAGAAGGCTGAGAGGGGACCTTATAAATGCTTATACATATCTTAAGGGTGGGTGTCAGGAGGATGGGGCCAAGCTCTTTTCAGTGGTGCCCAGTGACAGGACAAGGGGCAATGGGCACAAACTGAGGCACAGGAAGTTCCGTCTGAACATGAGGAAGAACTTCTTCCCTCTGAGGGTGACGGAGCACTGGAACAGGCTGCCCAGGGAGGTTGTGGAGTCTCCTTCTCTGGAGATATTCAAGACCCGCCTGGACAAGGTCCTGTGCAGCCTGCTCTAGGTGGCCCTGCTTCAGCAGGAGGGTTGGACTAGATGACCCACAGAGGTCCCTTCCAACCCCTACTATTCTGTGATTCTGTGATTCTGACCCTGCTTCAGTGGGAGGGTTGGACTAGATGACCCACAGAGGTCCCTTCCAACCCCTACCATTCAGTGATTCTGTAATCATTTTGCTTAAAGGGAAGTCTTGTTGTTTTGGAAACACTTTGGTTAAATAAAAAAGAAATTATTTCAGTTGTTGTGTATTGTACCAGCTTTTCTCCCGAATGGAAAGATTAACTGGTTGTAACTACTGCATTCTGTAGTTTCAGGGTAAATCTTATGTCTGGAGCAAAATCCTGGTCTCCACTCAGAGAAATGCTATAATTCCTATTTAATTCAATGGAAACAGGACTTTGCCCTTAAATATGAGTACATCTACTCTAAATGTGAGTAGGACGATGATTAAACAGCAGTTAAAAACAGAACAGAGCCTCTTGTCGAAGTAGATAATATGCGTGTGTGTTATTTTTGACTTACACTGGGTCCCAGAATAGATCCAGAACTCTTGTTATTTCAGTTTAGAGGAATTTCAATAGAATATATTTCTGCATTGCAAAAATGATTCAACTAATGCTGCTTTCCTTCGGCTGCGGAGTTGTACACAGAGGTGTTAGAGGAGCATGACAGATGTTTCAAAGTCAGAGCACAGAGCTTAAGAAAAACCAAACCAACAAAACACTGACTTCGTCTGCTGGTCTCATAGTAAACCGTGGTTTGCTGGATCTCTGCTTTTGGCTGTAGCCATTGGAAATTAAGAGGCTAAAAGCAAAGCTGGCAGAGAGAAGAACCACGTGTGGTTTTTGTCTGGAGAATGTTACTGGCTCTGGTGCTGTCAGAAGGGGGAGAAGAAAGGCAGCCCCGGCATAAGGTCCTGTTGGGCAGGGCCTCCAGATGACAGCCCTGCAGCTCCTGCACACTGCTGAGAACTCTTTTCATCAGCTCGGCAAGTTCTGCTCGAAAAGATTTAAAGGTGGTGGCTGAGGGATTGTTCAGAGGAAGAGTTTTGGCTTGTGAGCTTGATAGTGCTTTGGGTTTTTGGTGCATTTAAGAAAAAATGTTCTCTTTGCATCTTTTCAGATGTTATTCAAGATATTGCTGTCATGATTTGAAAAAGAAAAAAAAAACTCACACCAAAACAACAACAAAAAAATCACCAAAAATACCCAACAACAAAAAACTTCCTCCCTTGTTTAGCACAAAATTATTCCTGGCAGATCTTGGCTCATTTATTCTCATGATTTATATTTCTGATTAAATAGTTCCTTCCCTTCCTGTTATTTTACTATTCCTTCCCCTCTGATGTATTTTTAGAGAGCAATCGTATATATTTTCAACCTAGCAAACAGGCCAAGATCTTTTGACTTCCCCTTTCAAGTGTCCTCTCCTTTCCACTGATCCTCTCAGCCTTTTGCTTTACCTCTATAGGTGTGATTAGTCCTTTCTTTACTGCAGAATTGTAGGCAGCACTTCAGGAAAGGCCAGCTTACCTAGTACCTAATATTTCTTCAGCCTTTGATTACATGGTAGCAGACTATTTTTCTGCAAGTCTCCTGCCTAACTTCAGCCTTTTGATTTTTTTTTTTTTATTCAGGCTCCTTATCTTGTTTCAATTGCTTTCCTTGCCTTCCTGTTGGCTCTTTCTACTATTAAGGTTCGGCCTATTCCTGATGTCCTTGTCCTTGTGTGGTATGACTGCCCCTTCCCTTCCCTGCTCCCACCTCTAGGTCTGCTTAAGCTTGTCATCTTTTTTCAGCCATGCTGGGCCTCCTCCTGTTTCCTCCAGCTCTGTTTTTCCTTCCTCTGTGCACCTCCTTGCATCCCGGGTCATCACCCTGAATTTGCTCTGCTTCACCCTCTGCTCAGCTCCTCGTTTCCTTCCTCAACAAGTTTTTGAACCAGATTCTTATTTCAGTATATATACTTTTCCTTGCTCAGTACTTTTGTTCCTCCAACTTAATCTTCGATGATTTCCTTCTGCTGCGGTACTAGCATGAGGCCACTGGAAGCTCAAGGCTTAGTATTGGTGCAGGCTTCTGCACGGAGCTTCAACCCTGCCTGGTACAAGCAAGAGCTGTCTTGAGAGGGACGTTCTGCCCTCCTTCTTGCAACTTTGTGGTAAATGCGCTCGAGCATCCCAGCATGTGCGGCATGGTTTGCTTTAGGATTAGATAGAGGCTCTGAGTGAGGATGAAATCTGTGGAGATCTTAGCAACTGTTCCTAAATCTGTTGGTTGTGTACTTTTTTTAATTTTCAAATTATTATATTTTACCGTGTTTGTCAGATTTTTATCCGGATACCAAAAAACCATATTGCTCGTATAAATATTACCCAAGGTAATATTTAAAGGCATGGCATATAAAAACACACCTCTAAGTGTGTGTTTTTCAAAGATTTAGGATTTTAAGGTAGTTAAAACTACTTTGTCCTCAGCTTTTTTACTAGGTTCTTGTCAGACAGAAAAAAATGGAAGCTTTTGACGTTTCTCTTTTTAAATCTCAAACATTTTGTTATATAGATTTTTGAAAAGCTTTGTCAAAATAATAGCTAGATAAATACAGGTTTTACGATAGGAAATAATTTGCCATAATGGAGCATACTACTGGGATGCTGTGCAATTTGTACAAGGAAAAGTTACATTTCCAAAGGGACGAAAGCAGGTCAGTTTTGTTGCTGGACTTGTCTTTTAAGTTAAAACATAGATTTAGATAAATAAGAACCAAAGAAGATAAGTATTTGTACAAAATAAATGTTTCCATATTTTTAATTCTAGCAAGCTATTAAGAAACCATAAAATTTTCACAGCTACATCAGCCAAATTGTATAGCTTTGTTTGAATCCACGATGCATAAAATGAAACAAATGAAACGAAAGAAAAAAGAATAGGTTCCAAATAAAAAATACGAGCAAACAAATAAAGGTAAATTGGATTTTTAGCTGGAGATTTTATTTATCTGGTATAAAATTTGTAACTAGTGACAGGCATAATTATCTCTGGGTATGACCAGGTCCACATGCTAAAGAGTATTATATATTTGCTTTACCTTTAATTCTTCTTGTCTTATATTTATACTGTTGGCTTCTGCAAATTAAGTAAAATCTTACTTCCTAAAAATATTGTTGTACTTGTTCTGTTTATGATGTATTTTTTTCCTAGTTTGTGCAGCATCATGTATGTATTAAATCGTTAGCTCTTGGAGTACTAGGGGTCCAGCTTGAAATGCAAATGATGCTCGTGCTGGGTAATGCTTTCTGGAAGGAAAAAGGATCATGGAACAGCAAAATGTATTTCCTCATATGCCACAAAAAAAAAAAAAAAATCTCCTGAGGCAACAAATAGATACAATATCTGACCGAAATATCTAATATCTGCTCATTGCTTGACAGAGATAGTACTGAGCTACCCTTACAAAATTTGTACTGTTCCAGAGCCCACTAAATAGATTTAGAAGCACATAACTATTATGAGGGAAGTAATTGCATTACAAATATCCTGCTTCAATTTACTACTTGGCACAAACAGTTTAAAGATGTTATGAACAGCAAAAAAAGCAATGAAAGCTAAAATTAGGGGTTTTTTATGTGCTTTGGAAATTTTTCTGTGTGTGAAACCAAGTTTTTTTAATGTCAAATAAATGTGTTAAAGGTAAACAAACAAGCAAAAACATACTTGCTTGCACAGATGAAAACTTTCTACTTTTGGCAGTATTGTGAATCCTTTGTTATTTCTCATCAGCATGGAGCCTAATGTAGGGTTTCACCTATTTGCTTGGGCGTCACAAGGAGTGCTACGGAAAGTAGATTTGGGGATCACTCTAAGCCTTTTACTTCTTAGGGGGGAAATGGAGACATATTTTTGGTTTTAATTTTCTTTTCCATTTCAGCTGACATGCTGTGTGACCTGGCAATAGCAAGGTCCTGAGCTGTGTCTTCTTTCAACCAGCGTTGTTACTGCTGGATCGTTCAGTTGGACTTGGAGGGAGCTCCCCATGAAAGCTGCATGTTTATTCGGAACAAAACGGTGCAGACTTTCTGGGGTGAGGAGGTGGGAATTGACTGGCTTTTTGGTGGTGGTGATAGGAGGCTCACTGTTGTTTGGGAATGCGTTGTGATGTAAAAGGCAGTAGTAGTTTGTGCAGAAAGCAGTTTGCTGGCAGGCTCACGGGGAGGCTGGTGTCTCTACTGTAGAGTTGGCGTTTCACAAAATGATTTCTGCCCTGCGCTCGCATTCCGATTTCTGCTGCCGCAGCTCACCCATGTAGCAGCCACAGGGCTGCCATGGCACGGGAGACTTTCTCCAAAGATCCTGGGTGCATATGGGGTACACTGATGGCACGTGAAAACTGCATCATCACTCATCTAGCTTTATGGTCCAGGCATGTTAAAGTGGTTCAGGCATGCTAGCATGTGGTGCATTTTTGTTCTGCGAGACTTTGAATTAAGGTAGTATTTGTGGCTGTGGTGGTGTAGAAGCTATGACAGTGCAGAATTTGTAGTAGGGGACAAAGATGGGGAGATACACTATTTAAGCTGCATAATTTTTCCTTCATTTTTTTGTAATCTAGTACAACATGCTACATTCATATCACTTTAAAAAATGGAAATTTGTTTGAAGTTTTGAAGAAAAGGTTGCTCTATTTGTGAATAAGGAAAGGTTTGCAGTAATGTTCACATAGATGTCTTATCCAGTCTTAATAAAAGTATTTTCATAATTTTTACAAAAATTATATATTTCTGAAAATTTGGAGTTGTCTGTTTACTTAACTATGATTCGTTACTCTGAAGAAAACTAATTCAGCTATTAGGCATACTGCATGGTTTTTCTGAAAATAGTTTAAAAGGAGTAGGAGGCCTACCTGAAGCAGGTTAGTGTTAACTGCAGAGGTCTCAGAAGTAAGGTAGCTGAGCAGGATCTGTCAAAGCTGTAATGAGTTAATAGTGAAGAAATGTATTTTCTGTTGGTTGACACCTTTTAAATTATTAGATATTTCTTCGTGTTATTTTTAAATGACTCTTCCTTGAAAATATAATGCCAGTATCACCCCCCCCCTTTTTTTTTTTTTTTTGTCTAAAGCGTTTGTCAGATGGCTAAGTGCTGTCAGGATTATGGAGCAGAAGCAGCGAGATGTTGCCTGTTGGGCCTCAGAAATTATTCGAAGTACAGTAATTGGGGGGGGGGGGGGAGGGGGAGAAACTGGAGATAACATCCTGAAATATATCTTAAGAACAGGCTGAAAAGATGGGCCATAACCTTGGTATCGTCTATGCTTATTTGGGAAGGGTTGTGGAAAGTCCATATAGTTAAGCTGTAGGTTATTGTCCATGTGAGATTCCTCTTCTGCCCACACTACAATTTTTTCCTTTCTCTGTAACTGATTATAGCTGGTTCTATACGTGGTGGTGTTTACAGCCTGCAGAGTTAAAACTCAGTTAGTAACCATGGCAGCTAACAATGATCCCGGGTGTCTGGCAGCCTTTCACCAGTTCAGCATTTTTTAAGCTGTTGGATTGGGTTCCTGGGTCTGTGTTAGCAGTTTGATTGTCCCTGCAGCTCCGTTGCTAGTGCAGTAGGACAGCTTAGAGTGCATTTCCTAGTGGATGTGGAAATTTTTTTCTGTGTGGAGTCTGAACCTTCATACCCCTAGTAATAAAGGTTAAAAAAACACACCCCAAAACTGCTGAGTGGACAAAGCCTAGCCCAAAACTTGTTGCATGACTAGTTGTGGGTTATGGATAGCATGAAGACCAGCAGAAGAATCTTTGGAGTGTTGCTTCCTCTGTATTACGAAGACTCCTACTTCACAGACGTGGCTCAATTGGGGCAGGGCTCTCTTTTTCACTGCTACATGTATGCTTGAAAAGCTTTGGTGTGATGGAATAAGAAATTACTTTGCAGATTTTCAAGTTTAAAATTGTGTATCTTGGTTTATCGCTTACATTTCATCTGTTGTGTTGCTTAAGCAGCTGGAGAAGGCAACAGCTATTAAATCTAAAGGGAAAATACCTGGTTAAAAATACATATTTGTTTTCCTTTCTTATGCCAATCAAAGTTTCCTTCTATCTGTAGTGGAAGGGATTGTGTCTCTTCCATTTAGCACAGTGTTCTTAGTTCTCAGTTCTTTCAAGCTCATTTTGAAAAGCAGAGGGCTGCCTTGTCTTTTAAAAGGCTGTGGCAAAAGGACTGAAAATACTCAGATACCAATTGTATTTTTGCATGAGTTTGTGTTAGCCAGGTAGTGTAATAGTAGTGCCAATGCCGTAGGCTTGGTCTTTTGTACAGGTTACTTGCTCAAAATCAGTGTATCATTGCCTCAGTCCTCACTGACAGCCTGTCTTCCCACATCTCTTGAGTGGATGGACCACAAGACTGGGGGAGAAAAGCCCCTCCCACTTTAAAGGAACATCATATTCATGAAACCTGTGGAACCTGAACATACTTAAGTGTATAGAACGTGACAAGATGCATCCCAGAGTCCTGAGGGAACTGGCTGATGTAGTTGCCAAGCCATTCTCTACGGTATTTGAAAAGTCAGGTGAAGTCCGTGGTGACTGGAAGAAGGAAAAAATTGCACCCATTTTGAAGAAGGGTAGAAAGGAAGACCCTGGGTACTACCGACCTGTCAGCCTCAGCTCTGTGCCTGGGAAGATCATGGAACAGATCCTCCTAGAAGCTGTGCATAGAGGACAGGGAGGTGATTTGAGACAGCCAGCATGGCTTCATCATGGGTGGACTGTTTGATGAATGAGGAATTGGTTGGATGGTCACATCCAGAGGGTAATGGTCAACAGTTCAATGTCCAGATGGAGACTAGTGACAAGTGGTGTGCCTCAGGGGTCCTCACTGGGATCAGTACTGTTTAATATCTTCATCAATGACATAGTGGGATGGAGTGCACCCTCAGCACGTTTGCAGATGACACCAAGCTGAGCGGTGCGGTCAACACACCTGAGGGATAGGATGCTATCCAGAGGGACCTGGACAAGCTCGAGAAGTGAGCCTGTGTGAACCCCATGAGGTTCAACAAGGCCAAGTGCAAGGTCCTGCAACTGCGTCGGGGCGACCCCTGGTATCAGTAAAGGCTGGGGGTTGAAGCGATTAAGAGCAGCCCTGCTGAGACGGACTTGGGGGCACTGGTGGATGAGAAGCTGGACATGACTTGGCAATGTACACTCACAGCCCAGAAGGCCAACCTTATCTGGGACTGCATGAAAAGCAGTGTGGCCAGCAGGGCGAGGGAGGTGATTCTGCCCCTCTGCTCTATTCTGGTGAGACCTCACCTGCAGTCCTGCGTTCAGCTCTGGAGCCCTCAGCACAGGAAAGGCGTGGAACTGTTGGAGCGGGTCCAGAGGAGGGCCACAAAAATGATCAGAGGACTGGAGCACCTTTGCTATGAGGAAAGGCTGAGAGAGTTGTTCAGCCTGGTGAAGAGAAGGCTCCAGGGAAACCTCATTGCGGCCCTCCAGTACTTCAACAGGGCTTATAAGAAAGACGAGGACTGGCTTTTTAGTAGGGCCTGCAGTGACAGGACAAGGGGTGATGGTTTTAAACTAAAATAGAGTAGATTCATACTGGATATAAGGAAGAATTTTTTTACAATGAGGGTGGTAAAACACTGTCACAGGTTGCCCAGAGAGGTGGTAGATGCCCCATCCCAGGAAACATTCAAGGTCAGGTTGGATGGGGCTCTGAGCACCCTGATCGAGTTGAAGATGTCCCTGCTCACTGCAGGGGGTTGGGCTAGATGGCCTCTAAAGGACCCTTCCAACCCAAACTATTCTGAGTCTGTGATTCTGTGTAGGTGGTAAGTACCATCATCCCTGTGGGGACAGAGAGGTTACAGTTTAAAATGAAGGAGCTGCTGTAGCAATGGTCTGTCTTGTCTAGTGCCCTGTTTCCAGCACTCAGCAGTAATGGATAGTTGAAACAATAGGCAGTAGACTCTTCTGAAGTAACCTGTTACTGGGATGTTTCCTGTTATCTCTCAAAATGGGAGTGTAAAACTGCCTTTCAACCGTTTTTTTGTTGGTTTATTTATGATACTGCATAACCTGCCAATTCTGGGCTTGATGCTTTGAATATTGAAGTGCTTCATCCATCTACTTTCAGTGCACATCTTTGTTGTAAGCTGTAATTGCACTCGTTGAGTAGATACACGTAATCTCTTCCATTTATTTGTGTGAAATTTGGATTATGATCTAATCTCGCTGACTCCTTGCTTGATCTCTTTTGCTCAGGAAAAGTATTTGTGAATTTTTAAGTTAAGAAAGTCCAGGCTTCTCTGCCTTGTTCAAATTGCCTGTTTTTTTGTTAAATTAGGTCTTCCAGCTAAGCCGACTGTCACTTGCAATTTAAATGTGATAGAGGAGGTGGATTTGTTGACCGCTGAATTGCATTTAGTTTTATTACTTTGAGAAACTGTAGTCCAAACCAAAATCATAAGTGGTGGTTGATTGTTACGGTCCATAGGGTGCAGAAGGACAGCGTAACATCCTGTCTGCCTTTCTGATTACATTGTGTGGGAATCACAGAGTGGATGTTGCCCACAACCTACCTTTTAGTAACATAAGCTTCTAAAATCCTGTAAATTGGACAGTTATTTTTTTTCCTGAGCCATGAATGGAGGGGAAAAAAGTTAGATGTATATTACAGTTTGTAGGTACTATTTTACAAGTCTGTCCAGAAGAGCTGCATGTCTGTTATTAAAGGAGAAAAGTGCTATAGAAAGGAACAAAGTACATTAGCAATAGTGCTTTAAAACATAGTAATATGTTAACATTTGTTTTCCCAAGGGAGTTTAAGTATTTGTGACCAAGTGTGCAATATATGCTGATAGAAGAAATGTACTGATAAAAAAAATGAATGCCCGTTGAAAAAATAATTTTAAAAGAGTGAACTTACTGAGTTGGTAATGCTGATGAGATCTTTTAACGCTATTTGGCCTGCTAGAAAGTAATCCAAGCTGCTCACTGTAGTTCTTAACACCCTGTACCTTTGTTTTCAGAAGTAATCACTTACAGAAATTATCTATATATCAGACTGAGAATCTATACGGAAACCTGGGAGAGAAATGCTGTGAATATACCTCTCCTGGTGATTGCAGTACTATGCTGTAATGGAGTTGAGCTTTCCTGTATCTGCCACTCGGAATCCATATGTACAAAGCTTCAGATGATAATTATTTTTCACAAGAAAATATAGGTGCTAACTTCAATTTGCTGCTGTCACACAGTGCTCTAACTTCTGTCCTTCAGGAGCAGGGACTCAACTGGGAAAGCATCTGGGCAGAGGTAGAGGTGGAAGAGTGTGTAATTTGTCCTTAGTGATTTGTGTCTTATATGTCTTTTTTGTATATATTTGTCTATAAAAGTAAATAATTTGGAGATTCACTCTTCTCCCTCAGAACTCTGAGTTCATCAAACAACTGTAAATAGTACACTGGGTTTTAGTCTACCAGTGCCTGCTGATTTATGCATACCTGCTGTTCTAGACCCAGTTTTTGGTTTGTCTGCTTTCTGGCTCTGTTAGGACATGTTTTGTATTTAGGAGCCTAAACTATAGACTGACTTGGTTTTAAAGGAGATGAGGGAATGAGTTTGCCTTTCCACAACTGGGTCTTTGACTGGAGTTGATGCCTAACCTGCTGGCTTATTAATCCCTATTTCAAAGTGACCAGTTTGGTTTTCATTACTCAAGTTCTTTTCTCCACTTTCGCTCCTCTTAAGTCTTGTTTTCTATGGAATAGTGAGTTTCAGTGATGAACTCTTTTGCTTTTTCTTCTCAAGTACCACATATTGTTAAGTGAAACTTGTTAGCAGGACCATTGTAAATATGCCTGTTATTGTAAGATTTGTGTTTCTTTCCTTTTCATCAGCACAGCCTCCTGTTGTCCTAGTGCATACTTACTGGCTGGAAAGGGACTGTTATAAGAGTGTTTACAGGACTCTGCTGTAGTCTGAGGAAATTCAGAAAGGCTGTTTTGCCGCCTGTCCCTGTCACCAGCTTCTCTAGAAGCATTCTCGTGTAGTTACTGTAGCTGTGAATATACAAAACAGTACCTCAACCACACCAGGGAAAAACTGAGCAGGCTCCATTGGATACAAGGCGGATACTACCTTGTACAAATCTTATGGTATTTGCAGGTTTTCTTCCCAGTCTGCTAGTCTTGAATCTCAGATATTTTCATTAGGTTTTGAATCTAATTCAGTGTTTGCATTTCCTTTTAAAAACAAACAGTATAGTTTTTATTGATTTACCAGGTAGCCTCTGTAGTTTCAGAGGGTGGAAGGCAGAGTGCTGTGTGGGAAGACAGAATATGTTTATGTTGAAGGGTTCTTTACCTGCACTGCATGTTGTGAAGTTTTCTTTTCCCCCTCATTTCTCTCCATTCCTATGCCCTGTCCCACCCCGTTTTGAGGATTCCTCTGCTTTTTTGCATCTTACCTAAAACCTTGCCGGATTTGATGGCTGTGCAGTTAGCCTAGCAGAGCTGATTTCACTCCCTTTAGGGCATCTAGCACTAGAAGAAGAGTTGCACAATGGGCTTTTCTTCTGCCCCCAAGCAAACTGGATGGATAGAAAGTAAAGGTTGGTATGTACAGGCTTTGGAGCGGGATCTAATGTCTTTGGGCTCTTAATTTCAAGCTGTTTGTAACAAAAAATCTGCTTTAGAAATTATCATCAGCTTGATATAGATACATTGTGAATAAAATCTGAATCTTCAAACCTGTATCTCAACTTTTGAGGCTTATTTTTTTGTTGACAGTCTGTACAAAATGATAATGGTAAAAAAGTGTCTTGTGGTGGTATTAGTGCTTGCCTTCCTGAGATTCAGTGTTTCAGCAGGGTACACATCCAGCATAAAAGGTTGTAAAGATAAAAACTTGATGATATTATGCTGGTAAAGGTGACATCACTACAACAGGCGAAGTGACATCTGGCTGTGGTCAGATACATGTGCCTCCTGGGTTTTGTTTTGTTGTTTTCTCTGACGTCTGGATAGTGCAACTCTGGGTCTACTTCCTTGAATAAACAAAAAGACAAGTCTGATGTGCTTTTCTGCTGTGGAAGTCCTTACAAATACATGAAGCTAACTTTTCATATGTAAAGTGGCAGGAAGGGAACTACCAAGCAGATTGTCTTGCTACTGTTAAACCCTGTTTTATCATTGGTCTTATCCCTGCAAGTAGAAGACTTCTCAACTCATTCAGCCAGGCACTGGCTGTTGTTACTGCCTGCTTGGAGTTACGAGTGATGCTTGTGATGTCAGTGTTGCTACTTCTGCTTCAGACTGAATCACACAATCGTGGAATTGATTTCAACATGTTAAAAACTAAATAACCACTTCCATGTTGTATAGCATTGAAACAGGATAACTTTTTCAGGAAAAAAAAATCTTTTTTTGAGACGTGAGAAAATCTGGGCGACTTTCATAAGTTTTGTGACTCAGCTAGATTTCACAGATTTGTCTTACAATTCATTTGGAAAGAATGTCTTCCAGTCACTTTTAGGTGATGTTCATTTTCGAGTGTATCCAACAGACACCGGTTCAAGTAGTGACTGAGGAATAGGATTGAAAGAATCAGAGTGCTCTTTGTTTAAGTAGTTGAATTAAAGCATCCACTTAATTGGGAAAAATTAGAGTTATGAAATAAATCTTACAAAATGAAATTGAGTGTAAATGAGTGACAATTGACTACTGTCTTGCCTTACACATTCTCAAAAGGATTTTGCATATACTATGGCAGTTCAGATTTTTTGTTATTTATTATGCTGAACAGTTACACCATTTTGGTATTTATTTATACAAAATTATTTCCTAAGACACTATTCACTGTGGAACAGTGGTGTCTGGAAAATATTTTGGGTCAAAATAGTCTTCAGGGCATCTTTGCTTTTGGACATCTCATGTTGTTAAAATAGGGAAAGAAGTTGAAGAAACGTGGTGTGAGAAGAGATTGGAGATAAAATTTAGCTGTGCTCTCCAGAGGGCACTTTAAAAGTTGATGTTCAGAAGTGCGCTGTGAAGATTGATTCTAATTTTCTCTGGCTTTATTCAGTTAACTTTGTTGCATATGAGATACTTGTGCGTGTGTGTGAATTAAGAATGCAAGACAAATGCATTGGTCAGACATTGGAACAGGCTGCCCAGGGAGGCAGTGGAGTCCCCATCCCTGGAGGTGTTCAAAAAACGTGTAGATGTGGCACTTCGGGACATGGTTTAGTACGCATGGTGGTGTTGGGTGGATGGTTGGACTTGATGATCTTAGAGGTCTTTTTCAACCTATGATTCTATAAATATAGCTATGATAATTCTTGTTGATTTAATAGAACTTTCTCCCTTATTTTAAAAATGTGCTGTAAATTTTGAAGAGCTGGTAAAAGTGTTTGACCATTCTTACTGAAACCAGGTTTAGCAATGTTTTTATAATACTTACTTGAAAAGTGTGATTTGTGGCCAACTGCCACAAATTCTGAGTGAATGAAAATAAATATCCAAAGACAAGGACAGAGTTATGATTTTCTGAAAAAGGATTAGTATGCTTTTCCAGTTTTGCTTGCACACTTCAGAATTCTGGGTAAATATTTTGAGGTGCTGCTGATCTACCAGGAAACCTGAGTCTTATTTTCTGGCCTTAGAAGTGTCTTTGTATAGAAAATGACTTTTGAAGTTCAAATTCTGAATAGGAAGAACTTCAGAGATAAACTAAGACAAATAAGTAGATACATAGGAGTTCCTAGAGAATTGCATGTATGTATCTTGTAAATATATTTGAATAAAAAAGAAGTTGGAAGTAAGAGAGGGAATTTCATGTTACTGAAAACTGAACTGCTTTATTTTTCATTACTGATCAGTGAAACTGTCATATTGAAGACAGCATTAGGAGGTACAGGAGAACCTGAGAGAGCAAAATACTGTGTCATGTGATAAAGGGGGAGAAGGGAGAAGCTAAAATACTGGGTTTGATTCCCTGTGTCTTCAGCCTTTGTTTTCCAAATGGCGAATGATTTCCCATTAAATTGTCAATGATGATAAAGTAAGGAGTACTTGGTTCTGCTTAAGGATTTGTGTAACTGTGTAAATAAATGGAGACCAGATGATTCTGATAACTGTGAATGTAACAAATGTAACGTGTAGGGGATGTTATCACTTCAGGTAGTCAGGATCATTGCACAATCAAATCAAGTCTTGGTTCTTTGTGAATAATTGGGGCAGTTGTAAGATAAGGGACTCATAAATAATCCCATTAGGCCTTGGGAGAACAGGTATACAAACTACAGGAGGCTGTAGGATAATCTGAAGACCCCGCCTGATCACCGAGAGATGCCAAACAAACATGTGCGACGGACATTACCATATGCTAATGAGTTCTTGGTAAAACTATGATAAGCATTTCTTGCGAATGTAATGAATGTGTATGTTAACATAGCATAAATACCTAGTAAGTGTGTCCTTTTGGTGCACACGTTTGGAGGAGAGATCCCCCGTGTGCCGGGCGCCATAATAAAGAATACCTTCTTAATAGTCTGCTGACTATTGAGTCTTCAATTCTGGTTTTTCACGGCATCAATTCCTTTTGACCTGTGTGTGTTTAATAAATATTTAAGGATTTGGGAAACATGGAATTGACTGGTACTTGGACAGTACAGCCTTTATTACACTCAAGCTTCTTTTTGGCTTTTTTATGGCTTCTTCCAGTTATTCCACATTTATTTGAGCGGGTCTGGGCAGAGTGAATGCAAGATAAAGCCTATCTAGCTGAGTGAGTGATTTTTTTTTTTAATTTCAAAAGCATATTAAGTTATAACAGTAAACTTGATTTTTAAGGATTTAGCATGCTTTGAAATTGTTGGTTTAGGAGCTTCTTGGAGTTGGTAGAATTGCAAGCTTGAGCAGACTGACTAGTAATACCAAATATGTTTGATCATACCAGTTACTCCCCTCCCACCTTTATAGATGAAGACTCTTGCCCCAGCACTTAAGCTGTTCAGTGGGCACATGTGACTCTTGTCACTGTTCACACCCTGTTCAGTACTCCAGAAAAAAATTAAGTGCAAAGCAAACACTTTCCTCGTGCTCTGTCGTCTGTGCCAACTTAAATTTAGTGATAGTGTAGATGGTAGATAATGAAATAAGTGTTGAAAAAGCCTAGGTTCAAAAATACCTGTGAACATTTACAAATTCAATGAAGTAGTCACTGACTGCATGGTGGAAGGACAGAAGACATGAAAAGTAGCCAGCAGCAAAATGTAGAATCAGCCAATTCTCTTTAAAGGATTGAAGGCTAAATTGAGATACTGTTACAGGCACGTATGAGTTTCATGTCCTGAAACGGGTACTGGCTACAGCATGCTTAAGTTTGTTTTAATCACTAGCAGGTGTACACAGACCGCTGTCCCTAAAGATCTACTGAGATATTGCCCACCTTTCACATCTTTACGTTTACCACCACTTACAGGTCAGTGAATGTCACCTGTGCACCTGAGCACTTGTATGTTGTATGGTACAGTGCAGACACATCCAAAGTAGTTTGTGTAGCACTAGTTTATGACTGCCTGTCCACCTCCCCAGCTCTCTGTGGGGTTTCCTTTCAGCTATGGACTTCAAGCTGCTTCTCAGGCCGTTGGATCTAATGGTCACTGCTTGCTTGCTCTGCATTCGTGTTCCTCTTTCTCTAGTGGAACATATTCAACAGGCTTTGTTTCAACCCAGTCTTATATTGGGATTGCAAGGGATCGCTTCTCCTTTTATGCTTTTCAGTGTAGTATGATGTGTATTTATCCCTGTTTCCTTTTTCGGAGGTCTCTGTACCAAGTCTACCACTCCCATTAGTTCTGGAAAGCGTCCATCACAGGCCTTGCCTAGAGTGATTAATGACTTTTCTGAAGTAGTCTGTTAGTTGATTTGTGATTAGAAGTGTACTGTTAACAAAGTAGAGCACACCTGTGGTTGGTTGGTTGGTTGGTTGGGTTTTTTTAACTACTACTATGCAGGTTTTTCTAGACAACTTTACTATTTTTGAATATTCCCCCATGTAGCCTGGATCACAGAGGGAGCAGAGCAGCGGCATTCGCAATGCAAGAAGTACTGACAGGTTTTGGGTCTTGTTTTTCTGAGAAATGATCTTTTAGATACGGCTCGTTCGGTACAGATTTCTTAAACCACAACATGTTCAATTGCTTTTACTGATGATGTTATTTCAGGGCCCTCTTTCACAAATAAATGAGGTGGGTTTTTGTTCTTTTCTTTTTAGCTTCCCATACAAAAAGAATTGGAACCATACAGCTCGAAGTTACGAGTGGTATAGTGAATATGAGTTATAATTTGAAGTGGCTGTTACAGCACTTGTAGCATAAATATTTGCTCCTTCCTATTTTTTTTCCTAATTGGACAAGTTTTAATAAGCCATCAAAATTTGTTGGTTTTGTGTGTGTGTGTGTATGTTTCAAATTCTTGAATGTTCAATAAAATTTAATACAGCCTATGGAGAGTACTTAAATACAAGTATGTAGTATCTGCCTGTTGTCTCCAGATACAGCTAGCAGAGGGGGACAGTGAGGGCAATGGCAATGAAGTACATGGCATATAACAGTTACATCTTTAAATGCCAGTGATTCTGTATTTTCACTAGTCTTTATATAGTGTGATTGGGTGATTTATGCTATTGCTTGTCAATAGCTAGCCACTTTTTCCTCATTATTACTCAGGAGACTAGTTTTACTAGGTTTTGTGTTGTTTCCAAGGGGCAGAGAAAGTTATCCTCACTTAAAATGCCTAAAAATTTCACTGCGTGATGAGGCCTGTTAAAATCAGTAGGACTACCTGAGTGTAGAATATACTCCTTGACCTGGAATAAACATGTCAAGAAGGGCTTCTAATGTAAACAAGGAAATGAACTGATTTCTGCTCTGATATGTCAAAATTAATATTGTAAAGGTAAAAAAAAAAAAAGTACACCTGGACTTGAAGCTGTTTGTGGTGAAGGAGTTTTATTTCAATACTATAATTATTATATTACTAATGTATAAATATTATTATTTAAATACATCTGGGATATACTGTAATTTCTAGAACTTGTCAGAATAGCTGGAAGAAGGAGTGTTGTGTTTTTCCTTTTCAATAAGAAATACAGTTCAGTGACAGAATGGACAGAAAATCCTCTTGTGAATTGGTTGGAAGAAAACTACTCGGCTTTGCCTTGCAACTTCTTGAGTTCAATATTTTTCACAAATGGAAGGATACCTCTTCTGCTAAATGAGATTCCTCCTTATTTTTTTCAACAGATGTTTGTATTTATGTTAATTATCCAATGATTTTTCTGATGATTTAATTTTCTCTGGTTTGTATTTTGCATATGCACACATTTATATTTTACAGCAGACAGCTGCTTTCAAGGAAAGCTGCTGTAGGGGAACGAAATTGAAGTCATGTATTATCATTTTTCCTGTCTTCCTGTCATTTCTCCTGTCTGCCTTTAATTCGTGCAAGTCCATATTCAGCAGAATTTCAAGGCACAGTTCTGCATATATATAATTGGAGACATAGTAGTTTCATAGTTAAGGTTACACTAAAGTCTTTACTTGAAATGTAGGTGAGCCCTTTTCAACACACAGGAATAACAGTGTCTTCCCTCAGCCTACAGCACTCACAGACCCAGGAGTGTACAGCTGTTCTAAAATGAATTGTTCTTTTCTTGGTAAGTTGGTCAACAAAAAGCCCGGTTAAAAAGAATTGCTAATGCTTAGATGAATAAATAGGTCTTCCTTCCACGTGTAGCATACAGAACTATTTCCTCTTGATTCTTGTTTAAATGTAAAAATGAAAACTTATGTATTAAGTTTTAAATTTAAAAAGTACTTAAAGGCAATTTTCGTATGAGTTTGTGGCTGCTGAAATCGTCATATTTCTGCTTGCTGAGTCAGTCTGCATCATCATTCGGTGACGGTCAACAAGCTGAGCAGATTCAGAGGAGTCAGTGCTGGAGTTCAAATATATCTTTATATATAGCCGTATTTGCACCATTTGTTCATCCTTGATGACAGCTATGCACCTGCTGTCTGCTTGCTTTCCTTTAACTCATTGTCAAACTTCCCTTTCTCCTCAGGAGAACTGTGTAATTAGTACTTTTCTTTCACCTCTGTCTCATTTATAGAGCTGAAGTTTTAATAGCAGTGAGCCTCATGCATACTGATACCACATGTCACACTGGGAAACACCACAAAATGGCTGTCTCTGCTTGGAAGGAGACTTATCCGAGCAAAGATCATACTTTCTCATGCAACTCTTCTTATCTATAAACAGGGATTCTGCTGAGTATGCTAGGCAGATACAATCAGTTTTTTCTCATGTGGAGTTGACCATATGTTCTCTACTTTTTTTTTTTCTTTTAATACAAGCCAATGAGTTTGTGTGGCTCTGATATCCATGAAAGTTTATCTGAAGTTTCATGCTGGCTGAATAAACATTAGGTTGAGAAACTGCAAAGGTAGTTTCAGTATGATGCATTACTTCAAAGGTAACATGCCAATCTCTTTTGCAAACATTGAGTAATTATGGGATTGAGTAATTTGAGGTGAGGATTGTGATCACCAAATCTTCTCCCATCTGGGATGCTAGGCTGCACCTCTCCTACAAATGCCAATGGTATATCAAACTCTCTCAGGCAGTTATAGCACTCATCACACCTTTTTAAGTCTTGAGCAACAGTCTTCGTTGTTCTAGATCAGTGTTGAGCATGGTTATTTCTGCTGTTCGCATTCTTTATACCCCTTTTCTCTTGGATAAGACGAAAATATAGAAGGTTGTTCTGCTGGAGTAGGTTGACTGATCCATCTTCTTTTGTCTGCTTGTTCCTTTTTTACAACTGTAAAAGACCAGACAGAACATATGAAGGCCCTAGAGGTTCTACCACAAAAACCTTTGTCCAGAGACCCACTCTGCTAAGAGAAAGTAGTCTGAAGTGCAGAGGACAGCCACTGCCATTTCTTCGTGTCAGCCAGGAAACTTTTGAGACCTCATTGTTTAAGGTTTGGGTCAGTTTTCCCAGGTCTTAAGACTTTATGAAAAGAACTATGTTTTCTAAATATCAAGTCTTTAGGGTTAAGTCTAATACCTCCAAAAAAACATGTGACCTGCTTTTTATAAAGGGATTTCCATAACCTTCCATCTTTTAATGAGGATTATTAAAAGTCTTCCTCTGAATCTTTTCAATTTCATCTCTTCTTTTTTTTGTTTTTTTTTTTTTTCCCTAAAAAAGGACCTCTGATTTTTTGCAGTAAACTTTTGCGTACCAGACATACAGGAAAGAGAACCACCATGGGAAATGAGGGTATTGGCAACATTCTGGAACTCAGAAGGCAGTACTAGCCAAAAACGAATCCACAAAGTTTATGGCCCCATTCCACACTTACACAAATTAACCTGTACCTGCTGTAATGTTTGCAGGAAGCAAGGTCAGATTAAGAAGGAAAATAATTCAATAACAAATTTTGCTTGACAGCTGCAAGGGTTGTAAGACTGGAGGAACGTGGCTGTCAGAAGTGCTGAGGAACTGCCTCTGCCATCAGTTCCCTGTTGAAATTGTTGGTGTTTAGCACCAGGAAAAACTGGACTCACAATACATTTTCTTGTGAAGCTGTGGCAGGTGGATGCCAGCAATGTTTATGAAGAGACCTCCAGCCCTAAACTGTCAGACTGCAGAAAGAAGACTGTTAAATTCTAATCTCTGATTTGCAAGTCTGGCAGTGTATACTATTCACATGGGGTGTGATTTGAATAATGATGTGTCTACTCCTGATCTTATTAACCCTGATTTAATCCAGGATCTTATTTCATTAATGCCTGCTAGCTTTCATACAACTGGTTACGCAAACAAACAAAACCCGAAGAATCCTGTAACACTGTAACTATCTTTCCAGATAAATATTTTCATGAGCCCTATTTTCTTCTTGAAATAAATCTTGCCTTGTCTGAGGAGGCTTTTTAAAAATACCAATGCATCTTCAGGAATCTCAGTTTTACATGCAGTGGAATCACACAATGCTTGCCCTGTCTGTGTAGGTTCAATGGACTTCTCTGCATAACCTTTATGGCTGTATGCTGGAGAGTGTTGAGTCATTGGGTTGATTTAATAGAATAGCATGTATTTGAAAACAGGTCTATCAAGGAATAATAGCAATCTCTGTAATTTGGCCAAACCTTTTTATGGCACAGTTCTTCGTTTTGTGATTATAGACTTCTATAGGAATTTGTGTAATTTTCCTGAGTTGTTAATTGGAAAGAAAAATGGCTGTTTGGATGATCACCAGAGTTTTTTTAAGTGTGGTTGAAATGAGAGTTTTGAAGTTCTGTGCAGTTGTATTTTTTGTATTTTGTATGTTGTGGGTAGTACAGTAACTTTAGTTCAGGTGTTTTGGTTTGTTTCTTTCTTTCTTTTGTGCTGTACAAACATATCATTTAGAGAAGATAAATCCTTTCATAAAAAAATTCTTCCACGATTTTAAACAGAGAATGCAAGGCACTGACTCAGTCAGTTAATGTTATCATTGGAAAATCCTGCTGTTAAGGATCATCTGGTGTGTGATAGGATTCTGCATAAAGGATTTGTGCTACTTAGTCTCTCTCTAAACCAGTCTGTGTCATAGAGATAGTTTATCTGGTTGTCTAACATATTACAATTTGTGATCATGTCTCTCATTGCATTTTTTCTAAGAATGTATGTTGTCTCTTTTTCTGTGTTAGTCATCTACTTCTAATTGGTTGTGAGAAGGAAGAAAGATAGAACCCTGCAAATTAATGGATTCAAGTAGTTTCTTGTATATTTTACCAATTTTGCTTTATGTGGTAATACACACAGGGCTTTTTTAATACTGACAGCAGAAATATTTGTACTACATGAAATATCTATCACCCTCTAGAACTGTAGTCTGTTACAGCAGACCTTTTTAATAAAGGCAGGTGCCTGTGGGGGGAGACTATTAACATGCTAAATTCTGGCGTATCCCACTCTCTGCTTGAAGAAATGAGGAATGATACTGCACTTTCAAGCTAAGTAATAATGCTTCTAATAGTTCGATGAAAAAAGAGTCTTTGTGAGAAGAAATTTAATTCTGTTAAAAAGTGAAATTGCTTGAATAATTTCACAGTACTGGAGCTGGACTGAGGGGGAGCTGGCTGACAAACACTTTCTGTGCCTCCCTGCAGTACCTTGCCACAGTACTCACAGATGGAAGGAGCATGCATTTCTAAGTACCTGCACGGGGGTGGGGGACGTGGTGTATGTACTGAGACTGTTGGGCAGCTGAAACACATATAGACTGTACTGTGCTGTTGCCAAGCTCAGGTGAAAGGCAGGAGATCTACCTGGTGAAAGCCTGGCTGGCCATCCATTGTCACGAAGGTCATGGAGGTGAGAGAGGAAGAGGAGGGCACCAGTTAAAGAGGTTGGTTGCCAAGCATCTTCCCCATGGTAATCCCTGCTGCAGCAGTGCCTTGTGCCCTGACCCCAACTACTCACATACCTTGCTAAATATGTAAAGCAGAACGAGTTGTCAGCCCCATATTAAAACTGGGGAGGGGAGTGTGTGCTGCAGGGTTCACTGGCGGGTGCGGACAGCTTGATGGGAGCATGAAGAAAGGAGGTCACTTCCAGTTCACATGTGGGTTTTGAAACCTGCTGCAGCCAAACAATTTCTTCTCTGTCTCATGATTCTCTGATTTTTCAGAAATGCAAATTCTGTATCAGTTCTGCAACTTGTCCACTTTAATTTTTAGAGTCTTTGGGTCACCATCTCCCTAGTGCCTCGTACATGGGTGGTGGGACTATGTGCCCCTGTTAAGGTGACAAGTTCTGTTTTCCTCACCTCTTCAATAAATTTGTAACAAGCTTCTGTTTTTGTACTTCGCACCTACCTGGGGAACCTGTGCATGAAGATCTGTATATAAAGAACTTGCTGTCTTTCAAAGACTTCCTTAAAGGTGTCTTGTCACAGCACTTACTGAATGCTGACAAGTGCTTATGCACCTGGCCCATGCTGATTACTTCTGCCTCTTCATACTTCCTGCCATCTGCTGTTTCTGTTAATCACTTCTACTTTTTCTTACACCTAGACTGTAGAATCTCAGAGAGAGAGGTACTGTCGTTTTTAGTTCTACCACGGTATGGGATCCATAGGTGCTGTTAGAGTACCTGCTAGAAAGGAGATCGGGAACAGAGCATCAGGCCTGGACCACTCTCCCATCCTCAGCATGCCAGTGTTGGAGTCCAAGTGGCTTGGAATGGCATCCTTAAAAAGCTTAACATCTCTTTCCCATTTGCCTTTTTTTATTGCTCTAATTATTATTTTCAGCCTTGGTCCGTTAAGTGCATTAAGATGTAATGAATTGCTTGTCCTGGTGATAGCGAAAGCTAATCACTGGTGTAGCCAAGCACATCTCGAAAACTCAAACTGCAATGAGCAGAGGATATATTCTTTTTTTCTCCTGACTTTCTGTGAGGCAATTGGTGTTGTAGATTGGGTAAACATTTTTTTAAAATATGCCTCCCACTTTTCTCACTGTTGTATTCCTTGCTGTTTCTCATAGTCTCTTCTTTTTCTTTCCCCTTCCTTTTATTTATTTTTTTTTGTAATTAAAAAAGTCAAAAACCCTAAATGGTATAGGTGAATGTGAGCTGTCTCCTTTTGAACTGAAGGAGGACATGGAACAGTGAGATTTTCCTGACCTGAATGGACTCAGGAAAACACACACATGTCCATATAAAAACAGAGCTGAAAGACTGCATAAGACTTAACAAATCTGAGAGTTTTGTTAATTTTATTATAAAACATGCACTCAGGTTCCTGCGTTCATGTGTGGGAGAGGAACAGAGGAATTCAGGTGTGGCAGAGTGTGGCCTCCTTAGAGCTGTGGTAGGGAGGGCATCGTAGCCCAGGCATCTCAGGCTGGGGGAAGTAGGGAATGTTCAGGCGTGAATACCACGGAGAAGTTACCAGTACTTTAATCAGGAGCTGGTTGCACTGTGTGTCCAGTGGCACAGTATTTTTGCAGTTGATGTAGAATACACTGGATGTAGGAGTTAATTTTCTTTTGTAACAATTGTGGCTTTGTCATTTCACAGTAATTTTGTTTGTTGGAAGTTGTTTGCACTAAATCCAAGCTATTAATGTTTTACATGGATGTTTTCTTGTGACCAGATATATTGCCCCAAATGTTTGAAGTATTGCCTTTATATTAAGTAAACTCTATAAATAAAATAATAATAATATTTAAATGCTGCAAGAACAATGCACATGGCAGATGGGCTGTTGAAGCCTTTACTTATGGCTATGTAATGAATTTATGATTGTGCATGCTAGATTTTAGAGGCATACAATAAATAGCTGAGCAGCCTCCTGACAGGGAGCTTTGCAGTGTTCGTCAGGCCTTCCATCTGAGAAGCAAGGACAGCAGCGCAGGCTTACCTGAGCAGCCATGCAAGCATCAGAGTGTATGTGGATGGTGTTCAAGAGTTTATTTGCACTGGGAGAGAGCAAAACAGAAGATTGCATCTTTTTTATGTAACACAACAAGAAAAAAACAGGATGGTAAGGCACATCAGAGCCATCACCCATAACGTGCTTTGTTCTGCATACTCCTGGTGTTACAGGTGCACTGTTCAGCATGTAAAGCTTGATGAACAAAGAAAGCTTTTCTCCATCGAGCTGTAAAACAGATAGAAGTCATGTGAGCCACAGAAGTAGAATTGATTTTGTAGGTTAGATACAGAAACCAGATAACTCTCTGAGAGAGGCTTAGAGGTTGTGGTTTAGAAAGAACCCCAGAATTAGGCAGTACTAGCACAAACCAGGAGACTCATGAACTGTAACCCTGATTTTTTCAAATATTATGTCATGTGCCTGACAGGCAGTTGGGAACATGTTTCCTAGAAACTTGGGATAAGCTGATAGTACAGGGGAGAGAGTATGTGGAATCCTGCTGTAGTGAAACAAGAGCATAACTTGTCATGAGCTCAGATGATGTGTGCAATAGCAGTATGGGATCTGCGCAGCTGTTAGAAGCTGGGAGTCGCTGCTGGGGAAACGTAATGTCCAAGCTGTGCTTCCTGCTCTACTTGCTGACAGAGCCCCTGGTAAGTGTCTGCCGTCATGACCAGCTAATGGAGAGATCACAGTCTTGATTGTGGTGCTTGAAGGTCTTGTTCTGCCTCTGTGTCTTGGAGCTGGTAATTGTCCTAGAAAGGAGAAGCAAAAGACTAATGAATGTGAAGTGATGCAGAAGCCAGAAAAATAAAACCTAAGTGATTTCCTTATTGTCTCTGAAACACTGGCATTTTACTTTTTCCGGAGTGTAAGACTAGTGCTATGAAGACATACTAGATTTTAGTGCTGCCGCCATCTTTCTGGTTGAAAATAGTTTTCATGTTGATGCTAGTTCAGTTGCTGGGAAGGTTTGTTCCAGCCTCACTGCCAGATATGCTGTTTGTTTCATAGTAGAACTACAAGAGTCTTGAAAACACGAGAGATGCATTTCTATCTAAGCACATTTATAATTATTTATCTCGTAACTAGTTTTGGTGAAAATGTCACAGGAAGTGACTCGGGTGAAGTAAATATTGCATTGATGTACTCTACAGCAGAGTTATATTTTGAGGTTTTAATATAAATGGATAACTGAATTCATATGTTGTTTGAAGTTGCAGACGTTTGCAGGAAATCGTGGTGGCAGTTGTCTCTTGAAATGTAAAGTATGGTTTTTGAGAAAAGAGATTAAAGGAAAAGCATTCTGTATCTCAGAGGGGTCAAAACACTCCTGACAGTTACCTTTTGATAATTCAAATGTGTTGCATGGTTTCCCCCCGGATGCACATGATTCTGGGTTCTTATTCCTGCTCCCATGTTTAGTTTCAAGCAACGTACAGGCTGTAGATTTTTGAATTGTGAAACCTTCATTATTTCTTAGCTTTTAACTCTTTCAGTGTGCATGTGTCTTGTTTTCAAAAAGCTTTGATTTTGATTAAACTTCTTGCTCCCAGTATGCAAGAACTGGTTTTCGCTTTGTACATGGAAGCCGTAGATAAATCACCTTGTAGTCTGATAGTGATTTTTCTTGTAATTTTTCATGGCTCCCAACAACTATGAAGACTGAAGTACTGGCTGGGGCATTTCATACCTGCAGCAGCACAGAATAGCATTTCATTGCCTTTACAGTTGTGGAAAGGGTTGCAGCAATTTCCTCAAATATTTTCAGCGGAGTTTCCTGTAAAGGTCAGAGCTGCTAGAGTAAAAAAATCGTGACACCTTGGTGTAGTAAAAATGGCAGAAGTTCTCGTACTTTCCTTCAGACTTGGTAACAGATACTAACTAACTTTTCTGGCTGACCTAATTCAAGCGTTTGCTGTAAATTAAAGGAAGCTTTTTGATAGATGAGCGGAAACTTCAGCATGTAGGCACACAGATAGAATAGACTTTTTCCTGGAAAGGTAATGAAATGCTGAAAACAAAGCTAGGTCTTGGCATCTATGCAGTATGATTGAAGTCTAGTTACAAAAAAATAGTAGTTTTTGTAGACATTAAAAGGGCGTGCAAAGTATCAGGGCCTTCAGAGTACTCTAAAATATGATTACATTCCCATAATATCTTTGAAATTGTAATATTTTGTCAAATCAGGCTTAAAGTTTATTTTTAAAGTTCACAGTGACTTTTTTTCAGAATTTCTCCAATCAAGGATGCCTCTTCCCAGTAAGAACTGCTTATCATGTTGGAATCACTCTGAAACCCACATACACAAGAGGTGGAAGCTGTCTTAAAATTTGTGGCATCAAAAGGGCCTGGTTTAGATTTTAGTGGTTGAAATGTGAGGTCATTTTCTTAAGGGCTGAGTTCCCAAGGCATAGCCCCTTGAAAATCATCTGCTAATAACCTGCAATTATCTTTCTGTGGAATAGGAAAAAATGTAACATTTTGACCCATGAAGTTTATACCAGGCACTGCCCCAAAATCAAGTGTCAAATAGTGCCAAAGATGAGTTTTAGAGATACTTTTGAAGCTGTTAGCACTGTGAAAGCCTACCTCTTTTCAGGTAGCCCCTGTGAGACAGCTGCTCATTCTGCAGAAACATCTCAGTATCGGAGGAGTGTGCAAGGTGCTTGTGGTGGGGTGAAGAGCCAAGCACTGCACTCAGGATACCTTTGAGCCGCTTCTCCTGAGGCTCTGCATGGGGCTCTCCATGGACATTTGTCTTATGAACTTGGTTCTAGAAAGGGCTGCCTAAGTTGTTGAGTCTGGTCCGACAAGTATCACCACAGGGATTCCTAGCAGAGGTGCTCACACTCTGTTCTTTGGTAGAGGCTCAGCACACCGCAGATGTCCCACAGTATTTGTCCAGTCCCCCTTGTCCTACTCAAGGGCAGATAGGCCCATAGTGAGTGGTGGTTGTATCTAATCACGGTGTGAGTGTATTTGCTCTAGTCAAAATACCACCAGAAACCAGCACAAGAATCCTAGTCAGGAAGTACACTGAAGTCCTTGCTGGGCAGACGGCTAATTCTAGGTTGATTTTTTCCCAATATTTTAGAGCTCTATAATATAGTAAAATCTCTTGCCTTTCTTGTTTCTTCTCTCTCTTCATTTACGAGCTCCCTCTTCAAGAAACAGCAGTCCCTGAGCTCACAACTGGATTGTTAGTTTCTGTTCATCCTCCATTAGCATTTAAGTTCAGCTATTCTTGAACTATCTGTGGCAGACTGGGGCCTTCCTAACTCTCACCTGTCCTAAGTGAAAGTTTGCTTTCTGCTTCTTTGTGTATATGGAATTTCTTCTTTAAAAGAAACAATATATACAAACATCAACTTGAAACCAGAACCAGAAATGGATTTTGTCATACGCTGGGGAAAGTTCCCAAAAGCCACTTTTGGTACATGCGGGTTTGGAAGCTCATTTGCCCGCTGCTTCTTTACATGGTGGGCTTCTGTTCCATGCAAATCTAGAATGAGTGGCTTACATAAAGAGATTTCTGTAACCATTACTGATGGAGCACCAAGCTTTTAGGGCCATTACAGTTGCATCATTACCAAATATGCCAGATGATCATGTTCAGTGTATTTTTTGTGGTGACATAAAGTGAGCTGGCTTGGTATACCTATGCGGACAGAGTTGTTTGCGTTTGTTTTCATTCCATTTTTCAAGCAGAACTGCAGTTTTTAGTAGGGCATTGTAGTGTTTTAAAGTAATAACGTATTTTTTTACAGCAGGTAAGAGTGGGGATAGATATAAAGGGCCATGTCAATATTTCTGAATTTAACAGCACGAAGGTCCCTTACTTTGTCCTGAGCATAAGAGGCCCAGCTCAACTGACATGGGAAAATCCTCTGTGCTGCCCTTCCTCAGGAGTCTTGCTTCTTCCACGCTGCCTGTTGGGAACAGCCTGTGTGCTGGGTTATTTGCTGAGCCATGCCCAGGCACCACGTGGGAGAGGGCTAGGCCATGTGGACTCGGAGGTGTGTTTGTTGGCAGTGAAAAAGACAGTTATGGACAGGGCCAATGTCCTTCCTCTGTTAGGGCCACAGCTGAAGTTAAGTCCTACAATCCTAAGGTCCCCAAGGGTGAGCGGCATAGAAGAGAAAACAGTGCAGAGACAGAAAGAAAATACTAGAGACAAGGTTGAGGACAGAGGATGGAATATTGGCACTAATGTTTGCTGCAGGCTGCAGCAGTGAGACTGCTTAAGGTGTGGGGCTTTGGTTTGGTTTTGTTGTTATGAAGTCTTGTGTTGTAGATTAAGACCGGGAATTGAAAGGATGTGAAAATGGCTTAAAGCTGGTATAACTTCCCTAGTGCAGAATGTGTGCTGAGCTGCTTAGATATGGTCTTCCCGCAGGGTATTGCTAAGTATGAGTATGTTTCTGATAAGATTTTAGCTTAGTAGGACTGGCTTGGCATTTGCTTGATTTTTTCACTATTTAGAGAATTTGCCACTTTTCCTTTCAACTCCCTCCTGGATCTGTAATTTCATGCTGTGGGGATTGGTCACATGTCATGTTACAGTAGCTATGAAAAATTATGACCCTTCTCATGAGCATCAAAGGAAACTGTGATGAAAAGTAGCCCAAACCAGTACTGGAAAGGTAGGAAAAAAGTAATCCTTAGATGATTTTGGTGGCTGCAAGGTGCTGTACCTTCTATATGAATTTTGGCTTAGTGGACACTCAGCATGTGTGTCTGTCTTTTTTCCATGAATAGTGGGCAAGAAAGTAAATATAAGACTTCCCACCCTACAAACAAATGCCAGTATCTGAGAGTTGGCTTGTTGTATTCCTGTTGATTTTTTCAGGAGCTAAACAACGCTTCCTCAAAAAGCTGTCAGCAACAGCAGGGACACCGGAGTCATTCATCTGCAGACTTGGGGAGTCCAGCACTGCTTTTTCTTATAACAGACAATTTTCTCTGTCACTTTTAAAGCTAGAAGTAGGATTTTAAGAATAAAAAACATCCTACTGTTGTTTCAAAATTTGTGAGTTGAGAACTTAATTAAATTCTGACATAAAGAATGGAAAATAACACGCTAATGACACACAGGAAGCAAGTTCCGGCAAGATGGGGGTCTTCTGTAGAGTGTTGTGTTGTGGTCCTGTTCACGTGACAGTGCTGTTTGACTCACAAATTCTGTTTAAACTGTAGATAATTTTTTAATATACTATGAGTTTGTCACCTAGCTGAAAAATAAATTTAAAGCTTCAATACAAGAAGCTGTGAGTGGACTAATTTATTATATACTTTTTTTTTTAAATGATATAACACTTTCTTCTAAATGCATGCAGTGTTGTTAAATTATCCTGTGGTTCACTTTTATACAAGAACTGTGCAATATTTCGTCTTCTAACAACGGCAGCATATATCACAGAGATGAATTTACCTTTCATACACATATTCATTCACATTTGTTATTTCGGTTATGATGGGTACTCTGATGAGTTGGGTTTTAGATACTATTTTACCTGTGTGATGGCACTAGATAAAAGATTCATTGTACCCTTGGTGGGCAGCAGTTTACAAAACTTTTCTCTCTGCTAATGGAATACTCCTGCATAGCAAATGCCTTGTGCAGATACGGAAGACTGTATTAATGTTGTGTAGCTAATAGTTCAGCTTTGAAATACTAATTGGACTGGGGACATGAAAGGTTAAAAAAAACAATTATGAAATTCAGGTTCAAAGTGTATCTGATGGAGAGTGACTTGGAAATTTTTGGTTTGGTTGATGCTATTCTCAGATAACAACTTCAGAAACTTCAAATAGAAATTTGCTTTCTATGTTTTAGTGCTCATGTCTGATAAGCTGGAAACCTAAATAGGATCTTCAGTATTTTCTGTGTATGATACAGTGCTATGGGATGGTGGTGGTTGCTACTGCACTGGGATGTAGAAGAGGGCAGTGAGTGTATGAGAGTTGAAAGGGAGAAGGAGAAGTAGACATTTTTTGTTAGGAGAAGAGTTTATCTGAAGCCATCACCTGTCTCTGATGCCTGCTCAATGTAGAGGATCTCACCCAATTTGCATACGGCACCCAGTCGGCGTGGGGGAAGCTGACACACTCAAAGGCAGGGCTGCTGTTCAGAAGGACCCAGACAGGAACCTTACGAAGTCCAGTAAGGTCAAATGCCAGTTTGTGTCCCTGAGAAGGAGGAATTGCTGGCAGACATACAGGCTGGGGGAGCAGCTCTGCTGCAAAGGATCTGTGGGTCCTGGTGGGCCGCGAGCTGAACGTGAGCCAGTCATGCACCCTGTCATCAAACACAGCCAACAGCATCCTGTGCTACATTAACAGCCTGCACACTGAGAGAAGCAATAATCCTCCTTTATCTGGCACTCGTTAGTCCTCATCCAGAATACAGCAGCTTATTTTGAATTCACCAGTAAAAGAAAGACATTGATAAACTGGGGCAAGTTCTGTGGCTGTGGGAGCTGGAGCACATGCCCTGTGATGAGATGCTGAGGGAGGTGGGCTGGGAGTGTTCAGCCTGGAGAAGAGACAGCTTTGGGAGGACCTTCCAATATGCAGAAGGAGGTTATCCAGAAGACAGAGTCAGGCCCTTCACAGTGGTGCCTGGTGGGGAGGACAGGAGAGAGGAGGTGGAACTTGAAAAGAAAGTTTCAGGCTGGGTATAAGGAAAATTTTTGTCACTGTAAGGGCAGTCAAGCAGTGGAGCAGGTTGCTTGTGAGGTTGTGCAGTCTCTGTCCTTGGAGGTTTTCAAGACCCAACTGGACAAAGCCTTGAACAGCCTGGTCTGACCCCAGAGGTGGCCCTGCTTTGGGCCAGAGACTGGAGTAGAGACCTGCTAAGGTCCCTCCCAGCATGAGTAGCTCTGCGGTTCTGACCTGGGACAAAGGTTGGAGCCAAAACTTAACTTATTTCTTCCTTGTTTTTTGGTGCATGGTTATAAGCAAATTATTCAGCCTCTTTAGTGCTCCAGTTGCCTGTCTATAAAGTGGAGGTAACACTACTTGTCTACCTCAGTGTTGTTTGAAGAGAAGATATATGAAAGGCTATGATATTTTAGATGCTTTGGCAAAGAAGGTATAGACAACAAGCAGGCCTTTGAAGTCTGCCCAAGAAGCCAATAGAGTGGTATGGTGCATCTTCTCAAGCACTAACTGTGAAGTATTGGGAAGCTGTTTTCTGTGGGTTTGCTTTCATGAAACTCCACCATGTGTTTTTCCTCTGTGTGCTGCCAAAGAAGTTGATCACCTTAAAAGGTAGTCAGCTGCAAAATGTGTTAGTGTTAGCAATGGCTCTGACAGTAGGCGCTCTATACGTTTCTGCCAATTATGGTAACATTTGTCATATTTTCCTCGTTAATATTTTTCTTCCTGCTATGGTTGTTGTTTCTGTGGGCTTCTCAACAGAGGGGAAGCAGACTTGGCTGCCTTTGCATCAGGAGGACTGAACCTGGTTCTGCCCTGTGCGTCAGATGTACAGCTAATTGATGGATAAACTGAGAAGTCTTTCTCTTTTTTTTCGCCTCACCTTTCAGCTTTGGAGATCTTTAGTTAGAGATTTGCAAAGCTGTCCTACAATTCTCACACAAATTGACCTCTTTTAGAAAGAAAAAAAAATAGTATTGGTTGGAAGAGTTACTGAAAATTACTTTCATTTTGTGGCATTTCAACTTATAAAGAGTCTTTGAGGTAGTGTTAGAATAGGCAGGGGTGTATACATAGAAGTTTTAAGAAATCTTAGGAGCTGGAGATTTAGAATATTCTGTAATACCTTTTTTTAACTGTTTCTTCCTTTTCTTCTCCCTCTCCACCTGTGTTTTCTGCTGCAGGAGATAAAGAAGGACATGAAGAAAGAAAATACTGCCAACAAACCACCAGAGAAGCCTATAAATGAAGTTTCCAATGGAAGCCCTTTGCTGTTGTCTGAGACAATTATTAGAACCAACAAAAAAGGTATAGTATATGGAAGTTTAAATGCAAATTAAATTCAGACCTTTAAAAGAAGAAAATACAAACCTTCTTTGTTTCTAGAAATAAAAGTAGAGTCTATTGAACTATAAAGGCATAGCAGGAATAAAAAAAAAATCAAAAATCTCATTGTCCTCTTAGACTGGCATATGGATTCATGTATTACGTCTAATATTTCCACATTAATTTGCACAGACACGCCTTTCTTCTTAAAGAAATCCTTCCTAGATACATTTAATTAAGGAAAGCTGTATGAGGAGATTACTAAAGCTTATTAAAGTAAGGGACTGACAGCTTGCATATATGGAGATTTTTGCACAGTGATGTCATTTCACATTCAAGTGTTCATGTTCTATCTGCGATAGAGACTGGTTACTGACAGGGAACTTAAAAAAAAAAAAAGGAAAAAAGTGAAAAACATGAAGCATAACGCATTAGTTTCCTTGGAAGTGTCTGTCACTGTCTTCTGTTGCAGACTGGAATGTGTGCTCTTCATGTCTGACTTGAGTCTTAATTCAGATTCCTATGTATGGTTTTGAGTTGCTAAAATGAAAACCTCCAGATCTTCTGCTTCTTTCCCTAGCTCCCGGTCCGACTTTCAGAACTATCAGAGCAAACCAAAAAATTGGCAATATCAAAGCTGGATTTTTCTTTGGGTCATGTTTATGGTCCTGTTTGTTTGAGGGAGGACAATTGGCTACATGCAAGAGATGGGCTGTGTTTTTTCCTGGAGAATTCACTGAACAGTTTCTTGCTTGCTGTCTTATACAGAATAGTCTGCTGTCATTAATCATTGCTGTAATGTAATTTCCATTTTGGCATGTCTTCTATACTGCTAGGACTATGCATATGGAAATTTCCTCTTCCATATTATCAGCAAATACTGTATTTGAGCTGGCAGTTTGACTAGAGGTCTTAAACCTCAGGTTTGGAACTGCAAGTCAGAAAGATTTAATAATTTCTGCAAAATGTATGACTTCCTTCAAAATGTGAGGAGGAGTAATTTCCACCTCTTTTGCAAGGAATGATGTCCTCTGGAAAAAAAAAAAGGAAATAAATCTCAGAAAGCTTTGTCTTTTGAGTTTGCAATGTCATCTTGAATCTGGAGACACATCCAGCATTTCTGCTTTGGGTCATAGGTTTTTCAAGCAACAGCAGAATTAAATTACCAAGAATTATTCATTTTCATGGCTGCTATACAGAACCATATGAGTAGTTGGGAAATTATCTAGGGACTAAGTCAGTTCCATATTGCTTCGGCTGCTATTTGGAGAAGGCTAATAGCTGTGGCAGATGCAGAGATTCAGTTCAGTCACAAGGGGATAACACTCCAAATATGATACTTAGAGCACAGGCTTTCTCCTCTGGTTTCTTCCCTCTGGCTCAGAATCTTTAAAGGATTCGAAAGATAAAGGAAGTTCTCTTCTTCTGTCTGTAGCTGGAGAATACAAAACTCTTTATCGAAAGGAGAGAAACAAAGACTGACACAAAGATCTGTAGCTTGAGGAAGAGGTTAGATTTGGAAATAGACGATTTCATATTAGGATGTTATTGCATTGGATTTTACTGGTGGGGATTGCACTTCTCATGGCTACCTCTGCATAGTGTCAGGGTTAGTAAATTTTTCATTTTGGCTGCTTATCCATGGCTATTTCTATTGCTGCAGAGCAAGCAGTTGCAGCATGCCATACTCTAGCACTACAGCTAAGGATGCATAGAGCATAACAAGGACAAGAGAGCTACGTCTCTGTTTTTCTGGGGTCGATTTGAGCATGGTGCCAAAGTAGTCTTTTTTAAGTGAGGTCAGCTAAGCAAGTATTTACTGTTGTGTTCAGTAATAAAGAGTCTTCTAAGATCTATGTGACAAATTTTCTTGTGGAAAGTGTTACGATATTTTACGGAAGAGGGAGCCCTAAATGCCACAGGGATTATTTTCTTCAAGTGTTCTTGTGCTGTGATTTTTATTAAACCCTATCTCAATCTGTTTACTGATGACAGAACGTGACCTGTCCTGAAAGAGGTTACATTTTTTAATTTTTCTCCATGTTGTTAGGAAGTGAGGGAGAAGAGGGATGCATCTAAAGATCTTTATCCACTGTTCAGCAGTGAAAATAGTAGGCAGCATTATTTATTTGTGTGGGCAATGTAATCTTGCTTCTTGGAACGTCGGAGCAGACCCAGTTATATGGGAGTGAAGCACTCTTTGCCGGTGCATTGTTTCTACTACCATGATGATGGTAATTGCTTTTCTACTGCTGTGGTGTACATTGCATAGTTTTACTACTTAACTTGGTTGGCCTAATTTAAATGGCAGCACTTCAGCAGCCATTTACATTCTGAGCAGAAGAATCTTGGCCTCTTGGGCTTCTGGCTTGTAGAGAATTTTTCCTTGAGGAATACTGATGACTGTCCAACAGTGGTATTCAGGAAAAATAGCAAAATTATTTGTAAGAAACATCTAAGTAGCTAGAAGGAGAAGAATGGATTTCTGAACAAAAAAGATATTTAGGATCCAACTTTATATCTTGTTTGTTAATGCTATTTATTTCTAAGCACTGCATTGAAATTAGGGTTCTTATAATAAGATCAGTGTAAATTGAAATGCCTCTTGTAAAGGCTTATTTCATCAAATAAGTAATGGACATTACTACTCTAGATTACAGATGTAATCTAGGAACAATTTAAAGTTGATGTAACACCACCGGTAGTTGCCTACCTGGGTTAATACTTTCATTACATAGGGAGGGTGGCAACTGATTGTGGTATTATTAATTGTAGGTCACCATCTGCGAATCATTCATATTTTTGTTATAAAGACCAGAGGAAGATGGAAGGATTTGATTTTGTCTGTTTTTCACTAGGGGTAGTAAGAACATTTATCAAGCTTTAATGCTTCTTGCTGACCACGAATAGTAGTGACCTAATGGAAACGGTAGAAATGGCTGCTGTGGTGGACATAATTTAGGAATCTCTGTTATGCTTGGCCTTGATGTATTTGTGAGAGTTAATATTTGTAGTTATTTCCTGTCTTTACAGGGTTGTAAGTATGATATAGAAGTTAGAGCTACACCTAAGAAGTAATGGGTTTATTTTCTAGATCTGCCATAGAGTTGCTGTGTAACTTTTGTTAAACCACTTTGACTCTGTTGGCCAAATTATCACACTTTAATTTACAAGGTCAGGTATCTTAATATGTATTGATTTTTCAGATAGGCAGAGGGTGTTTTTCTGATTTATTGCAGTGGCATATCCAAATTTATTCACGACTTCGAGGTATTTCAGGTGTCTCTGCCTAGGGCTGCCTATTGGCAAAGCCTGGGTTATACCTGCCTCATAAAGATATTGAGATCTGTTATAACCATACATGGTAGTCATGGCAATTAACATCTAGGAAACAGAGCATTTTAATACAGGTTTCCAGTGAGTTCATGCTTTACCTCTGAAAGACTTGAAAAAGGACCATTTTCTTGAATGTAGAGATGGGGTTAGGGAAACATAAGGTCCTTGTATTTTCCCTGACAGTTCCCAGGGCTGGAGCAGCTCTAGGTTAGTTTTGGTGGATGCTTTGGGTGCTGCATTGTTAGCCCCTGTCTGGGAAAACAGGCAGTGGCACTGAATGACCTGTCTGATGCTGTATGAACGTCAGCTATGGTTGGCTTGCATATCCTTTGCCAGAACCTGGGAGGGTTCATTCTTTTGCTTCTTCAAACGCTTCATATGCCAAGAAGATCCTTTCCTGGCCAGGTATGGGTCTTTTAGTATATCTTTTCACTGCTTCAGAATTTTTGATTGCCATATAGAACTATTTTTCTAAAACTTCTGTAAAGCTGACTTAAAAAAAAATATTTAAATTCCTTTTTTTCTATTTAGAGTTGACATTGTTGCACCCTAGTAATAACAGGCTGGGAAAGCCTTTTATTCCCTGAGAGCATTTTCAGATTGAAAAAAGCAAAATTGTTGCTATTGTTACTATTATTTAATAACATAAGAAAATCACAGTCAGGTCTTGGAGCAGGAAAACACTGGAAGAGATGTGTATATATATTTTAAATGATTTTCCAACATGGTGAAATTCCATCTTTTCCAAGTTAACTTCCAAGATCTAAAAACAGATCCGAAGTTGTGCAACTATTTCAGATCTGTCATAAATTCAGTACAATCTTCATCCAGGTATAAAGGGACATAATGGAAACTTACATGCAGTAAGCTCAACTGTTAAATGGCTGTGGCTTACTTTAGGATAGTTTTGTTCTGATTTTTGAGTGTGCTATTTTTAAGTATCCTATGCATTGCACTATTTTCTGTATCTGGGAGCAGGAGCCCGCTTGTATAGGCTGAATTGCAAAACTGGAGTTGATAGGCTGTATTTTGTAAGTAAACTAACAACAATTGTTATACAAGTAAAAATATTTGAGGAAAAGATACATTGCCGTGCCAGATGTGTGTGTTTTTATATAAACTGTAAATGCAGTCTGCACTGAGGTTATTCAAGCCAGCAAATCTGGAATGGCTCATCATGTGTTACACGTTCTTAATCAGAGCCAAACACTGAAAGCAAGGAAATGTTTTTTTCTAGTTCTCTTGAGAATTATTTGTTTTACTTTCCACCCTGCATGTAAATAATAAAGATAATTTGCATGCTATCCTAAAAGGGAGAGTTTTGTGAAAGTAGATTTCAGGATATAATAGGTTTATGTTATGAATAAATAACAAGTCTGTTGTATGCAAAACTGAGATTTAAGTCTTGTTTTGTAAATTAGAGAAATGGGAAAAGTATTTTACAGGAAAAATGATTGGATACAAAAAGACACCCCATTTATTAAAAAGACAAACTGATGGAGACTCAGCATATGTGTCTATCGAGTCTGAGTTTTTTATTAGGTAATGTATGTAAGCTATGATTCTGGTCATGTTTTTTAACAGAAAGGCAAACCTCAAAACTTCCTTCATAAAATCTTTTATTACTAAACCTAGTGGAAACGACTGCTTTTGTCATGTGCCAGTCATGTGTTGGATGAGGTCTCTGACCCTCAGTATGCTCAGCTTTGGTTTTCCTTTCAAACACAGGAAGTTTGAAGGCATTAATCTGTCTTTTGGTTGGATTATCTTTCTGCTGTTTATGCTTTCAGGCCTTCTCCACAGACAGGCTTTGGTGTTCCCTTGCAAATACTGCCAACTTCAGAGAAATTATAGCTAGCATGAAAAACAAATCCTTTTCATTTTTAAGATCAGCTAATTGGTATATAATCGGGATACAGTTTACACAAATATGCACAAGAACGTACTTCTCAGCCTAATAAGGTTAAAATATGCATACAACATATGACACAAACCCAAAATGAGATAGAAAAAAGTAATGGCACAGGAAACTCGAATTCAGGAAAATATTTATGCTTTGAGTTAAATACCATATCTGCATATGCATAAGTAGTGTCTCGGATAATACACATTTCCTTTAAAAGTACTGTTTCTTAGAAATAAATACTTAGATAATTTTTACCCTCAGATAAGCTACACTGCACTGAAAGGCACTGCTTTCAATTCAGAGGGGCAGGAAAAGACACCACTCTGTGCTGGACATGTGGGTGGCAGCCAAAAAGAAACGTGGCAGATGTGTGTGTGATCTGTAGTGGTTTAACAGATTTTTTCTGGAGACAGGCAAGGACTCTGTTCCATGCTAGAGGAAAGAACTTTACTTGGTGAAGTTCCCTTTTGATTGTTCAAACCAGTGTGTTATTTTATACATGCAACTTGTAGAGAATATATGGAAAAATGATGATTCTCTCTAGCATTTTAGTTTCATTATTCTTTTCTTCTGATGAAAAATAATTCTCAGTAGTGAAAGTGAGAGGACACTTTATGTGCGTGGAATATAGCTAATTTCAGAGCTGATGAATAAGATGCATTCAGATGAGGGGTAGTTGTCTAATGTGTGAACATCCTTCCTCACATCATGAGGCCATGCTTTTGGATTCAGTATTCTTTTATATAAATACATTTTTATAGTAAGGGAAATAATAAAACAGTGCAATTTCAAATTATTACGTTATCTGTCTGATGCCATAAAATTAGTTTAGTTCTGTTGGGATTTCTCTCATAGTACTGTGAAATCTTCCTAAAATAGGCTTATTCTGTAGAATAGGAATACAGAGAAAGGTGTTACTATTGTTCTAAATCTGAGATTAGTCTGTTGACCATTGACATGATAATTTTTTTTTTTTTTTTGTCTGGAAGAAAGATCTCAATGCTGTCTTCTTGGCAGCAGTGGAATGGGTGCTCACTCATTCTTTTCAAGGACATCTTGTTTACAAGTCCTATTTAAATAATGACTGTATTTAAAATCTAAACTTTTTTCTGTGTTATGCTCATTTGCTGCACCGGTTTTCAGTTGAGGTGTCATTATCTATCCAGATTCCAATAGCTTAGTCCAGTGAGATCATTTCTTTTCCTGTCATTTACTGTGCAGTGCCTCCCATCTTCTTTTTATTCTAAGAGCCTACCTTTTCTTTTCAATTATTCCTTCGTGGTACTCTGCAAAATGCGCAAATGCTGAGCCCTGATGTAGCTTCTGCAATTTTGCACAGTTGGATCCAACCACTGGTGTGGGATCCTGGTGAGTATCATGAGGGTCTGTGCTGGAGCAGCCTGTAGAAGTCAGTTTTAGAAATCCCTCTTGGCTTGAATTGTAATTCCAAGTTAATTCCATCCTGGTATGTTTAGGTCTAGGAATTCCATTTATGAACCATGCGGTAAAAACACTGAATAAAAATACAGCCATTTCATCAAGGAGCTAACTATGTGTATATCTGTGTGTATATATATATGTATGAAACAAGGTAACAGATAACTAAAAAAAGAAGAATACAAGGGAAGATGCATTGTTTGGATGATTGCTAGCAGACTAACTGTTTTCAAGTTTCTTGCAGACGGAGGAAACTTATTTTAATGACAGGTTTAAATCTGGATCTGCATTTGGAAGTTGGGAGGGCAGTATGGAGAAAATTGTGAAGACATTGGGTTTAAAATTTAACAGGCATTGCTGGATGCTGACACCCAGGGCAGAGAAGAGACGGAAGATGACCTTTTCTTATGGAGTCTGAAGAGACGTGGGAGAGCAGTCACTGATCAGCATTCCGATCAAGCTTACAGATGAAACAGAGGAAGGTAGTTATGGAGGCAAATGAGGACATGAGTTAGGTTTGTTGGTTTTTTTTTTACAAGTAGATCCAGAAGTATATTTGTGTTAATGGGAAAGCAGGCATAAGTGAATTTTTGAGGAAGAGAGTGAGAGAGAATAGGTGAAGCGGTAGAATAGGGCTACAGGGACAGCTGAAAGAACAAGGAGAAAGTTTTTTTACAAGTAGTTTATGCAGATATCTAAAAAATGCTACACTAGAAGGAATAGTCGACAGAGTTGCATGTTCTCTTTCATGAACACTTACAAATTTTTGTTTAATCAGTTAAAGGATTTTTTTTTTCCTTTCTAAAAGGTTTGCAATAATTTTTACGTCTGAAGTACAAAATAAAGTCAGTTATATCTTCTAACAGTTGTACTAGAATCTACTGATTCATTTTTATTACAGTATATGATAATTGGCCAAAAGATACTAGTCAAGAGCAAATGTCCTGTCAAACTCAGATGCAAAAATGTTTTTGTTAGCATTTATGTTGAAATCTCCTTTAACACAAGCCAAAACCAACAAAATAATACTAAATACTAGAGCCATTCTTGTTAAAGTAACAACAGCAATGAGTTTGAAACTTCCTCTTGTCTTAAAACTAAGTTTTCCCATCACAAAAGAGACTATTTTTTCACAAGCTTCTGCAGAGAAGTGTCTCCCTGCTGCCAGCAGTTCCCTCCTCGCTGCTGTAGAAGTCACATGGCACCTAGCGAGGCCCAGCTGACTTTGAGGTCTGTCCCCGACCTTCTGCCTCCTGACTGTAGCTGTCTGTGTCTGTCTCCTTTTGCCTTTCATCTAGGCGGTGTGGGAGTTTCAAGAACAGTATGGCTAACTTGATTTGAAAATTAACAGACCAGCCTTTCTTTCCTGTCCCCTCACAACTTTCTGTGATTAAGGAATCGCAGAAGACGAGCAGGGTGGCTCACCTGAAACTGAGCCTTGGAGCAAGTGATTGAGCTCACTGTGTGTTTCCCAGTGCTTAGCTGGGGATATCTCTGCCTCATATCTGGCAGCTGTGATGGGAGAGTGTCAGACTTTCTGTTCTGTGGTAGAGACAATGAAAGCAAAGGAGCAATGCAGGGATACTGTTGTGGAATATAAAACATAACCCTATCTGGAATGAAAATTTGGGGTCAAGAGAGTATACTTTTACCGTGCAAGCTAATATCTTTTTCATGAGCTCTGAAACTTTGCCAGTGTACTTTAAACTGGGTCAAGAATGCTTGTCTTGGCATTCCTGGAGTTGATCTTGATGAATCTGTAACTGCGGAGTTAAATAGGCCCATCCAATTGTGCTCTCGCACTGACAGGCAGATCCTTAGTTCAGTGCTGCTTTACCTTTTCTTGCTTGGATGGTAAATGGAGAGGTTTTGTATTGCTTTTATGGGGACAGGGAACTAGCTGTGCAGCTGTTGACATCTTTCCCCCTTCGCCTCTAGGTAGTGATAAGAGCCAGCCGTGCTATGAGAAGTTACAGCAGTAATCAGCATACTGAGGCAGTTGAAGCTTTCTGGCTCATGTGACAACCGTAAAAAACCTTTGAATGATCTCTGGGGTTGTAGGTGAGAAGCAGGGCCTGTCAACAGCTCCCTTGGGGCTCCTTCAAATTGCAGTGTCATCTGACATGAATTGTGAAATGAAATTATTTGTGTACGTGATTGGTCTGAGAATTTGTTCTTAACCCAGCAAGCACCCCTCTATAAAGAAGATTTTTGGATGTATGTGAAAGTTAAATGTAAACGTATGCCTTTGTACTTTTTTCCATGATTGTATTTTTCAAAAACAGCTCCATACTTGTGCTTTCTGCACTGGGATCGAGTGACTTGTTCTGCTGCAGAATCCCTTCAGTGCAGGAAGCTTTTTGACCTCAGTCTACTTGGACCAGAAGGAAGCTACAATCGTTATTCAAGAGCTTCCTCTTCTTTGTGTAAACTCAAGTTGGGATACACTTCTGCAGACAGTGGCAAGAATGTACACAGCAAAAAAGAACCATCACTGCTGGCAGGAAGGGTCATCACTGCCTTGGTGGCTGAGAAGAGCTGAGCAGAGAGTTCTGCTTTTAAGTGGGCTGTGGGAGGGACCTCTGTGAACCAGCTGCTGGTATGGGGCTTGGTTAGGAGTGTGTGTCAGGGGGGCAGATTTAACTCCGACTGCACTTTGCACAGGTGTGTTTCATCTGTTCTCTTGCCCTACTCCCTTTCCCATGTGTACATACACAAGATCTAGAGTGCTTTAAGCAAAGCTTTGCTGTTGGCTGTGAGTGACAAGAAACTGTATGAAAGTATTGCCCATAAGGCACGTTGTTTGAGCTGGTTTATGATCTGTGATAGATTCTATGTAACATTTTACTTCCAGGAATTGATACAGGCTTTTAAAAAATTTCTTCTGATAAAGTGACGTGCTTGGAATGAACTTGTCACTGCATTCATTTCAATTATTTTTCACATGGAGTGTGGAATACTTTGATTCATCTGGTTAAAAGCCCCTGAAGTTAGGGAAGTTTGTTTTGCTATAACTAGATCTGAAAAACACACAGAGGTATCAGACAATGTTAATAATGCATGGCTTGGATTATTCTGAGTAGGATGGCATTATTAGCTGTGTAGGCTTTCAGTTTTCAGATTCCTATGCTATGTAGGTGCAGTGACTTGAGTAACAGATACTATGCCTGCAAAAGTGTATTTCTTATTTCCACTGGCATAAAGTTTCCTAAATTTTATTCATTGAATACTTCATGCATGTTCTATCTTGTTTCCTCCCTTACAGCCTACTCCTCCACTATCAAGGTGCTCATAGCACAGAAAGTTGTGCTGTTAGCAGTGTGTTGTGATGTGTTGTACTATTTACCATATTTTTTATGGTTATCTGACTGCTTTCTAATGTTATTTCACAGTTAAGATGCACCGGTAGTTTGCAGTAGTTTCTATTCAATATGTTTCTGCATTCTCTTTTCAATTATAAATACATGGTTTTGCCTGTTTCCTTGCTTGGTGTTAGTTTGTAATATCCTCCTCTTTAAAAATTCAGCATGTTGCTGATGATGATTGGTTTCGAAGCTCATTGGTAGGGTGGTTGTACTTGACAAGGGAGTGAAACATGGAAGTGCTGACAAGTGGCTGGTTGCTGATTCTGGGTCCCGTGCGCAAGATTGTGATATGAAAGATTATTATTATCGGTCACGCAGCAAGAGCTGTTATTTCCTAACTTCAGATTAGCTGGGAATGAGTTTTGAAGTCAGCGGGGGTGTAGTGCCACTAGCATGGTCCACTGCCTGGGCTGCATTGCCTCAGTGAAGGCCCTCATGGCTTTAGCTGTTACTAGATCTGCTGCGGCTGCATCTTCATAAATCTGCCACTATACAGACTATTCCAGAGAGCACTTGCACCTCTAAGAACCCCAGGCCTCCAGTGGCAGCCCAGGGTATATCTGCTTGCCTCCACTAATATTTGGCTGCTCCAGAATCTGCTTCTGGTACTGTCTTCTCTAGGGACCAGACCTCATCAGCTTTGTACCCATACAGTGCTCAGCCTGACACTGTATTCATTGCTCAGATTTCTTGAGTAGTGCACTACTACAGCAGATGACAGGGGTAACACTGTGTTTAGTGATCAAACAGGGTCCAGTAGCATCCCAGCTGTCCAGTAGTTTGAACTGAAGCCATCATATACATTTAAGCAGCTGTTTTTTACACTAGGTCACGTTAGCTATCATCCTCTGTCATGCATTCATTGGGGATATTTCAGTGGTAAAAAAAACCCAATTAAAGTACCCTCACACAAGCTTCAGTCATTAGCACTAGATATTACATTAATTTTAAATAACTTTAAATGCTGTATTTTTGTATTTCCCTACTTCATTTAGTACCACGTGTACCTTGTGTAGACTTCTGTTGGACTCCTGCTGAATTCCAGATGTCCATCATCTGTGTGGTTTGGTATCTAGCTCTGCAAAAGCTGTGGGATGCAATGTCAGCCGTTGTTGCTTCATTTGTGCAACTACAATCGTAAGACTTAGTATTTTTTCAGGCCTAGGAATTCTCTGTTAGACTACTGACTCAGCATAGAGTTATCCTAAATTACACAGGTCATGGTTACTTCTGGGAATTCATAAGAGGTCAGGAAGTGTCCAGGAAATTATTTAAATAAAAAAAAACCTCCAGTGGCCAAAACCCAAGAGATTAACTCACATGCGTGGCAGCTATTGAGCAAATGGAATAGCAGGAAATAAAAGTAATAAACATCGAAAGGTTAGCCTGAGGCTGTAGTTTCAGAAATCTGTTAAGCTAGCACTGCCACCAAAAAAAGAGCCGTCTTTCCTGTTTCGTTCTTCCTGTGTTCTGGCACAGATGTTTGGCTCCATGGTGGGTCAAATTAGGAAAATGACCGGGGTTAGCATTAAACTAGCAAGAAAAATGCAGAGGTGGTTTTTAATAGCAGGTCAGTTCACTGTCTACCTCCTCACACTGTTGCACGAGCACTTGATCTGACAGGACAGCAAGGAGTGTCGTGGGAGTTGGAAGAAGCAGAGGGAGCAGCAGTGCTGCCTTTTATTTGGTTGCAGATGAAAATCATTCCAAAAATGCTGTGAGAGAGTGATGGTTTGTCAGACTTTCTCAAAGGTGGTTTGTGGTCATTCAATTAAATCAACTGCTAAAGAAAACAGATGTTATCTTGTCAGTTTGAGTGGCCAACTGTTGTGCTTCGCTTTTCTCTTGTGCTGGGGAGGTAAATGGCTTGGTCAGTGTCCCAAAAAACCAACATTGCAGTTGTATGCAGAACCATTCTCCCCACCCTGCTCTTCATGTTGTAACCGCAGAACCTTTTTGGAGATGGATTCCATTACAGACACAGCTGACTTGAGCCAGAGGCCTATTTATTCACAGCTTTTAACTGTGAGGAAGTAACTTCTCATTCATGTAGCGAATGTAATGGAAAAGACAAGAGGAACTTGACATCTCTTTTTAGGAAAAGATAGTGTTTATCCCAGCAAAACTAAAAAAGACGTAGAGACATTACAAACTTTAAACCTAGACAGAATTTTTTTTTTTAAATTATTTTAGAATGAAGGTTTCTTTTAATGTGTACCTCAGTTGCCCTGTCAGTTTGAGTAGTCCTCCACTTACATTTTTATTTCTATGCAAATTGATATTCTCCTATGCATTGTATGAAAAACCCACTAAAAGCATGGAAACTGATAGTGCCAGAAAAATAGTAAACCTGGTAAGTGCTTTCATATGCACAAAGTGCATTTTGAACACTTTTAAATTAGTTTTATTTTCACAAATGAAAGTAATATTTTCACAAATAAGTGATATTATTGCACAAATACATCATCATAACAGCTGACACAGTAGTTGTGTAATAGTATGATTCAGGGCAGGGTGAGCAGTCAAGTAGTGGTGGGTGGGCAGATGACATCAGAAGGACTACCAAGAAGGCAATGTATGAAGCCAGCCTGCTTGCTTGTCTGGGTTCAGAAGTCTAGAAACTCTGCTTCAGGAAAACAGATCAAAAAAAGGGAGGGTCAGTAAGCTAGAAGCAATTGTTCAGTTCAACGTGGATTGCATTAGCATGTTGATTAACAGGACATTAAGGAGTCTTAGGCAGCGTACTGGTGGAAGCTTGTGGAGGTGTCCCGGTGCTAAGGCATAGGGACAGAAGTAGTTTGTGTGAATGCTGCTGTTGGGTAAAAAGAAAAGTGTTAGAGAAAGATTTGGTGGCCGGTTCAGTAGGGGATCTTGGGTGCAGATGCATCCTTGGATAGAGTTGGGAGAGCTGTGCAACTGATTTCAGAAATTAGTTAGTTTGGCAAGAAGGTCAGATCTGACATGAAGTCATCACTGCTCGCAGCACCTTGTCAGAAGCGAAATGGTTGCAGCCCCAGAGGCAGAGTCGAAGGGTATTAAGGTGCAGAGTCACGCAAGTATAACGTGCCCAGATGTATCAAGAAGAGCGGGAGATCTGGGTTAGCTACTGGGTGAGGGAGACTTGCAGCGAGCAAAGCAACAGAGGTTTTTGATGGGGAGTTATGTACAGCTTAGGAGTTGGCATTTGGTACAATGTAGTAAGTCTGTGTAATTCCTGTGTAGAAATCTTTCAGTGTCTAATTTGAAACCCACTGAAAACTAGCAAAAAGCTGAAAGTACAAGGTAAGTTAAGATCATTAGAAAGATCCCTTGGCTAGGGTACAGAATGATTAATTTGTTAATCACTAGCTGTTCTGAACTTTATACAGAAAGTTACCATGCCACATGTAGAAAATAGAATTAAAGAAATTAAAAGGCAGACAAGCTTGTACTAAAAAGACACAAAATCCAACAAACACGTGTTCTGCAGGCAAGTTGTAGGAAGTTCTGTGCCATAAAACTGAGGATACAAGTGTGAACTGACCATGTCTGGAAGTCGGCAGAGTGATTAAAATCCAGCAAGTAAGTTTGGCTGAAATATTTGCTTTTGCAGTGTTCTGGGGCTTCCACAGCATTTGTGCAGTGAACTTAATTGCTTAATGCAAGAGTGAGAAACTGCTTAAAGTGGTCATTTGAAGTTTATATGCAAACATAATGCATGCTACATTGTCTTTGGGACCAAAGGCTATTCAGTGTGGGAGTGGACACATTCTGGCCTTTGCAGTCCGCGCTGTAGAGGTGGCAGCTCTTTGGTAGCTATCTTATTATGTAAGGTATTTCCACCTAAGCTTCTCATTATAAATGCTGGACCTAACACAGAGAAACTACCACTGCTATGAAGAGTATTTTTTTAAGAAATTCAGGGAAACCAGACAACTGATTCACAAACAATATAGAAAGCTATGAGGATTTTATTTTCTTCCTTACGCTTCTTATCTAGTTCTTAAAACCCCAAAAGTAGTGCGGTAGATAGAACTGCTTTTGAAATAAAAATTTTACGGAGTCCTTGGAGAGAAAAAGACAAATTTTTCATAAAGAGATTCTTCGTAGATGCCATAGATCTTCATGAAAACTTCCTTTTTCAGATCCTGTAGGAAACCTATTATAAAACTGATTTCAGAATGTGAAGGCTTTGATGTCGTTTTCTGAATCAAATGTCTTTAAAGTGTAAAATTGGTTCTGCTAACATCCCTGTGTTCTGAGAAGATTTCTATTTGCCCTACAGGCCCACATAAAGGAAGAAAGAGGTAAGAAGGTTACTGTCCCCTTCAAGGTAGCCACCCTTGATGAAGGAAGTAACTGCAGCTCCCGGGAGGCAGACCGCATTCAGGGAGACAGGGAATGTAGCCGCTGTGTTGCTCTTCCAGGTGCCATTCCAGGGAAGCCATCTCTGGCAAGGGACTGGCATATGCCCCAGCCCCCTTTCTTAGTTTAGTGCAAGGGAACTGGGTTCAAATACTGGTTAGCATATGAGGGAAGAGAGTCATATTGTAATCATATAGCAAAGTGAGTGTCGTCCTGTGACAATCTTGGATGCCTTTGCTGCTAGGAGTTTTATTCCAATTTCCTAATGGAACAAATCTTGTTTGGGAGCATCTGTTCTTTTGCCCTCTTCTCCTTGATTTTTTTGAACCCTCTGGAAGGTACCAGCTAGAGTTGACAGAAGAGTAGAGGTCTTTAATGCATTTATAGGAGCATAATAGTTCTTTTAAATTAAAAGCTGAATAGAGGAATGACACAAATCAGTGCTCCTAACTGAATGAAAACCTTCATTTTGAGAGACAGCAGCCAGTGGCCAAGTCACAGGTGTGCTGGATGGTCAGTCAGTACTTGTGTTGCTCTGTAGCAGTCTCAACATCTACTATCACTTTCTCAGCCATGCAGGTATAGGGTACTAATGGAAGCTGAGGCAGGGGGTGGTGGGGGTGGATAGAGGTTGAGGTGATCAGAAGGCACTGGGTGCAAATCCATGGTTCTCCAAGCTTCATTAAATCTGCTGCTTATGAAACAACTTCTAGAGGCTTTTGGTGGCCCTGTTCCTCATACGAAGCTTAAATAATTTAATAATATGCAGGTACACATAGAAGTGTTTTACATATTTCTAAGGACACAAACCAGTTATTTTTTTCACTAGTCTCAAGCCACTTTTGTCAAAATACAAAGAGGAGCAAAAATGCTGAAGTTTATCTTCCTGATTTCTCTTTGAGGTTAAGAGTAAAAATAAACAGTAGCTCTGGAAGATTTTTGGTATAACGATGAAGGCTTCATTTCCCCTTGTGTTTCGGTTACTGAAGTGGAAGTCTTACCAGTTAACAATTAGGAGAGGAATGAAGAGTGCTAAATGCCAGTCCTCGTAGTCTGCAGTTCTATTATTTGCTGTCTGATCCCAAGTGGCATTTACTGCAGAGAAGGTTCTAAGGGAGTTCAGTTCAGCCTGATGAGCTGGAGGATGGGTTGTACTAACACGAGATTTGTAAACAAGGGAAGGCATCAAATATATGAAATCAAGTTTCTGTGGGTTTGCTGACAGCTCACACCTAGTTGCAATAATATACTTTGCTCTCGGCATCTTCGCCTGTCAGAGGCTGACTCATGGGAGGGAGAGTGCCTCAGAGCAGGTTGGCTGGATTTTATCAATCAAGCTGTAGACAAGGAAGATTAATAACAGAAAAATAACACAGAATTGTGGGACACAGGGGTTTAAAGGGTAGCCTCAAAATAGAGTGGCAGCATAGTTGAGACTGGAAAGAATCTGAAGGTGGTCTAGTTCAACCCCCTGCTCAAGCAGGGCAACCTAGAGCCAATGTCGCAGGACCATTGAGTTTTTAATGTCTCCAAGGATGGAGACTCCACAGCCTCTGTGGGCAACCTGTTCCAGTGTTTGATCACCCTTCCTTTTTTTTTTTTTTTAAAAAAAAAAGGTAAGTAAAACATTAGTTATATCCCATTAACAACAAGAGATCTTGGTCCAGTCCTGGTCCAGTGAAATCCCTGCTTTCCTGTTTTTCTGGTTGCTGGCTAAATAGCAAGACCACTGGACAGACAGGAGCTTGTAGTCTTGAATGCTCAAGGCACAAGTTGTAAGTTATTGCAAAATGAAGCCACGTGATGTCTTAGGCTAGTTTCTTAAAATGCAAACTTACTACTCTGTATTTACAAAGACTTTTTGGAGGGGAATACTCTAGAAAAAGTGTCATTGTACATGAAAAAGATAAATGTGGAAAGGATAAGAGAACGTCAGGAAAGGCTGAGGGGAGTGTATTGTGAATGGCATGAGAACTCAGCTGAAAAAGCAAACATGAGTAAATGTTGGCCACAGAGTCCGTTAGCTGATGCTGAAAGACTGGAAGGTCGAAGAGGTGCTGTTATAATGCAATGTCAAGCACTGGTCAGCTGCATCTGCCTCTCTTGACAGTGCTCTCCTATTAGAGCAGCATCTCTAGCGTAGGTGGCTCAGGTAACTGTCATGTTGCCAGCTGGTCCCAATAATGGATTGCATCCTTAAACTGTCACCTTTAAACAGAGAAGCTTTTGGAGGCTTACATGTGTTTCTTTTAACACCACATAGCTCCCATGCTGGGCAGCACTGGAGCAATTTCATTTTCAGTTGCCTGTCTTGAAAAATTTCGTTGGGTGATTGTGCTATCAGTCCTTTATTTCTCTCTTTCATCACATGGTAGTCATTTAAAACAAAGGATATATGTATGTAGACCGAAGATTAAAACAATGAGAAATATGAATATGTACAAGACAACTAAGCAGTAAATACAGCCCTGGAAACTGGGGCACGTGGCATGAGTAGAAGAAAACAATCATTTAATGTGTGTTCAAAATTAGAAGATATCAATGGTGCCTTTTATAAATAAACTGTTCCTGTATCATTTGAAATCAGCAGAGAGCAGTCAGGAGGAGAGAGGGCAGATGACAAATGATTCATTTGCTTGCCTTCTCCTTGAGATTCTTTTCTTTGCCAGCTTGGGATAGCAGATGTCTTAAAGATTATGAATTCATGGGAAAAATACAAGAAGACAATGGGCAGCCAAGAAAGTATTCTGGTAGTCTAAATATTTTGTTTCTTATATTTTAGCACCTGTTGGCTCTCAAAATCTCAAAAAGCTCTTTTATCAATGAATGACTTTGCTCACAAAGGTTTTGGTTCAATGAGGCTTTCAATGAGAAGTGGTTGTTATGTATTTGGACTATAATCTATTTTATTTGCTGTTACTCAGCCTTCGGTTACAGGGAAGTCAACTAGGCGTGTGGAAACATGAAGACTGATTGTCTGTTGTGCTGTACATCAAATATAGGGCTTTTTGCAGAACTTTGTGATCATTGGTGAGAACAAATTTCAAAGGACGTGTGTATTTTTTAACTGTGTAGGTCTTTCAAAGTTAATTCGGAACAGCCTGTACTTTCAGCTTCAGTAGGGGGCCATTTCTCTGCAGTCACTGTTCACTAGGTGAGGTTCTTGCCTTAATATGCTGATCTCTTCAGGGATTGCTAACTCCCACCACCCAGGTCTTACTGAAGATGCCAAAGAATACTTTAACCTGAGACTTGTTACAATAAAACTTTCGCAACCCAAACCAAACAAGACAGTGTGTTCTTTGTGGGTTTCTACACTGAGTACATACTGCATTTAAAATACTGGAAACAGAATAAGATGTGAAGTAAGTATTCTGACTCAGAAAGGGGATATTTATATACTCCCACTTTAAGAAAAAGGCTAGATACATCGATGAATATTTTGTCATTCATGTGCATCTCTGCGCTAACTGAAGTGAAAACTGAAGGACTGACAGTTCTGCAGTGGCTGCCAATACTATGTACTGTAGAAGAAGGGATCATGTTTGCGCAGTCACTCTGGGTTTGTGTGCAAGCAGACACGTCTCCATGAAGTGCTATGTACTCTACTGCAGAGGTGCTCTTCCTTTAGCAGACTCCGTGCCTCTGTCTTCCTCTATTTCCACATCTAAATTTGGCTTTCTTCACTAAGCTATTTGGAGTTTGGAGGTCTTTTACATGCGTACATACCCATTGCAAATTGATTTGCAAGAGTATGTTTAGTTTCACAGTAAAGGCAAACGGTCATCAGATTTGTTGTCATCCCAGCTGCGGGTTAAACTTGATCTGTTGGAAAAGGAGATGAAACAGAGCTGTGTTTGCTTTTGCCTGTTGCTACTGAGTCATCGTCCCACCTTACCACACTCTCTTCTAAGTGTAAATACTTTCTTTGTCTTTACAAAAGGTTGTTTAAATTGAAGTTTCAGTGCAGGCTTCAGCTCTCTTAGTGTGTTTTAAGATATTGAACATCTGTGAATGCTGCAAAATAATAACAAGATAAGTGATCTAAGAGCAGACAAAAATGTAATTTACTCAAAAAAAAATTACTGACTTAAGCAGTAAGTTATTTACAGGGATATTTCTGTCAATAAAAAAATAATGAATTACCTCAAAGGCAAATAAGTTATCAGATATTGTACATGCTTCAGCATCTATCTTCAAAGGCAAAATATAGTGAACTGCGCAAAGCTTTACATATATTTATATTAATCTTTTTGCAGCACAAAGGTATCAAGTGTCTCTTTTGTGGTGCTTGATTTAAAGTTTTGTCAGAGATATACTCTCTGGTTCTCAATAATGCAAGCAGCACACACTTCATAAGAACAGCCAGTGTTCGTATTAGTTCCCAGGAGCTGCTTTTTGTGAAGGTGTTTAGACTGATATTAGTAGATGATTGAATATTTGCAGATGACTGTATCAGGATATAGCATAGCTCATAGTAGCTCTGGAAGCAAACATGCTGCTGCTGTTTATAACATATAAAATAATTTTAGCCCTGAGGACAAATGTGGGCATTAGCCTGGAAGTGGAAGTTGTCTGTGGCTGCAGCTGTGCTGTGGGGATATGTGTGAACACAAGGCACAACTGAGAGGCAGCCAGGGGAAGTTCCTTGGTCATGCAAGGGCTGCCTGTGGAAGCTGCATACTCCTCCTGTTCCCCTTGTCCAAGCAGCATCAGAGATTAACCGGCTGCTTTTAAAACAAAATGTTAGCGGATGTTTGTAGCTGAAGTAGTCAGGTACAGCACATAGTAGAAGGGCTTTCAAAAATGTTGAATGCTTAGCACTGAGGGATTTATTGACAGCTGCCTTCCCTATGAGTATGTCTTGTTTCAACCACTTTTGTGGTCATGTGCTTTCCTGTGTCCCTTCCTAGTGTATGTCAAGAAGCTCCCTTGGGTAAGGCCAACTTCCAGAACTGGAGCTTCAACATTTGAAGAGGTGTGTGATGGCCCTGGGGTGTGTACTTGGGCATCTCTAAACAAACGCAAAAAACTATATTGAGACATAGCAATGCTTCTAGTGGCTGATGAAGCAATTAAAACGTTTGACTATTACATTTTGGGTAATATATATGCAAATAAAGGTGAAGTCATGAATGATCAATGGGCTGAGATGGCAGCAAGGTTTTCAGAGGCTTATGTGTGCATGGCACTTAAATGAGAAGCATTTTTGTACACATTCTTCCAAACTGATGGAAGAGAATTGTAAACCGATTATGCATACCTGTGACCATATACACAGCTGGAATACAATCTTAAACCTATCACTATGTTATCTTGCTGTCTTAATCTGTATATTGAATAATAAGGAATACAGGACAGGGAATATGTTGCTGGAAAATTATTTAGTAACTGTAAATCTTGTGGGTCATGAAGTGCCTGGAATAGATTAGGAAAAGTTATATTTATGTTTTCATGCTTCAATAATGGTTGCCTTTAGTTATGGGGAAGAAGTTACAGAAGAATGTAAAATTGACATTTTTAAGCTGCATGATTGATACATTAAAGTGCACAGACTTGCTGCCAAATTTTTTCTGCCCTCATAAACATAGAGCATATCCACAAAACATATCCAAGTGTCCTTGGGTTTTTTTATTGCTTTATTTCATTACATTAAAGACAAAAATGCATCCCTGCAGGATTTTAGGGCCAGTTTATTTGGTCATGCAGGGAAACAGAATAATGAGGGAGTAATGAGAAAAAGCTAGAGAAGTAGAGTATTGGATGATTGTGAGCAACAGTGTTTGAGTTGAGCACATAGGGACCAGTTATTCTATTACTTTGTACTGGTATCTTTTCTTGAGTTTATAAGGTGCTCCATGGTTTTTGGTTTTCCATTTATGCTGGAGCAGCTCCTGTTCACTGCTTACCTGACTGAATCTGCGTCGACTTCGAGTGACTTCCCCATTTTACTTGTCAGAAGGCAAGTATTTAGAGGCCTTTTTCGTCTCTTCCTTAATGTTCAGCAATCCCTCTTCTTTTTCTGTCATTTTTTTAAATGCGACTCAGAATTATAACATATTCCATGATATGGTTTGTTGCTGTCTGCCTTGGATACTTATTTGCAATAACAAGCAGTGCTGTGTTAAAAATTTAACTGTGGAAAGTATTCTACAAAGTTCTTGAAAGATGTAGAAGTAAGGATCTTTTAGAGTGAACTTAACCTTCTGGGTGTCTAAATATCAAAGTATACTTGCAAATCTTTCCCATGTTACTACCATTTAATTATGTTGGTTGTTATGACAAAATTAGGCCTCTGGGGTAGACAAATGGAATCTCAGTACTGGAATCAGAGGTTAGTCATTTGTGATAAATGCAGCAAGGGAGATGAAGTAGTGGCTAACAAGCTGTTGGAAGAGATCATAAATATTATTTAAGTGCTCTGGATGTTCTGTATGTAAAAATACATTTGTCTTGGTAACAAGCCTTTTGATCATCTTAACTATTCTGTCAACAATCCTGCCCAATTCTAGATGTTCTTCGATAGTGAAATGACATGCAAATACATGTGAAAGTTGAGTGAAATTAAATGAAGGCATAGTCACAAGGGAGAATAATGCTGCCTACATGCTAGCATCCAGAACATAAGTCAGTGGACACAGTATAATTTAAAAGTTCTGCCTGTAGTACCTACTAAGTTTTTTGTGATAAAGCTCATGCTTTAAAATAAATGGTAGTATGGCTGGTTTCTGTCTGTCTGGACTGTCTAGTGAAGTGCAGATGTCTGAGATTGCCTCAGAGGAGCAAGGTCCAATCGGCTATGCTAATAAGCAAGTTTTTTGAGTTTCTACATCACTCGCTTCCAGTTTTATTGACAATGCACTGTTGGGGGGTGGCATAGGAATTGTTCAATGATAGTTAACTTTGTTTGATTCAGGTCTTACCTGGAGAGTTTTACAGACCTTTAAGAATGCATTTGTGTTTGGATGAATGTTCTTAAGCAAGGCAAACCTGTGGTTAACAGATGGACTTGCACTAGAGTAGACAATACTTTGAGAGACTGAGATGTGGTAGGACTTCTCTAATTTGCTTCTCAGCTTCTGCCTGGGATCTGTCTACAGACCTGTGTAAGAACTCTTGTCAGAGTCACTGAAAAGTAATGAAGTTGTGGAGGTGCAACTAAGGAGCTAAATTGTCCTGAAGAACTTTTTCTTGTAAGAGGTGAGGTACCAAAGATAAGCTCTGGAAGTTAGCGTAGAGGAATTAAGCTGAGCGTGCCTGGAAGAAAGGAAGAAAATCTTAAAGGAGTTTGACATGGAGTAACTGGGATGCAGCATAGTGTCAATAATACAAAGTTCAGTGCTTAAACTGACTTCAGGAAATGGAATCTTGTTCTGTGATTTGCCAAGCCACATGCCACACTCCTCTTTGTCCAGCATTGAAGAAAATGTGTTGCTCACCATGGGCAATTTGATTCGTTATTGTCGATATGTCTTGTAAATCAACAATTTAGCATTAATAATCAGAGTCAAGCAAATCCCTTATGCTCTCAGGGCTATAAACCTCTGGTTGAGCTTAGTAGCAGAGGATTTTGAGGTATAAGGCCTGCTTTCCGTGGGCAGTAATGGTATAATGCAGTAATGAGGGAAATGAACATAACACATTTTGGCTCTTTTGATTAAACACCCTTGTGATAAAGTATAACTTTTTGAATGTGTCAGAATCTTGTGAAAAAAGCAAAAGGAAGAAGACCAAAAGAACATGATCTGTTTGTGGCATCTTTTGAAAATTACACTATATTAAAGAACTAAATTGCTGTCAGCCTTCTTACCATGAGCCATCACTCTTACTAGTTCATTTGTCAGTTTAATTTAGTAAAAATGAGTGCTTATAAATACTACAGAGGCTTGTTTAACTGAGGAGAACAACTAAGAAAATATGAAAAAATTTCTGTGGCATTCGGAGTTTGTCACCACCAAAAGCTAAGGATGCTGCAGAGCTGGCTAGCTGCAGCCATGGCAGAACACTTGCCTCCCCTTCTTCTCCAGCATTGCCTGGGGTGACTTGTTCTGCCCCTGCACTGTATATTTAGGCTGGTGAGTTGCCAAAACAGATAGCCTTTTGATTTGTTTCTTTTTTTCTTGTTTGTTGCTCAGTTTTGGAGGATAGTGACACACATCTGATCTGCCTGATACAGAAATACTTGTGGTGTGCGTGTGGAATGAACTGTCCCATGTGGATACTGTGGCACTGTTCATTTTTGCGTATATTGTGAAACAGTGAATGTTAATTTTCACTTTCAGTACTGAGATACCTTTTGGGAAACACACCTTCTGCTCAGCTGTCATAGAGGTAGTGGTGCCTGGGACTTGAGAGGGCCAACAGCCGCAAGAATAATTGATTTATTTCAATTGATTGTATTTATTTATTGCTCTTCTGAACATGTATTCCTGGGCACTTGTACAACCCTCAAATAACAAAGTCTAGCATAACATGCCCTTTAAAACAGCAGGTTATTTTGGATTATAGCATTTTCATGATGGTGGCTGAGAAATAATAACGAATCTTAGCACGAAGAGTGCAATTGAGGGCTCTTCCTTGTGTGTTTTCCTTTTAGCAGAGCCAAAGGACAGGTCATTGTATAACCTCGCATGCTGAGCTGGTGCGTGTCAGCAGCCCGGTGAGCAGCCCTGCCGCAGGTCTGTTCTCTGCGAGGTTTTGAAAATGTCATGGCTTAATTGCCATGGGAGACACATGCCTGAGTGTTTCTGCCCAAGTGACTACTCATCTCGGTGTAGGTGTTGCAGAATCAGACCCATTACACTAGACTGGGTGAGTCATTTTCCCAGTTTACCAGGGCATCTCCTAGCTTCGCGTGTTAGCTTCCTAGAATTTAGGATTTGTCTGGGCTCATGTTCCAAGGCGAATTTAATGTAGTTCCCTAGATTTTAGGAACACTGCTGGACAGGAAGGTAATGTGTCTGTTCTGCCTCTGGATGTGTTAATAATTTTTGTTGAACTTTGTTGCCTTTAATGGATTCAGAATGAATATTTAAATTGTGTAGCTATTCTAGAGGAAAACAAGATTCTACGTGGAAAATCTGACGGATGTTCTAAGCTCCCAGTATGAAGGGGAGTTTTGGGTTTTGTTAAGTGTTACTGATTTATTGCATGTGTTCATTGTGTATAGCTCTCATGAGTGCAGCGACCAGAAAATTGGTTGCTGTATTTTTTGCATCTTTCCAACTTTTCTTGAGGCATTTGTTTAATGTATGTTGTTACCTGTCAGAGTGAAAATAAAATCTTGACAATGGGCTTTTTTTGCCCTAAGAGACACTTACTTGAAACTGATGTAGCAGAGGTCAGAGTAGGACCTGCAGTGTAGTTGTTGGCATTCTTGAAGAAAAATGCACACTTTTTAAAGCTGTTCTGGATTTATCTTTTTTTTAAATTAAGTTGGACAGAAGTCAGCTTCAACACAGCAAGCTGGTATCACAGAGTTAGTATTTTTGGAGATTACTGTGTAGCAATCCATGTGGTTTGATCTAAATGCCTTTGTAGAGAGGAGAACGTAAAATAAACTGAATATGCATGGTGGTTTCACAAATTAGAGCTATTTGCTTTCATTTACTGTATGTTGTGAAGTGCTACTGTGCAAAGGCAATTTAAATGGTGTGAATTATGTGATGGAACATAAGAGAAGTGGGAATGATACAACAGCAATTCATGTTTAGTTTTGGTTTATTCAAATGCTTTCTCTAGAGAGCAATACAAAAAAGCAGCAAAGAGCAAACTAGTTGACCACTATCTCAAAGCCTAGCTAAGGGGATAATATTTTGGGCTTATCCCATGACAGCATGAAATGTATGAAGTGAGAAGAGGTCTTTTATGGGCCACTTGCAAATCTTGTGTTTCTGTTCTTGCATTTTGAAACTTCATCTGCCATCCAAGAAAGAATATTTCAAGTTTATGCATCTCTTCGTGTTCTTTAGAAAAGCTAGTTTATTGCTACAGATGTCTGTTGCCTTCAGTATTTCTTAAAGCTGCTTATACAGTCATTTTGTATGAATTGTATGCTAGCCTGTGTAACAAACTCTTTTTGCAATGTTTCTTCCAAGTATGAGAAAAGAAACCAAGATCTTGTGTTGGGGAATAGGCCCCCTCATGTCAACAGGTGCTAATTGCATAAGGGATGGTGGGGAACCCCAGTGCCAGGCGGTGGGACTTAGTGCATGTGGCAGTGAAGTAAGTCCCAAAGTTATGGATGACCAGGGTAAGCCACCCTGTTGAAATATGCCTTGGCTTTCCCAGCATTACAGTGAGGACAGAAGCATTTGCTGCTCCTTGGAATGTACTGCTTGTGAAAGGCACTAGACAAGAGCAACAAATTGTTATTGTTGATAACAGGCAACAGAATTGGTTATTTGGCAAAAGCTGGTGTAAAGGCACTGTTTGCTGCTGAGGAATATTTTTGCATCTCTGGAAGCAGGTGAGAAGCTGAGTGAGCTTGTCCACTCTTTACCAGGACTATGTAACGGCTTTTAAAGTCCAGTTTAAAAAGCCTGTTTGAAACCCTGTCACCAAGTTCCAGTTTTCATCATGTGAGGGAGTATTTCATCTCTAGTGCTAATCCAAAATCATTATTTACACTACGAAGCTTAAAAGATACAGGTAGTAGAACTAGTAGCTTTGATGAACATACACATTTTCAGTTCTGCATGTAGTTGAGTTCATGTATACTGTGTTTTACACTTGTCCCTGAAAGATAGAGTATAAAATATGCAGCCTGTATGACAAGGCCAAGTGTTCCTGTTGGAGTTTGGACTTGCTTTGTCTAATGTGCTGGTGATGATTGGACTGCATTCTTGATGTTGCACTCGCAGAATTTTCTACTCCTTTTACATGCATTTTGAAACTTTCAGACTCAGAAAGAAAAAAAGTTGGTGGTGTGTGGTTAAACTGTGTAAGTGCCTTTTGAGTTTGTTTACAGTTACTTTTCTAGCATTTCCTTCTGCTTTGGGTTAGCCTTAAATAATGATCTCGGCTTCACTAGTATGTCAGTTTTGTCTGTCAAATACACAAGCCTGGCTCCTGCTGTGGCATACAGAAGTGCTCTACTTCTCAGTTAATTAATGGTTTTCTCCTAAAAGCATATGAGCACTGGTACTACCTTGTTGCTGTAAGTTGCTTCCAGTAATTACTACTGTTACGCAAAAGACTCATACATGATAAAAGGCCTGAATATTGCTGCACGTTTTTGACAAAAAAAATAATTCATTGAACAATATGAGGTTTGCTGCTCTTCTGACGGCGCGTGTCTTAAAACATGATGGTGTAACAAAAATCTGTCTTCCAGGCTTTCAGGTTCCTCACAGACAAATCTTGGTCATAAAATTCAGAGCAGCAACCAGATGGCTGAAACCTGGAACTGTTGCTGTGGAGTCTAGCAAGAGAAAACCTACTCCTCGGTAACAGTAGAACATTAACACACTCAAAGTAATACATTACTAGCAGTGATGGCATATTGCATTGTGGCTTAATTGCGCTTAATGGAGTCCTGTAGTCTCCATGATTCAGCTGCATATGTCAAAGCAGGGCACTTTGCAATTCATCTGCTTGTAGAAAAACACAGCATCTTTACATTACCTGTTTGGTAGAGTACTGGAAGTACCTCAGATACTCTGTCTCCCCTCACCCCTCCTTGCAGTCTGTCTTTCTCTGCTCTGATACATTAATGTCACAAATTAAAACAAACAAACAAAAAAACAAACACCGGAACCACAGGAAAAAAAAACCCCAAGACTTCCCCCCCCCCCCCCCCCCAAATATTTGCACCCAGCTTACTTCTGTTTTCTGCTAGACAGGGAACAAACAGACCTCAGCAGGGTGTTTTTGCCATCCATCCAAAAGCATTCACCCTTCTAACATCATGTGGGTGATGAGAGGGTTGGAAGTGACATGTCACATCGCAGGTCAGAAAAATACTGCCAAAATCCTCCAGGAAAAGAAGGAAATTAGAACTTGCCAATTCCTGTGCCTTTTAAAATCAGAATTATATTTCTACGAGTGGGTGAATATAAGATGATCGGTGCTTGTGTTGTGGAAGATAGTAACAGAATCCACATTAGAACTGAGTATGACCAAGACTTTATCTGAAATCTCTTAGTGCTATCTTCAATATACTTTTAAAAAGGCAATTAAAAACGTTAATGTATTTCACGCTATCTGTTTGCTCTTAATTAGGTAACTTGTGTTTCTTAGAAGTATCTACTGAGGGCAGTGGTTTTAAGAAGAATTTTTCTCAGAAGTAAGCTTGTAGCTCAACCTTTTTTTTAACATTTGCATTTTAATGGACACAATGATTTATAACAAAAAAAAAAAGGCTGGCAGTCCACAACAGCTGTACCAGAACTCCATCAGTACCATTAAAATCGGTAACATGCAACCTAAAAGCATATACATCATCTCTTGGTTGTACAGTAGTTGCCTTTTGTCTTTCTGCACATTAAATTTAGAACTGGTTTCTAGCTGAGTCATATCACAGCCCAGCTTGTCGAACTGGGAGACGCTGTGCACTGAACCAGTTCCCCCCAGCTACAGCTAGAGCTTTGAAAGCTGGAAGGGTGCGAAGTGCAGCTGAGGCTGATGGGCAGATGATGCTGTGTGCAGAGAAATCTGAAATGGAAGAAAGGAAACTTTTCCTGAAACTTGTCATTTTCCTCCTAATAGATTTGCCTGAAAGGGGATTCTTTGCCAAATGATTTCACTGAGTTCAGTCACTTTGCATCTACTTGAAGGGTGACTCAGTCGATCTCAATTTGCTTCTGTGGTTCACTGGAGCCTGCCCAGCAAGCCTGCAGTAGAGGGAAGTCCATGGGTCTGCAGGAGCTGCTATGTGCTTTAGTGCATTTGAAATTTTTTAGATGTGGGAGAAAGTCTTTAGGCTCCTCACACTGCAAACCTTGACTTAGTCCCCAACTGAACCCTTGCAATTTCCATAGCAACACTCATTTATTAAAAAAAAAAAAAAAAAAAAAAGAAATCCAGGAGCAATTGGGTTGGATTGTTTGTCTGAGCCACAATGGTATCAATATGTCTCTTCTTAAAACACATCCAATTACAAAACTGTGGGGCCTAGTTTGGAAGAGATTGTCAGGCATTTATTTAGCTATACGTTTTTGTCAGCAGGGAAAGGGACAGACATTTGCCCCATGGGCCTATTCTCTGAAGATTTTTGTTGAATATAGTTTTTTGACTCTGCAGAATAGCAGTACTGTGTTATGAAATTGCTGTAGTTGTTCTTTTGTGGTGGGAAAAATGCGGAGTAGTATGTGGAGTTGATGGACCTTTTGTTAGTGAAGTTAACCATGTGGTTTTCTGCTGACAGGACAGGCTGCAAAGACACTGGCATCAGTGACAAGTAAGCCACTTGTAGAAGTGTAGAAACCACTGTATAATCCATTCACACATGCACACATTTATGATAGAGGTTTGAATTTTAAAAAAAAGTAGTTTGGATTTGAAAATTCCAGTTCATTTTGAAACGGTTTACTTCCTATGTATTCTGCTGCTGCCACACTTTTCATCTAATCCTGCATTGTCAATTTGTGACCTTTCCTGGGTCCCATAGCAGCATGTAAGCACCAGTGTGACTTCTTGTGCAGTGTTTTCTCAGCTTTTGGTGCCCCTTACAAAAGCAAGCATTAAATGCCAATGCTTTGTCATGCCTCCTTTTGCGTCTTCATTGCTAGTGCCAGAGAGGTGTTTAAATGTCTAGAAATCATGGTCTCTTGCGTGTGTACAGCTGGAGGAAGCCTCTTTATGGTCTCCTGCTGTCAGAGGCAACTACACCATTTGTAGAATCTGATCAGACACCACTTTGAAATGAACTACATTGTGCCCTGGAAGATCTGTTTGTTTGTTTCAAGTTTCTAAACGTATGTTTATTTCTTTTTCCATTTGACCTAACTTTAGACCTTTTAAAGTTAGATGTTGAGGTCTGATCTAGCCAAACCAGAAAAAGGCACCTCCAGAGAGTCATTCATCTGATATATTTTAGTTGTCTATTTTACAGTGACACTAGATACACCTGGGAGTTAATTAGTTTTTCTCCACTCCTGAGTGATTGGCTCAGATTTAGACATCCAGCTCGGGGACACCGACAATGAGATAAGTGAATCTTAGGATAAAAGATCAAAAGGAACTGGTTCAGCAAAGCTTGTTGTTTACACTGCTAAGCTACTAAGCTTTTCTCTGAACAAAAAAGTGTTTGGGAAATGATTGGAGAAGCGATTCACCTCGGGGCAGAGGGAATGGTAGCCTCAGGTAGGTTGAGAGGGAGTTGCCATTCAACAGCTGCAAATGAGGAGGCAGCCGGTATCGCTCTCAGGGTGCATCATGACATGACACCTTCTGCAATGCATGCATTTCTTTTCTCCCTCCCTGGATCTGCAGATACTTTGTGAGCGTTCAGTGCCTTTGACACAGGCATTGCAGGGAGAAGAGCGGAGTCAGGCACGCTCTGCGGCACAGTTTTTGAGGTCCTCGTGCCATCGCTTCACATGCAGTGTGCTTTGCGGTCACTGGTTTGTTAGCCCCCTTGTACAGCAAATTCTCTATAGCTGCCTGGTTTGTTCTAAGAACAGAGTGCATAAACTAGGCGTGTGAATTTTTTTCCTTTGGGGTTTATTATAACTATGTAAATGGAAGCCAGTGTTTTTTACAAGGGTGAGTGACATTATTTCTGTGTGATAGCTTGTTCTGAATAACATGTAGCTCAGTTAGTTCCCTACCTGCAGCTCACTGGCGATTTGCCTTCAAAACACTTCTGATGTTGCACCACAGCTACAGGAAATGAAAAAGCCTGGAACTGCAACCAGCAGGCAGAGCCCAGTGCGGTGCTGCCTGCAGCAGGTTACTTGCTGCAATTTATTATATGTGGGCCAGTAAAAGTTCACTGATCCCTTTTTTTTTTTGGTCTTTTAAGCCTTTCAAAACCCAGTGAGGACTTTGCAGCACACCACTTCTGATCTTAAAGTACTGGGGTTTATTGCTTGCCTTTTCACTGGTAACTTTACACTTGCATGTAACTCAGTTTATGCTCAAGTGTGGAGATAAATGCAAAAAAACCCTCCTACAAAATATTTCCTTCATCAATATACAAGTAAGAGAAAAATGGATTAGATGGCAAAGTATCTGCAGTCTTCATTGCAGAATTGCTGCCTTACATGCTTTAACTTTACATCAATCGGTCAGATTACTTACATTTTAAAGTCACAGTGTGCCATTTAGATCTCAGATGACTGGCAGTTAAAGCATAGACTGTAATAATACTCTGCAATAAATGGCAATATTAGCAAAAGGGGAAATAGTGAGAGAAGACCAAGACTTCAGTGTTCCGGTCTAAACTGCCTGTTAGTTGCCTCATTTGGTCTTTCTGGTTCCTGACCACGCTGCCTTTGGAGACTTTGTGCTAGTTAAGAAACTGACAAAAAGTTGGTAATGCTGGGGTGGGAATATTGCATTTGCAAAACCAGAGTTATTCTTTACTAACAGTTGTTGAATACACACGGCTTGGTTACTCTGACTTCTTTTCCTATCAGCTCTGTTTTTGTTAGAAAACTCATAGTGCTGTATTACCCAGGTTGCTGTAGTGTAAGAAAAAACAGGTACCCCTTGGCTGTAGAGCTCTTCACACAGCTTGTGCTTTGCTCAGGTGCTCCAAACATTAGCATGCACATGGGGTCTAGCAGCAACTTCTCATTCAAACCAAAGGGGTTCACTGCTGGATCTGTTGTCTTGCATTAGGCCACAGAGAGGAACTAGTTGGTACATAAAATGTATGTGTGTTGTTGGCTTGCTACTCTCCACTTAGGTGTTTCTCTAGAGAAAGATTTAGAAGGAGAGGGAGAGCAGTGAGGCAACCATGGAGCTAATGGAGATAAATGCAGACCTTCGGTAGATTTTCCGTACAGTAATAAGAAAAACCTTTATGGGGTGGGAGGGGGAAGGAGTCATTCAATTCTATTATTAACATCCAGAATTGTGTTTATTTCTTACTCTGTTAGCAAGCTCAAAAATATTCTCCAAGAGTCACACAATGTTGAGTATTAAATAGGGTAGCAACTGACATCTGTCACATCAGGCAACATCAGCACATCAGTTGCTATTCGATGTTAGAAATCATAGCGGGACTGTTATCTTTAGGGAAAATGGCCAGCCTCTTTTGCACAATCAAAGAAGCACTCAATATGGAAGGTATTTATTATGTTTAAGTTATTTTGAATGTAGCTGTGTAAAGTTGTCAATTTAGGACCATTTTAGTTTAGATGGTGAAGAATGAACAGTCATCTGTAGGTGGAAAAAAGAGCCAATTTGAGTGAGTTTGGTTACATTGCATTGAGGTATTAATTTTAACATTCAAAAAGCTGCCACTCATGCAGAATTGCAGTGGCTGTGAAAAATATTGTGAGAAAGCTAACTTCAGTGGCTTCCTTTCTCCATTCTTTTTTTAGTTTCAATTAATAGATTAGGGAAAAAAAAGTTCTGTAGCTGTAGACTGACCATAAGATCAATTTTTGTAATTTGATGTCGGATTAAGCCAGTTCTTGGAAAGTGTTTGCACAACTGGTTTCCGTGTGCATTGAGCATGTTTAACAGTTAAGAGAAACAGCATAAGAGAAAGTACATTTACCTGTGTAGAGTGTGTGTATATTTCTTTGTGTGGATACGTTTTTATAAAAAGTACAATACAGTATGGTTTATACATTGCACATCTTCCAGAGAAGAGGGAGCAATCAGTGAACCCTGTGTTCTGAATGATTTCTCTCTTCCTACCTTCTCCTCCTCCACCACATTCCAGCATGGTCATGATTCATGTCAGTCATTTGTTCTTCAGCTAATAGAGGCTGAGCAGTGAGCTTTGGCAACTTAATTTTGGGATGTTCTCTCCTCTGCTCTGCTACAAATCACACAACTATAATTACATGTAAGCCAACAGATCTGGCAAATAAAACTCTGGAGCTGAATCTTTTCATTTATCTGTCTGTCTTAAAACTGTGATGGCAGGAGGGTCAAGTAAGGGATCTTACTGCTATTCAGAGCTATGAATTCAAGCCTCTCTCCAGTCATTCATCCAAAGGTGCCCCCTCATACCAGCTTCTCATGGGAGCCTGGATGTGCAAGCTGAAGTGAAAGATGGCTGGTAACATAATTTCCAGTGGCCGGGTGATTGTCAAAATTAGCCTGTCTTAACCACACTGACCCAATGGCACACCTAGCTTTGAGGGTCCTTTGGGATGGGTTTTCCTTCTCTTTTCTTTAATCTGATATTAGTGCATAAATATGCACCTTACAAATATGTGTGTATACATATGCACACATATGTACATATCTACCTGTATGTGCATACATATGTAAAAGAATATATATATTAAAAAAGGTGAGATATTTGTACACCTGTGAAACAATTACGTAGAAAAAGATATGGGACAAAATTATCAGTAGAGAGCTTATTTAAGCTTATAAGCAAAAGCCACAAGGTTTTGGATCCCTTTCCCACCCCTCCAATTTCTGGATTTGCCTACACAGTGTTTATAGAGCATTCGCTTAGAAGAGAAATTGTAGCAAATAGACCTGGAAAGATCCTCTGGGTAAAGCTGATCCATCCTGCCACTGAAAAGCGCAATCTATTAGTTAGATTTAGGCTCTTGAATAATATTACAGAAAGGAAAAAATTCCCACAATTCATTTTCAGTTATCAATTGCATTGAATTATAAAAATAGATGAAAGAAATAATAGGCACCAGAAATCTTTTTTTCCACCCTCTCTTTGTACATTAATTCTAGGCAGATATACTAAGCATTGCAAAAATTCAGATTCTTTTAATAGTGCTCAAAGAAATAATATTTCATCTTTAATTATTTCCCCTGGCTTGTGTTTGGCATGGAATTTTGTTTTCATTTTACAATTTCCCTGTTTCCTTCATTTCCACCAGGAGAGAGAAACAGAAGAAGAAGATGTCAGGTGGCTTTCAGTTATATGCCTCAAAATGAAGATGAACTGGAATTAAAAGTTGGTGACATCATTGAAGTTGTGGGAGAGGTGAGCAGATCTTTGATGGAATATACACACAGGCAGTTCTGGCATATCTTGTGCAGGCTAAGCACTTAGGTACAGTGTGTTTCAAGACATAATTTAAAACAGACATTTTTCTTCTCTGGTGTACTAATGTGTCTGGTTTGGCTTACTGTTGGGGGTGAGGGGATGTGGTTCTTTGCTTATGGATTTTGTTAGGGTTTTTTGCCCTGTAGCACTTCTGCTGGTTTTACTCAATCAGTTGACACTTTTGAGTTCTGTTCGGGGAAAAAGCTCAAAGTATTTGCTACAGGGATATTGAGTTTATATCTCTGAAGAACCAAGATTATAGCGGAAAAAGCTCTTCCCCATTTTTGTAAGCCAGCCACAGGGAAGAATTATCTTTATGGAGTTAAACACATTTAAGAAATTTACTTGAAGCCCTCTAGAGTTCAGCCATGACATTCACCTTTTGTCATCTTTGCCTGCAAGTTTTAACAATTTATTTTAGTCTAATTAGTTTTAAAAAAAAACAACAAAAACACCAAAACACCAAAAACCCAAACCCCATCAAATTCTTTAGAGACTCAAGATGCACTTATTTTGGATGGAAATAGATGTAGAAAATGAATGCGTATCTCTTAAAAGGACTGGGAACAAATTACGAAAGCTTGGACAGAGATACAGAGATTTTCTTTGCATGAGTGAGTCTGGTTGCAGGATCAAGGAATGCTGTTCACTCCCAATACCTTCAGTTTTGTTCCGTTAGAGATTTTAGAAATATCTTCTTGAGCTTCATAGCGTGAGGACCAAAAGTCAAAATGCTAATCTGAAGCCTTTAAGTAAAAGGCATTCAAACTCATTTAGTCTTTATTTACTTAGCTTTAAAAAGATCTAAGACCTTAGTCTGCTCAAACGGCCAATAAAAGGTGTGTATCATTTATTTACAGGATTTTTTTCCTGTTGACTTAGCAGCTACTAAGTCAATATTTATTTCTTGTCAAGAGTATATGATCAGTTTTCTTTTTACTGCTTATCTCACTTAAGAAATCAATTCTACAAGAATATAAATGCTACTGCAGTCTACATGACATCCAGCATTTTCTAACGAGATTAAATTCTCATATCTGAATGTAAGAAGCTTAGTGATCACTGGTTTCCCTTTAACCTAGCTGTGCACACTAGCTCTGTGCATCGTTCTTCCTGGAATCAGACATCATGTGTCACTGAACTAACCTTACTCTGTGTGTGAGCAGAATTGTAATGGGGGATGTCAAGGCTGTAAGACGTTTAAGAGCATATTTTGAAGACAATGTAAACTCAATATTATAATGAGTTTTGTGGCAGCATGAGCTGTTTTTATTGCACAGTTTGAAGTATATTTGACCTCACATGGCCACACAAAAATCTTCCATCAGTTGCCCTATTTAAGACTTCTAGTCTGTGTCTTTCAAGAGTAAAGTGATGGAATAAAACCCATTCCTAGTATCCAGCCAACAAATTAACTCTATGGAATGAATTGTATGGTTAAATAATTTAGATGAGACGCTAGACTTCTCTTCTGAAATGCATCTCTTGTCTTCTTATAAATTTGAACAACTTAGTTATAAATAACTGATCTATTTAAATTGAAATGAGACTAAAAATGTTCGCATTAAAATTGAAAGATGTAGAACTATGAAAGTGAAACATTCCTGTACTTGCATGTGTGTGCTTATAGTTAAGGGCATGTTTTTTGAAACCCACTTGCATTGCCAGTTACAGACTTCATAGTCTTAAACTCATAATTGTGCCTTGAATTGCTACTGTTGAAGAAAGCATTGACAAGTTGCTGATTCTAAGGTTTAAGAAAATATATTGTCTAGGGCTGCTTTTTTGATTGGCAGTCCTAAAGAATGTCATACTGGAATTAGTTTTGCTGTAGTGTGGAGGAGGATTGCTCATGGCTGGCTTGAACAGGAGCATCTCTCCTACGAGGAGAGGCTGAGGGAACTGGGCTTGTTCAGCCTGAAGAAGAGAAGGCTGAGAGGGGACCTAATATATACTTACAAATATCTGAAGGGTGGGTGTCAGAAGGATGGGACCAAGCTCTTTTCAGTGGTGCCCAGTGACAGGACAAGGGGCAGTGGGCACAAACTGAGGCACAGGAAGTTCCGTCTGAACATGAGGAAGAACTTCTTCCCTCTGAGGGTGACGGAGCACTGGAACAGGCTGCCCAGGGAGGTGGTGGAGTCTCCTTCTCTGGAGATATTCAAGACCCGCCTGGACAAGGTCCTGTGCAGCCTGCTGTAGGTGACCCTGCTTGGGCAGGAGGGTTGGACTAGATGACTCACAGAGGTCCCTTCCAACCCCTACCATTCTGTGATTCTGTAACTGCTGGCCATAAGTAAACACTGAAGAAGAACAGCTGACACAAGTGAGGCTTTGCCCACTTTGACCTTACAAAATGCCCTGTTCTGTCAGTTACTGATACATAAGCTCTGCCTGAGGCATCATCTGGTTCACTCATTCGATCCAGGACATTGTCTGACTCTTCTGGGTAGAACTAGATCAGATGGTTGAAGAAGGAAAATAAAGGAATTCAGAGAAAAAATTCTCAGCACCTCAGGAAGTGTTATTGTGTGACTTGTATTTTCCATAATGGTTGATACCAAGCAGTTAATGTTGAATACTTGCTGTTACTACTTCCTCTGCTGCCCTTATCATAGTATTGTTAATTCCTCGGAAAAGTAGGGCAGAAATTTTATCTTGGAACAGGAACGTTATTTGATGTAGAAAGCTGCATCATCCCATGTACAGATTTCATTGTTTACCCTTCTGCTTGTAGTTAATGCTGCATAAAGAATCATTGCACTGAAACAGGATTCACAGTGTTTATATAATTATATGATGCTTCTTATTTCAGATGATGAATGTTTGATGTGAGGGCTTATTATTTAAAAAATATGGCTTCCTCAGTTGTGAAAATGGAGATTTTTTTTTTTTTGCAAGGGCCAAAATCATGCTGTGTTATTGTAAAAAAAAAAAACCCTAAACAGCAGAATTCCTCCCATATAGGCAACAATTGGAGGCATTTCTTACAAAATATCCATTTTGTTTATCATTACTCCGGATGAAAAACTGGATGGTAGCATCTTTAGTGTTATTTACAGTGGTTCAGTGGGTAATTGGAACATTAATGGTCATTCACTTTCCATTTCCAGTTGCTCCTTTCTCTTACCCCATCTTTTTATTCTTCAGGAGTAGAGGGTCTTAGATTCCCACAGGTAGTATTTTGTTGTATCTTCCTAAGAAAGTTGCATCAGTTTAATTAATTTGTTTTAAATTGACTTAGATTAATATTTTAAAATCTCTGTGGATTTCTGTTTAGTTGGAAATAAATTAACTCCTGACTGACTTAGGGCAAACTAAAACAGATATTGTTTAGATCAAAATACTGTCTATATATCTGTATGCGGATATTTAGCAAAAAAGGTGTTTAAAATGTTGCTTATGGCTGACAACTCATTGAACTTTTCCTGTTGCAAAGAAAAGCTGGTTCCCATTGTACTGTGTTAATTTGGCTTCATCCTTAAAGAAATGAGTTCTGCTCCTCCTTCAGCCCCTTTAAGGTCACTGCCTCGAGCAAAGAGTTGGAAGAAGGGAATGCAAGTCTTGTCCTCAGCCGCCTCCATCAGTGCCCAAGTGTGTTTCCCTAAATCCTCCGTGAAAATGGGTTACACTAATATCACACGATGACATGCTGAGGACGAGGATGTCTTCCCTTCTCCCACCTCTGCTTCAGGGTGACAACCAACACCTGAGGTGTAGCAGCATTTAAAGCTGCCCCAGATCCTTCTTCCTGTTGCCAACAGGTTGGATAAGATACTTTTTGAAAGGGTTTTTGTCAGTGGGAGTAGTAGGTACTACTGGAAATTCCTGTTGCGGCAGAAGTGGTTTGGGGCTAAAAACACAGTACAGTGGAACGAAATAGCAACAGCAAGTGTGAGTTTTGAGATGCTAGGGTTGTGACCAGATAGATATCCTTGGAGGCTATGTATGTTCAGAACTCACAGTTCCCTCCTATTTGTTCTAAATAGTTAGAAATTAATTATAATAAGATCAAACATTCATCACAATAGATAAAAATGCTTGTTGATAAACTAGAGGTTTCCATAACTACACAGACACTGGTACCCAGGAGACTTTAAATAACAGACTTAAATTAAAAGTGCATTTGAAACTAACAAGAGAAGCATTTTCATCATTGTTTATGTTCATGTTGAATAAGTGATTGATAGCTTTTTGCTTGTCATTTTCCTAGCTCATTAGCTATAACTCTAATTACAGTTGTCCCAGAATATAACTGTAACTAATTGTCTTATTAAATTCAGATATCTGAATTCTAATTATGTTTCACCCTTAGACTTTCACGGGATGCCAGACAATTAACCTGTAGCATCCGAATAAGGACATTTGGCTTGTCGTTCAACAGTTCTGAGCCTGCTTTCATTTGCGATTAGTCTGTTGTCGTGCTGCTATATACCTTGTGGCCTCATCCTGCTGAGAAGTCAGCTTTTTGGCAATATGTAGTGCACATAAGCTCACAACGAAGTCTTTGCTTGAGACATGCTGTAACATCACTGAGCTTATTCCTTGACTTTGTTAACATTGCCATATATTACTTGATCAAATCCTACAACTAACTCATTTGAAATTATGAAAATGCAAACTGGATTTGTACAAATCTGTTTCTTATTTTGGGCAAGGTTGGTAGGGGTTTTTTTGTTGTTCTTGTTATGCGATAAAGTGGTTCAACCCCTTTCCAAGAACAGGATAAACACTGAGGATTAGGCTGGACTTTCCTTACAGTAACTTATATTTTGACAGCTACAGAGTTGAAAGGGGAATATTTAATAGCAGCAAGGGGATGGTCTGTGCCACAAGTACAGAACTGTATAATACTGCAAGAAAACAGCTGGGGTTCCACATCCCTCAAGTTATTTTTCCATGAAATCCTGTGGTAAGGTGTTTTTCCTCTTCCAACAGGTGGTTCGCAAGGATTTCTATGACTACTGCTTTTTTGGTTAGTTCATGTGGTAGGAGGCTTTTTTTTGTGGAAATAAGGATGCAAATACCTCTGACTATTTGTAGGGTCATTTCAGTTCTATGTGATTGCTTTCTCTGTCCCTCAGCTTCTTACTTAGAAGATGATGTTAAAAAAAACCCCAACAAAAACCCAAACCACAAAAAAACAAACAAAAAAAGTCCCAAAGCACATTTTGAAGTTGTAAAATAAAGAACCCTGAAGCCGAAAAGGTTCCCTAATACAAAGTACTTGTACAGTTTTTAATTCTTCTCTTCTGCACCAGAGTTATCAAACAGCTTCCAGATGTAGCAGAAGCCCAAGAACTGGTTGACATCTCACCGATTATGAGTCTCTCTGAATGCACTCCCAGAATAAGCCATCAAGTGGCACTGTAGGCACCATCTTCTATGAAGGTCTTGTTTCCAAAATTTCTTTTCCCATTGGCAGTGAATGCGATTTGTTTATCTTGCCTCTTGGGAATCTGTGTTTTTAATTTCCTTTCAACGTAGGATTGCTTTTGTCATTAAAGCTTAAGATCTTCCTTCAGAATTTATAAAATGAGAGGTTTTTTCCTTTGCTTTTTGTGCTCTAGTTTTCTCTAAGCAAAATAAAAATTTGTTGACCTTGGGCTTCTCTCCTTCCTGTTGCATGCCTCTGGCATTGCTTTTATTCCTGGGACTGCATTTCAGTTTTAACAGCCCAGAAGGACTCTGTTGTGATCCAGGGAGACTTTGTTCCACCTGAAACCTTTCCTTACTGTAAGTAGTCTGTCAGTCTAACAGACAAAGCTTTGTACAAAAGCTTGTGGAACAGGCAGATGCAGGAGTTTTCTGGAAACACACTTTAGGTCAGTGATTCCAAAGAGCTGAATATTCTAATCATTTAACAACTTTAGCCTGTTAATTATATGGCAAAGTGTAAGCAAGCAGCAGTGGCAGTCCTAGATAGTCTGGCAAGCGACTGCTGTTAGTTGGCCTCAGCATTTCCTGCTCTGTTTCGGGTATCCTGTCCCGACATGACAGGGATGACCACCCAGTTTGCTCAAGGGAAGGTGCTTCTAGGCTGGTAAGAGCAAGGTTTGTTGCACTGCAGGTCAGGCTGATGCTCCCTCTGACACTGCTTTCTTTAAAGGGCGATGTTGCAGATTGTATTGGCCAGGAAGAGAAAACCTAAAGAAAATAAGTAGTAACATTTCCTCACTTACGGATATCTTAATCTTGCAGTCCTAGTGACCTACTGAAGTGGTTTTGTTTTCTTTGGGTGCTTTACAGTTACAGAATAAAACTGTGTTCCCAGTCTGAAATAGAACTACTAAGTTTGCCTGAAGGCTTGAAGTGCTGTCATATTATTTTCATTTTTATTTTTTTGTCCTTTAAACATGGCAATAGGCTGATTTCAATAATTTTTCAGTGATTTCTAAGCAGCTTAATGTCCTGGCATCTGTGTACCTTTTAAGAACTACTTCTTTGTGTGTCTGAATGTCTCATCCATATAATTCGCTGTGTTATTTTCCCGTCTGTCCACTTCCATGGTATTTATTTTGAAAACTTCATTATTATTTTTTATTCATATTATTATTTGTAAGTAAAATTAACTATTACAACTTCTTACTGTCTTTCTGATCTGAGTTGTTATTGTGTGCTAGGATCTCACAATTTGATTAAATACTTTCTAACAAAGTAAAACAGTATAATGAATTATTTTCATCTGTATTTGGTTTATGGTCTCGAAAAACCTCACTTACATCAAACGAATCTCTATTGATTAAGTCAATTAAAAACATAATACAAGTATTTTTTCTTCACTGAAAATGTAAAAAAAACCCAAACCCCAATGATATTGGAAGAACATTTGAATGTTGCATAACTATTATGTAGATTAAATTTCCCTTTAAATCCCAGAGGCAAGGCTTGTTAATGGGATGCATTTCTCTAGAGAAGATGGACCGTTCTCTGGTGATACTGTAGTTCATATCTCATTCTGTCACACTCAGGCGTTGGACTGTGTGTAGTTGTCTGCTGTTGCATCTGTCCCTGCCCCATGCAAGCATTGACTGAGTTGCAGTTGGGTGCATGGGTTGTTACCTACCTAAATATACAAAGTGGGGTAACGAAGCATCTTCAGTCACTTTCCTGTATGTTGTTGCTCTTCAAAAGTGGTGTGACACCAGTATTGACAGCCTAAGGGCTTGGCAAGATGAGAACATGCCATGTCTTCCGAAAGGCAGTGAACAGAAGTAATAACACGTTGAAAACACGTCTTGAAAATACCTCTAGCTGTAGCTACTTAAATTTTGCAGATTGGAGAGATTCTTTTACTAACCTAGAAACAAAACTTTCCTATTCAGGCTGAGCTTGTGTTTGGTGTGTATGATACTATGAATAGTAGAGTTTCTTTTCTGGCATAGGGACACAGAGTACTGAATGAAATCCTCCTTTTTTTAGATTGTTTGCTTCAGCACATGAGTGTTGGGCATAAATCAGGACCTAGATATACAAATCGTGAAAACACTTTGTTGTAATAGTATAGTAACAAATTTTATTGAGCGCTTATATCTCCAGATGGATTACCGCCATGAATAATGGATTTTCATTTGTAAGGTTTTATTGGCTGGGAATTATTTCAAACCATATGGCATACAGGGCTACAAGGATGGTGAGGGGACTGGAGCATCTCCACTACGAGGAGAGGTTGAGGGAACTGGGCTTGTTCAGCCTGAAGAAGAGAAGGCTGCGAGGGGACCTTATAAATGCCTACAAATATCTGAAGGGTGGGTGTCAGGAGGATGGGGCCAAGCTCTTTTCAGTGGTGCCCAGTGACAGGACAAGGGGTAATGGGCACAAACTGAGGCACAGGAAGTTCCGTCTGAACATGAGGAAGAACTTCTTCTCTCTGAGGGTGACGGAGCACTGGAACAGGCTGCCCAGGGAGGTTGTGGAGTCTCCTTCTCTGGAGATATTCAAGACCCGCCTGGACAAGGTCCTGTGCAGCCTACTGTAGGTGACCCTGCTTCGGCAGGGGGGTTGGACTAGATGACCCACAGAGGTCCCTTCCAACCCCTACTATTCTGTGATTCTGTGATTCTGTGATTCTGTGGCAATGGATTGCCCCAATTTGGGATAACTCAGTCTTTGGGGTATTTTAGTGCCTTCTTTATTGTATGGATTAATCTCTAGCTGGTATGTTTTGAGGCTTGTAAAAGTATGTAGTGTGTAGGTATAGTGTTTAAAAATACTTAAAGCTTTTGATGCTGTTCATGAAAATTTCCTGATAAATCTTTGGGAGGCCCAGTTTGATCTGAACCTCTGATGTCTTGCTAACATGATTCTGCATTTTCTTGTGGGAAAAATTCAGGGGTTTGAATTAGATTTTTCTGAATTTGTAATGGTATTTTCAGATAATTCATTCTTGTATCAGCTAGAAAACTTACAATAAGCTAATAAATGCTGTGACTATATTCACATCCAATTTAGACTTACCTGTCTAAAGATCTTCATATGTGTGTATTTCTATACACGTACTTAGAGATACATAAACATGCTACATAAAGAGTGTTAATGTCAACTTGTAAGAAAACTGTGAAGTGTTACCCTGGAGGAAGTAAACAGGAGAAAATTACTTGAGGGAAAGGTAGAACTGAGTGAGATTGGTCACCTTATTTCTGTCAAGTCATCTCAGCATCTTGCACAGCATTGATCTTGGGCACTGTGTAATTCCCCTGCGATTAATCTTCTGGTCAATCAGCTAATGCAGTTATGGTTTAATGTTTAGCTGTAGTCAATAGAGCCATCTAGGAATAGTGCATTAGGAAAACTGAAATATTTTATAGCTCTAAGAGTCTTGCCCATGTTGTGTATTTTCTGTGTAACGATAGATCATATATAGGTATTTAGAGATATAATTTGTAGAGTCTACTAAGTGTTGTGTGTCATGCAGTGTCAGTTTTCCATATGGTTTTTAATTTGTCTGGAGAGAAGAAAAGCAAATATTACCTTTTAGAGACATTGATACTATCATGCGAAAAACCTCTACCCCATTGAAGTGTTTGAGTGATTTGTATGCATGCTGTCCTCTGAAGTAGCAGCAAGACAGTAGCCATTATCCCCAGAGTTGTGCTTAGCCTCACTAATATGGGGACAGGGGGATGAAGTTCTGTCATGGACAGGTACTGAAATTAAATAAAAGTAGATGTGCTGGTCTGAACTGCTCTCAAATTAAACTCGGGAGGAAAAGAAACATGCTAAAAAGGATGAAGATGGAGAGAGGTGGAGAGAAAGCACAGAAACACTGCTGAAGTAACAACAATTTGCTTTGTAGTAAAATTTTACATGTAGCTAAGCTGAAAATAATTAATTCCTCTGTAGTTTGAGGGGGTATTTGCTTGTATTATCAAGAGATTTGTTTTCTAAGAACTTGAGATTTTCACGGATAAGTGATATAAACCAGACTTTTTTTCTATAGTAAGTAACTAGCACAATTATAAGATGAGGGGTTGTTTTTTTAACAATAGATGTGAACACCCTCAACTTCTAAAGTTGACTTTCTATTTTCATGATTTTTGTTGGGGGACAGGAAAGAGATGGGCCAAATGTTGTTGGAGACTGATATGTCACAAACTGACACTGTCCTCCCCTGTCATTTTGTTGGTGAATGGACAGCATCTGCCAGATGAAAAATATTTATCTGTCAAGGATGTGTTTAGCTGATGCATATAATAAGCCATTTCTTGGTGTCCTGTTATAACCTAGAGGCATCTGGTTTCTAGAGGCTGTCTTTTCGCTGCCTGACACTGCCGTTCAATCCTGAATGGGTTATACAGGAGGGAGTTTGTAATTTTTAAGTGGTGTTTTCTCTTGGGATTGGGCTAGGAAGTGTCTCCCCTCCTTCTGACCGTATCATTATTATGTATTTCAGTAGTTCTTTGTAAATCTAGAGTCAAATACACATTAGTTCTCTTCTTTGTCCTCAGTAGATTTCTTACATTAACACAATGAAATAGCAACGTTCTTGATTTTTAAAACACATATTTTCTGATTTTGATGGGGAAGGCAGGAGTATTCACATGATTTAGGTTAAGATACCTAGTTTAGATCCTCTGAATAGCCTTTTGCAGGCATTTCTCTTTCGCTGTTGACTACTTAGGGAATTTAACTCTTATAATCTGTAAATCACAAGTGGTTGAACTGATATCTGTAAAAACGGAGACACCGTGTGCTCTCCAGTTGTTCTTTTATCCTTTTATTTAATGTTCATCCATGCTTTTGACTGCTGTCAGCACTGCTGACATTTACAGATGGGTACATGCATCATTTTTGGTTTTACATTTAAAAAAAAAAGAGAAAGTGTGCCTATGTCATATGTTCTTTGTACCTGAAATTAATACAAACTACTCAAAATCATTACTGTCATTGTTATTGAAAATTGTGTGTATAATATCACTCTGTAAAGTGTTGCTTATGTTAAGCCCCCGCCCCCTTTTTTTTTTGTCTTGGTGCAGGTGGAAGAGGGCTGGTGGGAAGGTATACTCAATGGAAAGACTGGCATGTTTCCTTCCAACTTCATAAAGGAATTGTCTGATTCTGATGATGCTGGAATAGCACAGGAAGAGCAAGTAAAGCCAAGTAAGGAAAAAAATATTATTGATGTTCTGTACGTATGTCTGTATCTTTATCCCCTAACACTTTGATAGGGTAATGCATTCGTATCTCTTGCTAGGAAGTGTTTTTGAATGTCATATTCTTAATGTATGCTGTGAAAGGGTCAGATGATGATTATAAGTGTGTACTTGGAATGCTACCTGAGTTGTAATATTGGCAATGCTCCCTGAGCTGTGTTAAAATTTGCCGAGCTGCAGCAGACCAAGAACACAGAAGGCAATGATGATTCTTGGCTTTGTATTTCAAAATGAATTAAATTTTTTTTTTGTCTTTAGATGTGGAAACTGAGCAAAGTAACCAAACATCTACAAAATGGCTGTGTTTATTTAAATGAGGGATTAAAGTGCCATGCCTTCTATAATGACTCCAGTAGATTTAAGAATTCATAATTATTGGTGTGGGACATGCGGCACTTTTTCCCTCCAGGTGCTGTGCATGTTACTATCACCTCCGTCACCCACTGCCCCAGCAGCCAAAGGGAAAAAAGCCAGAACTGGGACATGGACTTTGTTCTCTCACTTACAGTGGGCCAGTACTGCTGCAGGTGAAAAGCATGTTTGGTAACTAAGTTTGCAATAGTATAAGCATGGTAGTGGGTTGTCCTATTTATAACTTGCCTTGAAGAATAACCTGAACCAAAAGTATGCTGTTACATGAAATGGATACTTGGTGGTCTTCATGTTTTTTCTGTTTTTCAAACAGATATTCTTGTTACTTCCTAATTCAGTGATCAGTCCTGAATCTTTAGTGAAAAGGAAAAAAGGCAGTTGTATTTACATATTTCAGGCTAATTCCACAATACCTGCCAAGGTCTTCCTATTTTCAGCACTGCAGATACTCATTGCTATGTAGCATTCTTCTGAGATGTCTGAACAAGCAGAAGTGAAAGGACTCCCAAGATCTTTGTAAGCTTATTTCAGCTGAAATTTATCAAAGCCTTGATAGCTCAGTCTGTCTGTAAGAGGTAGAAAGTTACAATACTTAATTTCTTTTTTCTCTCTTTTTTTTTCCATTTAAGGCAAATTTTTCATCTTTATTTCATCCCACAGCAGTAAGATCCTAAAAAACCTGACCTTTGCAATGATGAAAATTTTTCGTATGTTTTTTATAATAGAGTACCTATTCCTGTGTAGGGGCACCAGTGACCTAGTCTTGAGGTCAGTGCTGCTAAAGATATTTATAGGTAATGTTCCTTCAGACTGCAATGAAAATGTTTTTAAGGAAATTAACAACTTTAGTGTTTAGCGTGATGGAAGGGCGGAAGGGCATTAACTGATGTTGCACACTTCAGTGAAACTGCAAACTGCTTTCTATAACCTGTATATGCTATCATTAATTTTGTTCGTTATAAACACAGTGAGTCTTGGAAGAAATAATTGTGTAGATGTAGTTTCAGTTCTGGATTCTGTAGTGTTTGGTACTCTATAAATTAAAAAGGTAAGTGATACTGCTCAGGATGGAGTACCCCAATTTTATCTCTATGAATGAATGGAATATTCCTTACCCAGGTAATTTGGTAATGTTCAGCTTATAATGCGCATCCCAAAAAATGTTTTTTAACAAAAGCATGCATTGGAGTCTGTAAAAGCAGCCACAAGGCATTAGCTTATTTCATCGATGTCCATAATGACACATGCTTGGCTCAAACTCAGTTTTGTGTGCTGGTTCTGACTGTCAGTGGAACCTAAAACCCGTGATACTTGTATTGAGAAGATATTTGTAACACAGATACCATTTTTGTCTCTTTGACTAAATTGAAGATAACTCTAGCTGAGAGATGAGCTTTCTTCTTTCTTGTATGTAATTGAGCTCTTTGGAGGTGCTTTGTGGCTAGCTGAGATGATGTGTAATAACACATTATCTATTTTCTAAATAGAGCTATTTTCTAAATAGAAAAATACTTACAAAAAAGAACACTGCCAAGCTCCTCAGAGAGAGACGGGGATTCAAGGAATGTTGAGATTCTTGTGAGACTTTTAATGCTTTTTCATTTATTTTTATTAAAGCTATCAATTTAAGAACAGCATTCCCCTAGCAGACTTATGGGAAATATGCATCAGCTCAGTTCTTTCTATGTGGTTTACATAATCGTTGCAGGTGTTGCTCTCTAATACATGGTGCTTTATGAGACTGTATTCAGGCACACGGACTGTCTGGATTTGAAAATCTGCATAATGAGATTGCAAAAATTTCAGCAAGTTTATGCAACTGACTAGAAATGGTAATCTTATTTCAAGTATCTGTGCTTAGTCTTAAAACAAAGCAAAATAAGAACTGAACAAGTAAACTCTGGAAGATTTGGGCATTGGGCTAGCATTACTGTTGAAATGCTCTGGGTAACATCTCAAAAAGGTGTACATTCATGCCTCTAGATCAACTCCTTC